>NC_065452.1:49399822-50148960 GCF_917563875.1 Diabrotica virgifera virgifera
GCAGTTGCTATCCTCCCGCAGTGGCTTTTCCCTTGATGAATCGTAGAAAATCTAAATAAATATAATATACCTATATTTTTATAAAATATTATTTACTGACAAGATCTATCACCGTCCTAATATAATCGAATTAACAAAAACACCATTTTAAACTTTATCTGAATAATTAATACCTAACCTAAGATTTGAGAATTTTTTAAATTTTAGACGAAATAAACATTTCGTATGACACTAATGACAGAATGCGTTTGCATGACGGCCAGTTTCGATGTTCTTTCTCGATAGTCGTTTATCAATATTGAATACCTAATTACTAAAAATGTGTAAAGTTTTGATTTATTTTTTATGAATATAAGTAATTGCAAAGTAGTACAGAATTTCACTTTTTGACGTAAATTTAATTAAGAATAACGTAAATTTTGTACAATATTTTTAATAACTACAGTAAATAAATTTTAAGTTCACTCAAATAATAATCGATTACTGCCATCGGCCACTTATATTCAATCTCGGTTAATTTGATTAATCGCGGCAGGTAAAGTAAAATTCTTCTTTCAGTACAATAAAGTGTTACTTTACTGCCGCAAATGAGGGCAAATTAGTACAATAATGAATGACTTTAATGACGGTTCGCGATAAAATAAATTATTAGAAGAATTTTTTACTTAGCAACAACATTTTTGTTTATTTTAGTAGTATTTTGTATTTGGACAACGAAACCCGATTTGGGCTTCGAAACGTTAATAAAATCATTTTTTTGGTAAAATTGTGGCTTATTTACCATTAAAAGTAATTTATTATACAAAGGGAAGTGTAATATTCTGGAGAGGAATTGTGATCCGTAAAAAAACTCGTTTAATTTTCATCCAATCACGTTTAACTACTCACAGTTATGTTGATAACCTGTAGTTAGGCTCTGTAGAGGTGCAACAGGAGAAAATTTAATTTTTATGCGTGATAATGGACCTCTACATACCATTAGAGTGACTAGAGACATCATTGAAGCAGAAGGTATCGCTTGTTTGGAGTGGCCTGCTTGCTCACCCGAGATTAACGCTATAGAATATTTGTGGGTATGCTTAAAAGGAAAATTAGAGCTCGCCAGGATAATCCACAAAACACCGCACGGCTAGTACAATCTGCTTTTAAAGGATGGAGCAACCTACCACTACAAAATGTTGATAATTTGATTAGAAGCCTGCCCACGCAAATTGAAGGTGAAACTAAGGACTAGAGGTGATAACAATGACTACCAAAAAATAAAAAAAAAATAAAAACAATTTAACATTATTTGTTTTACATTGAAATCTTTTATGCTATTGAGTTTAAAAGAACTAGTTTCAATTTGTTTGTTAAATGCATTATTGTTTTATTTAATTGTTATGAATTTGTTATTAAATTGCTTTAAATAAATATTTTTTGACTTCGTGTGTTCGTTTTTTTTTATTTCGCACGAAATAATAGGAAATATCAGATGATTCCCTATAAGTTTGGTTGTGTGTATACGAATAGTATAGCGAACCAACACTAGCACAATACACTAGACTGCAGAGATTACGGTGGGCAGGTCACGTTGTCCGCATGCACGAGAACAGAATCCCCAGAAAATTGCTAAATGCACGAATGCAAGGAAAAAGACACGTTGGAGGACCAAAAAAGAGATGGGAAGACGAAGTAGATGTGGATATACTGGAGCAATAATTGACGAAGCTTGTTGAAGGAGGTCAAGGCTAAAGGAATAGGATGCAGGAATCACGATAGGAGGCAGAAAAATCTGTAACCTGCGATACGCAGATGGCCCACTAACTAGCAGCAAATCAAGTCGAAATGATCCATTACTGAACGGCTAAACTGGATAAGTCAACTGGAAGTCAACACGAGTGCAGGCCATTCAGCTACCTTATTGCTCCGTGAATTAGCTCTTTTTTGAACTTTTATTAAACTTAACTAATTTATTCTTAATATAAAAAGGTTAATAGTTTACCACAACATTTGTTAATTCCAAGGCGATACGTAATTTACCTGGTCAACTTTGTATATTTAAATGGGTTGTTTTGTTTAAATTCTATCCCATTTTTATAGTATAAAGTGTTTCCTGACAAAACGTAATAAAAATAGCTATTATAAGCAAATCAATTGTATCTACCGATCTTGATTTGATATAATCGAAACAAATATTTCCTATATTTCTAGCCTGCAGGCATGTGCTGTTTAGTTTTTCAGTACTTTACATAATACAATTTTTTAGTGTGTACACAGGTATTGAGGCCATTACCCTATAATATAATATCAATATTTGTAATAAAATATTGAAATTTAAACAAGGCAATAAATATCAATAATGTTTTAAATCATTTGTTTTACATACCAGTAAATCAACTGTATGAAAGTAACATAATATGTTTGATTAAATAGTTATTTTGTATAAAAGGATTTTTATATGTATTTGATTTACAATCCAATTTGGTTATTATTATATTATCCTCACTGCTTCATTATACAATAAAAACTGAGATAAATTCTCTGGATTATACAAATTTTCTAACGAGGAGTAACGAGAGCTTTTTGTTTTTTTCACCGGAAGCTGTCTATGTTCTACCAGTTCTACTGCAACCAATAGGATTATTATACCCCTACTGTAATGCAAAGCATCTGGAACTCGACATATCTGCAGTAGTACTCTGATTACGATCATTCAAAGTTACTTAAGGTTAGACGAAGTCCACAACGGGGGTTGGTTTTCAGTTTATTATCTTTGGAGGTGTATTCGTGGAGCAAATCCTGAACTAACCCATAGGGAGAACGCCTGCGCATTACAAAATTAAGTGTTCCATAAGGTCGACCTTTTCCCTCAGGCGTTCTCCCTTTGGGTAAGTTCAGGATACGATCGAGGCATGCTGCGCGACTACGGCTTAATATTGTTCTGAGATATTTCAAGAACGATTACCGAAGTGGAAATCGAAACGTCCAAATAAACATATTTTACACTAATATTGTGGCTTATTCCCAATTAAAACAGTAAACTTTATATTTTTATCGCCAACCGTCACTAAATTCATTCATGATTGTACTCATTTGACGCCATTTGCTGCAGTAAAGTAACACTTTATTGTACTGAAAGAAGAATTTTAATTTACCTGCCGCGATTAATCAAAATATACTGAGATTGAATCTAAGTGGTCGATGGCAGTAATCGATTATTTATTTGAGTGAACTTAAAATTTATTTGCTTTAATTATTAAAAATATTGTACAAAATTTACGTTATTGTTAATTAAATTTATGTCAGAAATTTAAATTCTGTAGTATTTTGCAATTATATTCATAAAACTTAAATCAAAACTTATTTAGTAATTAGGTACTTATTCATTATTGATAACAACTATCGATTAAACATTGAAATCGGCCATCATGCAAAAGCTTTCTGTCAACGTCATTACTGTCACACGAAATGTTTATTTCGTGTAAAATTAATAAAATTCTAAATATTTTAAGCTTTGTATTAATGCAAATACTGTATAGGTATTATGAAATGGTGTTTTTGTTAATTGGATTATATGTACAGGGTGTTTCATTAATAATTGTCCATATAGTAACTGGAGAAGCCTTACCACAAAATACGAAGATTTAACCTAAAACACTTAAATAAAATGTTGTTCCTTATTGAGTTACAGGGTGTTTTATCTAAAAATTTAAAAATTATTTTTGCTCAGCATTTTAAAACTACTCAACGTATCCTTTTCATACTTGGCAGGAAGTATAGGTACTGTAGAAACTACTAAATTGTGTTAAACAAACGTTTCTGGCTATTACCAGAGGCGTACGACGGGGGAAAGTGAATGGTTGACCCTTTCCAAATTCTACGCCACTGGCGAAATTTCTATTTTAGTTCAATTTTTGGATTCTCCAACACTTTCTATGAAAATAATATTCTCTTCATTCGTAACGATAAAGTCATTAGTTTTCGAGATCTTTGAAGTTAAAAATGAAAAGACAAGGTTATTTTGATTAATGTATTGTGTCGCTTAATTTTTAATTTCAAATATCTCGAAAACTAATTATTTTATCGTTACGAATGAACAGTATATTATTTACATAAAAAGTATTGCAAAATCAAAAAAATACACTAAAATAGCAATTTCGTCAGTGGCGTAGAATTTGGGAAGGGTCAACCAGCCACTATCCCCTATCGTACGCCTCTGGTAGTAGCTAGAAACGTTTATTTATCTTAATTTAGTAGAGTGTACAGTACCTACACTTTCTGCCAAGTATGATAAGGATACGCCAAATAGTTTTAAAGTTCTGGGTACAAATAAATTTTAAATTTTAATCATATGAATCATATTATAAATTAATCAAAATAATTGTGCCATTTCATATTTAACTTCAAATATCTCGAAAACTAATGACTTTATCGTTACCAATGAAGAGTACATTATTTACGTAAAAAGTATTGGAGAATCTAAAAATGGCACTAAAATAGTAATTCCTCCAGTGGCGTAGAATTTGAGAAGGGTCAACCATTCACCATCCCCTGTCGTACGCCTCTGGTAGTAGCTAGAAACGTTTGTTTATCATAGTTTAGTAGGGTGTCTAGTATTCGCACTTTCTGCCAAGTATGAAACGGACACCTCGAATAGTTTTAAAATGCTGAGCAAAAATAATTTTTAATATTTTAGATAAAACACCCTGTAACTCAGTAAGGAACCACATTTTATTTAAGTGTTTTAGGTTAAATCTTCGTATTTTCTGCTAAAGTTTCTCCAGTTACTATATGGACAATTATTAATGAAACACCCTGTATATAGGACGGTGACATACAGGGTGTTAGTAAATAAGTATGAAAAATTTTAACGGCTAATTCTACATGAAAAATTAATACCAGTTTGTTCCATAAACATATGTCCGCAAATGCTTAGTTTCGGAGATACGGGGTGTTGAAATTTTTATTTCAAACTGCCAATTTATTTATTGCTCTAAGACCAGTTGAGCTATGAAAATGAAATTTAGTGAGTTTTAGGAGGTAGTTATTACGAATTTTTTGACATACAATTTAGAATTTTGTATTCATCATTGGCGCGCCTACGGGAAATGGTCTGAATTATTTTAAAGAAAAAAATAGTACGCCACTGAGATATTTCAAACTAGAAATTATTTCTAAATTCCACGTCTAATTTATGATAAAAAACCTCTCTTGCCTTTTTTTCATATGATGCACCGTTTTTATGCAGAAAAATAAAACATCTGGCGGGTATTTTTCATTTCTTAATACATCATCAAGAACTATCCAATATAATAATACTAAACTAGAACAATAACAGAAAATATTACTAATAAGATTTCAACTAGGTGCAAAGCTGCAAGAAATGTTTAAAATGATCTCCTTTACAGATAACAGAAAAATTTTATATTCATCATCGGCACGCATACGGGTAATGGTCTGAATTTTTTAAAGAAAAAAATAGTACGCCAGTGAGATATGTCAAACTAAAAATCATTTTTGAATTTCTCGTTCCATTTACGATAAAAAATCTTTCTTTCCTTTTTTTCATACGAGGCGCCGTTTTTATACAAAAAAATAAAACATCTTAACGCTTACCAAGTATTTGAGGTAGTTTCCATATGCATAGAAACTAAGTTCAAATACTTTGTAAACGTTACGACGTTTAATTTTTTTGCATAAAAACGGCGCCGCATATGAAAAAAAGGTAAGAAAGATTTTTTGTCATCAATTGAACGAGGAATTCAAAAATGATTTTTAGTTTGACATATCTCAGTGGCGTACTATTTTTTTCTTCAAAAAATTCAGACCATTACCCGTACGCGCGCCAATGATGAATATAAAATTCTTCTGTTACCGGTAAAGGAGATCATTTCAAACATCTCTTGCAGTTTTGCACCTAGTTGAAATGGTATTAGTAATATTTTCTGTTATTGTTCTAGTTTAGTATTATTATATTGGATAGTTCTTGATGATGTATTAAGAAATGAAAAATATGCGCCAAGATGTTTTATTTTTCTGCATAAAAACGGTGCATCAAATGAAAAAAAAGGCAAGAGAGGTTTTTTATCATAAATTAGACGTGGAATTTAAAAATAATTTCTAATTCGAAATATCTCAGTGGCGTACTATTTTTTTCTTTAAAATAATTCAGACCATTGCCCGTAGGCGCGTCAATGATGAATACAAAATTCTTAGTTGTATGTCATAAAATTCGTAATAACTACCTCCTAAAACTCACCAAATTTCATTTTCATAGCTCAACTGGTCTTAGAGCAATAAATAAATTGGCAGTTTGAAATAAAAATTTCAACACCCCGTATCTCCGAAACTAAGCATTTGCGGACATATGTTTATAGAGCAAACTGGCATTAATTTTTCATGTAGAATTAGTCATTAAAATTTTTCATACTTATTTACTAACACCCTGTATATTAATGATAACTTGTTAGGAAATATATTTTTCCACCTACCTCTACCGAAAGTATACTTTTCCGGGCCTGATTGTAGGGAGCAAAGTTGTACTTTTCCTCCCTAGGGAGGAAAATATTTTTCCTCCCTAGGGAGGAAAAGTAAAAGTGACGTCATGGTATTTCATTCATGAAATATAACTTATTGACGCCCTGTATAATATCTATTTTCTATTACGAAGTATCTATACATTTTAACGTTTATTTATAAAACATCCTGTATTTTGCAGAATGGTAAAAAACAGTAAATTGTTATTTTGATTTAACAATGTTTACATTAATAATTTGACTTATATTTGACAGTTGACAGTTATATTGTACCTACTTGTTGTTTTAGTTCTAATAAATTTTGTTGGTTAGTTACATAAATAAATTAAGTAAAAATAAAAAAAATGACTTGTTATTTGAGGAAGGCGGAAAACCCATATGTATAACATGGGAGTAAAGTGCCTTTTCCTCCCTTGAATGATTACTGCCCTCCGCTACGCGTCGGGCAGTAAACTTCATTCTCGGGAGGAAAAGTTACACTTTCCTCCCTTGTTATACAAATAGCTATATTTAGCTTTTCTACTATTCATCAAGGGAAAATCAACGGCGCTGTGGTAGGCTACGCTTCATAAATATAACGAAATTATTAACGGTATTTTTAATTTTTGGTATTTTATTTTAAGTGTTAAAATTGATTTAATATTTAAATAAAAATACGATTAAACTGTTTAAAATATATTTATTTCGTTGAAATCATAATAATAGAAGTATAACGTCTTACGTGCGTACCAAGTACACACACTCTTTTTTCATTAAGATGTAATTAAGTAAGTGTTAATGTTTTTTGTGATTGGCGATAAAATTTTATATGCACCACGTCAGTAAAGACTCTTTATCGAACTCGCCTGTTATTCGCCTTGCTCGCTAGGCTCGCTCGGCTCATAAAAAGAGTCACTTTACTGACTTGATACATAAATAACTATTATCGCCAACTGTCACTAAAGTCATTCATTATTGTACTCATTTGCCGCCATTGGCGGCAGTAAAGTAACACTTTATTGTACTGAAAGAAGAATTTTACTTTACCTGCCGCGATTATTAATCAAATTAACTGAGATTGAATGTAAGTGGTCGATGCCAGTAATCGATTATTTATTTGAGTGAACTTTAAATTTATTTACTTTAAGTATTAAAAATATTGTACAACCTTTACGTTATTATTAATTAAATTTATGTCAGAAAGTGAAAATCTGTAGTATTTTGCAATTATATTCATAAAACATAAATCAAAACTTTACAGATTTAGTAATTAGGTATTCAATAGATATTGATAACAACTATCGATTAAACATCGAAACCTCGATCAATTAAACTGTCATTACTGTCATACGAAATTTCTAATTCGTCTAAAATTTTAAAAATTCTTAAATCTTTGTTATGTATTAATGCAAATAAAGTATGAAATTATGTTTTTGTTAATTCGATTATATATAGACGGTGATAAATATTTACTGATAATGTGTTAGTAAATATATTTATTTAGATTTTCTACGATTAATCAAGGGAAAAGCAACTGCAAGAGGCTAAACTTCATAAACAATGACGTAACTGTTAAACGTTATATTTAATTTTTGGTATTTTAGTGTATTAAACGTATTCTAATTTTTAAACAAAAACACAATTAAACTGTTTAACATATATTTATTTCGTTGAAATCATAATAATAGAAGTATAACTTCTAAGGCAAGCCGCACACCAAAGAAACATGAAACGAAAAACATGAAACATGAAACGTGAAACATGTTTCATGAAAATAAAACACTGTTAAACAAATCTCAAAGTCCGCCTACCAATGAAACGAGTGTGATTTATGATCATGACATATTTTTATTTTCGGAGACTTTCATAAATGGCCGGACGTATATTTGTTTAGCAGTGTTTTATTTCCATGAAACGAAATTTACGTTTCATGTTTCTTTGATATGCCTTACGTGCGTACAAAGTACACATACTCTTTTTTTCATTAGTGTTAATGTTTTTTATGATTGGCGATAAAATTTTGTATGCACCACGTCAGTAAAGACTCTTTATCGAACTCAGCTGTTACTCGCCTCGATCGCTTCGCTCCCTCTGCTCGTAATATCAGACTCGTTCGATAAAGGGTCACTTTACTGACTTGGTACATAAATAACTATTATTTATACACGACAAAAATTAAAACAAACGACACCACTACGGCCAACATACCAACACCAGGGGTAGTCAGGCAGGGAGACAGCCTCAGTCAATTTCTATTCATTATGCTGATGGATGAAATAATAGAAGATGTGGAATCTTTACAACTAGGATACAAACTAGGTCACAGTATAATCAGTATAGTGTGCTAGGTGGATGATGCAGCTCTGATTGCAGAGGATGAGAATGACCTACAAAGACAGCTTTATCGATTCTACCAAACATGTCGACGACTGAACATGACCATAACCACGCAGAAAACAAAATGCCCATTGAGAAAAATCTAATTAGATGCAAGCTCGTGGTAAAGGGGAAACCCATAGAACAGCTAAACCAGTTTAAATATCTAGGTGTAGATTTATCAAGTTATCATGACCCAGCTAGAGATCTAAGAGGATAAATAAACAAGGCCGCAGTCTTGTCCTGATGTTTGGGAGATGTGGTCTGGAATAACTCATATATGAGAATGGATAGCAAAGTTAGAATTTATAAAACTTGAATCAGAAACCGTTAGGACCTATGGTATTGAATCAAGAGAAGACATCAATAGAACCAAAAGCTTGCTACGATCAAACGAAATAAAGACACTAAGAACAATAGCAGGTATAGAGTACGAAACAACATCATCAGGGAACAATGTGGTGTGCAAGACCTAGTAAGATAGGGTAGGCAAAGACGAAGAGAATGGTTCAGTCATGTAAAAATAATGGAGGAGCACAGACTACCAAGAACTGTGCTAGAAGGAAAACCAGCTGGCAAGCATCCACCGGAGAGACCACCAAAAAGATGAAGAGGTAGCTGGCAGTCTACCGCTCAAGAAATACTTTAACGTCGGAATTAACAGATCGACAGATCTCTAAAAGTATAAGAAGAAGAAAATTATATTTTCATTTCAATACCCATGAGCGTCAGTTATTTCCTAGTCCTCTTCTAGATATTCTTGTCTTTATCCCTTTGTCTTTATGTCTATTGTATTTCCATGAGTGGGGACGAAATGCCGCCAAGTAATGTACCCATACTGTCCCAAGGCTTCAATCTCACATAGTTCGCCAGCTCTCTAGGGCATCTACTAGAGAGCAGCTTTTTCCCAGTATTATGGATAAAATTACGATATGTTTTCTAAGAGATATTGGCTTTGGAGGCAGAGACGTTCGCATAGTTGCAAATTTGTATGGGAATCCAACAGCATCAGTTTTAGTAGTCGGTTTTAAATCACAGGCTCTTAACATTAAAATACCTGCTGTTCAACGTTTACTCCTAAATAATTTTCAGAGATGCATTTTCTGAAAAACAAGAAGGAATAATTGGGAACAGTGAAGTCATCAATAATTGGCTATATCCGGACACAGTACTCTTATCTTCTACTCAAGAAGATCTGCAAATATTACTTGAGAGTGTCGTTGAAAGCTGTAAGGAAGGTCTGAATCTGAACATATGGAAAACCAAACTACCTACTCGTAATAAGTAAACAACACAATATAAAACCGTCTGTATATGTAAATAATACCAAACTTAAGCAATTTGGTCAAATTTTTTACCTTGGATATCAGTTAAATTATAATGCAGAGAGTCACGGTAAAACTAGATCCAGAATAGAGCACGCTAGAGCCACTTTTAGAAGGATGTCCAAGGTATTATCTAACAGAAACCTTAAATTGGCATTGCGGATCCACCTACTTCGCTTCTACGTTTTCTCGGTCTTACCTTATGGTGTGAAATGTGAATAAAGTCGATTTAAATCGCCTTGAGGCTTTACAAATGTGGTGTTATAGAAGAATTTTAAAAGTTTCTTGAGTGGAGAAGATTCGAAACTCCACACTCCACAATACTAGAACATCTCAGCAAGGCTACTGAGACTATAAAAAGCACAAAGTAGAGAAATCTGGAGTATTTCGAACATGTAATGAGAGGTTAAAAATATAATAGGTTGCTACAAAATATCATACAGGGGAAAAGAGTAGGAAAACTCAGTCCAGGACGAAGAAGAACTTCATGGTTGAGAAACTTTCGACATTGGTACGGTGTTGATACAAGCATGCTATTTAGAGTGGCAGTGAATAAAATTAAGAAAGCTATGATGGTAACCAACATTCTGAAAGGACATGCTACATAAAGAAGAATCACATTTAGGTTAGTTTGGTTCCATAAATTCCATAAAGAAAATTTCATAAAAAAATAAGGCAAAGATAGCGGAGACGGGCCACAGAATCCCTATACCCCCAGAAGACATTATTTTTTTCTCTAGTTTTTCCCTCACGCAGTATTGTTTTAGCAATTCAGTTCTCTGGCATTCTTTTATTGTTACAAAACTAGCTTACATCTAACACTTTGGGCTCATATTTTTGCCATAATTATTATTTCTTATTTCTTTATTTTTTTGTCTCTTCCAAATATTCTCTGGCGTCTGTGTTCCTCCGAAAATTATTCTAAGCACCTTTCTTGCACAGATATTTACTTTAGTGTATTGAATTTAGTGACCCTACCCCTTTGCTCCCTCTTCATTAATCTTTTGTCTATCTCGTTTCCTTCTTTTCCTATACCTTTGTACTTTTTGCAATCAGTTTTGTCGTCTTTTTTATAGATAGGACAAATAAGAGCGCTACTCCATTGTTTCCGCATTTCTTCCTTTTTAAAATAAGAAAATCTACGGTTTCGTTTTGATTAAACTCTGTTTTCCTCCATCCCCCGATAGTACTATTTCTAGGTCTACCTGTTGTCAAGGAGGCTCTGAGGAAGACAGATTTTTACCATTACGACCGTAGTTTCTCGATATAAATTAAAACAATTTATATAGCAGTATGGTTAGAACGCCCTCTAACGGGGAATAAGTGAAATGAATTTCGACTTGATTCAAGTTCTCTGTTTACCCAGGTATAACCATACCAACAGGCACCGCTAGGAAAACATTCCACTTTGCAGTTCAGAGAACCCGTACGAAACGAGTCTGTGTACTCTAGACAGAGTATGGCATTAGTAAAATAAGAAAATTTACGGTTTCGTTTTGATTAAAATCTGTCTTCCTCCATCCCCCGATAGTACTATTTCTAGGTCTACCTGTTGTCAAGGAGGCTCTGAGGAAGACAGATTTTTACCATTACGACCGTAGTTTCTCGATATAAATTAAAATAATTTATATCGCAGTATGGTTAGAACGCCCTCTAACGGGGAATAACTGAAATAAATTTCGACTCGATTCAAGTTCTCTGGTTACCCAGGTATTACCATACCAACAAGCACTGCTAGGAAAACATTCCACTTTGCAGTTCAGAGAACCCGTACGAAATGAGTCTGTGTACTCTATACAGAGTATGGCATTAGTAAAATAAGAAAATCTACGGTTTCGTTTTGATTAAAATCTGTCTTCCTCCATTCCTCGATAGTACTATGTCTAGGTAGACAACAGGTAGACCTAGAAATAGTACTATTGGGGGATGGAGGAAGACAGATTTTAATCAAAACGAAACCGTAGATTTTCTTATTTTACTAATGCCATACTCTGTATAGAGTACACAGACTCGTTTCGTACGGGTTCTCTGAACTGCAAAGTGGAATGTTTTCCTAGCGGTGCCTGTTGGTGTGGTTATACCTGGGTAAACAGAGAACTTGAGTCGAGTCGAAATTCATTTCACTTATTCCCCGTTAGAGGGCGTTCTAACCATACTGAGATATAAATTGTTTTAATTTATATCGAGAAACTACGGTCGTAATGGTAAAAATCTGTCTTCCTCAGAGCCTCCTTGACAACAGGTAGACCTAGAAATAGTACTATCGGGGGATGAAGGAAGACAGATTTTAATCAAAACGAAACCGTAGATTTTCTTATTTTACTTCTTCCATTTGTTTTGTCGTCTTCCTTAAACATCTTAGCTGGGATCATACTTTCTCCTGCTATTTTGTTATTTTTAGCTCCATTATTATTTTTTAAATTTCTTTCAGTAAGTTATTTCCTCGCACGTCCCTTCTTCATCTTCTTTTCATTTCTAGTCCCCTCTAGTCATGCTAACAGATCTTCATGTGTTCAATTTTTCTGTAGTTTTTCCTAGAAGTAAACCTTCTTTGTTTGATAAATACATATTATTGATACATAAATATAACAAACGCACAGAACAAATGTTAAAATATCATTTATCAAGAACGGCAAACAGAATTGAGGGATCAGAAATTATTTTTCTTCGTCTATTTGGCGATATTTACGAACTACTTGTTAACATTTCATTCATGTCAAATACACCTGGTGCCAACTTAGCTGAACCTAACTCAACGCACTCACACTCTGACGAACAACAGATCAATACACCTAATGCCATACCGAATTTAAATTTAAAATTTATAAAATCCGTTTATAAATAGTTTTTTATGAATAAAATAACAGTAGGTACATCCCAACCTATCGACATAATCGATATAACAATACAAAATTAAATTAGAATAATTTAGAAAAATGAAACAGATTTGCAGTAAATAACTAACAAAAATAACTCAAAAATGCAACACTAAAAACTTTTATATTCAATATTTCCACAAAATTTATTATAAATTAATGTCACTACAGCATTTTCGGCAGAGTGCCTCTCCCAAGTGATGTATTTTTACTAAGCATCTACACTTTAAAGTCTCTAACTGAATAGGTTGAGGAGTGGGGAGTTGTTTGTCTTCAGTTGGATTCAGAATTATATCTGTATTTTTTAATTTATCGATTTCCATAGATTCTAATAAAGATAGCTTAAGGCTTTTATTTTGAATACCTATGAAGAATTTGAAACTGTTCATTAAAAGAATGATTATGATTTAGAAGGTGAAGTGCGTAAGTACGTAGAATCTGTTTCTCTATTATTGAAAGTCTTTTTGTGTTCTACCATTCATTTGTCAAATAATCTGCCAGTTTAATCGATGTAGTTTTAGACAGTCAGAACTTAGAACATCAAGGAAAAGGAAAACTTCATGGATACGCTACAAGGTGAAATCATAAAGGTCAAAAAAAGGGAAGAAATAATCATCGCAGGAGATCTGAATGGCAGAGTTGGGAAAAAAGAAAATGACCAAACAATTGGAAGATTTGGAGAAGACGTTGGAAACGACAATGGAGAAAGACTTACAGAACTATGTGAGATGAACGGCCTCAGAATCACCAACGGCTTTTTTGAACATAAAGACATTCACAAGTACACATGGACTCAAGAAACAAGAAAACTTAAGTCGATAATAGATTACGTCATACTGAAGAAAGAAACCACAATGCGAATAAGAGACGTAAGAGTACAAAGAGGAGCAGAATGCGGCAGCGACCGTAGACTACTGATAGCAAGATTAGAACTACCATGGGTACACCAAAGTGCACAGAGTAACCAAGAACCACATAAAGAATTACCAACAGAAAAAAGACTGAAGATACACTTACTTCAGGACGACTCCATAAGAAACTTGTACCAAAGGAGATTAGATCAGAAGCTAGTGGAATTTCGTTTTCAGGAGAATATCAACAGTACATACGAACACATAAGAGAAAGCATAATACAAGCAGGTCTGGATGCGCTAGGAGAAATAGAAAATACAAGAGATAAAAATTACAAATGGGAATTCCACGAAGACACCTTAGAGAAAATAAAAGAAAAAAAAGAACTATACCATAAATACCTAAGCACAAAAGATCCACAAGACCTCCGTAAATATAGAGATAAGAACAGAGAAGTTAGGGCTATTACAACGAAAGAAAAAAATGAACAATGGGAAAGGTCATGTAGAAGTATAGAAGAGAATATGGGAGGAACAAGAAGTTCAGAAGCCTGGAAAATTGTGAAATCATTACGAACTAACAGGAAAGAGAAAACTTTTATACAATACATACCAGACGACGAGTGGGAGAACCACTATAAAAATCTACTGATAGAGCAAAGACCAGAATTCAGCATCGATGGAGACGAACAAAAAATAATGACCACAGAGGAAGAAAAAATAGTCATAACAGACAAAGAGATGAAAGAAGCAATAAATTCCATGAAGAACAATAAAGCTGGAGGACCAGGAGGAATTGTGGCGGAACTAATCAAATACGGAACACAGAAATTAAGAAGAATGATATGCCGAATCATGGAAAGAGCAATAAATGGAGAGGACATCCCTAAACAATGGCAGGAAGCCTACATAACATCGATATACAAAAAAGGTAACAGAAAAGATTGCGAAAATTACAGGGGGATAAGCGTCATCGCTACAATGGGAAGACTGTATAGCAGGATCCTCAGGAACAAAATAGAGAAAAATATAGAAGGTAAAATCGGAGAAGAACAAGCAGGTTTTACAGCAGGGAAATCATGTCTAGATCATATCCATACAATACAACAGACAATAGAGAAAAAAAGAGCTAAGAACAAAGATGTACACATGGCGTTTATAGACCTTAGGGAGGCATACGACACCGTGCCAAGGAAAGAACTGTACAAAGCAATGACTAAAATAGGGATACCACCTAACCTAACACAAGCAATCAAAAACATGTACAGTGGAAATGAAGTAAATATAAAAATCGGAAACAAGGTAGTTGCTAACTTCAAAACAACAAAAGGATTACTACAGGGATGCCCAACGTCACCGACTCTATTTAAAATATTTTTAGAACACGCACTAACAACTTGGAAGACAAAGTGTAGGGGTATGGGAATACCGATAAGGGACGATTATCTCTACACATTGTGTTTCGCAGACGATCAGGTGGTGATGGCTCAAGATGAAGAGGATATCAGTTACATGGTAAGAAAACTAAAAGAGGAATACAAAAAGGTGGGCCTGGAAATAAATATGAAGAAAACGGAATACTTAGTAATATCGTAAGAAGACGTAAAAAACTTAGAAGTAGAAGAACAAGTTGAAATAAAAGGAACGAAGAATTTTAAATATTTGGGCTTTATAATGTCGAAAAGCGGAACAACAGAAGCAGAAATAAAAAGTAGATTGGGACAAACAAGATCTTGCATCAGACAACTCCATAATGTAATCTGGAATAAAAACATCAAGGGAAAAACAAAAAGAATGATATACCAAACAATAGTAAGAAGCATCATGACATATGCCGCAGAAATTTGGGTCATAAACAAAAAAAACCCAAAAAAGCATTCTGGCAACCGAAATGGAATACTGGAGAAGATGCTGTGGTCTCACCAGAAGAGACAGAATAACAAATGAGGATATAAGGAGAAGAATGCAAGTGGAAAAAGATGCCCTGCAATATATAGACGAGAGAAGACTGAAATGGTACGGCCACGTACGCAGAGCAGAAAACACTTGGATAAACAAGGTTGCAGAATGGAGCCCAAGAGGAACGAGAAGAAGAGGACGACCTAGAAGATCTTGGAAAAATGAAGTCGACGAAGCCATGTCTAAGAAAGGATTGGAAGACGGAGACTGGGAAGATCGAAAAAAATGGAAGTCCTGGCTGACGGAAGGGAAACGGCATTAGCTGTTTTTATATATATATAATATACCCTTATATATATATATATATATATATATATATATATATATATATATATATATATATATATATATATATATATATATATATAGTTTTAGACAGTCACTACATATCAGTTTGTGTACTTACACTACTCTGTACTTGCTTTTTCTTTTGGCTCTAATTGTTCTTAATGTATTTGCCTAAGTTGTTAGTTTTGAAAGCTGGTGTTATTCCTTTTTTTATGTGTTTGGCAATTTTTGTTGATATGTTACCTGTATATGTGACAGAGCAGAAGGTGCTGGGTTTTTTCTGTGGTAGTGGGAAGACTAATTTGATGGCTTTCTTATGCAGTTTTTGGTTTAAAATTTTGTTAATTGTTTGTTTGTTCTTCTTCTTCTTCTTCTTCTTTTATATAGGCAGTACTGCCTCTTTTTCTTTAAAGGTGCCTTTCATTCTGCCCCTAAGTTATCATTCCATCTTTTCCTTGGGCGTTCTATACTTCTCCTGCCTAACGGTGACTTGTCCCTGGCTATTATTACTATCCTTGATTCAGACATCCTGCTTATGTGCTCATTCCACTCTCCTTTTCTGTTCTTTACCCAGGTACTTATATTGTCTACCCCACATATGCGTCTGATTTCCTCACTTCTTACCCTATCGTGTAGTCCTTTTTCAGCAATCCTTCTTAAGATCTGCATTTCGTTGGTTTCCAGATGTCTTCGTGTTTTGCTTGTATCTGGTCTTGTTTCGGCCGTGTAAGTCATAAATGGCCTAGTAACTGACTTATATATTCGGGCCTTTGTTTCCAATCTTAGGTGTTTGTTTTTCCAAATTGTGTCGTTTAGGCATCCGGCCATTCTACTGGCTTCAATTATTTGGACTTTTACCTCTTCTTCGATATTGTTGTCGGCTGATAGATTAATTCCCAGATATTTGAAAGTCATTACTTGTTGTATAATTTGATTGCCTAACTCCACTTTGCATCTTATTGGTTCTTTGGTAATTACTAAGCTTTTTGTTTTTTGGGCTGATATTTTCATATTCATTTCTTTTGTATTAATGTTGAACTCGTGCAATAATCTTTGTAGGTCGTCTTCGCACTCTGCTACTAACACGGTGTCATCAGCGTAACAGAATATTTTTATCTCTCTATTGTCCATTTTATACCTCTTTTTTTCTTCACTTGTTTTATTATTGCATCCAAGATTATGTTAAACAGTAGAGGGCTTAGTGAATCTCCTTGCCTGATTCCTGTGTTTGTTTCTATTGGTTCTGTTATTATTCCATTGACTTTCATTTCTATTTTATTTCTTACATATATGTTTTCTATCAGTTTTATGATATCCAGTGGTAAATTTTTGTCATATATTAGGTGTATCACATCTTTAAATTGGATTCTATCAAACGCTTTCTCTAGGTATATTAAACAGAAAAAGCTGGTTTGTTATATTCTAATGATTTCTCAGCTTTTTGCCTTATCACAAAAACTTCATCGTTACATGATCTTCCACTTCTAAATCCTTGCTGTTCATCCGATTACCACATATTTTTGAAAGTCATTACTTGTTGTATAATTTGATTGTCTAACTCCACTTTGTATCTTATTGGTTGTTTGGCAATTACTAAGCTTTTTGTTTTTTGGGCGGATATTTTCATATTCATTTCTTTTGCGTTAATGTTGAACTCGTGCAATAATCTTTGTAGGTCGTCTTCGCACTCTGCTACTAACACGGTGTCATCAGCGTAACAGAATATTTTTATCTCTCTATTGCCCATTTTATACCTCTTTTTTTCTTCACTTGTTTAATTATTGCATCCAAGATTATGTTAAACAGTAGAGGGCTTAGTGAATCTCCTTGCCTGATTCCTGTGTTTGTTTCTATTGGTTCTGTTATTATTCCATTAACTTTCATTTCTATTTTATTTCTTATATATATATTTTCTATCAGTTTTATGATATCCAGTGGTAAATTTTTGTCCTATAGTAGGTGTATCACATCTTTTAATTGGATTCTATCAAACGCTTTCTCTAGGTCTATGAAACAGAAAAGGCTGGTTTGTTATATTCTAATGATTTCTCCGTTATTTGCCTTATCACAAAAACTGCATCGTTACATGATCTTCCACTTCTAAATCCTTGTTGTTCATCCGATATATTTATGCACGCCATTATTTTTTCCATAATTATTTTTGTTGTGAGTTTCAGTATAGTGCTCAGTAAATTTATCCCTCTATAGTTACTGGAGTCTGCTCTTTCACCTTTCTTAAATAACGCTATCATTTGTATTTATTATTTTACTTATAAGAATATTCAGTTCTTTGTGAAGTCTATCTCCTCCGTATTTTAAAAGTTCATTAGCTATTCCATCTTTTCCAGGAGCTTGTCGATTTTTCATTTTTTTTAAGGTGTTCTTTACAACTTCCTCTTTAATTTCTGTTTTCTCATCCGATTTTCCGCAGTGTCTGACTGGTGGCATTATATGGTTTTACAAAGTGAAAAAATGTAAAAAAAAATTTATGTTTTGTCAGGGTGACTTTATACTACTGAACCACCAAAAAATCTGACAGTTGTATAAAAACATATTTTAACAAAACACTCTACTTAACATAAATGCTATTAAAAATAAAAATCATTTTATTGTTCAAAAATTTTGGCAGATTCCCATTATCAATAAACAATTTCTTATTTATAACTTATATTAAGAGCAACCATTTTGAAGATGAGGAAATTTCTGAGTAACCTAAGACTCAATCTGCAAATCCGATATCGGACGGTAAATAGCTATTTGTATAACAAGGGAGGAAAGTGTAACTTTTCCTCCCGAGAATGAAGTTTACTGCCCGACGCGTAGCGGAGGGCAGTAATCATTCAAGGGAGGAAAAGGCACTTTACTCCCATGTTATACATATGGTTTTTCCACCTTCCTCAAATAACAAGTCATTTTGTCATTTTTACTTAATTTATTTATGTAACTAACCAACAAAATTTATTAGAACTAAAACAACAAGTAGGTACAATATAACTGTCAGCTGTCAAATATAAGTCAAATTATTAATGTAAACATTGTTAAATAAAAATAACAATTTACTGTTTTTTACCATTCTGCAAAATACAGGATGTTTTATAAATAAACGTTAAAATGTATAGATACTCCGTAATAGAAAATAGATATTATACAGGGCGTCAATAAGTTATATTTCATGAATGAAATATTATGACGTCACTTTTACTTTTCCTCCCTAGGGAGGAAAAATATTTTCCTCCCTAGGGAGGAAAAGTACAACTTTGCTCCCTACAATCAGGTCCGGAAAAGTATACTTTCGGTAGAGGTAGGTGGAAAATATTATATCCACCCTATTCTTCTTTATAGTTCTGAAGCTTGGATTGTTAATGTTGACTTAATAAATAAGAAAGCTTGAAGCTTTTGAGATGTGGCTTTTTAGAAGAATTTTGAAAATACCATGGACCGATCATATTACGAACGAAATAGTGTTGCACAGAATGGGAAGAGATAGAGAACTTTTGACCACTATTAAAACGAGAAAGACAGCCTATTTGGGGCACACACTAATGATAATTACGAGTTTTCAGCGGATTATGAAAGGTAAAATCGAAGAAAAAAGGGATCCTGGTAGACAATATCCTCACTTAAAAACATTCGTAACTGGACCAGATTAACCACAGATGCCTTTAACAAAAACAGAAGATTGGAAGAGGAAGAGAGACGAATTTGTAATGGTTATAATCAACCTTCATTGTGGAGTCGGCGCTAGAAGAAGAAGAAGAAGAAGATTTATAGCTTAGATTAACTAAAGTGATTAGTAACAGGCGATTCTTTAAAATCGGTATACATAAATGGCTTTTGTCTGTGCACTTAGATTGTGCCGTGTTGTATTTAATGTGTAAACAATTAATTAAATGTTAACATACAGGGTGTTAGTAAATAGGTATGACAAATTTTAGGGCGAATATATAACTACATAAAAATAATGACAGTTTGCTCTATAAAGGTATGTCCGAAAATGCTCCGTTTCCGAGATACGGGGTGTTGAAATTTTTGGTTGAGCTATGAAAATGAAATTTGGTGGGTTTTAAGAGGTAGTTATTGCGCATTATTTGACATATAATTATGAATTTTGTGTTCATCATTGGCGTGCCTACGAGTAATGGTCTGAATTTTTTTAAAGAAAAAAATACTACGCCGCTGAGATATGTCAAATTAAAATCATTTTTACGTTTCACGTTTAATTTGTGATAAAAAATATTTTTCGACTTATTTTCATATGGTGCACCGTTTTTATGCAAAAAAATAAAACATCTTGGCGCGTATTTTTCATTTCTTAATACATTATCAAGAACTATCAAAAATATAATAATACTAAACTGGAACAATAACAGAAAATATTACTAATCAGATTTTTACTAGGTACAAAGCTACAACAAATATTCAAAATGACCTCCTTCATTGCTGACAGAAGAATTTTATATTCATCATTGGCGTATGGGTAATGGTGTATCTCATCTAATGGAACATAAAACTTTATGACACTTAATTAAATGTTTTAATCCAGAAATCAAAATGTGCTGTTTACTGCAACTTGAAATCAGCAACATTTAAATTTAATTTCAAAACAATTACAGGTTATGTATAGGTCTGGATCCCGCGTATGAAAAAAAGTTGATTATTAGCAAGCTGAAAATTTGTTAATAGCTTAAGGGTGTCTAGTCGGACAAACTTTGATATATGAGAACACTGGAACAGGGAAAGTTTTAATTGTGGAACAGGAACAGGTTAAAAATTTGGAACGGTCAGACCACGAAAACTTCACATGTATTTTGTCCGACAGAACTTCCAATTGATTTGTTACCCTTTTATTAACTCTCATGCAAAAATCAGACTGCTATTTATCACCTGTCATAATTCCTGTCATTTGACATGTTCTACGTGTTCCACTCATTAAAATGCCCATTTGGTGATAAATACCAGTCTGATTTTTGCATTAGAGTTTAATGAAAGGGTAACAAATCAATTGGAAGTTCTGCCGGACAAAATGTGCATGTGACGTTTCGTGGTATGGCCGTTCCAAATTTTTAACCTGTTCCACAATTAAAACTTCCCCTGTTCCAGTGTTCCCATATATCAAAGTTTGTCCGACTAGACACCCTTAAGCTATTAACAAATTTTCAGCTTGCTATTAATCAACTTTTTTTATACGCGGGATCCAGACCTAATACCTTTCAATGCGAAATTCAGATTGATATAATAGCTGCATGGTACATCATGTAACAAGGGGAATACCCGAATTGCAAACTCTCAGACTACTGGATGGGAATAGTTAATATTAATTATACTAATTGTTAATAATAGACATTTTTGAATGAAATACCAACCGCATAACTTCAAAATCGCATAAAAAGAATCCGAATAAAAAGAGACCTTACTGTATTAAAGAACCAGTTGTCTTAAAATAATTGTTTTCCGACGTTGCTAGCAATTGCTCCATAAGTCATATGATTGTAATGTTATGTTTGTATCTAATTGTTAGCTAATTTTATAGTTGGTTCCTGATGAAGATGAAAAAGAAATATTCATCGAAATATCGAATTCAACGAAATAAATGTAGTTTCAATTTAAGTTACAGACCGCAATTCCCGATGTTTCAACACAAGTCCATAGTGTTATACAATATAAAATATAGATATGTATATGGAAATTGTAGAATAAAGGCACCATCTGTTTTCCTATGACTATAAAATAAATACAAGTTTAGTGAACTCCTTAGACGCAACCATAATATTTACGATTCCTACACGCTCGAATGAAACGCCTTTAAAAAATGTTCATTGTTGCGCGGCGTGTAAAAGTGAAGATTCATTGGCCGAATACGTCAAGCATACAGAACAAAAACATAAAAATCCAAAGTGTCCCAGTGTCACTGATATCTTAAAGCGGTTTCTGTATCCATAAAAGATATAATTACAATTTTATCAACGCCGTAGGCCCTCCAATAATGGTACCATATGGTACGCTAATAGGTACTACCTTTCAAAATAAGAATCAAGTCAAAATTTCCACGGGCCTAATTAGTTTCACGACCAATATGAACAGACAGTTGTTTGTGAGTAACTCGGGGCATATTTAAATCAATAAATAATTTAAAAGTCTCACAGATGGTTTGTGATATTCATCAGTAAAGTGAAATGTTTTCATGTAGGCGTAGGTATGGAATGCTGAATAGTGGACACGTTCAACGTCGTCAGGCCTCTCACTATTTCTTTCATTTCTTAAGAATCTCTTGAATTAATAGTTCAACAATCAGTTAAGTCTTTGCTATACTTTAAACACCGAGTATACAGAACGATGTTTAAACTTATTGTAATGTATTTGAGTGCTTGAAAAATAATTACAATTTGCTTTTAATAATATTTGAACAATAGAGAATTTTGAAGCTAAAAATCAAATCTTACAATGCAATGTATAAATTTTAAAATTATGATTCAGTTCAGATATCAAAATACTAATAAAACTAATAAAGGATTAAAATCAAATAAAGTTGTCATAGTTTACAAATAGCAAATGGATAAATCACATACATATTTGTAACCCGGTCTATATAGGGTGGGGCAGATAAAGGGCCTATTAGAAATATCTCGAGAACTAAAGGTAAGAGAATCATGAAAATTGGAATACAGAGGTTTTGAGGTATGAACTATTTAATGAAAATATTTTGGTCTCTTTGCTACTTCCGGTTATATCGGAAATTGATTGTAACTTCGTTTTTTTAAATAAGACACCCTGTATATTTTTACATTTTTGGATTCTGCTCGATGTCTTCTTTCTTAAAATATGAGGTTTTGTAATATTATACAGGGTAGTTTAAAAGATAATTACGGTTTTTTATAAATTTTGTAGCAAACTTCACACCCTGTAGAATTGTCCTGATTTGATATCAAAAAGTCCATTTATGTTTAAGTGATTTTTAATATAGTCTATTATTATTAAAAATTATTAATATAGCGAAATGTTTAGGTCAGGCAGGTTTGGTCGAAACTCGGAATGAGTATTATTTGAGTTTTCTTAAATGGAACACCCTGTATTTTAGTATTGTAATGAAATGATATTTTATAGTACTTTTTTATTTCTTAAGCATTCCCTATACCTAACTGCTTTAATTTGTATGGTATTCGTAGTTCTTTAAGCCAAACATTAATTATTGCAACAAAAATTACGTGAAATTTTATTATTAAGTTTGTCGTGAAAATAAATCAATCATAAATAATTTTTTGAAAATAAGTACATGTTAATCTAGAATGATCCTTAATTTATTAATATTGGATATGATACCAAAAAGCCTACGTTGTTAAGATGTTGGTTCATAAAATATTAAATAAACCATACCATTAAACCATTTAAATAAAAACAAACCATATTCTACCCAGTTGGCTATGGCTTTAACACTAAACTTGATTAAATAGATATTATATTATTTTTATAGTTCCAGTTGCTTTGTTACCATTACTAATATAAATTGTTGTAATGGGGAACTGATTAGTAAAGTTTTTGTTTTAGGAGAGTGTAACAAAAATGTACTACTAGCAATAAGAATTTATCATCTGCATCTCCCTGATAGATGACAGCCAAGAAGAGAAACTTTTCAAAGTTTAGAAGAGAAACTTTTCAAAGTTTACTAGAATAGTTCCGACGTACTAGACACTTAGGTTACGAGAACGTTCATACTAATATGCAGATTCTCAGTGACACTAACATTTAATTCATTTTAATCATTTAAAATAGTTTTTGTTCGATCAGATTTCTCGTAATCTAAACTTCCAGTTCGTCGAAACGGCTCTAGTAAATTTTGAAAAGTTTTTCTTTTTGGTTGTCATCTATCATGGAATTGCTGATCATAAATTCTTATTGCTAGTAGCACATTTTTATTTGTAATGCTCTCCTAGAACAAAAAACATCTGAATCAGTTCCTCATTAGAAAAATTCATATTAGCAACGGTAGCAAAGCAACTGGAACTTCAAAAATAGTAGAATGTTTAAGCAAAGCAAATGTTTAAGCATATTTAGTGTCAAAGTCATAGCCAACTAGATAGAATATTGTATGTTTTTATTAATATTAAACACACCAACAATTTTAACTGCGTAGTTATTTTGATATATCAACCAGTATTAATAAATTAAGGGTCAGTCGAGATTAAATGTATTTATTTTCGAAAAATTATTTATGATTGAATATTTTCACGGCAAACCTAATAAAATTTCACGTAATTTTTGTTGCAATTAATGTTTGGCTTAAATAACTACGAATAACCTACAAATTAAAGCATTAAGGTATAGGGAATGCTTAAGAAATAAAAAAGTACTACAAAATATCATTTCATTACAATACTAAAATACAGGGTGTTCCATTTAAGAAAACTCAAATAATACTCATTCCGAGTTTCGACCAACCCTGTATACTAAAATTAAACATTTCGTTATATTAATAAATTTTAATAATAATAGACTATATCAAAAATCACTTGAACATAAATGGAGTTTTTGATATCAAACCAGTACAATTCTACAGGATGTGAAGTTTGCTACAAAATTTATAAAACACCGTAATTATCTTTTAAACTACCCTGTATAATATTACAAAATCTCATATTTTAAGAAAGAAGACATCGAGCAGAATCCAAAAATGTAAAAATATAGAGGGTGCCCCTTTTGAAAAAACGAAGTTACAAACAACTTCCGGTATAACCGGAAGTAGCAGAGAGACCAAAATATTTTCATTAAATAGTCCATACCTCAAAACCCCTGTATTCCAATTTTCATGATTCTCTTACCTTTAGTTCTCAAGATATTTCTAATAGGCTCTTTATCTGCCTCACCCTGTATAGACATTTGAAATAACAAAAATTGCCGGAGAGCCAAATTTTGGTGGAGAGCTAGGGTATATCATAACAAATAAAGTTTTAAAAGTCCCCATGGATCCCATGTGTGCAACAAAAGTTATTCGGGGTCAAAGGTCAAAATTTGAGATTTTTTGGATTTTTTTCGAAAACGGTAAGTTTTATCAAAAAAGAACTTTAAACCAAAGTTGTAGATCTTAAAATTCTCTATAAAAATATTTCTTACTATTTTTTTCCTTAGAGTTGCCATTCCTGAGATATCGCGATTCTAAGAGTCACATTATACATGATAATAGGCACACGTTTCCACACCACCTGTGAGGTAGTGTACTCGGCGCGTTTTTACCGTGGTTTCCCCTGTAGGCCTACTCCACTAACTGTTTTGACAATTTTAGGATAATTTAAGGAAACAATACCGGTCAAGTTCTAGATATTATCTTATTGATTATTTATTATTGATATTGCTATTGATTATTAGGTTAACTATTGTTTTGATTTCTTTAGATATTTTAATCAGATTCATATTCTTGAAAGTCTACTTCAACAGTCAACTCTTCTTCGATTTCATCTTCTTCCTCTTCTTCTTGCTGGATGTTCAAAAATTGTTCAAATGTGACTGAGTCATTGGTTTCTTCATTAAAATCACAGGAGTCTTCCTCCTGTGATTTCTTCCTTCCTCTTTTTACGTCCACAGTTGGCACTACAACCATTTTTGCAATTGCAAAAAATAGTGTTAAGGAGTTTTTCTGGAGCAGGTGGGAGTAAGGTTTTAATCAGTTCCAGAGTATTGTCTATTAATTTCCAACCCCAGTCTTCTGGATTCAGTTCATTGCCTAGCCATGTTTGAACTTGATAATATACTCGATACAAATGTTGAAAAGCAGATGCTGATATTGGAGGAAGACATGATAGTTGTACTTGTTTCTTGTTTCGCATATTTTTTACAAAAGTTAAGTATCGGTATTTATCAAGACAACTAATTTTTTTTTGAGCTCCATAAACCGCAAGAAGAAAGCCAATTCCGTCCGTAATTATTGTTTGCGGTGTGGAATCAAGTTCTGTACAAACTTTACAGCAGTCAGTTTTTTTTTTCGAATAATTTAAGTACTGATGTTTTGCCCCTTCTGTACATTGCTGACGTATTGTCGCAGCCGGTTATCGCATGTAAAAATAAAATGTACTTTTGGCATTTGGGATAAGCCGATAAACGTTTCGAAGAATATATCTCTGTTCGCTGTTGAGCCCTTCCAGGTTTCAGAAAATAAATAACTTTATTTACTGGAGTCCTTGCAGTAAGCTGTATTAACAAATCACCATCTTCACCAACTACAATTGTTGTGTTTTTTGCCTTAAATTTTTCAATTGCTGTCTCAATTATAAGGACATCTGCGTCATTTTTAGCTTATTTCACTTCAATATTCGCAGCTGTTAATTTGTCAGTTAACATGGAAATGAAACGAGATTTATTATTAATGCTAGGGAAAATTGTTGTTGATTCGCTGGAACTGTTATATTTTCATCAAAGATAATCTCGGAACCCGATGATGTTTTTGTAGTTCGACGACGTTGTTCTGCAGCTTTAATATTCTTTGTCGAGTCACTGTAGCCGTCAAATACCACTGTCACTGTAAGCCCGTAATGTCTGCTAAATGGTAGACGCTTCTAATAAGTACTTATATTCACTTGAACTGAACCTTTAGCACTAAAATAAACAGATAATATTATGAACAAGACCTACGGACAATACTGTAGTCATTATTTACAATAGACACTCTGTTATTTTTTAAACAATGGTATAGCCAAATGTTTTTCAAGGCCACGTGGATAGAGAAAATTCAGTTTGGGACTGATTATCTTTTAAAGAAATATTTTCAGAATAGTATAATATATTTTATAAAAGAGACACAAATAGGCATTTATACTTGTCTTAAGTGCCACATTAGGTATATACGTGGCTTATATGTATATGCATATAATGTATAAAGTAACTTTTAAAATATGTCAGGAATGGTAACTCTTAGGAAAAGAATTATAAGGGCTATTTTTGTAGAGAATGTTAAGATCTAAAACTTTGGTTTGATGTTTTTTTTTTGATAAAACGTTTTCGAGAAAAATCCAAAAAATCTCAAATTTTGACCTTTGGCCCCGAATTACTTTTGTTGCACACATGGGATCGATGGGGACTTTTAAAACTTTATTTGTTATGGTAAACTCTACCTCTCCACCAAAATTTGGCTCTCCGGCAATTTTTGTTATTTGCCAACTATTTTGATGTCTAAGTTGACCGGATTATTGAAGGAAGCTGCTAAAAATAAAATACTTTTTTTATGTAGGTTATTATTTTATCTCATGTTAAGAGTCATTGAGTGCAAATTTTGTATACAGAAGAGGGAGATAAAATAGAGCAAAAGTAAATTTACTAAATTTTTACACGATCGTATATTTTGAAACAGAAAACGCGATAGACTACCCCAGCTAATTAAAATGCCTTTCGAAAATAATATTTCAACCAACTAGGATAGCTAACGCTCATCCTAGCTTAGCTCAGTCTCTCAAGGTGTGTGTTCGTCTTGTCCTAATCTTAGATATGAACTCTGAAAATTTAGAATGGAAGCAAACAAAATAGTATTTTAACCAATCATGTTCATTGTTCAATAAAGATATAATAAAAATTTGACTTATTAAATAAACACAACAAATATATTCAAATTCTTGCCAAAAACTAACAATTCCTGGATTACACTTATGCACGGCCTGTGGTTTGATGGCAACTTCGTGATGTCAAATGGTACAGCTCTAGACTTGTAGTAGGTCACTGCAACTAGAGATGTCGGGTGCTGCTGTCTGTTCGATGCATCTTGTTGTCTTGGCCTTTAAGTGTGCATCACCGGCGATGAAGACAGGTGGCTCCCGAAGGGAGAAAAACGATTTCTATCCAAAACTAGAAGATAATAAAACACATATCAAACATCAAGAAGTGGAAACCAAAATGTGCCAAGTCTGCCATTCTTTTAAGAAATGATCAGAGAGAGTAGCAGATGACAAGAATAAATTAAATGGAATTAAGATTGATACTAGTTAAATTATCTGATTACTAGAAGCATATCAGTAGCGAGAACGTAAAATATGAAACATGTGCTTTTCGACATGGAAGGTTAGCTATAGGCAAAAAATGACTATAAAAACTATTACAAACAGCTAGGTATGCATGTAGGAATATAATGATTGTAGTTAATATGATAAAAATAAAAACTCACCCCAAGAGAATAAGTGTCGATGGATAAATAAATCTAATATTCAAAGTTCATACCTTTTTAAGGAATAATTCTTCCCTTCCATTTTCAGTTTGTGTCAGTGAGTAGGGATGAAGTGTCACTGTCATATCAGCGAAACACACCACAGAACATGAAATTTGAAATAACGACAATGGAACACAAGATTAGATCAGATGCTAGAATGTAAGATTATGAAGTATGTTCAGTATGACTTAGATGAAAAGAGAGTTGCCTATAGAACGGGCGCCAAACATGTTTTTAACGGAAAAACAAGTTAAAAAGAATACAGAAGATAGTTATTAATGGAATATTAAAGAAAATAAAGTAAAATAATTATTTAAAAATAAAATAGCAAAGATGTGACGTTTGTAACGTTACAATTTTTCCACTTGGTTAGACCGCAAATTGGTCCATTGGCATTAAATTGCCTGCTTATTTCAGGTTTTACGCGTTTTTTCTAAGTAAGGCTTTAGTTGTATTTCAGACGTAGCCTCATGTCAGTTGTCTTTCTAGTGGTATGGTGCCTATTGGTTTTAAATCCCTTGCTATTCAACCGTGTGTTTAAATATCGTCTAAATTTCATATTTTTACGTTTTTACATAGTGTTTAATTGCCTTAAATTGTTAGTATTTGTTTTTATATCCGTTTGTTATAATTTATAGTATTTAATTTCTTAAATGTTACCAAAGTTTTATAATATAGAATATAGGTATCTGTTCTTTTGACTTGTCCAAAAACAAAGAAATGTACAGGGTGTCCCGGAAAATAGTGCGTTCCTTGAAGGTATAGGTAGAAGGCACCATGTAGAACAAAAAACTCTTATAACATTTTTTTCTAAATGCAACCGTTTGACCAAAAAATTAAAATGTATTTTGGTATGTAAATTTAAATCTGACAACTATGTGCGGTACGCAAATTTAAGCATAGACAGTCCCATGTAAATAGATAGAAGATACATAGTAAACAGATAGTTTTAAAGAATCCTGTTTAGTGTCAATGCGAAAATGTTTTCGAATAGTGAGTGTATTACCTATTATGTTATTACCTATGAATGGTGTTTGTGAAAGGTTACTTGAAACATCTATTCGGTATAATAATTATTTTCAAGTAAGTACAACTTAGTTATTTCAGTTCACAAGTAAACAAATTACTGAGACATTATCTGGTGTATTTAAGTTCCACTGTAAACTATTAAAACTATGTAATTCAGTTAAAGCCCTCAGCAGTACTCAGCATTCAACCCATTTAAACCTTACTAAATACATAATACTAGTTCAGTTAAAAGATGTGTTTTTATGTTAAAAGATGTGTAATTCGTTTAAAATTATGCAATAGGTATTTCGATACATTTCAAAAGAAAATAATTTTAGTAAACAAATTAATAGTAAATACATAAGTATTACCTACTATTAGGTTGGATTATTTTAAATACTGTTAATCACAATCACAAACGAGTTCTTATTATGTTATTATTCCGTAGTGCGTACGATGTTGCCAGTTTATTAAAATTTCCAAACATTAAAATACAGGTATATGGAAAACAATGTTAACTTTTTTTTTGGAAACGGCTAACTTTAGAAAAAAATGGTATAGGACTTTTTTGTTCCAAATTGTGTATTCTCTCCATACCTTAAAGGAACGCACTATTTTCCGGGACACCCTGTATATTGACTAAATATATTATATTTTAAATTCTATATCGATTCGTGTAACATACTGGTTCCATTCCCATCTTCTGTTTCGTCCTCAACGTACCATATCCTATATTTTAGAGATACCTCTTCTTGCTCTAAGTTTTTTTTAATTGCGTAAGTTTTCCTTAGCGTTTTGTTTTACAAATGTATTTAATTCATGCTTGCTAGTAGATAGAATTCCCTTGTGTCATGCCAGAACTTGAAAACAACTTCCTTATTTTTTTTAAGTTTTCTAATACTTCGTAATGCTGCAATAAGAAAGCTGGAAGCTTTTAAGATGTGGTTTTTGAGGAACATTTTAAAAATATCATGGACCGATCATATTACAAAGTGGTGCTGAAAAGAATGGGAAGAGACAGAGAATTTTTGACCACCATTAAAAGGAGAAAGACAGCATATTGGGGCCCATACTTTGGGGTTGAGAAATGATAAGTCGGGGTTTTTGCAGCGGATTATGAAGGGCACAACTGAAGGAAAACCAGCAGGCTACAAATTCTGATTGAAACCCATTCGCGAGTGGACTGGGTTAAGAAAAGCAGAAGATAGAAACAAATTTGCAATGGTTATAGCCAACCTTCATTAGTGGAGTCGGCACTAGAAGAAGTAGAAGAAGAATACTTTGTAAAAGGTAATACACTTTAAGATAATGACAAAAATTCAGAAAACTTAACGATTAAGTATTTAAATTTCGCGCGTTTAAAAATTTTTCGTTAAATTGAAATTGAAGGCATATTGCAAATGTCGTTTAATAGCTATGTGGGTTTGTCAAATTTTGTCATTGCATTTCATTTTTCTCTTTCGTCATCTCTCTTTCTCTCTCTCTCTCTCTCTCCAACGATTTTTTATCTCTCTCTCTCTCTCTTTCTCTCATCCCGTACACGGCGTAAAATAATTTTTGAATTATTAAAATTAGGGATTGTTAATCAAGAGGAAGGAATCTATAGAAAAAACTAGAAGCGAAAATATTTAAAAATGAATAAACGTTTTCAATTTCGTTGCAATACGGAACTACAGCCGCATTATATTTTATTTCAGTCAGAGAGTGTGGCAAACACAACTCCCATTAGGGAACTTTACCGCGCTGAGCAGATGGGACGTGAATTATAAATTGTAAAATTCCCTCATCTTCTTTAGTCTCAGCATCCGTAATGGCTTGCATTTTTAGAAGCCTCGGAGGTGTAACCAGATAATGGTCCCAATAGTTTTAGTCTGGTGGAATGTAAAAAAAATATTTTAAATATTATTATTATTGTATGTGCTATTAGAGTAAAACTTAGACTTTTTTAGAAAATATTTACTTCAATTAAAAATATTTTTTGAAGTAAAGTTTCCAGTTTGGAAGTTAAATGTTGTTGGTACATTAGCAGTTTTATACCAGACAAAGAACATAATATGTTCTTTGTCTGGTATAAAACTGCTAACATTTAACTTCCAAACATTAAACTTGTTTTAAACAAAGCTACTTTTTTGAAGTTATACTCACGAGGGTAAATTTTTACATTGCCTGGCACATGCGCACACCGACAGTATGGTCACGTATAGTATTCGTCGCTCAAACGTTATACGGAATCTGATTGGGTGTTAAAATCATCTGTCAATAATTGTTAAATAATATGTAGATTATGGATAAACAAATAATGTTGTGTATATCAGTGGCGGATATAGGAAAATATTTTGGGGGGGGCCCAATAACCGGGGAATCCGGGGGGGTATGGAATAAGCAGAGGGGGGTTCGGGTATACTCCCACGAAAAAAAATTTAAAGAATTGGTATATTTTTATTTTAATTTAATATTTTAAGTTTACAACTTTATTACAACTTTTATATTTTATGTTTACAACACAAAATCAAGGTTTCTTGGTACACTCGCAGACTTGTCAAGAACTTCTTCATTGCTTATTGCAAAATCTCTGTGGATTGAAAGCAACGCTAGCCCATTAAGCCTATTTTCCGAAGTGCTATTTCTCAAGTATGTTTTTAGCCTTCTTAAACTTGAGAACGATCTTTCCACGGTTGCCACAGAAACAGGCAGAACTGCTAGCAGTTTTAATAGAACATAAATGTTTGGGAAGAAATCTTGGTCACATTTTTCAAGAGAGCTTACGGCTGACTTGGGAAGATTTTCATACTTCTCTTGGCTCCACCTTTCTTTCCACAGCATGAACTCGCTTTCCACAACCTCTTTATGGGACAAATCCTCTTCATAGGAATTGAAAGCAGGTTCCAATGCACAGAAATCAGTTTTGATACAAAATTCTGGAAGGATGTTTTGTAAGGATGCAACTGTTTCCTTGTGAGACTCAAAGCGTTCCTTCAGCGAATTGAAAAAATCGTCTAGGTAAGGTAAATAAACAGCTCGGCGATAGTACTCTTCTTGGGTACTGTATGGAACGTTGTTGCGGGCTGTTTGAAGGCGGCAAATTCTAGGAACCTCCTCTTTAATCTTAAGTTTGTCAGCCCAGCCCGCTCCTGTATTTGACTATACAGGACTTTAAAGTTGTTATCGGCATTTTCCCTTTCTTTTGAAAGCAGATCTAAGACATTCGAAACATTTTTCACAGCCTGTGTGAGATCTAAGTTCTTTTTTTGAAGATTCTCAGATAAGTTATGTGTTTTAGACAGCATATGGCTCAAAACAAAAGTATTTACAAGAAATTGAAATTGAGTGATAGAACTACCTAGAGCGTGTGCCTTAGGCGCTGAGTCACTTGATTCTTCTTCAATTTTCAAAAGGGAAAGACTGACGGGTTCCAATAGTTCCTTAAATAAAAGCACCGAGTCATGCCTCTCCACCCATCTTGTTTCACATAAAGAAATAAGTTTCTTTTTCTTTTGTTCAGGACAACATTCAGTAATGGTTAATTTTAATACTTCAGTTCTTTTGGCTGACTTATGGAAGAATGCGCAGACTTCTTTAATAACGCCCATGCAATTTTTTATAGAAGGTATGTTACTTGCATCTGATAAACATAAGTTTAGGGTATGTGAAGAACAGTGTGTGTACAACGCTAGAGGCAGTTTCTGTTTGATGTACGCTTGCACCCCTCTGAAGGGCCCTCTCATCGTGGAAGCACCATCGTACCCTTGGCCTCTCAATTTGTTCAGGTCAAGCCCTAAGCTTGACAAGGTATCCAAAACTGTGTTAGCTAATGCTGCCCCAGTAACGTCATACACTGGAACAAAAATCAGGAAATCTTCTCTGATTTTATATGATGAGTCGTCGACATACCGTACACAAAGAGAAAACTGTTCAACTTGACTAATGTCAGTTGTTTCGTCTGCCAAAACAGAGTAAAATATAGATTTTCTGACATTTGTGACAATCTGACTTTGAATCAAATGACCAAACGTGCTAATCAGTTCATTTTGAATAAAAGAACTTGTGTACATACTCTTACCACCACTGCTCAATAATTGAAGTTTTAGATCATTGTCTCCACTGTTAGCCCTGTATCTGAGCAAAGATCGGAAATTTCCATCATTTTTTTCTGGCTCTTCTAAGCCTATTCGTCCACTGTCACGGTGGCCTCTTAGTGCTATTTGTTGCCTCCCGCAAAATCTTATACTTTCTATTATAGGAATAAGCTTTTTCCTGTTTTCTTTAATATCTATTATTCTTTGAGCATTTAGTTGATTGATAACACTCTCCGATTTTTTAGTTACAACAGATTTTGTATTTTGAGCTACCAAAATTGATCGTTTGTGATATGTACATTTTTCGTGTTTACCAAATACTTCTTTTGCCTTTTTCAAATTAGTGAAAGCCTTATTTACCAATGCCCCTGACATTTGGTGGTCTCCTTTTCCTACAGTTTCGGAGTGAGAAAATATTACGCAGTATTTACAAAATGACCCAGATTTTTCCTCGGAATATGCTAACCACTTAAATTCTTCTAGCCATTTCATTTGAAAAGATCTAGCATGGTTTGAACTAGAAATAGTAGGAAATTTATATCCAATCGGAGGTTTCCAAACATTTTCTAACAGTGAATTTTTTTCTTCATTTGTTAAGCTTTGAGTAGAGTTGATTTGACAATAGTGTCCAATATCATATTTGTTTGCTCTTACTTGTAATAAGCCTAACTGGTTACGGTCCTCTGCTACTGGAAATGGATCGGTGCTCGTAGTAGCAACAACAGAAGACGCAGCATCATTGCTAACGGCACAGTTAACTTCACTAGGTTCACTTACGTTTAGCCTTTTCGTAAAAAAGGTTTCAATTGAAGCTTGTCTCTTCATAACGAAATGAGCTGAACTATATAACAACGGATAACAACAAACGAATAACAAATAAAGCAAACTCAACACCACTTAATTGCAGTTTGTAACTGACGCTTCTCTGAAAACAATCAACACAGCATGCGCCGAGAACGTTCCGCACAGCGTTGCCATATCGCTAAAATTAAAGCGGTAGTAAGTAAAATGTACTGGCTCCGTTAAGAACGACTCTGAGCAAAGTTGCCGTTTAGGGAGATCCCAAAAAAGGAAGGGGAGAATAATGCACGGACGTAAGTGAGGGGTTACCATAATTAGCACCTACTTCCGAGTCCGAGCTTTTTCCCCTTTTTCTTGTTTAATGTCTTAACAATTTTTCTATTACATATTTTTCAAAAATTTTGGAATTCATTTGACAATGATAATCTCCACTATAAAATAGTAGTGTAGGCTCTATAAACCAGTTATGCTCCTTGGATAAATCCTTCCGAACAGCCAGCATGCACAACAAACAGTATATATCAATCTCCATAAAATCAATCAAGCTCCATCCACTTCAATATTTTGTGTTAACTTGTATTTTTTAACTTCATCAACCATTTTTCATTTATTTATTTTTATTTCGGGAGGGGCCCGGGCCCCCTCGGCCCCCCCCCCCTTATATTCGCCCTTGGTGTATATTAATTTTTATTGTTTTGAGGACAGAGACAAAAAGCAAGTTTATAATTATTGTAGTGACTTTTTAAATAGCTTTTAAAAGCAACAGGTACGTACCTTATTGTAAATGTTTTAGTATTGTAATAAAAAATTACAAATTACATACCTATTTGGAAAATGTACCTTCCTAGCTGGTAGGTAATGCTTTGATTTACATAATTTGATATTTTGTCGTATTTTAATTCCACCAGAATCAAACTTATTTGATTAAACTAAGAGAATAAGCAACTACTGTCAAAAAAAAATTAAACCGTTTAGTTGCTATATCTTCCCACTTCATTCGCATGTCTCGGTAGTTTAATTCTGCGTGGTGTGAGTTCAAAATAATCTAACAATCTGATAGACGCAGGTTCAATTCCCGATGCAAATTTTGATTTTTTACTTTCTTTTTATACATTTTATGATTGTAGGTATATTTATTATATTTTTTTTCAGAAAATACATATTTAGTTAAAACTTTTCTCAACAATTATTGTTCAGAAATCATTTCTTTGTTTCATTTTTCAATGTGTTCGCGTGTGTTTTATTCGTTTATTTTTTTAATTTTTGGTATTTTTTTAATAAAATTTTTTGGAAAGTAGTAAATATTAAAACTAGTTTAATATTTAAATAAAATATAAATAAACTCTTTTAAGTATATTGATTTCGTTGAAATCATAATAGAAGTGTAATTTCTTACGTGCGTACAAAATACACACACATTATTTTCGAATGTTATAGTTTATTTATTCCTTCGTTTTTCTTTATTTCCAGTTTTTTTATAGTTTTCATGTATCTACCTAACATAAACAAATCTAATCTTAACAAATAAATATTTCAACGAACGATGGTTCTATCACATTCGCATGTGATATAACAAAAAATTATATGCTAATACTTATTCAGATAATTTTATATTATTGAAATATGTTAAATAACTATCTGCTAACATTTCATTAACAGGTTATAATTTTGTTATGGTCTTGATTTTCCTACAAAATTATACATATGTATTGACGTCCGACATCCATATGTGAATAACAAACATAGAGGGTCGAATCTAGATGGATAAACGGTATTCAAATTACCATATAAATATTTCGTCACAGTCATTAGAAACGACTACCCACTGTTCCCTGCTGTTTTTAAACGATAACGCTTCAATTATAAAAAAACAATAATGCGGGACACCATGAAGTTCCAGGAAAAGGCAATTCGACGGTTCTGCCTGTAACTGCTTAATTAAAATATGATAAGCCCCTTTTCTGGTTTAGTTATCTAGAGCTAATTTATTTAAGTTATTTATTTAAGTATATGTTACAGTTCAAGTTGATTCTCAGTTAGAGTTGACTATTCCTAATTTGAGTCAACTCCAACTAAAACGAACAGTAAGAGTTGATTTGAAAAATTTACTTTTATTAGTTGAAGTAGACTCTTCCTAACCGTTGTTAGTAAAAGTAGATCGAGGGAAAAATAGAATCAACTCTTACTAGTTTGAGTTGATTATTCCTGGATCGATTCAGTAAATGTAATTTATACGAGTATAATCTAACGTGCTTTTTTGATGAGTGTGCGTATCACACAACACGCTGTGCTATAATAATAAAAGAAAACAGCGGACTGATTCTCCGCAACAAATGAACCAGAGAGCCTAAAAGAGGGCGACAGACACTCCGGCATGAGTGAATAAGAAATGATGATAATGATCTACCCATGAAATACTTAGCACTCTTCTAAATGATTCAGTTCCATATTGAGCACACTGTGTACATAACATTTAATTAGTCTTATTCTGAGGGCCACTTTCACGAAGTTGGCACGTGCTTTTTCAATTCTCACGAGGAGGACGATACATTCCCTAAAACTAAATAATGGATAACACAAGAAATAAAAGCATCAATATCGGAAAAGAGGAAATAAAAGAATAAAAACGAACAACAATATAAAAATTAATAATAGACTTTCAATTTCAACAGAGTGAAAGTTAGAAAAACATCATACGCAGGCCACATACTGAGAAATAATGATAAGTACCTGGTGTAATTATTATTAATGTGGGGTCCTAACCACTAGACGATCACGGCCAAATATTTGTCTTTTGTCGACTCTCCATCTAGTAGTTTCTCGTGATTATTTTGAAATTTGGTCCAATAGTCCTCCAACCTGTCCTGACGTTCCGTAATATATTGCTAGTTTTTTCTCGATTGAGAATCTTTTTTTAAATTAATTACAATTTTGGATATGTCAGCTCCAATTCCTGACTGGTTTCCGTATAGTGCTTCCAGGGTTCCAATTTTCTTTTTATTTTATTTCCGAAGTTAAATTTTTTTCATTTTTCCGTATAACGATATTATACGCTATTATATTTTTGGCCGTGACCGCGTTAAACTTGGTGTTTTTGTTTATTCGTATTATTTCTTCCAAAGACAATATCGCAAAATTCTGCTGTGGAGGCACTCTTATGGTGCACAATTTGTTTATAAATAAAATGAAACACGACAATTAATTATGAGCACCTGTTGTGTACTTATGGTACTTATGTTGAGTACTTATGCTCAACGTACAAGAGAGACGTACAAGAGAGGACAAGAGAGAACTAGGAAGGAAAAGACTATCGTGGCTCAGCAACATCCGACATTGGACAGGGCTAAATTTTGAACATTTACTAGTAAGACCCTATACCATTGTACGGTAAAAGGGATATGATTATAATAATACTAATAAGAACGAACTGAAGACAGAGAAGAGTTTGCAATTATAGTAGTAGCCAACCTCTATTGAGGAGAGGGGACTTTAAGAAGAAGAATAAACTAATAACCGCGATTGATACATTAGTAGGAAGATAAATTAACAAAATTTTTTCTTTCTAATTATTAATAATCTTAAATGGATTTGTTTGTTTCAAAAATGTAGGTTGAGAACCAAAAGAAATCTAAAAATATTAAAAATACGCAACACAAACAAACCCGTAACCGCTTTATTGATTTTCCTGTTGATTTATTGTACGTAAGCAAATACACGAACGAGAAAGTCTCAAAGGTTTTAACGGTTGTGATTGTTTGATCAAATTTACAACTTACAATTATTACCTTATTTGTCAAAACCTAACAACCGGTTGAATCTCATTATTACTTTGAAGTTTTATTATAGATATTGTAAAGATGTGTCACCGACTTTTTTACGATTCACGAGTAGTATCGAATCTTGACATAAACAATTGAATAAATTTGGATCCCAATTTTACGCCGGCGCCTGTCGGTGAATAATTAAGCTACGAGCAATATGACCTAAACTTTTTTGGTATTTTAGAAAAGTAGTAAATTACTTCCAAGTGGCCATCGATTACTGGCAATAAGCCTACAGTAGTTACATTAATTTTTTAGAATTAATGTGCACTATTTAGTTTCAGAAACGTCAAAGAAACATACAAGTTCATAAAAGAGCTTACAGAGAACTCGAGAAAAGAAACATTCAACAAAAAGTAAAAATCAACGAAGAACTCAAAAAAATTATTGAATAAAAGAAAATTCTATATATGAAAAGTATGAACAACCAATTCCCAGAAGATATACAGAAGTACAAGGAGAAAACATGCAGAGAAGTAAAACAAAGAGTTCAAGAATTCTTCTTCTTATTCACGTGCCATATCAGAATTATCCGACGTTGGCTATCACCATTGTGAAGGCTTCGTGATCTGCCACATGGAACATATTTCGTGCATTTGATAACTGATCCATTCACGAATTTTTTTGAAGTTATACTTCTTTAGACGCGATTGAGAGTGAATTTTTATTATTCTGCGCACACAGGCAGTATGGAGTTCGTTGCTAAATCTTTTAAGTTATGTATGTATCAGTCCAAAAAGGGTGTGGAAAGAATATATTAGTGTTTTTAGTAAATATATTTATTATAATTTTTGTTTTTTTATTTGTCTTCCTCGGGAATACGATAGTAAGTAATATTTAAAGTATTTTTATACTTCACTTAATCTATTTGCCACTATGTCTGGAAATATTGTTATCCGTAAAAACAAAGGGAGTATAGCTCATTGGTAGAGCGTTCGACTGGAGATCGAGAGGTCCCAAGTTCGAATCCGTGTATTTTCTAATTTTTTTTATTTTTGATATTGTTATAATAAACATTTTTAGAAAGTAGTCATTAAAAATTAGTTTAACCTTTAAATAAAATACAAATAACCTGTTGAAAGTATATTTATTTTGTTAAAATCATATAATAGAAGTATAACTTCTTACGTGCGTACAAAGTACACACACATTCTTTTTTTAACCAAGAAACTGGTTTTCTTCCTACACTTCTACGCCCCTGTATTTTGCCTTTAGGGATCAGTAGTTGTAGTATTCTCTATCGATTGCCCCTCACTATATGTCCCAGATAAGACATTTTTCGGTGTCTAATAGGCTTTAGCCAATCTCTATCTTTTTTGACGATCATTCATTATCATCATCATGGCTTATTGAATCCTGGCGGAGTGTTTGCCGCCCCTTCGGGCTCTCTGATTCATTTGTTGCGGAGAATCAGTCCGCTGTTGTCTCTTTTTATTATAGTAGCATGTTTTGTAACTTGGCCCTGTCTACAATGTTACTCCATTTGTTCCGGTACTTACACCACTCCTAATTGTAGGTTTTTACCTTCTTTATGTCTTCTAAGACTGATCTCTCCATCTTGCTTTGGGTCTTTCCTTTGGCCTCTTTGTTGTTGGTCTCCAGCCAGTTATTCGCTTTAGCGTAGAATCTGGGTTATCTCTGTCTGTGTGTCCCAGCCACCTGAGCGTTTGCGCCTTCACGAACTTGATTTTCACGATTATCTTCACCCTGGATAGCTTCTTTAATTTTTTCATTGGCTAACCTTCTAAATTCGTCTACACTTATCCTCACCAGTCCCACTATTCGCCGAAATATCTTTCTCTCTAAGATTTCTAACTTTATTTCATTTTTTGTTAGGCACATTATCTCTTCACCATTGGTGGTAACTGGCGTGATTGCAGTCTTGTAAGTTTTTAATTCGGTTGTCTTACTAATGTGTTTTTCTTTTAAGGAGTTTTGCTAGTTTATGAAAGTTTTATTACCCAGTAGGATGCGTTCATTTATTTCATCTTTCACTTCACCATCACTTCCGTACACAATGGTGTACTATTTTAAAGGTATATGCACCAAGCTTAATTTCTTTCTCGATGTTCGTACTCTCTCGTGAACACTTGAGGTATTTCGTTTTACTTTGGTTTATTACTAGCCCTCACTTCTTTGCTTCTTTGCTTCTTTATCTAGAGTTAATATTATATTCTGCATGGTTTCTAAGTCTTTAGTAACCAGTATAATATCGTCTGTATACGCTATTAGTTGGGCTGAAGATTCGATAATGGTTTCCATAATTGGCTGCTCTTACTGCACCCTCTATGGCGATGTTAAATAATGTTGTTAACAAGAGATCTCCCTGTCTGACGCCTACCTCCATTTGTTCTTCATCTGAGGGGCCTTTCCTTGTTAAGTTTCGTGCTTTGGATCCCTTCACCGTCATTTTCATGAGTCTTCCTGGTTTTCCTTAAATGCCTAGTTATTTCGTATCGTTAATTAGCTCCTCCCTTATTACACTGTCAAACGCTTGCAGTATATTTATATAGATCTACTCCATGCTCGTAACTTTTTTCGATGATTTGCTATTTATTAATGACCATCATTATTACTAGGTACCTTATTAGTTATTCTTGCTGTCGTGGGTATCTTAAGAACCCGTCTATGTTTCCACATTTCCAATGATTCAATTCTGTTCATGGTCGATATTTTTGATGTATACACTTCTACACCATGCAAAAGTACATATCAAACCAGAATTTTATATTCACCTTGGACAATATAAAATTTTTAATTGCATGTCAAAAAATGCGCAATAGCTACCCTCTTAAAACGCACCAAATTGAATTTGCACATTTCAACCGGTTTTAGAGCAATAAATAAATCGTCAGTTTGTAAGAAAAATTTCAACATCCCGTATCTCGGAATCGAAGCATTTGCCTTGGACTTTATAAAGCAAACTGTCATTATTTTTTCATATAGAATTACCCCTTAAAGTTTGACATGCTTATTTAGAAACACCCTGTATTGATGAAGAACATGGCTAGTTGTTAAAGTATCTAACTTTTTTATCATTCAACATAAGCGAATGAATAAAAAAACAGAATGTTAATAAAACCTGAGGTTATATACTCCATCTAATTTACTTACCGTTGCACGTCATCCGCGTCATAGCCCGTGACGTCACATGATACCAACAAGAAATATTTAGACGGTAGGTGTGTTCTTTTTTAGAATCACTTTGCCGAGTATACTGGCATTACAGCCACTAGACATATTTTATTATATACGCGTAGAAATAATATTTAAAGATTTCTGTTAATGTTAACTTAAAGAAATACACAATAATATGTTTCATTTTAGGTGAATTTGATAGGTGATATTTTAGCATAAATTGGTAACATTTATTTGACAGTTGCTGTGATGACACTTCATATTCGTTTATATTCTTTACTATAAATATTTGTTTCATTATATTTACTGTTTTTATTTTTATATTATGTACTTTAACGTAAGATTATAACTTAATTCTTGTTTTCTATTTTTAAAGCTTTTATTTATTTACATTGAATATTAATTTGTTTTGCTGTATAATCCACTTCCGCAAAAAGTGTGTGATGTATTTGATTTAAAATGAATTCAAGAATTTTTGTAATTGGGCAACAATGTCAACTTAGATCTTTAACGTAGATAATGACGTGCTTCTTCTTCTTCTTAAGGTGCCGAGACCGCTTGTCGATCGTTGGCTCTCATGTTGCGCAGCATATTAATAATCATTGTCTTATTTACAGCCGCACGAAATAGTTCAGTGCTAGTTTTCCCAAACCATTGGCGTAGGTTTTTAAGCCAAGAAGTTGTACGGCGGCCCACACTTCTTTTTCCCATTATTTTACCTTGCATGACAAGGTGAAGTATGTCATATTTTTCTGGGTGACGCATTATATGACCAACGTATTCCAATTTGCGCCTTTTAATCGTGTTCACTACTTCGCAACTTTTATTCAAACGTTGCAAAACCCTTTCGTTTGTGACTCTTTCTACCCAACTGATCTTCAGAATACGAAATAATGACGTGCAACGATAAGTAAATTAGATGGACTATAGTTGGGTTTTAATTTTAGTATTTTACAAATGCTAGAATATTCCACAGGCTGTGGTGAACTTTGGAAAAATAATACAGTCTGATTGGTAGACCCGGTATACAATGACAATTTACCTGTCTAGCAACAATATTATAACAGCGATTTTGTTAAAGAGTAAGGCTATAACACATTAGAAATATCGCTTAAATCGGAAAATAGGTTTACGAAATTCGAGACATCAAAAATTACCCCATTTTTAATGTGGTGCCTTAATTTTTTATAGTAGTGTAAATTACGTTAGAATAAAAAATGTGTATATATCTATCGTTAAGATATTGTAATTATAGAAGTGTTTTTATATTAAAAAGACTTTTTATAAAAATAAAATAGCACATTAATTATTTACAAGAGACTAAGGATACGGTATAGTATATCAGTTGCTTAGATACCCAGAAATTTAAATATGAATAAAAAAGTAGAAAGTTGGATATATTGCTGAAAATTTCTCCAATATTTTTTGCAACATCCCTTTTCAAAAAAGATATATCAAACATTGTCTCTTCTTTTACCCTTTTTGGATACATTAACTACTGACCTCTCACACGGAAACAACAACTGGCCATCTACCGATGAGAATCAACTTGATCAAACGGGTCCGGTGTATAAACTACGTTTACCGTCGTACGTCTGTAAGACTTAACCACAAATAAGGGTTCGTTCGAATTTTAAATGTTTCATGGAGGACACAACAAAAGGGCAGAGTCCTTCAATTAAACTAACCCAAATTCATTAAGGGGATTTTATGAAGCTACTTTTAACGAAAGTTATTCGGCGCAATCGACAAGGATTTTCTGAATGTGTACTCTTAAAGCCGTGGGTAACGCTTTTCCAAGTGACTATTTGGGAGTTTTTTTTTTAATTATCGAGATAACTTCTTGAATAATTAATGCTTCTAAAGCAGGACTAGATACTGAGATTAACGTGTGTAATACTGAGATTAGTTAGAATTTTTGCGCAATTAACATATTAACCTTCTGACCATGTCACTAGTTTAAAATGCTAAAGGTACATTCCATGTCAAATCACTCACACATAAACTTTTGGATCTCCGATTTTTTTGAAACTTGGTGTATAGTTTCTGCTGGACGTAAAAATAAGATATTTAAGGTCAAGAAATCTTTTTCTTTTTTTCTCAAAATGTTATTTTATGCGATTTTACAGTGATTTGGTGTTTATTTAAACAAATTTGCATTTTCTATCGTAAAGAATCAATGGAAAAAATAATATTTTAATAGAAGTGACTCAAAAGTGACATTATATGGCATTATAACAAGTTATTTTGATTCAAAACAAGATTTTAGTCAAATTTTATAGTGTAGAAAACGTTAAAATACCGTTTTCTACATTTTCCTCCATTCCCAAAATAAATAATAATAATCGATTTGGCTGAAGATTTGCCCACAGATAGCCAAAACATAGGACTTTAAGTGGTTAGAAGGATTTGAATTATATTACAATATCAAAAAAGTTACATGCAAAAATACCAGACTGAAAAGTATGTATATTAATCCAGTCGGGATAGCATTTGATCTTGCATGCCGAGCTGCACAAAATTATATTTTTATAATCTTAAGGGGGCCAATAGTAGCCTAAATTTAAAATTTCGAATGAATTCCTCCGTTACTTTAGCCGCCATCTTGATTTTAAAGGAGAACGGTCTTTGCTGAATATCTCCGCCATTTTTAACTTTTCGACAAAAATGTTAGGAACTGAAATTGTTCCAAATAAATCGTTTTTACAATTATTACAATTTATTTTTAACAATTTTTGTCGTGAGGTCGATATTTTTGGAGTTAATTGCACTTACAGTAGACGCATATATTTTTGACTATGATATTGCATGTAACTTTTTTGGTATTTTAATATAATTGAAATCCTTCTAGCCACTTAAAGTCCTATGTTTTGGCTATCTGTGGAAAAATTTTCAGCCAAACCGATTATGACGTATTTTAGGAATGGAGGAAAATGTAAAAACGGTATTTTAACGTTTTCTACACTATACAATTTGATCAAAAACCTGTTTTCAATCAAAATAACTAGTTATAATGCCATATAATGACATTTTTAAGTCCCTTTTATTAATATATTATTTTTTCCATTGATACTTTACGATATAAAATGCAAATTTATTTAAATAAATACCAAATCACTGTAAAATCGCTTAAAATAACATTTTGAGAAAAAGAAGAAGAAGAAGACAAAAAAGAAGAAGAAAAAGAAGAAGAAAAGAAGAAGAAGACAATTTGACCTTAAATGTTTTATGTCTACATCCCTCAGATGCTATATACCAATTTTCAGACACATCGGAGATCCAAAAGTATTTTATGATCCAAAATTGAGTGATTTGAAATGGAATTACCCTAAATAATCACATCAAAAATACACGTATTTAATACAATCACAGAACCAACTCTTCATTATGCAAGCGAGACATGGGTTACAAATAAAAGACATAAAAGTCCAATAAATGCAACAAAAATGAAGCAGCTGAGAAAAAAGCTGGAAAAACGAAGCTGGACAGGGAGAGGGACGAAAACATCAGAAGCTAAGACAGGAACCAATAGAGAAAAAAATTGAATAAAGAAAACTGAATTCGCTTGAACATATGTATACATAACTAGAATGAACGGGAACAGACCAGTGAAGAAGGTGTCAGATGCCAAAAGATAGGGGAAAAGAAGAAGGGGCAGACCTAGAAAGGGATGCAACAAATCCAGGAAATCGGGACCAAGAGAGGGAAAACAGTGCAATAGATGAAGGAAATGGCAGGACACCGGAGAACGTGGAAGGAATGCGTAAAAGATGGATAGGTAATAGTAAAATCCGACGCTCTTATTGGGCATAAGAACAACGAGAAGAAGAAGTGAGTAATTACATAAATGGACATTATAGGTATCACTAAATTAACTTAAAGTACACTTGTATTAGTCTAGTGTACCACGGTGAAAATAAGTTATAAACTCCGACTTACATCAACATGCATCGATTTTGATGAAATTTTGGAATTAACCTGTATTTACCCTTAACTTCAAAAACTACCCCCTGCGGCATCTACACCAACTGGGCTACATTCCAAAAAGGTGGAGAGAGGTTAGGGTATGCTTCATTCCTAAGAGTGGTAAACGCCCTCCAGAGGAGCCGAAGTCATATAGACCCATAAGCTTTACCTCCTTTCTACTTAAAAGTATGGAAAAATACTTGATATATATATATATATATATATATATATGTATATATATATATATATATATATATATATATATATATATATATATATATTGTTATATTTCTATTTGATATGAAAATTAAAATTTGATAATTATAGACAAAATTCAATTTAATATAAAATATTTTCAATTTTCTCAACCACGGGCATATAAATTTAGAACAACCTGTATACAACAAATTGTTATATTTAATTTTAAGAAGTGATTAAATAAGACTCAAGTGAAATCGATAATAGGTAATTATCGTTGTTCGCGGAAGGATCGATCATTAGCCGATGCTAAATAAGACTAAGTGGAAATAGAGAGTAGGTCATTAAAATTTGTATATAGTAGAAAGTAATTTTAGAATGGGAATTAACTATTTTCTTTGAAATCCATTAAGCATATTTAGAAAGTTTAAAAATTGGTTTTGAGGAATACTGCGAATGAGAGTTGGTGGTGGAATTTTGATTTGTGAATCTGGAAGGGATATTTAGAAAGTAGGGGAATGAATGACAAATAGAGGGCAGAATGTTTTGAGCTGTCGAGAAGTGAAGTCGAGTAGTAGACGGTAGTGTACGGAGAGTGGGAAAGCCTGTGTAGTTCCGTGAGTGTGGAGTATCTATCGTAGAACGAGAGGTAGGCCAGGTTGAGAGTAAAAGAACCTCCTTGAGCCAAGAGTTCCCGGTAGCTGATTGCAGTTTCGAAAAAGGTAGAAGACAGCATCACGACAGAAGCAGGAAACGAGAGCTATACGAGCTAGTTTCAGAGGAGAACATTACTGGAAGCCAGGACGAGGTTTTGATTGCAGCCAAGGATAGCAGGAAACGGGTCTTGTGTGAAGACTTTCTCAGTGCACCAGAAAAAGGTCAGTCTCATTTTTTTGGACATGAATGTATGGGTTTTTCGTAGTAAATACCACATTTAAAATTGAAGAAACATAATCAATAATATCAGAAAAGCTTCATCAAACTTAAATAGAATTGTTGCTAATAAATTATAATAGTTAAATGTTAATAAAAACTTTCAATTGGAAATCAAAAGAAAATAAGATTCCCATGTGTAAATGTTATGTTTAAGAATAATAAGATATAGCAAATATTAAGCAGTGATTGCCATTTGAATGAAATAAACAATATTTTGATTACAATTGTAACCCATATGTGTTATTATTTTACTCTTTTCTTTCCTATCCCGATTAGGAACCATTAAGAAATACTTAGAAGCCACGTATGTAAGTAATTAATTTTATAAAAAGCCCTGAGATTGAAAACATATTGATATGTGATCTGGTAAATTAATTAGATTATTAGTAATGCATTGATTAAATTAAATGACATATAAAATTATCATCTCATATCAATAATCAAGATCACAACAACTGTCGTCCAACGTGGAGGGCATTGTAAAGTATTTCTAGTGGCAAATTTGAAGGATAGAAAGAGTAAAGCCGGTATTTGAAAATTTATATGCCTGTGGTAAAAAGTGAGATACTTACATTTGATAACATAAAATTTTAGATCTCTTTAGGTACAAATTTTACATAACTGATTTAATATTTTATTTTTACGATATTTACATTTGATATATTTATTGACAATTTATAATATTTGGGTGAGAAAAAGTCGTCTTGGTAACATACTAGTAAAATTTCATATTTGGCGGGGACAGTACTTCTTGAAAACAAATGTCAGTGACAAGAAGCCAAAGCAAGGACAACAAAAAACAAAAAGAACATTCAGACCAAGAAGATATTTTAGACACGACAATCATGGCATCAGAACAGCAAGAATTATCAGGAATAGATAAACTATTACAACTTATGCAACTCCAGTCACAAAAAATGGATGAAGCAAAACGAACAATGGATAAAAATCAGGAGGAAACAAAACTAGCAATGGATGAAACATCAAAGAAAATGGATAAAGTGGATCAAAAAATGGATGAAACACAGCAAAAAATGGATGACAATCAAAAGGAAACAAAACAAGCAATAGAAGAGAACAATAAGAAAATAGAGGAACGCATAGAAAAGTATGAAAAGGAAATAAAAGGATGTTTGACAACAATGAAAAACGATATAGAACAGCAAGAAATGAAAATTAAAGATCACATGAAAGAACAAGAAATGATAATTCAAAACAAAATGGAGGAGTTAACGAATGGCCAGAAAAAGGAACTAGAAAATTTGGAAAATAAGTTAGAAAATGCTATTCAAGTAGACAGAGAAGAAGTGGAAAAAAGAATCACAGAAATAGAAAAACAAGTCACCGAAAACAGGACGCAACAGAATGTCGGAGAAAGAAGAGAAATGGTTATACATAGCACAGATGACGTGAAGATAAGGTTTGGCGGGGATGTAAGAAGATTACACCCAGTGCCGTTCATAAATAGCCTGAAAAAGAAAATACAGCACATCGGAAATTTCGAAACAGCAAAAGAAACTATCAGAAACCATCTCAAATATGAAGCAAGCCTATGGTTCGATAGCAAAGAAGAAGAATTCGGCAATTGGCAACAATTTGAACAAAAATTTTTGAATTATTTCTGGGGAAAAGTCCAACAATTGGAAATTAACAAGGAATTGCAAAATGGGAAATACAATGATAGGATGGGGGTATCAGAAAGGACATATGCTTTACAAATTTACAATAATGCAAAGCATTTACAATATAATTACTCATCGGAACAATTAGTCGAACTGATTGCAAGACATTTCGAGGAAACGCTGGAAGACCATATCACATTGCAAAATTACAAAGACATAGATAGTTTATGCCAATTCCTACAAATAAGAGAATCACGTCTAAGAGAAAGAAAATCAAGAAGGTCGCGAGAAGATTACAGGCCCCGAGAAACACAAGATTACAGAGATAGAAATCAAAATAGGAGGGACTATACAAGACGAGATTTTAATCCCAGAAGGGAAAACGAAAATAGAGACAACGGAAGAGGAAATTATGAACAAAGAAATAGGCAATGGAATGAGGATAGAAATCGAGAATACCAGAATAGAAACACCACACGCTCAAATCAAGAAAACAGAAATAATGGTAGACAAAATGAACAGGGATATCGAGAAAACCGAAACAGATCCGACAGACCAAGAGAAAATAGAAGAGAAGTAAATAATACCCAGACAGATGAATATGACGGAGAGAGACATTATGACGAAAATATAAACAACGATGAGCAACCGGCGTTTTTTCACGACGGCGCTCACTAAAAACCAAAAATCAAACAGGAATCTTTTGTCACCCCAAGGAGTTTATTAAATTGGCAGGAAACAACGAAAAGAAAAATGGAGTTAATTTAAAATTTGTGGATGGATTTATCAACGAGAAACCAATTAAAATTATGATAGACACTGGATCTGAAATAACATTGGTCAACAGAAAACTAATAGAAGAAGTTAACTTAACAAATTTAATTTACAAAATACCTAGGGTAAATTTAGTGGGCGCAAACAAACGGACATTGGCAACTATAAATGAAGGCATACGAGTAATGGTACGACTGGGTAAGAATATGTATGCACTACAATGTGTAATAATGCCAAACATGTCACATGACATGATAGTAGGAGTTGACGAATTGGCAGAAAAACATGTAGTGATAGATTTTAAAAATAATACGATGAAACTAACAGAAGAAAAAGAAAAAGAACAGGACAAGGAACATGAGAAACAAAATACGGACGAATCAGGTAAAGAACAAACAGTGGAAATGAATTTGGCAGCGAAGCAAGGACAAAGAAAAAAAAGGAGAAAAGGTCAGAAAAAGATAAAAGAAAATGAAACCTGTGGCTCCTCAAAAGAAGAGTTGAGCCCAGAAGAAGAAAATTTGGGAGTATCAGAAACAAAGGAAACCTGGGATTCCTCAAAAGAAGAGACGAGCTCAGGAGAAGAAGAAATAAAGCAAAAAAATGAAAGTGAAAAGAATATGATTGAAACAGTCGTATTTGAAGAGGAGGTATATGCAAACGAGGATGCAGAATGCACGGTAAACATGTGTGAAGAATCTGAGAAAAAAGACAGAAAATTGATATGTGGAGAAGGGAAAGAAAAGGAATTGCGGTTGATGTTAAGAAACTATGAAAATTTGATCAATGAGGAAAACAGAGTGGCGAAAAAGTACGAACATTCATTTGAGGTGAAAAACTTGGGAAATTTTCGATCAAAGACTTACCCGATTCCATACAAGTATCGACAAGAGGTGAAAGAAGAAATAAATAAAATGTTGGAAGATCAAATCATCGAAAGATGTGATTCACCGTATGTTAACCCGATTGTGATAGTAAAGAAAAGCAATGGAGAATTGAGATTATGTTTAGATGCCAGGAATATCAACCAGCACACTGTATCACAATATGAATCACCTCTAAACATCGAGGCCATTTTTGGAAGAATCACCGGGTCACACATATTTTCGAAAATTAACTTAAAACACAGTTTTTGGTTGATACCGTTAGCTGAAAAGTGTAGAAACTACACCGCTTTTTCTATTGATGGTATTGTCTACCGGTTTAAGGTAGTGCCATTTGGATTGCAGAGTGCTTGTGCTGCACTCGTCCGAGCTCTACATACCATTTTGAATCGCCATGAAGATTTCATAGTTCATTATATCGATGATTTATTAATTTTTTCACAAGATACTCAGAGTCATCTGGAACACATAGAAATAATTCTGAAAGAATTGGACACAGCGGGATTGAAATTAAACATTGAAAAATGTCAATTTTTTCAAAAAGAAGTCATTTATTTGGGTTTTCAATTGGACACCAAAACAGTAAGATTAGCCGAAGACAGAGTCAAGCTCATAGATGAATACCCAAGACCAACGAATTTGAAAACATTGAGAGGTTTTCTTGGCACGATAAATTATTTTAAAAAGCTGATTCCCGATTTGAGCCAAAAGGAAATCCCTCTGATAAAATTGCTTAAAAAAGGAATAAAATGGAATTGGAAAGAAGAACAGGAGGAAGCTTTCGAAACATTAAAACGAGAATTCGCAAAAGGAACGAAAATATACCACCCCATTTACAATTTACCTTTTATACTCCGAACTGATGCGTCCATACAAAAATTTGCAGGAGTTCTGTCTCAAATACAAAACGACCAAGAAGTACCGATATGTTTTATATCTCGAGTGACTAAAACACATGAGAGAAAATATAGTGTTACAGAATTGGAGTTTGCCAGTGTACTATATTGCGTAAACAAATTGAGGTTTTACTTATTGGGAGCAAAATTCACAATCGAAACAGACCATGCAGCTTTAGTACATATCATGAAGAATAGATTAGTAAATAATAGAATACATAGAGGCATTCTATTATTACAGGAGTATGATTTTGAGTTTCGATATATAAAAGGAAAAGACAACATAATAGCCGACGCTCTAACACGGGATGAGGACACGGGAAAAAAGGAAACAATTACTCTACAGGTGGGACTAAATAGATTAATACAAGAAGAAGGGATATATTCGTTAAATGAGATAAGGACAAACCAGGAAGACCTAGAGGAAAGAGAGAAAAGAAGAGCGGAAGTAGAAAATAACATATATTTTAAGAGAATAGACGGAAAGGAACTATATTTAGTGACACAGACATTGGCCGAAAAGATAATAAAGAAATTACATGAGGACAATGGGCATATCGGTAGCAGAAAAGTTTGGCTCGTTTTTAGGGAAAATTACATAAGCCGACAGGATTACCGCATTGCAAAGGAAATTACCCAGAAGTGCGATGTATGTCAAAAATATAAGAGTCGGAATTTCAAAAACGAAAATGTTGCCAAAAATATTGAAGCCCGAAACAAACTAGACATTGTAGCGATAGATATGTTAAGCGATCTAATTATGACCACTAAAAGGAACAAACATATTCTGGTAATGGTGGATGTGTTTTCAAAATACGTAAAATTATATAGTTGCCGCACCACAAAGGGGGAAGAAATATTAAGAAAAATCGACAATTTTATAGCCATAGTAGGAACACCAAAAAAGATTCTACTGGACAATGCAACGTATTTCCGAAATGATCGTTTCAAGGGACAACTTCGAGAACGAGGAATAGAGACAAATTTTGTCAGCATCAGGCATCCACAGAGTAATCCTTCGGAACGATTCATACAGGAAGTGACGAAATTTCTTCGCATTGCAACAGATGGTCAACATCGCCACTGGGACAGGAAAATGGCGGAAATAGAAAGGTATCTAAATACAATTCCGAGCACAGTAACAAAAGAGACCCCAGAATACATCATGAAGGGTGTACTGCCGATAAGGCCATGGGAAGACCAAGAGCCAAAAGAATATCAACAGGTGATTGAAACCGTACAGAGAAGATTACGGCGAAGCAACGAAAAATATATCCAAAGACAGGAACAAAATAGAAAAAGAAGACCAGTGACTTTCCAAAAGGGTGAAAAAGTACTCGTGAGGGCATTACGAGTATCAAATCTTCCTGGGGGCATTTGCGCAAAGTTGATGCCTGTTTTCGAAGGCCCGTATATCGTGAATAATGAAAATGGGATAAATAGTTATGAGTTGAGGCATAGGAACTCGGAAAAGATCCGAGGAATTTATAATATTCACGATGTATACAAATATCACGAATAGAAAGACAGAATTACATGAAGTAGATAGTAAGTTAGGATATAAGACGTAGATTAAAGTAAGGAAATATACAGGGAGTTGGTTTTGCCTCGAGAAAATTTATTTAAAAATGCAGATAAATTTTATCGAATACAAGGCGGGGATTTGTTATATTTCTATTTGATATGAAAATTAAAATTTGATAATTATAGACAAAATTCAATTTAATATAAAATATTTTCAATTTTCTCAACCACGGGCATATAAATTTAGAACAACCTGTATACAACAAATTGTTATATTTAATTTTAAGAAGTGATTAAATAAGACTCAAGTGAAATCGATAATAGGTAATTATCGTTGTTCGCGGAAGGATCGATCATTAGCCGATGCTAAATAAGACTAAGTGGAAATAGAGAGTAGGTCATTAAAATTTGTATATAGTAGAAAGTAATTTTAGAATGGGAATTAACTATTTTCTTTGAAATCCATTAAGCATATTTAGAAAGTTTAAAAATTGGTTTTGAGGAATACTGCGAATGAGAGTTGGTGGTGGAATTTTGATTTGTGAATCTGGAAGGGATATTTAGAAAGTAGGGGAATGAATGACAAATAGAGGGCAGAATGTTTTGAGCTGTCGAGAAGTGAAGTCGAGTAGTAGACGGTAGTGTACGGAGAGTGGGAAAGCCTGTGTAGTTCCGTGAGTGTGGAGTATCTATCGTAGAACGAGAGGTAGGCCAGGTTGAGAGTAAAAGAACCTCCTTGAGCCAAGAGTTCCCGGTAGCTGATTGCAGTTTCGAAAAAGGTAGAAGACAGCATCACGACAGAAGCAGGAAACGAGAGCTATACGAGCTAGTTTCAGAGGAGAACATTACTGGAAGCCAGGACGAGGTTTTGATTGCAGCCAAGGATAGCAGGAAACGGGTCTTGTGTGAAGACTTTCTCAGTGCACCAGAAAAAGGTCAGTCTCATTTTTTTGGACATGAATGTATGGGTTTTTCGTAGTAAATACCACATTTAAAATTGAAGAAACATAATCAATAATATCAGAAAAGCTTCATCAAACTTAAATAGAATTGTTGCTAATAAATTATAATAGTTAAATGTTAATAAAAACTTTCAATTGGAAATCAAAAGAAAATAAGATTCCCATGTGTAAATGTTATGTTTAAGAATAATAAGATATAGCAAATATTAAGCAGTGATTGCCATTTGAATGAAATAAACAATATTTTGATTACAATTGTAACCCATATGTGTTATTATTTTACTCTTTTCTTTCCTATCCCGATTAGGAACCATTAAGAAATACTTAGAAGCCACGTATGTAAGTAATTAATTTTATAAAAAGCCCTGAGATTGAAAACATATTGATATGTGATCTGGTAAATTAATTAGATTATTAGTAATGCATTGATTAAATTAAATGACATATAAAATTATCATCTCATATCAATAATCAAGATCACAACAATATATATATAAGAAGCGAATATTTAACAAATATACCGCTTCACAAAGAACAATTTGCCTACCAATCAGGCAAATCCACCGTGGATGCCTTGCACTGTCTCGTAAAAGACATAGAAAAGGCAATAGGATCAAAGGAAGTGGCGCTATGTGCATTCATAGATATAGAGGGTGCGTTTGACAACACCTCATATGAATCAATCAGCGCCGCCGCAACAGAAAAAGGTATCCAACCTTCCATAACTAAATGGATTCAATCCATGCTAAACACTAGGAAAATTATTACCTACCTAGGAGGCAAATCAACTACTATAAAAGCAGTAAAAGGTTGTCCTCAAGGAGGAGTCTTATCACCTCTACTGTGGTCGCTAGTGGTTGACGACCTCCCAACAAAGCTCAAAAGAGCAGGATTTCGTGCTCTGGGCTATGCTGACGATCTAGTTATAGTGGTAAGAGGCAAACATGACGGTATTATTGCCGAACGCATGCAGCAGGCCTTAAATATTATAATCACTTGGTGTTCGAGGGAAGGGCTATCAGTCAATTCCAACAAAACGACACTTATTCCGTTCACTAACAGGAGGAAACTAATATTACAGCCTCCGATCATGAATGGAATAACCCTTTCTTTCTCAGAAGAGGTTAAGTACCTAGGAGTCATCCTTGATAGGAGACTTACGTGGAATGCACACCTCACTCATATTACCATAAAAGCAACAAGGGCTTTCTGGATGTGCCGTAGACTTTTTGGGAAAACCTGGGGTCTGAAGCCAAAAATGATCTACTGGTCATATTTAACGGTTGTCAGACCCATTATCACTTATGCTGCGATGGTTTGGTGGACCAAAACAAAGCAGCAAAAGGCAATAAACGAGTTGCAAAAAGTGCAACGACTTGCCTGTATTGGGATCACGGGTGCAATGAGATCGTGTCCTACCGCAGCCTTAGAGGCAATGCTAGACCTTCCTCCACTACATTTACGTGTACAGAGGATCGCTCTAGAAAATGCCTATAGGCTGACATAGACTAAATCTCTAAAACCCGCTGACTTAACGGGACATCTTGAGGTATTAAGGGCTGGAACAACCCAAATCATGAAGATGCCTACAGACGTAATGCCTGCAAAACAAGGTTTCGAACTCGCGTTAAATGTTATTATTAACGAACGCGAGTTGACAGAAAACGAAATCGCTCAAATCACAAAAGGTGCCCTCACTTACTATACTGATGGGTCAAAAACAAACGAAGGAGTAGGAATAGGGATCACAGGTCCTAATATTAGGATATCCGCAGCCCTTGGAAATGCTCCAACAATATTTCAAGCAGAACTAATAGCAATAGAGTTCTGTGCTCAAGAGTGCCTAAGAAAAGGCCTCAACTCAGCAAGAATATTTATTGCATCTGATAGTCAGGCTGCTTTGAAGGCTCTGAAGTCCACAACTTACGAGTCAAAAATAGCCTGGAATTGCAAACAATCCCTTAAACAACTGGCTAGTCGCAACAAACTAACGTTGCTATGGGTGCCAGGGCATAAAGGAATTGTCGGAAATGAGATTGCCGATAGTCTCGCAAAGGAAGGAGCTTGTACTCCTTTCATCGGACCTGAACCATTTTGTGGCATACCAAAAAGCCGCATAATGGAAGAAGTTCGAAAATATGAAAAGGAACTCAGTGCAGTCTACTGGAAAAATGTTCCAGGCCAAAGAGAGGCAAAAAGGTTATTACGACCCTCTGCCCGCTACGCGAAATTACTCTTAGAGCTTCAGAAATCTGATCTCAGAGTAATCACAGGAATTCTCACTGGACACTGCTCACTCAGATACCATCTCTGTAAAATGGGCATACTGGACAGTGGGACATGTAGATTCTGCGATGAGGCAGATGAGACGTCAGAACATAATTATCTGCAATTGCAGAGTAATTGTTCGGCAACGCCATAAATATCTGGAACAGGTATTCCTTGATCCTGATCAGATTACAAACCTAGCTCCAAAACGGATAATGGACTTTCTTAGAAGCCTAGACCTTTTGGACTAAAATATAGATGTAGGGTATACACAAAAGATCTTATAGGTCGCAGTGTAGTAAGGTCAACTGGGCCAATCGACCCCTTTTGCAATCTACAATCTACACCAACTGCAGTGGCTGGAAGTTTTATATTAAAAATAACCTCAAGAGTCGCTTTAAAAATATATTCTTAGCAAATAATATATGATCTATAGAGTTTTTTTCGAAAAATCAATACCTATTTATAGATTTATTTGTGTTTGAAAAGTTCAATTTTTCTCACGTTTTCAACTACCCCCTGCGGCATCTACACCAACTGCAGGGGTTGGAAGTTTTATATTAAAAATAATCTCAAGAATCGCTTTAAAAATATACTCTTAGCAAATAATATATGATCTATAGAGTTTTTTTTTTTTCGAAAAATCAATACCTATTTATAGATTTATTTGTGTTTGAAAAGTTCAAATTTTCTTACGTTTTCAATCTATTTTTCGCCAATATTTACATTTACTTAAATATTTACTCACAAGGAAAAAGTTTTCCTGTGGTTGGCTGTATACCATGTAATAAAAAAACAGTAAAATCCTGTATAAAAGGTATATTTAAAATCCCTCAACCAATTTTAAACCAATGTTTCCTTGGCGGACTACCTTGGTGGTTAGCATGTACATTGAACGTAAGCACTGATGATGACTGGTAAACCAGTCGAAAACTAGTTATGTGATTTTGATGTGGCCCTTCTGAGGGATTTTAAATGTACCTTTTATACAGGATTTTACTGTTTTTTTTTTTTAAATATTTACATAAACTTTACATGTTATTGAAAAACTGTTAATAGATAAAATGTAGCTCATAAAACATCAACATCGTTTTTTTTATTCTTGTTTTAAGCCTAATTCAAGCTCATTGTGCGTGACAATTTCGTATTTAATGAAAAAGTTTTAAAAACTCAATATAGAATATCAGGAAAACTGTCAATTTTACTGGAAAAATTCGCGATATATTTTTTTAAATGACTTTAATAACAAAAAAAGCATCGAAATGCTAATTTGTAAACTCTTTGCTGCCATTACATACTATATACATATATGTCCGTACTCTATTTATAATTAAACTTTATCAATTTGAAATTTATTGTATTTAGGCATCAATAATGTCATCCACAAGTTAGAAAAATTCAAAATAAATGATTTTGAAAAAAAAATACGGTTACAGTGAAAAAAATATTTGTGACATTTTTAGAATTACTTTTTCTTAAATTCTTAATCCTTAAATAAAGTGAATGTGAAATGGAAAACATTTAATTGAAATTAGAGTAGAAATAGCAAGGTTAGTATTGTTTCTTCTCCCGAAAAAAATAGGAAACGACTTTATTTTCATCATAACTCCCTTAGTTCATATAAGTATAAAAAATATAATTTTAAAGCTTTTTTTAGTTACTTTAAAAAATATATCACATATTTTTCCAGTAAAATTAACCGTTCTTTATTATTATATTATGAACTTTTAAGTATTTCCGATAGTCATTGAAAAAATAAAAAACTTAATACTTTTTTAATTTCTGGAGATCATCGTCAACATGACATCTCTGGATATACAGAAAGGAACTAATTTTATTGTTCTATTCAATATTCAAACTACTTTATGGTTTCCAAACATAATTAGTGTCAACTGTGATTTAAAGTGAAAAAGCTTCCCAAATCACCCATCTACCAAGCTTCGCAATGCGAAAAAGCAATTGGCACCTCTACGTCTAAATAATTGTGGAAATAAACTGTTAAGTTTAATGAATAATTCCTTGGAATATTCGAAAAAAAACCCTAAAAATCAATGATACTTCCAAAATCGAAAGAGTTGCTTCGTATTTAAGGCTTTTAATTGAATATATTGCAAAGTACAATTTATTTTGCTAAGATATATACGGTCCCTGATGTCTTCGGATTCAAAAACTTGGGTCCATATCAGAAAAAACGTATTCTGTCTCTAGTAAAATATGCGGTCTTATAAATAATTTCTGAATGATCTAAAATTCACGAGTTCCCTTCGTTTGGATCCATTTGATGGGACGTTGACAAAAATCTGATAACGTATATAATATGTTTGTCTGTTCCCTTTGATTTTAGTCTTAAAATTCAAAATATGAACGATATGATGTAGTAGGACTCAGAGATTAGAACAAAAAGAGAGAATATATTATGAAAAATATAAACATCAAACTAGATAACAGACTAAAACGTGAAAATCATAATTAAGGTATGAGACGAGTGCGGAAACATCATAAAAGTAGCAGCTGAAGAAATGTAGGCATGGAAGATCAACAACAAGAACAAGAACGAGTGACTGGTTTGACGAAGAATGTCAGATTATAACACAAAGAAAGAGAGCATATTTACTGATGAAACTAGGAAACACACCTAGATAAGCCGAGGAGGAATGTAAACAACTACGTAAAAAGAAAGGAAATTCCACCGACGAAAGAAAAGAAAAATATGAACACAGAACTTAAAACCTACAACAACAAAATAAACCAACAGAGACAAGAAATATTTACTAAAAACTGAAAAAAAAGCAAAAAAGAACGATGTGTAGAGGAAATATACAGGATAAGGAGGGTAATTTATTGACAGAACAGCAATAAATACCAAGAAGATGGACAGAATAGTTTAAGCAAAAGCTTGAGGGAGATATAAGGTAATCCAACCCTCATATACTACTAGACCAACCAGCCAATGGTATAAAAGATATTCAGTTTTTCGTCATAAAATACATTCTTAAATGACTGGATGTTTTGTATGTGGGTGGCCCGATAAGTACTTAGCTTCTCCGCTCGATGGCGCCACTGTCGCAAGATAAATCTGCCATAGTGTAAGGTAAGTTGACCAAATAAGGCCCACTTAATGTTTGTTAGTTGTTTTTTGATAAATAAAATCAAGATATAAATCTGAAAACCACCGAGAAGATAAATCAGATATTTAAATTTAATATGAGATTGTTAAATTTTGTCAAATGCTTTATGAGTTGTTACTTTTTAGTCTTTAAAAAATGGTAGCTTCTGGGCCTAATTAGGAACACCATGTTCTTAATAAGGCCCACTTCATGTTCTTAATAAGGCCCACTTTTTAAATGTGACAATTATGCTTGGTTGTACCAACAGATCTTCAGCTCCAGTTTAGCCCAGTTCAGCTTATGTCGCCTTGGCGTTCCACGTCTTAAGCTTAAGGTCTATTGGTGCAACTATACATTAATCAAATTAAACAAAGGTGACATGTAGGACATTTATTTTGTAAAAAATAATAGGTACTTAAAATAATTATTGCAAACAGTCTGGACATATGAAAACTAAGTCTTTGTCATCTGCTGAAAGTCCTACACACTCTTCATGAATATATCGTTTGCAGCTATCACAAGGTCTCATATTCTTAACGACATCCTCATTGCAGACGAAACAATACCAACTATCTTTTCGTTCTTCTTTGTTTTTTGAGGTTTCAAGTGAGCAGTGTTTATTTTTCACTTCTCCTTTTTTTAGTTGTTTTTTGACTATTTTTCCGTTTGCCAAGTTTTTTCCTTTTCTTGATTGGTTTTTAGGGTCATTTAAACCAGCTTCATCAAACAATGATTTTTTGACTTCCTGTGCTCGATAGTTCAGGGATTTCTTTCTAGCACCTTTGCGTTTTCCAGTTTCCCATTCTGGTGTTATTAACACTGCATTGAAACTTACTGACATTTCGTTTTCTTCTTCTGAGCTGTCATGTACTGAAAATTCATTGTCAGAACCGTCAGAACCCTCAGAGCTATCTTGCGTATTTTTCTCCTTTAGAGCTTTTATTTTCTTTTTTCTGTCTGGAGTGGAGCTGCCAATAGGATTATTCGTTGCGGAAGTCGAAGCTAATGGAATAGCAGAATCTTCTGAGTCTAATTTATTTTCTGTTATTTCTGATGGGCAAAAAGCTATGTTAGGAATGACACTCGGATCATACGGGTATATTCCCGTAGCACGAAAACCTGAAATAACATTTGATGCTGCAGTTGCTTTTGTCCATACTTTTGATAAAATTGTGCCAAACGAAAATTTATTGATCGTTCGATCTGGTTTATTTGTCCAGCAGGTGATAACTTCGTCGTCCCAGTAATATTCGAAGGCTTTAAATACCGCCTTGTTCATAGGTTGCAGTTCATGTGTGCAATTACTTGGCAAGCAAAAAAGCGTTATTTCATGCGACTCGGCTTCATCAACAATATCTGCATCCAAATGGGACGATGCTCCATCAAAAATAAGCAGTACTCTTCCTATTGGCTTGTACTTAGAAAAATGTTGTACCCACTTAATGAAAACTGGCGTAGTCATACTTCCTTTCTCGGTCATTTCACTAACTGTTCCAGCAGGAAGATTGTCATACCATTCATTCTTCTTTCTTTTTCCTTTGAACAAGATCATAGGTGGAATTATTTGTCCTATAGCATTTCCACAACCGACGACTGACACATTCTCGGCGTGCTCTTGCGAAATCAAATGAACTCGTTTGACACCTTTACGAGCATATACCTGTTGTGATTTATGAAGGTTTAGGCGGCAACCTTTCTCATCAATATTAAAAATGCGTTGAGGGCTTTGCAGGATATCAAGCTTCAACATAACTTCGCGTAGCTTTTCAAAATAGTCATTGACTATGAATCTGTTTAATTTGGCGGCTCTAGCTGGATTCATGAATTGAGATTTTCTTTTAACTACTTCGGGATGTCGAGTTAAAAAAAGTTTGAGCCATTTTCGACCAGCTAAGTTTTTATTGATAAAAGGTGCAGATATGCCATTTCTTTGGCAATATTCATGGACAGAACGTCTTATCACTGTTGATGTCAGAGGCATTCCAACGTCAGCTAGCCTAAAAATTCTTCCACACAACTCAGATTCTTGTTGGGGGGTTAAACATGAAGGGCGACCAAGTTTCTTTTCCGCTTTTCCACTAAGCAAATGTTTCCTAAGTGTTCGACGGGCAATATTAAATTCTTTGGCGGCTGTTCTTACTGACATCCCATTTTTAACTGCTTGCAAGGCCAAAGCCATTTGTTCTTCAGTCCATAAATCTCTAGGCATCTTACGCTTTTTAGTATTCTTTCTGAAACAAAGTTAAAAACTTATAAAACGTGTTATTGAAGTGGTCTTAACAAGACCCACCCGTAGTCTTAATAAGGCCCACACGGGCCTTTTTAGGAATACTGTAGGTGATCAATGTTTTTTAGACCTTACCATTATTTACGTTTTAATAAACATAAGGTAATGCAGGTACTATGAAAGTACAACTAATAAGTACACAAATGTCATGCAGAATAAAAAAAATCGCACTCATAATCGTATTAAATTACAAAAGCATACTAACCTCAATATTAGATTGGATATTTACCCATTGACCACTGTAAACGAATGATCATATAAAAGCGACAGTTCGCGTCGCTGCTCAACTTAGTGTAACAATTTGCACCTAGATGGCTCTACTGCGTCTGTACATTGCAGCATACTGCCATTATTTGTCCATCCTGAGGAATAAGAGAGAGTGGGCTTTATTAGGAACCGGGCTTTATTTGGCGAACCTACCTTACTACATTCTTGTAGACGGCCTATATCAAAATATCAGCCAAATCGGAGTCATAGTTCTGTTTTAACCGCGGGTGTAAGTGGGCATATTTGGGTATTTTAGAAAAATGAAAAAAGAGCAATAACAGTCGGTGATTTGACTCTTGTTTTTAAAAAGGAAATCCCGCAGCGAAATCAAAAAGCCCTTGATAGCTGTAAGAGACGACCTTTCGATGGAAACCGTAAAAAAATGGTTTAACTAGTTACAACGTGGTGGCGTCTGTCTTTGATAAGTCACCAGGTGCCCCGAAACGGCTAACACTAAGGATAACGTGAAATAAATCCACTATCTCGTACTGGTAAACCGCCGACTTGAGGAGCCTGAGATAGCTGAGACAGTAGACATCTCAAAAGATCTCGTTGGTCATATTCTGTATAAAATTTTGAGCATAAAAGTACATGCGGCGCGATGGCTGCCCAGGGCCGGATTTAAGGGAGGGCAGGCCGGGCAGCTGCCCGGGGCCCCCACATGGAATATTTGCAATATTTTGGAATGAAATCTAAGATGACAAACAGCACAAGTCGTATTCCTAAGGATCCAAATATTGACTGTAATTCAGTAGTGGCAGCGCTTAGATCACTTAAAAAATTTATATTCTTTTCAGGGATATTCGACTGATTCCACTGGATTTGAGACATCTCCAGAGACTGAAATGACAATATCAGAGAAATTTAGGACTCAAAATTGTATGGCTATTATAGATCAATTTATTTCCTCTTTAAGTCAGAGGCTTTCTGCATATGAATCGATTCATTCCAATTTTGGATTTTTACATAATTTGGGAAAATTTAACTCCCAATGAAATTGAAGCTGGCCGACATATAGAGCAATGATTTAGATGAAAACCTAGGTGTCGAACGGTTACAATATGTAGAATTTTCCAATTAATTTAAAGAGGAAATCGGCTGATCAAATATAAGTAAAGAAGTTTAAATGTACCGACTGCTAAAAGTAAAGAATGTGAATGATGCGTTTCCAAACGTTGAGGTGACACTAAGTTTATATTTAGTTCTAATACTAACTAATTGCACTGGAGAGAGGTCATTCTCAAAATTTAAGTTAATTAAAAATCGACTTCGGTCTATGATGGACCAAGAGCGTTTGAATCATCTCTTTATAATGAGCATTGAACACGATGTCTTAAAGCAACTAGACATGTCCGATATAATCAAGGAATTTTCAGTTAAAAAATCTCGAAAATTATCCGGACTTTAACCATATATTTTACTATGTTTATTTTTAATATTTTACTGTAACAAGATACAGCTCTTGTATTTTTTATTATTTAAAAATAATATTTATAAAACTAGATCAACATTTTTTTTTTATTTCTAAAAGGGAAAACCCTGTAGTTGGCTGTATACCATAGTTATAACAACAATTTTTTTAATGGTAGGAGGTAGGGCCCCAACCAATTCTGCCCAGGGGCCCCCCTTAAATCCGGCTCTGTGGCTGCCCCATTTTCGAACTTCGAGCAATATACGCAACTATGGGGTCTAGGACGTTTCATCGCCGCTAGTTCATCGCCGCCGTTTCGATGCTGCCAGTTCATCGCCGGCCGCCGCCGGCCGGTTTATCGCCAGTCAGTTAATCGCTAACTGATATATTTCCGAATTTTCGACCAATTTTCGACAATTACATTTATTATTTATTTTTAATATTAATTAGGAATTCTAGGAAATGCGAAATATGACCATTCCCGTTGCCATACTTAATCTTCTAATAGACTTTTAAACTTTTATAATATAAAATATAATTTAACACTACAAATTTAATACTATTTAGTATCAAATTTAGGGGAAGTAGAAACAGAACAGTAAATTAATATAAAAATATTTTTTATCTTTTTATTTGTCATATGTTTTGAACTGAATTTAACGTCGTGTCGTGTCATCTCCCATAATACAAAATCAACTGACTAACTGCCGATGAAACGGCCGGCGATGAAGCCGACGGCGATGAAACGGCCGGCGATGAAACGGCGGCGATGAACCGGCGGCGATGAAACGTCCCATTCCGCAACCATGAGACCGCTTTAGAGCAGTGTATGATTCTGTTTAAGCGTACTGCAAATGAGTTTGTACTTTGTTTCATAACCGTCGATGAAACATGATTCCACTGGTATACACCAGTCCAAGTAACAGTCGATACAGTGGACGTCACCCCGTGAACGTTCTCCGAAGAGGGAGAAGATTGTCCAATCGGCCGGAAAGACGATTACCACCATTTTCTGGGATTTACAAGGTGTGATCTATATTCCTTTCCTGAAAAAGGTCAAAACGATCACAGGGCTTTACTATGCTGCATTAATAGCCCGATTCGACGCCAAATTTTAGAAAAAACAGGAAACTGGGGAAGAAAAAAATACTCTGCTACCATTACAACGCTTCGTCTCAAACTTCCGCCATCTCCATGACTAAATTGGTCCAATTGGACTACAAAATGCTGTTCCATCCATCGTATTCTCCAGATTTAGGCCAGTAGGATTTTTTTTTGTTTCCAAACTTGAAAGAGTCACTCGCAAGGCAGAAATTTAAGTCGAATAAAGAGTTCATCGCCGCCACGGAAGCCTACTTTTCAAACATCGAGAAAAGGTATTTCTCAGATGGGTTAAACAGTTGAGAATCGTTGGTTCATGTATATCGAGCTAAAAGGAGACTAAGTTCAGAAATAAATCGCCACTTTTTCCAAAATTTTCGTTTTTCGTTTGAAGGCTACGTACTTATCGAACCGCCCTAGTATGTCACTGTATTGTATAAACGACGCCAGAAAAAAAACTAATCAACCAATTTGCAACCAATTTTCAATAAAAAATGAATAGCCATTTTTAATTTCAATGAGTTAGTTGTTACTAGTATCTAATTCACCACTCCAGTTGTTTATTCGTGGTTTGATTATAAATTATTATATCGGTTGAACTTTCATTAAAACATAATATTGACCCGTATATTGTTTCAAATCCACAACATATCTATTCTATATGATTATGCCGACATATTTATATAGAATAAAATGAAAAAAATGTTATTGTTCCAAAATAATGTATGGTGTATTATACAGGGTGTCCCGAAAAGAATGGTCATAAATTATACCACATATTCTGCGACCAAAAATAGTTCGATTAAACCTAACTTACCTTAGTACAAATGTGCTCATAACAGAGTTACAGCCCTTTGAAGTTACAAAATGAAAATCGATTTTTTTCAATATATCCAAGACAATTAGAGATTTTTTATTGAAAATGGACATGTATCATTCTCATGGCAGGAACATCTTAAAACAAAATTATAGTGAAATTTGTCCACCCCATAAAAATTTTATAGGGATTTTGTTCCCTTAAACCCCCCAAACTTTTGTGTACGTTAAAATAAACAGTGGCTTATCGAAAAAGTACTAGGAGACAAAAAAGTTTTAAAAACATTGTGTTTCACTAATGGTGCCACAATAATAATTTATTTGGAACGTACACAAAAGTTTGGGGGGGTTTAAGGGAACAAGACCCCCATAAAATTTTTAAGGGGTGCACAAATTTCACTTTAATTTTTATTTGAGATGTTGCTGTCATAAGAATGCCACATGTCCATTTTCAATAAAAAATCTCTGAGTTCTCGACATATGAAAAAAAATCGATTTTCATTTTTTAAATTCAAAGGGCTGTAACTTTTTTTGTGTGCACTATTGTATATAGGTAAGTGAGGTTCAATCGATTTATTTTTGACCCCAGAATCTGCGGTATTATTTATGACCAATCTTTTCGGGACACCCTGTATAACTAGCTATTAAATTATAATAAAAACCCAGATAAAAAGGATTCGTACAGTAGCTGTACATTTTTTTTCCAAAATAAGCGTGATAGTTAAAGCAAAGTGAAAATTTATACAAGTTTCTAAAGGTAGCAAAATAAACGATGATGAAATAGTTTCTGTTTAGTACAATAATATAACAAATAGAGCAACACCTTAGAGCACTTTTATGCAAAGATGCAAAGTGAAAGGACTAGATTAGACGCCGCGCCGTATAGAAAGAGCAATAAGCACCTTCATAAAAATGAAAAATTATTTATTAGAAGGAATATAACTACCAACTTCAAGTTGCATAAATATATCTTGAAGATTTATGGATATAATTTGTAGACTACCTCAATTCTTATTTTAGAATAACGCGACAAAACAAAAATGAAATAAGTTTGGTGTGGTAATTTATTTTCAGTCTTAGTTTCAAAAATATTTGTAGACAGTATTTAGGGACAGACATTAATGAAATAAACGATTATACCAAAGAAATCAGAGTAAGAATAGGAAAGGCTAGAAGTGCATTAAATAATATGTAACATACAGTGCGGTGGAATAAGTGTTGCCCCCCCCCCGTTAACTTGTTTATTTTAAGAATATAAGCAAAACGCTCGGACAGGTCGATTTTTAAACTAATCATAGTATATCATAGCATCAATGTTTCGAACTTTACTCGATCCCTCTTCAGGTGACAGGCATAACTTTGATTTTTTTAAAAGGTAAAGTACATCATGTGACACCTCATTTAACAGCTCTCAAAATACTGATTTCAAAAATGTATAATACTTTAATCCTTTTTGAGATCGCAGGCCCAAATTTCGGCCGAACTCTTTTTAACGCATTTATTTTTTTCGAATTCTGAGAAAACTAATAAGTATTTTTGAAAAATTTAAACGCAGAATGAAAGACTAGATTATTACCGAGGGCTGACAGTCCCTTAGAATAAACAAAAAGTTTCTTTTGAATGATATATTTGAAATTAAAAATCACACTAAATTTTCTCTTTTTTCCATCACTGCGACTTATTAAAATAAACATTATAGGAGTTCTCAGGGACTTTGAACCATCGAGAATACTGTAATATTTCATTCTGCGTTTAAATTTTTCAAAAATATTTATTAGTTTGTTTAGGATTCGGAAAAAATGATTGCATTTAGAAAGAATTCGACCGAAATTTTGCCCCTACGCTCTCAAATAGGATTAAAGTATTATACATTTTTGAACTCAGTATTTTAAGAGCTTTTAAATGAGGTGTCACATGATGTACTTTCCCATTTAAAAAAAATCAAAGTTATGGCTGTCACCTGAAGAGGGATCGCGTAAAGTTCGAAACGTTGATGCTATAATATACTATGGTTAGTTTAAAAATCGATCTGTCCGAGCGTTTTGCTTATATTCTTAAAATAAACAAGTTAACAGGGGGGGGGGGCAACACTTATTCCACCGCACTGGATATTATATAGTCGAGACATCAGCCTAAATCTTAGAAAACAAGTACTAAATTGTTATGTATTTCCTGTCCTTTTGTATGGTGTGGAGACATGGACTCTTAATAAACAATATTTTAATAGATTTGAAGCATTGGAAATATGGACATATCGAAGAATGCTCGGAATCTCCTGGACAGACAGACTAACGAATAAAGAAGTACTGAGAAAAATAGCAGGGAGCTGTTTCCATCAAAATAAGAAAACTGAAATATTTGGGTCATATAACAAGTGGTGACAGATATTAACTACTAAAATTAATTATTCAGTGTTCACAATATTGAAAATTGTTATTACAAAAAGTTATTGGGAATTAGAAACTATGTTTTAATATGCAATTACATCCTTCTAATTGAAATACTGTGAACTATAAAAATATTTTAGTCTTGAGCGAAATTCATATTTTTTGACATACCTCGTATAAAATTGATAAATTTAATATCTTATGGTTGGATCCTACTATTTAGAGCAAGCAGACTTTTTATAAAGAATAACTTTTTCGTAAAATTAATAATAACGTAGTTCTTATAAATATAAATGATGTTGAGTATGTATATCCGTAATTTGGGAAAAAAATTTCAAATTTTCAAAATTTCAATTTGTTTTAAATTAGAAGATTGTATTTTCATGTTATAACGGAAACATTGTATACAACTTTTCTTAATAAGAGTTTTCGATATTTTGATATATAAAGGTATTTTACTCTTTAGCGAAATTCATATTTTTTGACATACCTGATATACTGTTGATAGAATTTTATATCTGATGATTCCATCTTGAGTTTTAAATTATGCAGAGAATTTTATGAAGGATAACTTTTTTCGTAAAATTTATAATAAAAAAGTTTCCCACAATATGGTTCCAAGTTATGCAGACACACTGTATATTACAACTTCGAATCTGCTAGCTGAGCGGTAAGTATGGAAAAAATGATATTACAGTCGAACCCGCTTATTAGAATCCCTGTTATAGGAATATCCCGGTTTATGGAATATAAATTCGAGTTCCCGAAACGTTTCCATTTACTCCTTAATAAATTTATCCTTTTATTGGAATAGGTTCTAATTAGATAATACCGCTTATTAGCATATTTTGCAGGTCAACGACTATTTTTTTTTTACAATTTTACTAAAAATTTAAATTATGTTTGGTTATTATGGTCAGTCGTCAAGGATTAGATATTATTAGGGTAATAAATATTTATTACTTTGTTACGAGTACCAATTCGATTTTTAGCCGACAAATGCATGGGTCATAAAGTAATTTTTATTTGTCTACACAAAGGCACTGTTGCCTGCTATAAAATTGTTAGAAGCAGTTTATTTAGAATTCACCCAGAGAGGCTTATGGCTTTGTAAAATTCAATTCATCCATTTCTTGCCGCCAATAAAAGTTCCATTCAACCAATGGATTAAGGATGACAGCACGGATTAACAACAAAAAGCATAATTACCGATAATTTCTCAAGAAAAAATAAGTAATTTTGTTATATGCATTTTAATAAGAAAATATTTACATATCTACATATTGCATACATTTTATATTAATTACCTACTGCTACTGTATTCATTCACATATATAATATAATGTAATTTGGTATTTAACACATACATAGATAAGTAGTAGTTACACTACTGTATTATTGACGTAAAAAGACCTAAAACCATTTACATATACTGATTATGTAGGTGTACATATATGATATACATATTGGCATAGTATGTAAAACTACACATTGGCATAGTATGTAAATAATATTATTACTTATATTCGGTACACTTATTTCGACTAGCCACCAATGATCGGTTATTAGAATATCCCGGTTATAAGAATATTTTTGCCTGGTACAAAGGCTATTCCAATAAGCGGGTTCGACTGTATATAAAAAGTATTAACTTTCAGAAAAAGGATAATCTGACTCAAACTACAATTAAATAATCACAAAAAGCATCGCATAGATTTTGAAACGGAGAAAAAGTTTAAAAATAATTTTTAATTTTTAGCAGAATGTTATAATGCTCCTATATCGTCTTATTTAGGTGTCTACAAAACCGTAATATTTTAAATTGAAGTTTTTGAAAAAAACCGTAAACAAAACGTTAAAACAGAGTTAGACCGGGCAGTATCGTCGTCCCCGCTAGCGAAATTATTCCGATTCGATTTTTTTGCACAAACTTACTCAAAAAGTGGTCCTTATAACATATCCACAGGGGGCCGGCCGGTGCCGTGGTTGAAAAATTGTTTAAACAATTTTTTTAAACAAATTCACAAAAATATTTTTTTCATTTTGATTAATTTTTTTTAGATAATTTGGGTCATTCTGAGCAAAAAAGGTCCCTTGTCATTTTTCTCTAAAATTGATTGTTGTCGAGTTATATGCGATTAAAAAATTGAAAAATGCAAAAATTGCCATTTTCAAGGCTTAATAACTCGATTAAAAATTATCATTACGAAATTAAAAAAGTGACCAAATCAAGTTTCATACCTCTTCTTAAAGGTCCTGAATAGATTTTTGTCATTATTTTATTACAAAGCTGTTATTTTTAATTATTAACAATTAGCGCTATAGTCCAGAATGTATCGTCGCCCCCGTTAGTGAAATTATTCCGATTCGATTTTTTTGCACAAACTTACTTAAAAAGAGGTCCTTATAACATATCCACAAGGTGCCCGGGCGGTGCCGTGGTGGAAAAATTGTTTAAACAATTTTTTTTTAAACAAATTCACAAAAATTATTTTTTCATTGCGAACGATTTTTTTTAGATAATTTGGGTTATTCTGAGCAAAAAAGATGTGATTGTGATTTTTCTCCAAAATTGATTGTTGTCGAGTTATATGGCCATTTTAGCATTTTTCAAATTTTAAATCGCGTATAACTCGACAACAATCAATTTTAGAGAAACATCACAAGAGACCTTTTTTGCTCAGAATGTTCCAAATTATCTTAGAAAAATTGTTCGAAGTGAAAAAATTATTTTTGTGAATTTGTGTAAAAAAATTGTTTAAACAATTTTTAACCACGGCACCGCCCGGCACCCTGTGTATATGTTATAAGGATTTTTTTTGAGTAAGTTTGTGCAAAAAAATCGAATCAGAATAATTTCGCTACCGGGGGCGACGATACTGCCCCGTCTAAGTACTTATTTTGGATATTTGTGTTCGAGGAAATATGGAATATGGAAGAGAGATGGAAAAAATTGAGAAACACGTTATGGAACACTGCAAAACAAGTATGTGGAATAAGAAAGAATGGTAAGAATAATAAAAGAACGGGATGGTGGAATAACGAAATAAAGCAAGCTGTAAAAAAGAAGAAAGAAATGTGGAAGTGATACATAAACACTAATGAAGAGCAAGACAGAGACGAATACAGAAGACAGAGAAATATAGTGAAAGAACTAGTAAAAGATGCGAATAAGAAGAGCTGGAAGGAATTCGGTAAAGAAGTGAACGAAGGGTTTGGGAATAACAATAAACAGTTTTGGAATAAAATAAGAAGCATGAAAGGAACAAAAAGGAAACAAATAAGAGGAATTAGAAATGAGCGAAATGAATTGAAAACAAACATACAAGACATACTAACCATATGGAATAGGCACTATAAAGAAAAATTCGAGGCAAGTAACCAACAAAATGAGGAGAGAGGACAGCAGGAAAGAGAAGTGGATAGAGACAATCGAGTAGACGAAATTCATATCAAAGATATTGAAGAAGGATTGGCAAGAATAAAGATTGGAAAAGCGAGAGGTGCCGATGACATAGATCCAGAGATGATGAAGTACGTGGGAGAACGAGGCAAGCTTTGGCTACTGGAAATAATGGGGGAAGCATGGAGAACAGAAAAGATACCGGAAGACTGGGAAGAAAATTTATTGATACCAATACACAAGTAAGGAGAAGAAGCGGAATGTGATAACTATAGGGCTATATGCTTATCATCAGTGGCATATAAAGTCTACACCGGGATAATAGAAAGGAAGCTCAGGAAAGAACTGGAAGGAAAACTAGAAGAAGAACAAGCGGCTTTTAGGAAGGAAAGAGGAACAACAGATAATATATACATACTGAGAAATATAATTGAAAAGAAAAACGAAATAGGAGAAGACTTATATATTACGTTTATAGATATTAAAGCTCCTTTTGATTCTATAAATAAAGAAGTAATATGGTCAGTAATGGAAGATTTGCAAATCCCGCAAAAGATAGTAAGCGTGGTAGTACATATAGAAACGTACTTGCTAAAGTACAAATAAACGGAAACAGATCGCCAATAATAAACCTAAGGAGAGTAATACAACAAGGGGACAGTTTCAGCCCAGTTTTGTTTATATTAGTAATGGATAGAGTAAAGAAGAGCGCTAAAAGAAGGTCAAGGCAATTACAGTCAATAACAGGGCACAGGAATCTAGTACCAGTGAGAATGGAGAGATTACTATATGCAGATGACTTAGTAATAATAGCAGACAATAAAGAGAAAATGCAAAAATTAATCAATATATGGGTGGAGGAAATAGAAAATTTGAAAATGGAGGTAAATGTAAAGAAAACGAAGACCATGATAGTAACCCAAAAGGAAAGGGAAGAAATAAACCAAACGATATTTAGGTGCAAAAACGAAATAATAGAAACAGTCTCGACGTTTGAATACCTTGGAGTAATAATATCAGAGGATGGAAAGATAGATCAAGAAATCTCATACAGAGCGAAAAAATCAAATAAGATCTACTATGCACTAAATAAAACAATATTTGGAAAGGAAGAAATAGATAAAGAAATAAAACTGAAGGTATACAATGCAATCTCTGTGCCAACTTTAATATATGCAAGTGAGACATGGGTAAACAATGCAAAAATAGACAGTACAATAAACGCAGCGGTGATGAAGCAGCTAAGAAAGATAGCAGGAAAAACGAAATTGGACAGAATAACAAATGAAGATATTAGACAAGGACTGAAACAGGAATCGATAATAACCAAGATACAAAAAGAAAATTAAAATGGTATGGACACATTAACAGAATGGACCAGGGAAGGCTACCAAAGCAGGTGATGGAATCGAAAAGATATGGTAAAAGAAGGAAAGGGAGGCCAAGGAAGAGATGAATCGATCAGATTATAGAAATTGTACAGGAAAAAGGAAAAACACATGAACAAATGAAAGAGTTAGCAAAGGACCGCAAGAAATGGAAGAGATGGATAGAAGATGATTAAAACCTCCGACGCCCCTCAGGGGCATAAGGAGTTTCGAGAAAGAAGAAGAAGTGTTCGAGAATTTGATATGTGCACTATGTCTGCTTGACTTTTCAATGAGGAGGTGCGTTCTTATACAAAAATGAGTAATACCTAATATAACGTCAGAACAAGCAGTCCAAATTGTAGGTTTAATTGGAGATGGACGATCGCAGCAATACCTTACTGATGTTATGAGAATCCACCAATCCAGCGTTTCAAGAGCTTTAAGAAGGTATAGAGAAAGTAGAGGATATACTAGGAGACCAGTTACAGGACTTCCCAGGCTCACGAACCCCGCAAATGAACGTTATTTACATCTGTAGACTTAGCGTACACATCATGTTACAGCTAGACGATTGCAAAATCATCTTTCCACAGCCCGTGGCCCTTAATGTTCGGTTCATAAAGTGCAAATTCGGTTAGAAGCAGATTAAGGGAATATGGAATCAGAGCCAGAATGCCTGCTAATGCTTCTCTGTTAACGAGTGCACACCGTAGAGCACGTTTAAATTTTGCACCAGAACATGTCGATTGGGATATTAACGACTGGACTAATATTCTTTTTACTGATGAGTCAATATTTGCACTTTATCCGACAGACACTTTGCATTGTCAGATCCACAATGCAAGGGCAAATGATGACCCATCAATAAAAAGAATATTAGCCCAGTCGTTAATATCCCAATCGACAATGTCCTGATGCAAAACTTAAAAGTGCCGTACAATGTGCCCTCGTTAACAGTGAAGCAGTAGCGGGCATTCTGGATCTCACTCACTAAATTACCTTAATCTGTTTGTAACTGAATTGGCACTTATCCGAAGATTACGGGCTGTGGAAAGATCATTTCGCAGTTGTCTAGCTGTAACATGATGTGTACGCAAAATGTGCAGATGTAAATAACGTTCATAGACGCCTGTAACGTCCTGGAACTGGTCTTCTTGTGTACTCTCTACTTTCTCTATACTTTCTTAAAGCTCTTGAAACGCTGGATTGGTGGAACCCCACTTTCTGAGCTGTATTTAATTTTCTACCATATTTTGTTTTATAAGGTGTAGCACCTCGTTTCTGATGATGATAGGCCAGAAAAAATGAACAATTATTCGTAGGTATTTATTAACAAAGACCTGAAGTTTCTCTGTAAGGCTTTTTGGCACTTTCCAGGTTTCACATCCGTAGAGTAGAATAGATATGACATTTTACTGAAATATTTGTATCTTGGTCTTTGTAGTATACTGGCCAGATCTCCAAACAAGGTTAATCATGCTGAAAGCTTGTTGAGCTTTTCGTATCCTCTTACGAATATCGTCTTCTGCACCTCCGCTTTCTGTTAGAACAGCTCTAAGTAATACTTCGTTTCAAGCTATTTTTTGTTTTCATTCCAAAGATTTCAATATTTTTTTTAAGTATGCACTTAAAACGCGTTTAATATTTTTACTTATTCACTTAAAATGGGCTTAATATATGCTGATGATGTCGTGTTAGTAGGAAATAGTGAAAGAGACTTAGAACAAAAACTGGAACAGTGGAGAAAAGCTCTGGAGGAAAAAGGTTTAAAACTTAGTAGAAAAAAAAGCAGAGTATTTGGAATACTCATTTAAAGATGGAGTTACTACAAATAAAATGGTATCTTTGGATAGTGAAATCATTGTCAAAAGCAATAGTTTTAAGTACCTGGGATTGAATATACGGATTATCGTTGATTGAATATACGGATATTCAATCAACGGTATTATAGAGTAATGGAGAAATAGATGGAGATACATGCAGTAGAATTAGGGCTGGATGGCTGAAGTGAAAGGAAGAGAGTGGTGTGTTGTGTGAGAGAAAAATTCCAATAAAACTGAAGGGAAAATTCCATAAAACAGCCGTAAGATCGGCTATGATGGACGGAACTGAATGTTGGGCAGTGAAAAAGAAAGAGGGACAACGAATGCATGTGGTGAAAATGAGAATGCTTAGATGGATAAGTGGAGTGACAAAAAAGGATAAAATTAAAACCGAGTATATTAGGGGACGTCTAGATGTGGCACCAATTGATGCCAAAATGAGAGAGCATAGGTTAAGATGGTTTGGTCATGTTGAACGTCGAGACGTTAATCACCCAATACGAAGAATAGCTGAAGTGCAGATTCCTGGAAGGGGAGTAGGAGAGAAAGACCAAAGAAGACCTGGGGGGAGACGATTAGGCAGGACATTTTGATAAAGAGGATTAATATTGATATGACCTAAGAGAGAATTGTGTGGAGAAATTCAATTAGGCAAGCCGACCCCGCATAGGGATAAGGCAAACAGAATGATGAAGATTCACTTTAAATGTGCTATATAAAGCATTCTTAAAAAAAAGTGTTCTGATAATAACGCGATAAATTCAAACTATTCCATATTTTTGTCCATGAGTGTATTATGAGACAAAGTGTATTAAAAGACCTAAAATGGCGGTGATAGAGCAAAATAATGTATTATTTTTAAATTTCTGGATTAAGAGTTCTACATTCTTCGTTCTTTCATCGTTTCTCGCAATGTGCAATGCGAGCAATATTTCCAGTGTGGTAGGTAAAGCAAACCTGCACTCAAAGCGAGTTATCGATTGGCAATGAGAATTTTACCATCTGTATTTCCGGAGAGTTTCGGAAATATTATTTCTGAAAGTAAATTTTAATTTAATCCTTGCTTCAGCGTTTGGTGAATTACTCGAAATTTAAAGCAGTAATGTATTTTGAATAAAAAGCTTGACAAATCTTATTATCGAATATCATCAAAATATTTATACTCAGCATAACGGTATTTCAAAGTTACGTTCTAATATGTGACATTTCAGTTAAATATCAGAAATATAATAGAATTTTTATTACGATTTTTCCAAGAATAATATTTCACTAAAATAGATTTTAATATTCCCAATTTTATTCTAAAAAAATGCAATTATAGCATAATATGTTGGAATAGACAAGTATAAATACTTTGGAGCAATTATATGTCAGATCAGATTTTTATACTAAAATAATTAAGATGTGGCTGCATAGAATAATGCTCTGAATACCCGGAACAGCTGATCCAAGCTGGCCAGTTCAACCAACGAAGCTGGTTTTGGTTTGTATTCGGTTCGAATATGGGCTGATCGCCCATAACCCATTCTAGCTCTAATTATTATTTTATTAACTGATGCTTCAAATAGATCAGTTGTTGTTGTGGAGAACCATTTCCTCAGGTTCTTTAACCATGTAGTTGTGGATGTGGTGAAGAATTTTCAGAATTTCACGTAAATTTTAATACAACAGATCTAAAACAAATTACAATAACTTGAATGTAGGAAGTAAAAATGTTCGTTCATCGAAGCGTTGATTTTGTGTGTATTCTCTTCGTTATGTACTTTTTCGTCACCCAGTAACCCTGGCGAATGAACTTGGGTCACTTCGTTCGGCAATCTTCGGTAATACGCACTTGTACAATAATTGGCAGAGTCTAATAAATTTCAAAGTCAATGTACTTAACATATACTCCCCCACCTTGAAACCCCAAAGACCGGGTTTCAATAAAAAGTCTTTAAAAAAAAAGCCAAAGGTCATATTAATTATAGTTTGCAAACAAAAAGTTATTGATCTTGGTTAGGCAGAACACATAATTTCACAACCGGTCGTTTAATCTCACCAGAGTTTGTCTTTATCACAACCGACCGCACAATATTGTCACTTCCGGTATAAGTTTTTAAAATTCTGCCCAACTGCCACTTCAAGGGAGGAAGTCCATCATCCTTTACTAGAACCATGCGTCCAGGCTGGATCAGCTGTTGGCAATTCTCCTTCCACTTGACCCGCTGCTGAAGATGGGATACATATTTTTTGGACCATCTTGTCCAAAAGTGCTGTAATATCTGTTGCACCCTTTGGAATTTGAAATACGATTTTCATTAATGTCCATTAAGTTTTGTTATGGTATACTCGTCAATGAAGATCCAATTAACAAGTGTGCAGGAGTAAGAGGGTTAGGGTCATTTGGGTCATTAGAAAGAGGATAGAGTGGTTTAGAATTGAGACAAGCCTCTATTTGATATAAAACCGTGGTAAATTCTTCAAATGTTAAAATTGCATTACCTGCTACACGTTTCATGTGGTGTTTAACTGATTTAATGTTTGACTCCCATAATACACCGAAGTGGGGAGCACGTGGAGTAATGAAATGCCATTGAATACCGTCGATTGAGAGGTCTGTAATAATGTGATCAGCATTTGTGTTAAAAAATTGTCTGAGTTCGTTATTTGCTCCAACGAAAGTGCTGCCGTTATCTGAAAAGATTTCGGAGCATTTACCGCGTCGGGCCGTGAATCGGCGTAATGCCGCTAAGAAGCATTCTGTCGTGAGATCACTGACAACTTCTAAATGTATAGCCTTACTGGCGAAGCAAATGAAGAGAGCAATATAAGCTTTAGAAGTTTTGTAATTACGACCCTTTCTATCTCGTAATAAAACGGGACCAGCATAATCGACACCAGAAACCGTGAAGGGACGTGAAGGGGTAACTCGTGACTTCGGAAGATTACCCATAAGATACTGTTCGGGTTTATTGTTAAATCTAAAACATCGGACACAATCACGAACAATTTTTCGAACCAAATTGCGCCCTGATAATGGCCAGTCATTTTCTCTTAAGGAAGCAAGAAGTGCTTGAGGACCAATATGTAAAAGTTTCAAATGCTTATGTCGAGCAATGAGTTTCGTGAGGTGATCTTTTGGAGGTAGGACTATGGGGTGTTTCTTGTTAAAATCAAATGACGAATGATGTAAACGACCGCCAACGCGTATTAATTTTATTGTTGTATCAAAGAATGGAGTTAGGTCAAGAAGTTTACTTCTTTTGTCAATTTGATTGGAATTGGAAAGTGCATCATAATCATATGGAAATGATTGACGTTGTACGAACCTAATTAAGGTTAAAAGGGAATTATTGAGTTCTATTGTGGTCAAGGGACCTGTTATTCGTAAATATTTAGGAATCGACAGATTGTCTTTAAATCTTAAGACATAAGCGAAGACGCGTGTTAGTTTATTTAAAGAAGAATATTTGTAATAAAAGGTAAATTCGTTGTTGATATGATGAAACACAAGAGTTTTGTTACGCAGTTCAGGTAGTTCAGAAGTTATACAAACTTCTTGATGTTTTGTATATTGAGGCCATTCTTCTTGAGTCAAAGTGAGCCAAGAAGGGCCATGAAACCATATGTGGGAATTACTAAGCGAAGAAGGACTTATACCTCGTGACAGTAGATCTGCTGGATTATCATAAGTATTAACATATTTCCAAAATTCAGGGTTGCTCAGTTTATGTATTTATGAGACTTGATTTGCTATAAAAGTCTTAAGTAAATGGGGAGAGGTGTTTATCCATGAAATAACAATTTTAGAGTCAGTCCAATGCGTAATGTTTTTAAAGGAGACATTTGCAGATGAAGTGACCTTTTCAACAAGTTCAGAAAGTAGTGATGCCCCACAAAGTTCGAGTCTTGGAATGATTACAAGTTTCATAGGAGAAACCAGGGACGTCATTTGGGCTTCCAGGGGGGGGGCATTTGCCCCCCCTGGCCCTAAAAAATGATTGAAATTTACAAAAAATACATCAATATTCATCATAACATCATATAAAATGTATTGTATATATAGTGCTTGCCCCCCCCCCCAAACATAATTTCAAATGACGCTCCTGGGAGAAACTCGAGTTTTAGCACAATAAAGATTTGAAGTGTAATTTCCAAATATATCTGTGCAGCATATGTAAATACATGCACCGTAAGCTGTCTCCGAGACGTCAGAAAACCCATGAAGTTGAACAGAAACTGGGTTAGAAGAAAGTACATTTCTAGGTATTTTTAAAGTGTTTAATTTTGTAAGTTCGAAGTAGTATTTCGACCAAAGTGTGTAAATACTTTCAGGAACAGATTCATCCTAACTTGTCTTGAGTTTCCAGAGCTCTTTAAGAATAATTTTCGATGTAACTGTTACGGGTGAAAGTAACCCCAAAGGATCAAATATTTGTGCTGTACAGGATAAAATCTGTCTCTTTCTAATCTTTAAGTTAATTGTGGAGATATTTATAGAATATTGTAGGGAATCACAAGACGGATTCCAAAGTAACCCTAGTGTTTTGTTATGTTCGTCAGAACCAATATGCAAAAAATCAGGATCAGAATGATTTTGTAGAGACGAATCATTGGTAGTCCATTTTCTCAGAGGAAAACCGTAGGAAGATAATAAATATGAAATAGTTTCCTTGATTTCTTGGAGTTCTTCCGATGTGTCACAATCAGTTAATAGATCATCTACATAAAAATCGTGCAAAATTATGGAGGAAATTTTTGGGTATTCGGAAATATGTCGATGAGCAATTTCATGAAGAGACCTAATGGCAAGAAATGCTGCTGATGCAATATCGTAGGTAACAGTATTCAGTGTGTAAACAGAAATCTCATCATTTGTATTAAATCTCCAAAGGATCTTTTGAAGGTAACGTTGTTCAGGAGTAAGGAAAACCTGACGATACATTTTAGTTATATCTGCACCCAGTACGAATTTATGACGCCGAAATCTAAGTAAAAAATGTAAAATAAATCATCTTGTAAATGAGGGCCGACATACATGATGTCGTTTAATGAGTAGCCTGTGGTAGTTTTCGCGCTACCGTCAAATACAACTCTTAACTGTGTAGTGGTTGAAGATTCCTTTAAAATGCAGTGATGAGGTAAGAAGAATCCAGAATTATTATTAGTGTCATTTGTTAGGGACATGTGACCAAGTTTAATATACTCACGTATGAAGTCATGATATTGTGATTTAAATTGAATGTTATTTTCCAGTTTTCTCTCTAAGTTTAAAAAACGTTTTTTGGCAGTCATCAGAGAATCCCCTAAAACTGATGGAAATTCCTTTAGTGGAAGAGTAGTGATAAAACGACCATCACAATGGCGAGAAATGTGCTGCTTAAAATGATTTTCACAATAGATGTCTTCTTCGGAAACAAACTTAGTTTTAGGACACTACTCTAGTTCCCAAAACTTTGTGAGCTGTGAATCTAATTCACTGGTAGAAGAAAAGTAACAGTTGTGTTGGGGGTGGTGTTGAATATTTGTTGGAATTGGGCCAGAAATTATCCAACCAAGAGTGGTTTTTTGAATGATCGGTAACCCAGGACCAAGTTTAATTTGTCCCACGCTTAAAATATCCCAGAATGTATCAGCTCCAATAAGAAGGTCTACTGGACCAGGTTTTTCAAAATTCTGGTCAGCTAGAAGTAATTTTGTTGGAATATTGAGCTGTGAACGATTGATGTGTATGTAAAGTAAATTACTTGTTATGTTGGGCAAAATTAGACAAGATATTTTTTTCGAGAAATTCTTAATATCTGATTTAAATGTTAGTGATGTCCGGAAGTTAATATTGTGAGTTAATTGATTAATTCCCGAGATCGAAGTATTGACTTTTTCCTTGCAAAGTTGTAAAATATCAAAAAATTTCTCAGATATAAAGTTGGATTGACTTCCGTTGTCCAAGAGTACTCTGCATTTATATGAGTTGCCGAACTTGTAAAAAACGTTAACAACAGCAGTTGAGAGGAGAATATACGGTTTAATAGCATTGTGAACACTTGAGCTTATATGATGTGTTGAAGAGAAGTTAGATGTAGAAGTAGATTCATTGGACTGCAACCCAGTGTTTGGAACATTGGAAGGTAATGAAGATTGAGAAGAATTGTTTTCTGTGGAAACTGAATTTGAAGATTGTGAATTCTCGAAGTGTAACATAGTGTGATGGATCTTTCCACATTTTCTACAACCAGTAGAACGACAATCCTTAGTACGATGGCATGTGCCAAGACAATTAATGCATAAACGTAGACGTTTTGCATTGTTTAATCTATTAGTAGGATTTAGTTTTAAGAAGTCAGGACAATAATATATTTTATGTTCCTTATTACAAAAGTTGCATTTAAACCTATTCTCTGTGTTAGAAACAAAGGCTCTTGTTTCAGACTTATTACCTTTGTAACGTGGTGAATTTTGATCCTGTTTATTATCCTTGTAGTTGTCTAATGACTCTAAGATACGACATCGTTCTTTTAAAAATTTCAGTAAATCATCTAAAACTGGTAGGTTGTCTTTACAATTTTGTGACTCCCAAGAGCGTCTTGTTGAGTTATCAAATTTTGTTGTTAACAAATAAATAATCAAATCATCCCAGTGTTTAGTGGGGCGTTTTAAAACTTCTAAAGTACGTAAATGTTTTTGTGTATTGTCTAGAAGTTGTCTGAGACCTTGATTTGATTCTTTTGTGACTAGTGGTAGGTTAAAGAGAGCTTTAATATGATTGTTTACAAGTAACTGTTTATTTTCAAATCTTTCGATCAATAAACTCCAAGCAATGTCGTAGTTTGCATCGCAAACTTACAAAGATTTAATAGTGTCGGCAGCTATGCCACGTAATGACAGACGTAAGTAATGAAAATTTGTACATTGGAAAGTGAAGTATCATCATTAATAATAGAATTAAAACTGTCGCGAAAGAAGAGGAATTGATCAAATGACCCATCAAATGTAGCTAGATTCAATGGAGGTAACTTAATGTTGCTTGTATTTGTAGGCCCAGCTGCTGTTGAACCATTGACAATACGTGAATCAGACGTTTCAGTAGGTCGTCTAGATAAAATAAGGTTTTTGATGTCAGATATTATTTTAAAATATCTGTCCTCAAAAGTTTGCCTTTCAATGGCATGTATTGTGTCATAATTTTCCTCGCAGTCAGGATCATCAGTTTCAATAAGCAGCTGAACCTCATTAAAAACATCTAAAAGCTCTTTGGCTTTGGATAATCGCATTTCTAAATCTACGAGGTCGATAACTTCATTATTTTCTACACTTCTAAAATATGTTGTTAAACGTGTAAGAGCACCTTTAGTGGCCATTCTCTTTGTTTTGTTTTGGTCTGACATTTTTGACAATATGACCAAAATTTATGAGGATGCAAAATAATTAAATATTATGTATGTATGTGGCGTATATTATTATACAGATATAAACAATCAAAATGTGTTTGATGTTTAAAGAAATAAATATTTGATCTTCGATGAATGTAATTAAATAAAAAGAAATGATCTATTCAAGTGCAGAAAACGGAAATAAATGTTTTGTAATTCAAATATTATTATGTACGTAAGAATTATTATTAACGTTTAGTTACGATCTGTCATAATAAAATAAAAAATCAGCTAGCACATTCACAATGAATACGAGAGTAGGTAAAACGTCAAATAATATGTCACTATTCGAAATAAATATATTAATTTAGATTGAAACTCATGTACTTAAAATATTTATCAAATAGAGACTGAAAAAATGTGAAATTATAGAAAGGATTTGGTATTCAGTGTTGTAAATAATGTAGCTTCCTGGGGTTGATACAGAGCGGGTCAAGTACGACGTCGGTTTGTAGAATGTAAAGCTGCTATTTTCTTTGTAATTCTGCTGGCACTGTAGATTCGCAGTTCGAAGGACCAATAGTTGTGGATGTGGTGAAGAATTTTCAGAATTTCACGTAAATTTTAATACAACAGATCTAAAACAAATTACAATAACTTGAATGTAGGAAGTAAAAATGTTCGTTCATCGAAGCGTTGGTTTTGTGTGTATTCTCGTCGTTATGTACTTTTTCGTCACCCAGTAACCCTGGCGAATTAACTTGGGTCACTTCGTTCGGCAATCTTCGGTAATACGCACTTGTATAATAATTGGCAGAGTCTAATAAATTTCAAAGTCAATGTGCTTAACACTATGATATCCTTCTTCTCCCAATTCCTCGCTTTCCGAATATTTTGCCTTGAAGGATTATCTTCAGTAATCTGTATTTAGTGCCGTTTCTCATTATGTGTCCGAGATATTCTAATTTTCTCCTTTTAATGGTATGCATCACCTCTCTTTCTTTCCCCATTCTTCGTAATACGGTCTCGTTGGTTATCTTGTCCGTCCATGATATCCTTAGGATTGGCCAGTATAGCCACATCTCGAAGGCTTCAAGCTTTTTTCTATCTTTTCAGTGAGTTTTATTTTTGCTGATGACCATAAATTTAGTTTTTGATATATGTATTTACTTTTAGTCGAAATTTTTTACTTACTTACTTTGTTTATGAGTTGCTGTAAACTGTTCAAACTGTCTGCAAAAATAACGGTGTCGCCTGCATAGCCTATGTTGTTTAGGCGTTCTCTATTTAGCAGTATTCCATGTTTGCAATTTTTCAAGGCTTCACTAAATATTTCCTCTGAATATTGGTTAAATAATATAGGTCAAAATATACATCCTTGTCTAACGCCTCGTAGAATTTGGATCGCTTCCGTTGGTTTATCTCCAAGATTTGTTCTTATTGTGGCTGATTGGTTTCAGTATAATTTTTGTATTATACGCCGGTCTTTATCATCCATTTGGGCATTTGTTAGAACATCCATCATTTTGCGCTGTTGAACTGTATTATATATGAACTACATATATATTATATATGAACTGTATATAAAATTAAAAAATAAAAATTAAAAATTAAAAATTAAAAATTAAAAATTAAAAATTAAAAATAAAAATTAAAAATTAAAAATTAATAATTAAAAATTAAAAATTAAAAATTAAAAATTAAAAATTAAAAATTAAAAATTAAAAATTAAAAATTAAAAATTAAAAATTAAAAATTAAAAATTAAAAATTAAAAATTAAAAATCAAAAATTAAAAATTAAAAATTAAAAATTAAAAATTAAAAATTAAAAATTAAAAATTAAAAATTAAAAATTAAAAATTAAAAATTAAAAACTAAAAACTAAAAATTAAAAATTAAAAATTAAAAATTAAAAATTAAAAATTAAAAATTAAAATTAAAAATTAATACTTAAAATTAAAAGTTAAAAATTAAAAATTTAAATTAAAAATTAAAAATTAAAAATTAAAAATTAAAAATTAAAAATTAAAAATTAAAAATTAAAAATTAAAAATTAAAAATTAAAAATTAAAAATTAAAAATTAAAAATTAAAAATTAAAAATTAACAATTAAAAATTAAAAATTAAAAATTAAAAATTAAAAATTAAAAATTAAAAATTAAAAATTAAAAATTAAAAATTAAAAATTAAAAATTAAAAATTAAAAATTAAAAATTAAAAATTAAAAATTAAAAATTAAAAATTAAAAATTAAAAATTAAAAATTAAAAATTAAAAATTAAAAATTAAAAATTAAAAATTAAAAATTAAAAATTAAAAATTAAATATAAAATAAAATAAAATAAATAAAAAATAAAAAATTCAATGGATATTTTCGGCTAAGGGTCTGAGGCTCACCGAAATACCATTGGGAATATTATACAAGTCAAATAGATCTACACTTACAATTATTTCTGACTATTTTTAGATTAATAGTGCCAGCATTTCTCATCTAAGAATGAGAACTGGAAGCACTATAAAAATTATTTTCACAAAAAAAAAATAAATTCAATTTAAAAAAACAAACAAAATAAATTAAAAATTATATTTTGTTTATTAAAATTGTTTAAAATTGTTTATTAAAATTGTTTATTAGAATTATTTATAATTTATAATTTTCAGAATTAATAATAGATTAGATTAGGCCATTATTAATTAGTTAAATTAAATTAAAAATTATTCAAATAAAAATTATATGTATCAACTATTGTAATCCCATCAGGAAACGACCTGGACTAGTCTCAAGAGGCCAGGTCATTTGTATTTACTATAAATAAATAAATAAATAAATAAATAAATAAGTAAATAAATAAATAAATAAATGTTTATCTGTATCAAATGCTTTTTGGTAGTCCACAAAGATAGTGTAAATATCGCAAGTCATACCTCTGCATCTTTGAAATAACACCAGTATACTAAACAGTGCATATCTTGTACCTACGCCTTTCATGAATCCAAAGTGTGTATCTTAAGAAGCTGGCTTAAGTAGGGTAAATGATTTTCGTGAGTTATTGAGAACTATCAAAATAAGACAAATTTCATGTCTAAGACATGTTTTTAGAGAAGAGCGGTAAAGAATCATCCACAGGATGAAAGGTACAATCGAGAGCAGCAGAATTGAAAGGAAACAAATATCAGGAGTCATTGTATTTATTAAAGTGTTCTGTTCAGGTTTCAGGTTTTATAACTCTCAGTTGCCATTAAGTCATTGAAATGTGATCAACTCAATTTGGATGCCACGTATTGGGAAACCTGTATACCTTACCTTAGGGCATTATCCTGTTTGCCATGTGACCATCACAGGCCTTTTTCTTGAAGTATGCACTTTTAAGGCATTTATATTTTATGTAAAGGGTTTTTACCCAGATATTTTTCTTTTGTGGCTCAGCTAGCATCCAGTTTATCGAACACTGATGATGATTTTTTATAAAAATCGAAAACGTTTTGTTGTGATGTAGCCCTTTTAAGGGATTTTTAATAAAAAAATTTTATACCTTTTACAAAGGATTTCTTTCCAATTTTGTGATTGATGGTATACAGCCAACTACAGGAAAACTTTTTCTTTTCCTTGTGGTGTTTTTTTCAGTAGAGTCACAGCAGGCACCCGGCGCGTACACACCACCACACTCGCAAAGAATAACAAACCCACTTTTGAGAAATATTCACGCTATTTTACCGACACAAATAAATATATTATTGACAAGTTGTTGTTTTTACACTTATTTAATAACAACCAATTATTTAAAGGCGCGGTCTGAAAAGTAAAAATCGCTCTGATGATTGCCAACCTTCGAAGCGGAGACGGCACCTAGAGAAGAAGTTATTTTTCGTACTTCTCCGGGTTTTGTTTTTTATATATCTTATGTGGGCATTTAATTTTTCCTTTTCTGCTATCTTCAAATGACGACTTCTTCCTTTCCCCTGTGTAATTAAAGCACGATTTATTATTTTTTGCTCTGTTTGAGTTGAATATTCTTAGTCCCATCACCTCTGTGGTTCTATTTGTAGTATTAACTTTTTAGTTTACCAGGACTTGCAATATTAGCCTATCTGTACAAAAGACTTATTCGTTCAGCGACTACATTTCTTTGTGTTTTTCCTTTTGTCTAATGCAACAACTAAAGTATATAGATAATTAAGTTAAACATTTTAAAAACTATTAGCTGACGAAAGTTAAAAAGCCGTAGATTCGGAGAAATTTCCTGCAATTTTCTTTAACTAAAGATCTATAATAAAGTAGCGTCGGTTGATTAAAGTATCAGGAATCTTCAAAAGCTGGAACTTGATCTTAATTAAAATTAACTTTATCAGGGACAATAGGGATGCAAAATTGACTTTAAATAGGAGTTCTTAACTTGCTCGGGATATTCGAAAACTTTGACAAGAAAAGTAAAGAGCTAATATTTAACTAATCTTAACTTTTATCAAATGCATAAGTGAATATAAGATGATGAAAAATCTGAAAATTATCCGTTTTACTGATATTTTAGTTCGGCGGAAGAAAATATTTCTTACAGGGAAGATTATATGTAATATAGTTTATTATAATAAATAATAGGGTGAAATGGGGTGCCGGGTTTGGGGTAACTGTGATTTTTCAGGTAACTCCTTTTTTTTCTGAATACTGTAAATTCTAGGTACACCAGTCGTCCTGGAGTCGATTGATTAATTGGACGTCTTCCGTTATCTATTATACAGGGACTTCGGTAGGCCCGCTACAGATATCCTATCAAGGTGATATTTTTAGCTACTCTAGCAACAGTACGTTCAGCGGAAGCTGCCTTATGTTAGGATGGAACGTGTACGGCACGGGCCGTGGAACAACCGGCTCTGCACGGGGTTTTGTTTCATGCTACGACGGGTCACTTTCGGCTTCTGCAAGGGTTTTTTTTAATTGGTTTTAATTGGTTTAATGGAATTGTTAGAGATAGCTGTAACTTTGGGTGAAAATGAAAAGAGGAGAAGGCGATGGGTAGTCCAGCCATCATGGATACCATAAATAGCTGGGTACTTCCTCACACACATTCAATGAAATGTTCGTCATTCATTGTAAAATGTAACTTCTTCTTCTTTAACATCCTATTCTGGTGCAGTGCTGGACATAGGCCTCCCCTTGTGTTTTTCATATTCGCCTATTTTGTGCTATCTGGTGCCAGTTCATTCCTGCCATTTCTTTAATGTTGTCGATCCATTGCATCATTCTTTTTGCCCACTTCTCTTCGCTTTCTCTCTAGTCACATATCACGCCCAGTTCCATTTTCATTTTGTGATAGCTTCGAAAAAACGTTTTACTTTAGTTCTTCTTCTTAAATCTTCAGTTCTTATATGAGAGATCGTGATGAGATCCGAAGATAACCGTGTGGTGTTACGTTGCTTCTTCAGACCTTTTCTTCTTAGGTTAAAAATAAAACGCAGGAATTGCAAGAAAACTGCTACCAACACTAAATTGAGATGTAGATATGGCCAAAGTAGGATCAGCTCCTATAATAACAGCAGAATCTGGAGAGCCGGAGAAAGCTAACGTCTATATCTATACCATTGTCGCTAGTTTCGTTTCTCCAAAAGGGGGTATAAATATAGAAGACTGGAATTACGGGAGAGATCCTTGCCTTAAGGTATTGCCGCTTCAAGGAATGGAATGATATCTTGGATAGTGTATCTTCTTCTTCTTCTTCTTTTTCTTCTTCTTCTTCTTCTTATTCTTCTTCTTCTTCCTGCTTCTTAAATAGGCTCGCGCCTGTTCCATCTTCGGATGCCTCCTCGTCAGATATCCAGGTTGTCACTCCATGTCTTCCTTTGCCTTCTTATACTCCTTAGGCCGTTTGTTGATCTGTCTAGTGCTATTTTTACCAGTCTTCTTTCTCCCATTCTGCTTATATGGCTATACCATTCTTTTTTCTTTTCAGTGTCCAGTCAGTTATGTTCCCTATATTACGTCTTTGCCTGAGGTCTGTGCTACGTTGTCTGTCCCATAATGATTTTCCTCTGATATCTCGCACAATTTTCATTTCACACGTTTCCATCAGTTTTTGTCCTTGTGGTACCTGTGTAAGTCATAATTGAGGCCATGAGAGCCACAGTGGACTACCTGAATTTAACATTACTTTACATAATTAAAGAAAATGATGAGAAGCTTTCAATGTCCGATTGTTTTAGTAATTGAATATTGACCAATAATGATCCTTGGTCAACATAAAACTACTAAAACAATTGGACATGTAACAATAAAACACTGAAAACGTTTGTTTTCTATTCTTCCACAAAATTTATTACAACTATGTGACTACAGCTGTTTCGGCAGAGTGCCTTTCTCAAGTGATTTAGTTTACAATGGTTTGCCTATTTAAAGTCTTTAACTGATGAGGTTGAGGAGTGGGAAGCTGTTTGTCTCGAGTTGGTCATTCAGAATTATATCTGTATTTTTCAATTTATTAATTTCCATAGATTCTAATAAATTGAAAAATACAGATATATCTGAATGACCAATTCGAGACAAACAGCTCCCCACTCCTCAACCTCTTCAGTTAAAGACTTTAAATAGGCAAATCATTGTAAACTAAATCACTTGAGAGAGGCATTCTGCCGAAACAGCTGTAGTCACATAGTTGTAATAAATTTTGTGGACGAATAGAAAACAAACGTTTTTAGTATTTGATTGTTAGATAAAATGAACTTCCATCAAGTAACGGTCGAATCCATCAACAATTGGACATTGTTAGCTTCTGATCATATTCTTTGATTATGTAAAGTAATGTTAAAGTCAGGCTACTCTGGCTCTCATGGCCTCAATTGGCCTACGGACTGTCCTATAAATCTTGGCCTTTGTTTCTGTCCGTAGATGAGTGTTTCGCCAGATAGTGTGTTTAAGACATCCTGCTATTCTGTTGGCTTTCTTACTGTCCAAGGTATCATCAGCATCCGTCTATGAATCCACTTTCCAATGCTTCATTTATGTTCATGGTCCATACTTTTAGCGTCCACACTTCTGCACCATACAAAAGTACAGACCAAACATAGCACTGAACCATTCTTTGTATAACTTTTAAACCGGTATGATTATTACAACAAAATAACTTTAGTAGAAAGTAGACCATAACAACATTCGGAACATGATGCGATATGTGAATTGAAAATTACAGAATATATTGCATATTTACCTTTAAGTTTAATTTAAATCGTGTTAGTAGTTACTTAGTTATTAAGAAAATCGTTATAATATTAGTTGAATATAGTTTCCTTAAATTCTTTATTAGTATTTTTCTGAAACCTTTTAATACGTTCCTACGTTATTAAATTTGGTTGTAGTAAAGTTCTACTTTATACAAATAATATACGTACATACCCTGATCCCAGTAATTGGTAGAAATTTTTATTTAAATAAAGTTCTTCCTTATGCTAAACTTGAGACACACAATTTTCCTTCGCTACTCTGAGATCTGCATTGTTATTACTGAAGACATCTAAAGTAAGCGCTTGCCGCTTGTTTCGTTGTTCTGTTGTCTACCTTGCAATTTTTAAAATTTGATACAATTAACTAAACCAGAGGATTTTCAATTATACGCGGTGCCCAGTGGCGTTCGTACTAGACTGGAATCCTCGAAAGCTTGTTTTTATCTTTTGGAAAGTATTTGGAAAATGGATAACCCGATATAATTGAAGGGCTTAATGTGAAATAATGACAAGCCTCAAAAAGGTAAAAGTGAGATATTTGACTTTGAATGTTAAAAATAATATTAAAAAATCAAGTAACAACTTTTATTGTTTTAGTTTAGATACTTCGATGCACCATGCCCTATGGGACTCTAGTTGACAACAATATTAATAAAAATAATATTAATAAATTACTTAAAACTCGAGAAAAAACAACCTTTGTTTAAAAAAAATATGGCTTGTTACATTATTCCATTAATAATAAATACCCAAATTTTAGATATAAGTAGACTGAGAATTTTCTATTATTGCCTGAGTTCGGGGTGGTTTCAACCCTATAGTGTTAAACAGTGTTTATTTCTTTGTCTCCATCGACTTGTTGGAATTTTTGACGGGTGTGTTTGGTTTTGTCCTTTTTATTGACGGACCTTGTTCATTATCCTACAAACAAATGCAATAATATAACAAGCCACGTCACAAGCCAATACATTAACCCTTATCCGGACAAGGTGGATCCAACAGGCCCGAGACGCAAATTCTTTTATCATAAACTGATCAAAAAATTTTTATTGAATTTTATGCATCACTGAATTTTTTTAGAAGTATGTTTCCTTCAACATGCTCATGAGCTATTCAAAATATTCATTACCATTTTTGAAATTATTGCGTCGAAAGAATTTTGTCACGTAAAGGGGCAACACGGGCCCGACAGACTTATTTGTATTTATACCTAAAATCTAAATCTTTGTTACAGAATTTTAACTATTTAGAATGGGAAATAAGCCACAATATTATTAAAAAATGATTTTTATTAAAGTTTCGACGCCCAAATCGGGTGCCGTTGTCAAAATACAAAATACTATTAACATAAACAAAAATGTTGTTGCTTAGTAAAAAAATTCTTCTAATAATTTATTTAATTTGACTCATTTATATCGGCAATTCAGATACATATAATACATTTTAAAGTAGAAGACTTTAAAATGATATTGCCAATATTTATGAGTTGCGTTCCTGGGACGACTTTACTGAAAGATAGTTCATTCGATTACATGAAATCAACCTCAACTCAAGAATATCCGTCACAAAAAAATCATAGCATGTGATCTGTCTTTAAAAAGACAACCACATGCAACGGTGACATTAACATTCTCGCGTTAGAGATCTCATAGTAAATCACGAGGGAAAACCAGGAAAAACCTCGTGATACTATCCCGACATCGTAAGTATTTGGTCTTACATTTAATTTACTCTCAAAATTAATATCAAATTCTGACTTTACTATAATTTTGTTTAAATTATAAATAATATCAATAATACATGGATATATAAGTAATACTAAAATATAAAATATGTACTAACTCGACTATTGACTTACTAATTGTGGTATTTTCTTTCTATTGACTTCCTCTTTCAGTATGGGTATCCACATCCTACTGCATTCCACCGAGGAATTTGCGACACAATTGGTTTCGTTTAGCATAATTAGAGCAGCTTCTTTGATTTTTCTCTTTTTACTATCTGTTTCTTTCAGGACTCTACTTGAATCTCTCCACTGAACTCTATGTTCATTATCCCATGCGTGTTGACATATTTGAGATCTATCAAATTCTCTATTTTTAATATAAGATTGATGTTCACTTATTCTACCGTTTAATGGTCTTGATGTTTCACCTATATAAAACTGTTCGCATTCACAGGGTATTTTATAAATACAATTCTTTGTCCTTTCTTGTTCATTGTTAGGTTTAGTTTTAGATAGAATAGATCTCAATTTGTTGGTTGTTTTGAATGTTGTTGAAATGTTGAATTTATTTCCTATTGTTTTAAGTTTCTGGGATAGTCCTTTTATGTATGGTATTGATATTTTCCTCGTATTATTTCTTATGAACGTTGTAGGATCCCGTTCTATGTTGTTCTGTTCCATTCGATCCAATCTTGACAATTCCTTATTTATAAACGATAAAGGATAATCATTTTTTAATAAAACAGATGTTAAGAATTGTTTTTCTTCTGAAAATTAATTTTCGTTAGAACAAGTAATTTTGGCTCTATCATATAAGGATTTTATGATTCCCTTTTTAACGTTGATGTTGTGATTTGATTTGTAATTGAGATATCTGTTGGTATGTGTTGGTTTTCTATACACTTGAGTCTCATATCCAGTATCCTTCTTTGAGACTAAAACATCGAGGAAAGGCAGGGTGTTATTAAATTCCTTTTCCATTGTAAATTTTATTGTCTCTTCTTGATCGTTTATAATATTCAGGAATGTATCCAACAATTCTGATCTATGAGGCCATATTGAAAACACATCATCTACATATCTCCACCATACAGTGGGTTTTAAATTTTGTTTAGAAATGATACTAGTTTCGAAATCCTCCATAAATATATTAGCCAATAATGGAGATAAAGAGGAGCCCATTGCTAGACCAAAATTTTGTTTATAAAATTCATTATTTAGTTGACAATAGGTATTATTAGTACATAATGTCAATAACTCCATTATAGCTGATACATTTAGTTTTGTCCTAGTTGTCAATGTATCATCATTCTCTAATTTCGTTTTGATTATGTTTAAAGTTTTGTCTAATGGCACATTTGTAAATAAACTGTTTATGTCAAAACTTACTAAAATATTATTTGGATTAAACTCAATAGTTGATAATTTGTTTAAAAAATGTTTTGTATTTTTTATAAATGTGTCATCATTGTTAGCAAATGGTTTTATAATGTTTAATACAAATTTTGATAGTTCACTACAAGGAGAACTGATGGTACTACAAATGGGTCTAAGTGGTATGTTCGCTTTATGAATTTTCGGCACTCCATAAAAATGTGGTGACTTACTGTAATGAGGTGTCATTAATTTTCTTTGATAGTATGTTAGATCATTTTTAAATTTGAATAAATTTCTACAGATTTTGTTTTCCAGTGTTTTCGTTGGATCCTTCGTTAATTTGGTATAAGGTCCATTTGTAATTAGATCTGTAATTTTGTCCTCATATTGTATTTTATCCATTATTACAGTTGCATTTCCTTTATCCGCTGGTAGGATCGTTATGGAGTCATCATTTTTTAAAGTTTTTAAAGCTTTCATTTCCTCTTTACTGATGTTCTGTTCAATTTGATTTGTCTTTTCCAATTCAAGTTTACATAGTACCCTATACTGTTCTTTTTCATGAGTTGGTAAACACTGGGATATTTTTTCCACTGAACTAATTATGTCTAATTTTGGAATAGATGGATGAGTAACAGCATAGTTTAAACCCTTTGACAATATCAAATTCTCCGTTGCATTTAACTGTCTATTTGATAGATTGACAACTGTCGCTAATATGTCATTATTTCTATTTAGGTTATCAAAAGTATGTATACTATTTTGTTCTAAAAGAATATTAAATTTATTTAAATGTATATTTCTTTGTTTCTGATATGAATTTTGATAAATTATGTGTAAACTAAAAATAATTCGATCAAAATCAGAATTTGATATCATTCCGAAAAGCAAATCTTTAATATTTAATCTTTAATCGAAACGTTAATAAAAATCATTTTTTAATAATATTGTGGCTTATTTCCCATTCTAAATAGTTAAAATTGTAAAAATGCCACAAGAGAATAGCTTCAGAACAACATTTGTTACAGAAGTTAATCTGGCAGTCAGGTAATGTTTTCGTGAATTATCTAAACGTTTTTTATGATTCCGGAAATCCAATAATAAAGTCTAAACCTGTAACAAACAATGTAAACATCTCTTTGATGTGAACGTCAAAGAGATGCTTACAATAGGTGTTATGTCTATTTCAAATGAATTTTAAAAACTGATAATCATTGTTGGAATGCAATAATATTGTTAGGTAGGTACCTACACATATTTTGAAATAAATAATGCATCTGCCATCAATCGATTGATATCGATGTTAGTGTCGACAAATAAGCTCCTAAAATTATATTGAAATACAGTGAAGGTAGATAGTGCGAATAAAATGTCCCGAAAACCATTATCAGCTGCATAACTGCAAGATATTGCTAATAATTTATGGGATTTCGATGATAAAGGATCTTCTGAAGTAGGTGGCATTGAAAGTGACTCTGAAATTCAAGATCAATTTTCGGAAGCAAGTGAAGAGGCTGATCAGCAAGTAGTATTGAGTAATAATGAAGAAGAATGTGCAGCTACAAGTTCCCAGATTTCAGAGTGTGTAATTTTTGAAACTAAGGATGGAATTAACTGGAAGAATCAACCACAACCGACAGGACGTATGCGATCTTGCGACATAATAAAATGCAAAACGCACAAAGTAATGTTACCCCTGGTCAAAGTGTAGGTGATCATGTTGATTCCTTTTGTTTGTTTGTGGACGAAAAAATTGTGAACAAAATAGTGAAGTGTACAAATGAAGAAGCCGAAAAAGTCCTGGGGATATAGAACTGGAAATATTGCGACTCTACAGAGCTATATGCCTTTATTAGACTACTACTAACTGTAGGGCAACTGAGTGCCAACATCCATAATTTAGATATACTTTGTACCTTTGCAGTAAGTTTTATGGACCTACTATATTTAAAGCTACCATGGGGTTAAAATGATTCAAAAACTTACTAATATTTGTTCGATAAGAGCATAAAGACACGAGGTCTGAACGAAGAAGGAACGACAAAGTAGCAGCAATACGCGATGTGTGGAATCAAGTCAAAAAAAAGTTCAGACATACTATTTACCAGGAAAAAACATAACTGTAGGTGAGCAACTTGTAACGTATCGACGTAGGTGTACTTTCAAGCAGTATATGCCTTCAAAGCCAGACAAGTATGGCATGAAAATATGGCAAATCCTTCAGGGAGATCGCGCCCTCAAGGTAGACCGCATACTATAGTAGCACCTTTTATCAATCTAGACAATTTAAATATAACTTTAGTAAAAAATGAAAAAATAATATTAGAAATATATGGGTAAATATGACTAGTACATACACAAACAGTGGTGGGCCCAACGGACCCGAGTTGCCCGGTTACGTAAGTAAAATGTGTTGCCCGAATAAGGGTTAATCTTGAATGGTAATAATGTGACAAGCCACATTTAGGAAAAAATTACATATCGCTGTATTTTCATTACTTGAGTCACTTCTAGATTGTACATAGTCAGGGTTGCGGTCACTGTCATCAAATGTCAAGCCAACTTGACTATTTTTCTTACTAGAATCGTCAGAACTCAATAATTATCCGAATCGCTTCCGCCCATGTTCGCCATTTTGATGTGGTTTGTCATTATGTCGAGTAGATACTAGAGACAAACTAGGCCTATGCAATAGTGTGACCATAGATTTATCGGGCCATCTATTAACGAAGGGCGGAGATAATTTTGTTAGTGGCTTGTTATACTATTACTTTAACCAAGAATAACACTAACTATTTTTGAACTCATGTGTGGCTTGTCATTGTTTCACATTAAGCCCTTCAATTGCTGAAGAATTAAGGAGTGGTTTTATTTCTTTAACATTTATGGAATATAATATTTTCTTTCAACAGGAAAGGAAGCAGAAAGTAAATATTAAGTTAGTCTCCTTCTTGTTATGGTGCCTTATCCTTAAGGACGTTGGTCATTATATTTGCCCATATTTAATCTTATTTGCAGCCGTCCAAATTAGTTTTCTTTCCTCTCTTTCCTTGCTCATCCTCCTTAAGATTTCCGCATTTATCGTATGGCTCATGTAGAATATTCTGAGAATTTTATGGGAACACCAGAATTCGACTGATTGGATTCTTTTCTGTGTTGCTTCTGTCATTGTCCAGGCTTCATCATAACATAACACCATAAAGCAAGGTGGAGAAAACGTAGCACTTGAATATTTTAGTTCTCAATGAGAACTAGAATAGATCCCCACCTGGCGGTTGCATAGAATATCTTGCATTTTGTAAAACACTGTACGTACCTTTTCAAGACGTGTTTTATCTCTAGTGAGTGGTCACAAGTTTCATCAAGATTACTTCCAAGGTACGTTACTCTTGTTACTCTTTCCAGATCTGTTCCGTCGACATTCACCCTTCTGTTTTGGTGCATGCTGATGACCATCGTTTTTGTCTTTTTTGTATTCAATTTCAATCCAAATTTTCTACAGGCTGTCGTTACTCGGTCTACTAGGCACAGTTGGATTCCGTTGCTCCATACTGTCTTTATCACTAGCTACTTGAAATAAGGTTAAAGATGCAAGTGGCGCCGAAATCATATTATTAGTATTATATTAGAATTTTATTCTGCAAATTCAGGTGTAACCTTTTTCTTATTAACCACTACATTTTACTGAGTTTCGGACCCAACTGTTTTCTTTTCGTGAATATGTATATTTCTTTGACGTTAGTCTCCTGTCCAAGTGCATACCTAAGTATTTTACATCATCCTTTTGTTGTATTACGTGGTTGTTTAATGAGACGGTTTGGCATGTACCTTTTCGATTAAGTAGTGAACGTTATACTTGCTTTCATTTACTTTAATTCACTATGTTTGTAATCAAATCTTTATTTTATCGAAAGTGGTCTGGAGCAGTTGCGAGGCGATGTACGGGTTTTGATTGACCCGAAGGATTGCTGTGTCTTTTGGATATGTGGCTGTTATGATGTTTGGACTTGTCTACTGTCTAGAATAGGTAGAGGAACAGGTCTAAGTACACTACCCAGAGGTACTCTAGCTTTAATTGGATATAAATTAGTGCACTAATCCTTTACTTTTATAAGGAAATGGCGGTCGGAAAGATAGGACTTGAGGATTGGAAAGTAGTTGAGAGGAAGGACTGTCTTATTTTGTATAGCAGTCCAGTGTACCAGACTTCAAAAAACTGTGAGACATAAAAAAAGACTACAGACCACTATTTCTTCTCTTCTAAGCCTTTGTTTATAGAATTGCAGATTCGGTGAATTTTTTCAGTGGTAGCATGTTGCTGTCTAAATCCAAACTGGTGGTTGGGTGTTAGTTGGGTGTTAGTAGGTGGTTAGCTGCTGTCCACGAGGATTGGCTGTAAACTGTCTAGTAATAATTTTACTTAGCATATAGGCCATAACTTATTCTACAGACTTGCCTGGTTTGGGTATTAAGATGATTTGTGCTACTTTACACAAGAATGGATAGTACCCAGTTATTAAGACAGCATTAAAAGTCTGTGTTAAATATTACACTCCTTTCCTGAGAAGTTCTTCTAGAATTCATGCAGTGAAGTCAAACCTTGGGAAGTTCTTCGGATTCATATCTGTTTTAATTTGTTCAACAAACTTGCTCCAGGTTTGTTGTTTTGAGCATGTGGTTGGAACACTTCCTCCAGGTATTTGGCAAATACTGACTTTTTCTTTATTACTTATAGCCCATCGTCTATTACTGGTGCGGATAAGCGGATTAAAGAGTTGTGGTCAGTTAATCTTTCGTGTTGCCTTTCATAATTCGTGGGTTTCCGTGGCATACAGATTTTGTAGATACTTATCGTTTGATATCGGTGTTTTTATTGTTGTACAAAAAAGTTTTTAATCGTGCTGTACCATGGACGCCCATATCTACCGGCAGGGGGGGCGTGGCTCCCCTTATCTTTTCGGATGCTTTAAACTATATAAGGTTATCCAAAATATACAAAATATAATGTGCAACATCTTCACGTCTGCCCCCCTAAAGATTTTTATATGGGCGCCCGTGTACTGTACCTTGGTTTAATCTATTTTTATTGTGGGGTGCGCGAGTTCTTTCCCATATTTTCCTTTGTCTTCGTTTTTCTGCAATTTTCTCTTTTATTTCTTTGATTAAGTTTTGACCTATTAACGAAAACTGAGTATGAAAATCAAGATATAACTATGGACTCTACCAACTTGTCAAAGAGTTCATAAGAGATCAGAGATCTGAGTTCGTTAAACTTCAGAAATTTCGACGGGCTGGACATGTAGTAGGAATGCAGCCCGAAAAATTGCCGAAAAAAGCACTAGAGAGCAAAATGCAAATGGCAAGAGCAAAAGTAAAACCACAGCAAATATGGGAGGATAAAGTGGCAGCGAGCTTGCAAAATTTGCTAGACGTCAGAACCTGAGGAGATCGGCGGAAGACCGGCAAGGTTGGAGGCATAGCTTGGAGGAGACCAAGTCTTGATTTGGGTTGTAGCGCCATTGGAGAGGGAGAGTATATCTTTATCGGGAATTAACCACAATTTCAGTTGAAAATACATTTATTTTGACATTTGAAGAAATACTGTTTATCTAGATTACAACTATCTTTTATATATATATATATATATATATATATATATATATATATATATATATATATATATATATATATATATAACAGCCCTACAGGCCTTAGAGGCCCTTGGCTTCGATAGTCTTGACTAATTTCTTTCACTCTTTGCGGTCCTGTACTTGTCCTCTCCAGTCTCTTGTACCCATTTCTTCTAGGTCAGTCCGGACGGCATCAAACCACTTCCTTCGTGGTCTCCCTCTTCTTTTCTTCCCTTGTTCTCCTGCTGATAAAACTCTTAGGACGTTTTTTTCTTGTGGCATTCGTAAAACATGGCCCAACCATCTAACTCTCTGTGCCTTGATTTTCTGAGTTATTTTAGGTTTCTTATACATCTCCATTAGCTCCTGGTTTGTTCTTCTGCGCCATTCCCCGTTGTCCTCCTTTATACCACCAAAAACTTTTCTCAATATTTTTCTCTCCCAAATCTCTAGCTTCTTTTCTACTTTCTGGTTCATTGTCCAAGTTTCACATGCATACAGCACCGTTGGTCTCACTATTGCTTCATACGCTCGGATCTTGGCTGCCCTGGATACGTTTTTTGCCTTCAACAGTGCGTTTAATGAACCTACTGCTTTACTACCTTTTAACAACCGTTTATCTATCTCTCTCTCTTCGTCTCCTCTATTTGTAACTGTGACTCCAAGGTACTCAAATTCAGTTACCTTCTCAAATTTATAATCTTTGTCATTTGTCCTTAGAGTAATCCACTTATTTTCTTCAGCATTTTCTCCTCTCATTTCCATATACTTGGTTTTTCCTTGGTTTATAGTCAGGCCATATTTTTCTGCTTCTTCTTCAAATTGCTTGAACATTTTTTGAAGTTCTATTCTTAAACGCGTCAGAAACACCAAGTCATCTGCAAAACCTATACACTGTTGTCTTCTGTTAAGAATCGTGCCGCTTGTCTGGATATTGGCTCCTCTAATTATATTTTCTACTACTAGATTGAATAAGTCTGTTGACAGGGAGTCCCCTTGTTTTAATCCTCTGTTGACGTTAAACTGATTTGAAAAACTGCCTTCTATCATGACTTTATTGACTGTGTTGGTTAACGTCATTTTAACTAATCGTATCAGTTTCTCTGATATTCCTAGTGCTCTCATTGCTTCGTATAGCCCGTTTCATGAGATTGAGTCGTAAGCCTGTTTAAAATCGATAAAGGGCATATGTAATCCTAGATTTTGTTCATAACTATTGTTTTGCAATAACTTTAGCAAAAAAATTTGATCGGTTGTTCCTTTTCCCTGTCTGAAACCAGCCTGGTATTCTCCGATTATCTCTGATTCATAAGCTTTCAATCTAGTTCTTATAATTTTTGCTAATACCTTATACACCACTTCTAACAGTGCGATTCCTCTGTAATTTTCACATATGGTCTTATCACCTTTCTTGTGAATTGGGCAAATGAGTGCTGTGTTCCATTGCTCCGGCATTTTTTCGTTGTCCCATATTTTCTTTGTAAGTCCAGCTATTTTTTGCTGCAGTATATTTCCTCCTACCTTTAATATCTCTGCTGGAACTCCGCTTTCTCCGGCACTTTTATTATTTTTTAGGTCCTTTATTACTGTTATTATCTCCCTTTCTGTCGGTGCTTGTGTTTGTTGTGGTTCCGCTTCTTGTATTTGTTGTTGTTCGATTTCTTGCCCTCGCTGTTGCATTTCTGTTTCTGTTTGGGCTTTATCGTTTAATAATTCTCCGAAGTATTCTGCCCATCTCTCCAATTTTTCTGTCTTGTCTCTCAACAACATACCATCTTTATTTCTGCAAAACATTATGCATTTATTTTGAGTCCCTCGTGTTTTTTTTACTCCTTGATAAAAATTTTTAACTTCTTTTTGGACATAGTTTTCTTCTATTATTTCTAGTTGCTTTTCCAGTGCTTTTCTCTTCTTTTGCCTACATAATCGCTTAGCTTCTCTTCTCTTTTCTTTATAATACTCGTTACTTTTTTCTGTGTTGTTTCTAATATTTTCCATTTTTGCGTTGTTTCTCTGCTCTAGAATTCTTTTGCAGTCCTCATCAAACCATTGTTCTCTATTTTCTTTTTCTGCTTTTCCAATGCTAAGGTCTGCCGCTTCTATCACAGCTGCTTGTATTTGTTCCCATTCCTCTTCTAGGTTCCCGGTCGTGATTCTTTCCAATCTCTTGTTTATCTCTTCCTCTGTTCTTTTTGCTACCTCTTTATCTTGGAGTCGCTCTAATTGGTATTTTTTCCGTTGTGTTCCTTTTCTTGTTAGCTTGGGAATTTCTTGCTTAAGTTTGACTATTGTCAATATATGATCGCTATCCGCGTCTGCTCCTCTGTAACTTCTACAATCAGTCACAGATGTGTTGTGTTTTCTTTCAGTGAGGACATGGTCTATTTGGTTTCTCGTTTTTCCATCAGGAGAGATCCAGGTTATTTTTTGTATATCTTTATGATCAAATTGTGTACTTACTATCTTAAGGTTATGTTCCATTGAAAGTTCTATTAGTTTTTTGCCATTGTCATTACTTTCTTTATGTAGGCTTTTACCTCCTGTTATATTCATATAAATTTCTTCTCTTCCTACTTTCGCATTCATATCTCCCACAATTATTTTTATATCATATTTTGGTATTTTCCCAATTAGCTCACCGAGTTGTTCATAGAACTCATTTTTTGTTTCCATGTCTTTCTCTTCTGTAGGAGCATGTGCATTAATTATGCTAATTTTTCTATACTTCCCGCTAAATCTTAAATAGCACAGTCTTTCTGATATTTCTTGGAAGTCAGTTACTACTCGTCTTATTCTGTCTGATACTATAAAACCAGTCCCCAGGTATCTATTTGGCCCGCCGCTTTTAAAAAGGGTACTTTTCCCAACTTTTACTATCTTACTTCCTAGTTGCTTGGTCTCTTGCAAGGCCATTATTTCGATTCTATATTTCTCTCGGATTTTATCTAAATTTCTTAATGCTCCTTCATCGTAAGTCCCTCTTACATTCCATGTGCTCACTTTCAGTACATTCTCAATTTGTTTATTTCCTTTCTTATCTTCTTTTCCTTTTTCCGAATTCATCATCCTTATTGTAGCCATGTCGTTACCATTTTTCTCATGTTGATTATTATTTTTTACTTTTTTGACCCCCCTGGTGCAGCTTCTCCTTTTTTTATTTCGTATAGCTGCTCCTTCTCTTCATCCCATCTCCATTGTCTACCGTCTACTATTAACTTTTTGTATCCAATTCTTGCCATTTTTCCTTTTTCTCTTTCTTCTTTCGCCACCTTGCTTAATTGTTTCTGTATTTCTTTTTCTTTCATCGTTAGGTCACTGTTTATGTAAATGCGTTCGTTGTGGTTTTTTAACTTTCTCTTGTTTTTCAATATCTCCATTTTTTCAGTCATTGTTTCCGTTTCTATAACACAGAGATTCTCTCCAATTTTTGTGGCGTTCCTTAATTTCACTTTAACTTGCAGTTCTCTGACTAGGAAATTTTCCATTTCTTCTCTAATGTTTCTATCGTCGTTTGTGTCCATTTTTAATCCTGATATTATCAGGTTTTTCTTCTTACTGTATTTTTCTATGTATTCGATTCTTTCCTGTAGTTGCTTTACTTCTCTTTTCAAGTTTTGATTCTCTTGCCTCATTTCCATTAATTGCTTATTGTTTTCGGCTTGTTCCTTCCTGACCTGTTTTATTTCATTCATCATTTCTTCATTTTTCTCCATAAGTTCTTTCATCATTCTAATCATGACTGCATTTGTATCTTTGTCTGCTTCTTTTGTCTGTTGTGTTCTCTTTGCTTTTTTACTTCTTTCAAAACTGTCATCGTTTCCTTCCGTTCTCTTCCGTTTAGTTTCTTCGTCTGTTTCTACCTCGCTTCCAGTTTCGCTTCTATGCTCACTCATTGTGTTTTTATTTAGAGACCTAATTCTGTATTTACTTATTACTATGTATTAATATTATTGTTATTTTATTTATTAATTATTTAATTTTTAAATTTTTATTTTACTTTTAAAATTATTTAAAAATTGTTTAATTATCGGTTATTTATTTATATCAACAATAATATTTCGACTCTGTATTTTTCGATAGGTGCAAAAACTTGAATTTATCTATTAGTCATTAACACTGCGAAAAGAAGCAACGGTTAGTCGCCCCAGCGGACCGTGACTCCTTATCAGTGCCAAAAAACTTAATGATAAGTGGACGGCGTTATGCAGAAAGCTACCAACCCTCAATAGTGGCAAACTGAGATAATCAAGTTTAAAGTTTTATTGATTTAAAAAATCTGTAGGATATGTTGCTACTACTTTGTAACTTTGTTTTGACTGTGGATAAATATTTTGGTATTTTCTACATGTTTAAATATTTTAATTGTAAATTAAAAAGAGAAATGGCAAATTTTTGTGGATTGGTAGGTTTCTGCATTTTGCAAAGTGGGAAATTAATACCAACAATATTAAATATAGACAACAGTAAAGTTAGAAAAATTATTTTTATTTACAGGAAGTTAAGGATATGAATATTTAACGTATTAATTTAATAAATTTTAATATTAATCTACTTCATCCACTTCAGAATCTAGATCTTCAACATTGACATTGTAACCCTCAACATCTTCAGTTACATTGCCACCCTGCAAATTTTGATAAAAAGTCAATGCATCAACAGGAATAAGGTACATCATTTCCTTTAAATTTTGTAATTTCGCCTCAACGATAGGCTTCCCGTTAGGCCAGAGTGGTATTAAATCGCTAAAGATTTCTTCGTTAGCAGTTCTACCTCGAGAAGATCTTTGATAGAAATTTTTTGATACGGTTGTGAAAAATCGTGTTTTTGTATCATTAGCCGAAATGGGCTAGACTTTTCTATTTTGATTGACCTAATCTTCAACCAATTAATTTTTTCTTTATCTTCGGTCACTTTGCGATTAGCAGTTTTTTTCTCAATGTTTATTACGCCTAAAAAATCTTCGACGTGCATTTGGGTTACTACCAATGGTCTCTGCTTTCTACAAGAACGCATTACCTCGATATAGTCATTTGGGGTATATAATCCTTGCTGTCGTTTAAGAGCCGACTCAATATCACTGAAATCAGTGTCGTTGGGCAAAAAACTATGACCAGAACAGAGATATTTTACGGTAATGCTATCTAGGTTTGTGAGTGTCCCATGCAAAATTGATTTAAGCATAAGTATTAACTTAATATTTCGATTTTGCCCACCGCAAGAATCACACCAAAGCGTAAGATGTTTGACTTCTGGAGTTAATTTAGTTGTAACATGTTTTATAAGGCAAGAGCCTATTTCTTGGGCGCCCTTTCCAGCTGAACCTTCTACCCAAACGTAGCAGTATCCTCTATTTTCTTTAGCACTGTGTATTCCTGCATTATACACCCACAACTGACGCTTATAAAATACGATGCCTGTAGGTATTCTGGGAAGCGGTAGGGTTTTTTCCAAGTCAAAACTTAAACACTCTTGATCTGTTTGTTCAGTCGCTATCTTGAAATCATCTCTTCTCATTTTCTGTGCCTCCTCTGCAACTTGCAAATGCTTCGTATGTTCCTGATTGAACTCTTTTTTTTTTCTTCATCCTTTTCATTATCTATTTTCATTTTTTCATTTTAAATGTATCGCAAACACAAACATTGCAGGTGTCTTTTTTAATGGCTTTATTTTCAAATTAAATTTCGTGTAGAATATGTTCTTGTATGACATTAAGCTTACGGGATTGGTTTCTTCCTGCTTGTACATGTCATACATTTGTTGTAAAGTGATACCAGGTGGTAAATATTTCGCCTCTGTTTGTTCCCGACGGTAGTGCGAGATGTATTTAGGTATTTTATTAATATGACTAACAACTGCTTGAATTCGTTCATCTGCTAATTTGTTTTTGCCTCCCTGCTTTAAACCTCTTTGATCACTAATAGGAGCCCGACCATGAAATTGTTTTAAAGCAGTGTTTACTCGAAATGTAGTTACCTCTAGAGTATTTATAAATATTTCTCTACACACTTTTGTTTCCATTATTTTAAAAAATTCGAAATAATTTCCTTTTTTCAATATTTCTACCATAAGACCTTTTTTTTTTCAATCTCGGATACACTAGCAGCAATAAAATTAGTTTGAGCATCATATGAATTTAGCGACCAAAACCTCTCAAATTCATATTTTTGACTTTCAACAGAAACATTTTCTGCACATTTAAATGTACAGTTACAATGGAAATCCCCAATATTTGCAGAAAGCTACCAACCCACTTGGATGCAAGTGGCGCTTTGTTAAAATTCTACCAAGTGGGTTGGAAGGTTTCTGTAAATTAAAAGTATACTACCAAGTGGGTTGGTAGGTTTCTGCAAATTAAAATATCAGATAAATTTAATATGTGGCTTAGCATTTTTATAGTTTTATAGGTTATATATTAATCTAGAGGCAGGAGGTTTTTACAGAATGCAGAACTCGTATTTTGTTGTCCAAATATGCATCCAACCCAATATCTGATATATTGAGGGTTGGTAGCTTTCTGCATAACGCCGTCCAAGTATTGTTTTACTGTTAGTAATTTAAAATATATTTTTATTAAAGCTAGGTTAGGTTAATAATGGTTGGATCTTACTTTTAAAATTCTTGTTTAGTTTACACTCTAAATTACTTAATTCACTTATTTACACTTTGTCTGCCCCCCTAAAAATTTTTATATGGGCGCCCGTGAACTGTACCTTGGTTTAATCTATTTTCATTGTGGGGTGCGCGAGTTCTTTCCCATATTTTCCTTTGTCTTCGTTTTTCTGCGATTTTCTCTTTTATTTCTTTGATTAAATTTTGACCTATTAACGAAAACTGAGTATGAAAATCAAGATATAACTATGGACTCTACCAACTTTTCAAAGAGTTCATAAGAGATCAGAGATCTGAGTTCGTTAAACTTCAGAAATTTCGACGGGCTGGACATGCAGTAGGAATGCAGCCCGAAAAATTGCCGAAAAAAGCACTAGAGAGCAAAATGCAAAGAGCAAGAGCAAAAGTAAAACCACAGCAAATATGGGAGGATAAAGTGGCAGCGAGCTTGCAAAATTTGCTAGACGTCAAAACCTGAGGAGATCGGCGGAAGACCGGCAAGGTTGGAGGCATAGCTTGGAGGAGACCAAGTCTTGATTTGGGTTGTAGCGCCATTGGAGAGGGAGAGTATATCTTTATCGGGAATTAACCAAAATTTCAGTTGAAAATACATTTATTTTGACATTTGAAGAAATACTGTTTATCTAGATTACAACTATCTTTTAGGAAATTTAATTTAAATATAAGATGCTGATTGATGTTGTAGATTAGGTGCCTTTTCATGGTTAAAAAATATTGGTTTATAACCAATGTTTCAAAAAACTACATAATACATAAAAACATGAAATCAACAGAATTGGAAACAACTGAAGGACTAAGACAAGAAAGTGTCATGTGCCCAACCCTCTTCAACATCTTTATAGATGAAATCATGAAAGAGTGCACACAGCAACTAAAGAAATTGCAAGTAGTGTACAGTATTCTCCATAGTGTAACCAAAATAATCTGTGGACTTGGAATAACGCATTGTCTAAACAAGGTATGAAGATAAATACACATGAAACGAGGACCATGGCAATATCGCAAGAACCACTCGTAATAAATATGCAAATTAATGGAGAGAAAATAGAACAAGTAAACCTATTCCAATACTTGGGTGTTACAATTAAAAATAATGGAAGGCAGGAAAAATATGTTGAAGAGAGGATTAGTAAAATATCAAAGCTATTCCATGCAATAAAAAAATTGCTTTTTAAACAAGAAAGAAATTACAAGGAAAACCAAACTAACTCTATTCAAAACCATATATTATAGACTAGGGCTTACATACAGCTGTGCATCATGGATACTAGCTAGAAAACTAGAGTAAGATACAAGCCCTAGAAATGAAATATTTCCGAATAGTTAGAGTAATGACAATGAGAGGCAGAATAGGAAACACAGATTTACGGACAGATCTTAAGACGAAATCAGTACTTGAGTATATTGAAGCACAACAACTTAATTGAGGACACATGAAAAGAATGAAAGACATACATATAAATTACACAACTGTGAAGAAAATATAGGAAGCTAGGATACAAAAGAAAGGAAATAGAAGAAGACCTAGAGAAGATTGGAATACAGCAGTCGCTAAAATCATTCAAAGGGAGTGAAAAACAACAGCAAAAGCAAGCAAATTAGCATACAACAAGAAACAATGGTACTCATTTGTACACACGTGAAAAGACGTGACAATCCCGACACGGAAAAGTAAAAGAGACTCAAAAGACTTTATACAAAAATATTGCTAGCTAATATCCTTACGTATCTACGTCTATGTTCACGATTGTTTGATGTTGCTTGGTCGATCCATGTAATTCTTTGCTTTTGCTACACAAAACACGTTATTAGTTTTATTCCAACATTTTCTTTCATTTAGTTCATGTGCCTGCGTTTTCTGTTTTTTCTATTTCATTATATGCAGTGAAAAATGTTACACTAACATTTTAATTCATACTAGCAATATAATATTTCATAGCTTTTATTTATATAACAGTATTACAGTAATTGCAAGGTAAAAAATAGTGTTTATTCTACATCAAAGAGTTGTTTGCGTTTCAATGTTACATTATTACTGACTGGATAAATGTATTAACTATGAGTTACATCTATCACAATATTTTTCTGTAAAACTAGGTACTGGTTTTTATGTTTTATGGCGAAATAAGTTAAATGGAAATTTATTATTAAATGAAAAATTAAAAAACAGCTTATGTTTCAATTAGGCTCAGAGGGGCTACATGAACACGTCTGAATCGAAAGGACACCAAGCTGTCTATTTAAGCAGAATAATGAAAATATTTCTGCGTTTCGGACGCTCGGTAGTGACATCTGTTAAAGAGAAATAAGAAGTCCCCGGTCTAAACAATAAATCTGAAACTTATCGTGAAACCACTTTCTGGTAACATCCTTAGTGTCTGCCTTTTACAATTTAAGGCAAAGAGACGCCGAATAAACAAGACGAAAGGGAGTCTGCGATATGCTGTGACATTCCGTCTATTCATCTAGGAGAAAATTCCAACGAAAATTGATTTCGTGTACTCAAAATATTTTTATTTTTTATATTAAACACAAGCCGTGTTTACATTTCGGATATACCAAGGAGCGGTTGACATTTCGGATATACCAAGGAGCATCAACGATGTTCCTTAATACTTTATTCTGGAATCTCTGGATAATCTGGATATTACTTGAATTGGCACAGCCCCAGAGTTGGCAACCATTCATCCATACTGGTCTAAGTATTTGTTTGTATAGAAGTATTTTGTTATATGTGGACAGCAGAGTTTCTTCCCATCAGCCAATATATTTTTTTGTAACGGATGCCTAATTCTTCCCTTTTCTTTTTAATGTGGACTTTCCAGCGAAGCCTTGCATCAAGTGTGATACCTAAATATTTTGCAGAAGATGCATATGGTATTTGGGCATCATTTATTCTAATTGAAATGTTTTCAATTTTTTTATTTGTAAAATTGACATGAATAGATTTAGATTCATTTAATTTGATTTTCCATTTTTTAGTCCAGTTAGGTATTTTATTTATTACCAACTGTAATTTTTCTGCTGCTTCTTCGCTGGTATCACCTACTGATAAGATAGCGGTATCATCTGCAAATGTAGCTATAGTATCATTTTCCATTTCAGGTATATCGTATGTGTATAACAGATAGAGGACAGGACCTAATACGCTTCCTTGAGGGACTCCTGCTCTGATTTCTTTTAGATCAGTTGCACGTCTTTTTGCTTAATTCTGAATTATCTGTCGGATATATATATTATTGTGTTTTCAATTTTATCAATCAAAGGCAAAATAAAAATTAAATTAAAATTTTTTTAAATAACGCGGGCACATAAATTTGATACACCCTGTATATTGATCTGTAAATATTTATTAGAATTTAGTTTGGATGTAAGTGGATTTCTTTTTTTATGAGCTTTCCGATGAACCATTAAAGACTTTTGTGAATAATTAAAGTGAAAAGAACGATGTAGTTAGGTTTAAAATGGAAAAAGATTGTTTATTACGGGAACTATAGAATCCACAGGTAGAGGTAATTATCATTTTCTAGAAAAATGGTTTAAAAGAAAGTTTGGAATTTTAATATCTTTGTTTCACCCCAAGTAAATGTTGTAGAGTTCCCCGAAAGTAATTAGGATGGTCGGAATAATTTTGAAAGAATGACTGTTTGTTTGTCGAATGGAAAAGAGAAATGTTTCTGATTCTTGGCAATTTGGAAGGGGAAAAGTGGTTGGAATGTTTGAGTGAGTTTGAAAAAGAAGTCATTATGTTATTGGCATCGCTGAGGAGCAGTTCGACGTTTTCGTGGATAGATAGTTAGCAAGTACCAGTGGCTGTTTGATAGTGGAGAATAGTGTTGAAAAGTGGAACGAGAGACAGATCAAATTGAGACGAAATACCTCTTTGATTCTGTATTATTGTGAGAAGGAGAGCAGATAATTTTTGGAGTCCTGTTTGAATCGAGTACTGGTCAAAAGAGGCCCGGTTTGTTGGAGAATTGGTGCTGGTATGCTGATAGTTTTGAAGCTGGAGAACGGAGAGGGCTTTGATGAGTAGCCTTTAACATAGTCAACGAGGGAGAGCTGTTTTGGGTCACGAGAAGACATCAGAGTGAGTAAAGAAAAAGGTCAGTCAATTTATGTGAAAGATATTTTTACGTTCGGAAACTAAAATTTTGAGTAAAAAGCATATGAATTAAAATTCCAATATTTCAAAAAGTAAATAGGAAATATAGGTAATCTTGCGAATACATAAAGTTATTTAGTTTTACCAAAGTCATCGGGAACAAACCGATAAATTGTTCTTTTTTTTTAACTAGAATAAATTTAAGTGGTAAAAATTTCATTCGGACATCTGTGTCCACAGGTTTTAGATTTGATAGATTTTTAGAGTATCGATTTTGATAAATAAAAGACAATTCTGTATGTTTATTTTATATTTTGCTTTATTTCTTTTCCCTATTTTATCCCGATTAGGATCAACTAAGAGATACTGAACCCACGAGAGAAGATAAGTATAACGTAAGATAATTTAGACATTTTCTTGATATTATAAAAAGGCACCCTGAGATTTTTTATTCATTTTTTATGTATGATTTGCGACAATTAAATAATTAATCAAATAAATAATAATTAATATAAAATTAATAAGAAGCAGATCATAACAATATATATGATTGTAAAATTTCTGAATATTGTTTAGGCATAAGAATTTTGAGTTTGTAGACTAAACCTTCATGCCATACTTTGTCGAGGGCCGTAGCTACGTCTAAAAAGATTGTAGAACAGACTTTCTTTTCTTCTAATGATTTAAGAACAGAGTAAATAGTAGAATGTTTATTTCTGAAGCCAAATTGGTGGTTTGGAATCATTTTTTTCTCTTCTATTATTGGTTTTATTCTTTTTAGCAGGAGTTTCTCAAAAAGCTTCGACATCACTGGTAAAAGTGATAATGGTCTATATGAAGACACTTCATTTGGTGATGATCCTGGTTTTGGTATCATTATAACCTCAGCTATTTTCCATAAATTTGGAACATATCTCAATCTAAATGCAGCATTAATGATGTTGGTCAATTTGACTATGGCTTTACGAGGTAGGTTTTTTAGTAATTCTTCAGTAATTAGATCATATCCTGGTGCCTTCTTAGGATTTATATTGTCTTTTATTTCATCGGCTGCTTCCGTCGAGGATGTTGGTCTGATTCTCTCCTCTGTCTGATTAGGCTCTATCGATATTTGATCATTATTTTGGTCATCATGCGGTTTTAATGTATTTTCTAAATATGTGGCAAATCTCTCTGCTTTTTGCTCATTACTTCTAGCCCAGCTACCGCCTTCTAGTTTAATGGGTGGAGAATGGGTTACTGGTCTTTTTAGCCTTTTTGTCGCTTTCCATAGAGAGTACTCGGTGCTACTATCATTCGTCAGCTCTCTCAGGTAATAATTGATTGACTCATTATTTATATTTTGAATTTCTCTTTTAAGTTTTTGACTAGCATTGTTTAAATTTGTTTTATCTTGAGGTGCTCTGGTTTGTTGCCACTTCCTTCTAAGTTTTATTTTCCCTTTAATTAACTTTTTAATTTCTTTCGGATAGTTGTTTCCTTTGACGTTTGCTCTTATAGTAGGAGTACTTTCCCATGCTGATTTTTGTATATTTTGTACAAGCAACTCAACTTCCTCATCTAGTTGTTCAGGTTTTTTTAATGTACTGCTAATTCAATTATATCTTCAAGGATTGATCTAAAACTTTCCCAGTCTGTTAGTTTATTTGTTAGTATTAGGTTACAATCCTTTCTGATAATTGTGTCACTCACAGTGAGTATTATGGGTGAATGATCTGAATTCATATCCCAACCTTCATTAATATCTACATAGTTCGATGAAATATTTTTAATAACAAAGAAATCAATTAAGTCCGGTATTTTGTTTGTATCTGTTGGCCAATAAGTCGGTCTACCTGTTGATATTACTTCACATTTCTGTTCTTTTATGGCTGCCAGTAACTCTTTTCCTTTAGTTTTTGTTAATTTTGATCCCATTGGGTGTGCTTTGCATTAAAGTCACCTCCAATGATATATGTTTTCGGCAAATTTTCAAATATTCTACATACTGTTCTTTTTTAATGGAATGCCTAGGGGGGCTACAAATTGAGCTTACATTAACCTCGCAATTAGTTTTGAGTTTAACACATACCATAGTTGCTTGTATGTGTTCTGTTTCATATTTTAGCTCCTCATAATATTCAATGTTATCTTTTATTGATAGTGCGCTGCCTCCTTTTTCTGCATTGTCAGGATGTGTAGCGTGGTATACCCTGTATCCTCTAAACTTTATAAAAGATTGTTTTGTGAAATGTGTTTCATATATGAGACATAAATCAACTTCTTCTGTATCTAGGATAGCTTGCAGTTCGTTTTTATGTTGTAGAAGCCCATTGGCATTCCACTCAAACCAATGTACTCAAAATATGAGTAACTATTTATATGGGAAATAAGCCATAATTAAATTGAAAAAAGTAATTTTATTAACGTTTAATATTTAACTAATCTCCATCATTGGCTAATATATTTATGGAGAATTTCGAAACTGCACAATATCATTTCTAAACAAAATTTAAAACGCACAGTATGGTGGAGATATGTAGATGATATGTTTTCAATATGGCCTCATAGATCAGAATTATTGGATACATTCCTGAATATTATAAACGAACAAGAAGAGACAATAAAATTTACAATGGAAAAGGAATGCAATAACACCTTGCCTTTCCTCGATGTTTTAGTCTCAAAGAAGGATACTGGATATGAGACTCAAGTGTATAGAAAACAAACACACACCAACAGATATCTCAATTACAAATCAAATCACAACATCAACGTTAAAAAGGGAATCATTGAATCCTTATATTATAGAGCCAAAATTACTTGTTCTAACGAAAATTCATTTTTAGAAGAAAAACAACTGTTGACATTTGTTTTATTAAAAAATGATTATCCTTTAACGTTTATACGTAAGGAATTGTCAAGATTGGATCGAATGGAACAGAATAACTTAGAACGGGACGCTACAACATTCACAAGAAATAATACGAGGAAAATATCAATACCATATATAAAAGGACTATTCGAGAAACTTAAAACAATAGGAAATAAATTTTTCCACCTACCTCTACCGAAAGTATACTTTTCCGGACCTGATTGTAGGGAGCAAAGTTGTACTTTTCCTCCCTAGGGAGGAAAATATTTTTCCTCCCTAGGGAGGAAAAGTAAAAGTGACGTCATAGTATTTCATTCATGAAATATAACTTATTGACGCCCTGTATAATATCTATTTTCTATTACGAAGTATCTATACATTTTAACGTTTATTTATAAAACACCCTCTATTTTGCAGAATGGTAAAAAACAGTAAATTGTTATTTTGATTTAACAATGATTTAACATTAATAATTTGACTTATATTTGACAGTTGACAGTTACATTGTACCTACTTGTTGTTTTAGTTCTAATAAATTTTGTTGGTTAGTTACATAAATAAATTAAGTAAAAATGAAAAAATTACTTGTTATTTGAGGAAGGTGGAAAAACCATATGTATAACATGGGAGTAAAGTGCCTTTTCCTCCCTTGAATGATTACTGCCCTCCGCTACGCGTCGGGCAGTAAACTTCATTCTCGGGAGGAAAAGTTACACTTTCCTCCCTTGTTATACAAATAGCTATAACATTTCAACAACATTCAAAACAACAAACACATTGGAATCTATTCTATCTAAAACTAAACCTAACAATGAACCCGAAAGAACAAAGAATTGGATTTGTAAAATACCTTGCGAATGCGAACAATTTTATTTAGGTGAAACATCAAGACCATTAAACGTTAGAATAAGTGAACATCAGTCTTACATTAAAAATAGAGACTTTGATAGATCTCAAATATGTCAACACGCATGGGATAATGAACATAGAGTTCAGTGGAGAGATTCAAGTATAATCCTGAAAGAATTAGATAGTAAAAAGCGAAAAATCAAAGAAGCGGCTCTAATTATGCTAAAGGAAACCAAACGTGGCGCAAATGCCTCGATATAATGCAGTAGGATGTGGTTACCCATACTTAACCTTCCGATGATTAACCTTTTTTTGTTACACGGATGACCAAGGGGGGGGGGGAAATGACCCAGGTCAAAAATGTCAGAAATGACATTTAAAAAAAAATGAAGCTTTTTTTTTAATTTTTTTTATGGCATGGACTTTATGTTCAGCCAGTCACAACATGAGTATTAGTGTCATGTGTAGTGTGTATGTTGAGTAAGTGTCTTGTTACTTTGCAAAGTCGACGTCATTAGCGTAAAACTACTTGGAATTACACATTATAGACGGTATTTTACTAAACATCAACTTCAGAATATATTTTTTATTCGTAAAATATACGGAATTTTTTTTATTTCAAAATATGAGAATATCTAGAATGATATTAAAGTCAAATAAAAAAAATAATGGGTTAAAAATTGATAATACTTTTGAATTTATTAAAGAAAAACATAGCTGGGGTCACAATTTCCCCCGCTTGGTCATCCGAAGGTTAAAGAGGAAATCAATAGAAAGAAAATACCTCGATTAGTAAGTCAATAACATATCGAGTACATTTTTTATATTGTAGTATTACTTATTGAAAATCTATGAATTATTAATATTATTTATAATTTAAACATATTAAAGTCAGAATTTTGTATTAGTTTCTTGAGAGTAAATTAAATGTAAGACCAAATACTTACGATGACGGGATAGTATCACGAGGTTTTTCTTGGTTTTCCCTCGTGATTTACTATGGAATCTCTACCGTGAGAATTTTACTGTCATCATTGCATTTTGTTGTCTTTTTAAAGACAGATCACATGCTATGATTTTTTTGTGACGGATATTCTTGAGTTTTGGTTAATTTCATGTAATCGAATGAACTATCTTTCAGTAAAGTCGTCCCAGAAACGCAACTCATAAATATTTGCAATATCATTTTAAAGTCTTCTACTTTAAAATATATAATATATGTCTGAATTGTCAATATAAATGAGTCAGATTAAATAAATTATTAGAAGAATATTTTGATTCAACAACAACATTAGCAACAACACTTTTGTTTATTTTAGTAGTATTTTGTATTTTGAAAACGACACCCGATTTGGGCGTCGAAACGTTAATAAAATTATTTTTTCAATTTAATTGTGGCTTATTTCCCATATAAATAGTTAATCATAAAAATGCCACAAGGAAATAGCTTCAGAACAAACAAATATGAGTAAAACTTTAAAATATATAATACAGGGTGTCCCAGACTAACTTACCCACGCTATATCTCTTAAAGGAATACAGATTTTCGAATGGGACAAAAGGTGATATATTCTACTTGTAATACACTTTAATATAACGTACACAAAAATCATCCCCTAAATAATCATCCCTTAGTTACAACCCCTAACTTAAATTTTTTTAATAGCACCCTATATATTTTTTTATAGTTTTGGATGTGGTCTTCTATCGTCTATTCAACACATTTTTTGAAAATAAAATCGGTTTGTAAATAACCAAGAAAATATCAGTTTAGTTTTGTTAATTGTGTGTCCCAGACTAATTTATCAAGGCTATATTTCATAAACGAATAGAGATTTTCGAATGGGACAAAAATAATCTATTACATTTGTAATACACTTTAATATGGCCTAGAAAAAAAAATATCCCCTAAATATTCATCCCTTAGTTACAACCCTTTACTTTATTTTTTTTAATAGCACCCTGTAAGTTAGGGATGAATATTTAGGGGATGAATTTTTTCTACGCCATATGAAAGTGTATTACAAATGGAATAGATCAGTTTTTGTGCCATTCGAAAATCTCTATTCGTTTAAGAAATATAGCCTGGATAAATTAGTCTGGGACACACAATTTAACAAAAATAAACTGATAGTTTCTAGGTTATGTACGAACCGATTTTATTTTCAAAAAATGTGTTGAATAGACGATAAAAGACCACATCCAAAACTATACAAAAATATACAGGGTGCTATTAAAAAAATTAAAGTTAGGGGTTGTAACTAAGGGATGATTATTTAGGGGATGATTTTTTGTACGCCATATTAAAGTGTATTACAAGTAGAATATATCACCTTTTGTCCCATTCGAAAATCTCTATTCGTTTAAGAGATATAGCGTGGGTAACTTAGTCTGGGACACCCTGTATATGTCTGAATTGCCAATATAAATAAGTCAGATTAAATAAATTATTAGAAGAATATTTTACTTCAACAACAACATTAGCAACAACACTTTGGTTTATTTTAGTAGTATTTTGTATTTTGACAACGACACCCGATTTGGGCGTCGAAACGTTAATAAAATTATTTTTTCAATTTAATTGTGGCTTATTTCCCATATAAATAGTTAATCATAAAAATGCCACAAGGAAATAGCTTCAGAACAAAAAAATATGAGTAAAGTGAAAAATTAAAAAACAGCTTATGTTTCAATTCGGTTCAGAGGTGATGCACCATACCCATACGTACGTTTCGGCACAGTATAAAGAGGGACAGTAGAACCACTCTCCGAAAAATTGGAAGTAAAATATGTAGTCGCGCATGGCGACCGCTCAATGTTGGCAGTCGCTTTTGCCCCACTCTCGCATTGCTAGTCACATAGAAACGTACGGATTTTAACAGGGAAAATCCGCATCCACCACTGGTGAATTGCCAATTGCTTACTGCCGGTATTACTTCTTGAGATCAAAGCGCCGACAGAAGAGTGATTTTACTGTGGAACCTCTATATACTGTGGTTTCGGTGTCTCCAGGCGTCTTCAGTGGGATTACATAAATACCTCTGAATCTAAACGAAACCAAGCTGCCTATTTGAACAGAATAATGAAAATAATTCTGCGTATAGGATGCACGGTAGGAATCAAGTTTCGTTGGAAGTTTTCCTAGACGAATAGACAGAATATGACTTTAGGGTCCCTTTCGTCTTCTTTATTCGTCGTCTCCTTTCCTTACAAATAGTAAAAGGCAGAGATTGAGAATGTTACCAGAAAGTGGTTGCACGAGAAGTTTCATATTTATTGTTGAGATCTGGGACTTTTCATTCTCTCGCAAATTTATCAATTTAATTGAATTTTGTGTGTACATAACTTACGATTGTACAATACCTTTGTGATGTTGTATCATTCTTCTTTTTTTCAGCGTACTGGGTTGTGTTGAATCTCGTGTTGGATAGCGTGGAACTACAACGGTTCTATCTCTGCTGTAACATGTCTTATCTTCTTCTTAAGGTGTGTCTTCTTTCGAAGTTTGGCGATCATCATAATTACTTTAACTGGGTCGTGAATTGTAAGTTTTTCAATTCCTTCTTGTCTTCTTCGCTTCGGCATCCATCTGGCTTGCAAATTTTAGAAGCCATGGAGGTGTTACCAAGGAAATGGACTAATAAGTTTTCAATTTAGAAATCTTTTAGTAATATCTTAATATTTTTGAATATTATTAATATTGCTATTATGATCGAAAACTTCATCTTTCAATTGCCAGATGACGCTAGTCACCTAGTCCATTCACGTCAGTTGTGGTGTGGGGGATAAACTCTCGGTGTTGGTCACTTAGAGTATGGAGTAGCAGGCCAACGTCTCTCCGATGAGACTCCAACAAGAGTCGAAAATCGTCGATTCAGATTGCTGGAGTGCGCTCCGTATTCTAAGTAAAACATAAGATTGTTTTGCCTTCGCATTGCGACTGAATAAAAATGGAATTTTTATTTTATTTTTATATTAAGTACTTCTTTGAGTAACTAGGTCCATTTTCTGTTGGAATTTACCAGCTGAACAGACGGGGTCGTGAATTGTAAGTTTTTGAATTCCCTTTTGTCTTCTTCGCTTCAGCATCTATCTGGCTTGCAAATTTTAGAAGCCATGGAGGAAAGGGACCAATAAGTTTTCAATTTGAAAATCTTTTAATAATGTTTTAATATTTTTAAATATTATTAATATTGCTATTAGGATTGAAAATTTCATCTTTTAATTGCCAGATAACGCTAGTCACCTAGTCCATTCACGTCAGTTGCGGTGTGGGGGATAAACTCTTGGTGTTGGTCACTTAGAGTATGGAGTAGCAGGCCTACGTCTCTCCGATGAGACTCCAACAAGAGTCGAATATCGTCGATTCAGAGTGCTGGATTGCGCTCCGTGTTCTAAGTGAAAAATAAGATTGTTTGGCTTTCGCATTGCAACTGAATAAAAATGGAATTTTGATTTTATTTTTACTTTAACTATATTCACTGTAGCTCTAAAGAGCTGGTTATATGATCAATTCAACCACTCTCAATGGCGTTCTCATCATCAATGGCGTTACAACTCTTCGTGAGTCTTTACTGTTGCCTTTCATGTTTGTCGATCCTGTGCCACTAATTCCATTTACTATAACATCAAAAACCTCTTGTGTTTTAAAATTATCATGAGTAGGTCATGCCTTTGTCTGTCATATGCCTTGTAACCGTTGACCTGATGATGCTCTGCATATTGTAGAGAGCGAACCCCGTCATCAGAAGTTAAACAATAAATGATTGCGAGTACGTCTGTTCTTTACTTTATGCTTTATCTTGTATTTCAATTGTTATGATGGTTATACTAGGAAAAATAAATTGACTAGATTACTATTGCTTTCTAAATCGCAGCCTGAAAGGCGTTAAGACTTCTAGTATCCAATAATAGATCGATTCAGGATCATTTCCCTTACGCTCTATCTTGTTACTGTGTACTGAGTAGAAAACAAAAGTAAAATATTAGGTATTCGGCATAAAATTAATTTTCTTACTCATGTTGACCAAATTAAAAAAAATGGTATTATGTTAAAGCGTTTTATTCAGATATATGTACAGTGGAACCCGATAAGTCGGCCCCCGATAACCCGGAAGTCCGGCTAACCCGGACCGACTTTCATCAGACAAACATTTCAACAATAAAAATGCATGTAATAAAAAACTCATACAGAAGTAAAAACTTCAAATTGTATTCTGGTATAAAATCGTTTATTAAAAACTATCTACAATGTTATCCAAATGGATTGCAAAACGTTTTCGTTCTAATTCAGAACTAAATCTTCAGTGCTTAGAATGAAGTATTTCCACGTTAGATTAAAGCAAAAAGTTAAAATTGTGACTGTTAGAAAGAAAAACATGTGGGAATACTTACATTCTGCCGAGTAGTTTGAAACTAGCACACAATTTAAAGTGGTAACCCCATAATATATGGTTTACATATTATATATTAATAGAATATGGTGACTAGAAATCGATGTTCTCAGATTTAATATAATACATGCTCAAGGTGCAACATGCTCCCCTGCTCGAAAATGCTAGGTGCTTGCCAGTTCAATTGGCACAGACCAACTGAGGGAATAGGAAATGGACATTCGGTATGTCATATAATATTTCGGAGATAATGTGTATTTGTGTAATTTGAACTATACGATAGCAAATATCACCCATGGCACACGGCACCACAGCGACGTTCATTGTCTCGGATTATCGGAAACAACAGACACCTGTATTCCTTTATTTATTTCAAACTGTCTTAGCATTGTTCATAAAAGACTAAAAGACTTTTTAAAAAAATATTTTTTAAACAATGGTCTTAGTCTCCACTGTTCTTAAATAACTTAACATTGTTCCGATTGTGACCGTATTGTGTGTAGTACAGTCGTATTTTTCGCTTACGTTCTATAATCGTGTTTCAGATAGGTTTGTGTTTGCGTGTTTTTTTGTCTACGCATAAGTTTTTTACCAAGAAATGAACAGTACTCTATACTTTATACAACTATACGTAATTTAGATCTGTACTGTGCATATATATTTTATGTTATTTCAATTATAACGGAGTTTATCTGTAAGTGTACCGTATGTTACTAATTTTTACCATATTCTGCGGCTAACCCGGATTTTCGATAACCTGGATCGGCCGCGGTCCCGATTAATCCGAGTTATCGAGGTTCCACTGTATCTCGACATTTGCTTATAGTATGTTTTTCCTAAGACTTGGTTATTTCAGAAATAATTGGGTTACTTTTTCAAATTATTGTACTTATATATAGGCTTATTTTATTCTATCTGTCATGCTAATAATTCTAATAATCTAGTCCTTTATATATCATTATCTCTATAGTTGTTAGAAGGCAGTACATTAATTTTGTCAAAGAGTTCATTTAAAAGTGATGAAAAATTGAAGTAATCGTGAAAATATTTCCTGTAAAGTGGTATTTACAGAAAACTGAAAAGGGTCTGTAAAATTAGGCACCCATCAGTTTTAAGTCCCTCACTCCAAGGAAAGAAAATAAGCAATAATTTTAAGCCGTCCCTAATTCTATACAAAATTAAGGAGAGAACTTTCCTCAGAGACAAAGTAAACAAAGCTCCCATTTAGCTAATATCAAAAGCAAATTTCCATTTATTTAGGAAATGAGAAAAATGTAAAATGGAAATACCAAAAATTTAATATGCAATTGGGTCTTTCGCGCGAGCCTGATTAAACTGAGTGTTAACTGTAATTGTTAATTTTAGTTTTTATTTGAATACTGGAAAGAAAACAATCGATTTTCGACTTTGGAGCGCCACTTGCCTCGCCGCTAGTTTTCGAATTTAAGCTTTTGGTCCTCTAATAATTAGAAAACGGTTGATCTTTTAATTGGAAATGCCCGATCCTTTTTAAATGCATTTCTTTCTGTATAATAGGGTAGATATATACCACAAGGTAGCGTACTGGGACCTACTTTGTATCTCTTGATTGCCGTAGATATACCTACAACTCTTAGGAACCACTAGAGGAGAGACCACCTACAGAAGAAATAATGATAGAAACATTTGTCGAAGATACTACAATGAATCCTGACATGCTGACTCTATTTATGCCTCGCATATCCTTCAAGCGTATCTAAATAGAATACAAGATTGGTTTCTGGAATGGAAAGTTAAAGTAAACGAAGGAAAATCTATTCACATACTCCAGTGACTTTAAATAATCATCGATTACCCTCAGACAACGAGATAAAATATCTTGGTATTAATTTGGACAGAAGTCATATATAAAGGAAACATATTGGACCAAGAGAAAGCAACTAGGCCTTAAATTCAGAAATATGTATTAGTTAATGCCTTCGTCAAGGTTATCTCTAAATAAAAAATTGGACAATTGGACTATACTCCAATCTGGTCAAATGGGCTGGAACCATGAGGAAAAGCCAGTCGCTTCAACATCGAATCGAAAATATTGTTCTGAAGCTATTTCCTTGTTGCATAATAATTATGTAATTGACTGTTACGTAGACTGACTCTATTTGGGAAATAAAGCCACAAATCCAGTTTGAAATTAATTTATTGACGTTTCGACTTCCAAGTTTGAAGTCGCTATCGAAATACAAAATATTGTATTATCAATACATTACGTATAAGGCTGCCCAAGTCAGTCGTATACGAGAGAGAAGCTCAACTGTTTGGTTATCTTTTCCTATGCGAATCTTGTGACCGAGGTATTTATAGGCCGTTACCTGGTCTATGGATCTTGTTATCTTGTTCCTACGCATATATCTTTGCTGTCTATAAGATCTTTCATCATCTGAGTTTTAGATATTATATCTATTTTCAATGCCCCTTCTAGAGAAAAAAGCTAGAGCTGATTTAAAAGTTCTTTGACCTCATCCATCCTATCAGTTATTAGCACAATATCATCTGCAAACCTCAGGTGACTAATCTTCTCTCCGTTTATGTTTATGCCCTTGTCAGTCAGTTTTGCCATTTTACATATATGTAGAATTGTAAATACTTTATCTTAATTTTTAAGACTCCTGTATATAATTTTTTCAATTATTATTATTACGAAAACGAAATAAGAGTCTCACGCATACGAACACATGTGCGGATCGGCTTGGGGATTTGGAATCGGAGTTATCTAAGACTCAAGGTAAACAAGCAGCCACCTTGACTAATTTTTATAGTTTTCGTTTATTGGAAAAGGTCGGTACATACTTTGAACTAATTTTAATAGGTTGGTTTTCAGAGGAAAACGGAAAAGGGAGATTAGATGTAAGAGATTTTTATTTAGCGTAGGGGTGCGAGAGTCAGTCGATTTTGAGATTCGAATGAAAGAGGCTGTATTTGGCGATAATCGAAAGGACGCGAAGTTTAAGACGTAACTTATATATTGACAAGCCGGTCATATCTTAAGTAGATAGAAGCGATTATTTCAAAAACATTTTCTTTTGTGAGAACTCATAAAATTTTATTCGCAATTACACAAACACTTTACATTTCGTCAATTTAATAGTGTCTATAATTTATTTGTCTATTTTATTAATTAAAACTGTAAAACATCACACGGACTTTGATTACGCTTGTCTTTAACGTATCCTACATATATTTCAAAAGCGTAGTGAACAGTTTAATGATCACCCACTCTAACAATAACTAATACGTTTTGGGTTTTGGTATATGTGTTTAATTATATTTATATACCCATAGTCAATTCGGCATTATGTCAAGGCTTCCAACATTTTTTTTTATTTATGGTGTCAAAAGTCTTTTCATGGTCCACAAATATTAATGCTAGTGGGTTATTACATTCAGTACATTTTTCTATAAGATTTTTTATTACCAATAAGTGATCGTTTCAATCGTTTGTTCCGTAGCCTCTTCTAAATACCGCCTGTTCTATGGGCTGATAAAATTTCAATTTATTTTCTAATCGTTTCGTAATTATTTTTGTAAATAGTTTATAAATATGAGAAAGTAGACTTCTTGGTCTGTAGTTTCTGAGGACGGTAGCCAAGGGCGGATCCAGGGAGGGGGCCATGGGGGCCATGGCCCCTCCGAGAATTTAAAAAATATAAATTTAAATATTTGCAGTTCAAAGGTTTTTAGTTTCAAACATATCTCTGAGTTGCCATTAAGTCATTGAAATGTGATCAACTCAATTTGGATCCCACGTGTTGGGAAACCTGTATACCTTACCTTAGGGCATTATCCTGTTTGCCATGTGACCATCACAGGCCTTTTTACTGAAGTATGCACTTTTAAGGCATCTATATTTTATGTAAAGGGTTTTTACCCAAATATTTTTCTTTTGTGGCTCAGCTAGCATCCAGTTTATCGAACACTGATGATGATTTTTTATAAAAATCGAAAACGTTTTGTTGTGATGTAGCCCTTTTAAGGGATTTTTAATAAAAAAAAAAATTTATACCTTTTACAAAGGATTTCTTTCCAATTTTGTGATTGATGGTATACAGCCAAATACAGGAAAACCTTTTTCTTTTCCTTGTGGATTTTATAGACAAAGGTGTTTACTATCTGGTATTCCTGTAATATGTTAGTCAGTTGGATAGTGTCAAATCTGTCGACCACCATTATTTTTGTCTTAGCTTTATTGATTTTCAGACCAACTTTATTGCTTTCGTACTCAACTCTTCGCAGAAGATCAAACATTTCTTGCTCATTTGCTACTATAAGTGTAGTGTCATCAGCAAATCTTAAATTGGAGATTTTCCTACCAGCTACTGTTACTCCACCGGCCCATCCTTCTAAAACCATCCTCATGACATGTTCACCATAAATGTTAAATAAGTCAGGTGACAACACGCTTCCGTGTCTAACACCTCTCTCGGTCTTTAAATGGTTTGAGAACTTCTGATCTAGTCGTACTGTCGCTATATTAGACTGGTATAGATTTTTAATAAGTGTCACCAAGTGCATTGGTGCGCCCATTTCTATTAAAATTGACCACAGATTTATCCAGCTTACACAATCAAATGCCTTTTGGTAGTCAACGAAGCATATAATCATAGGTACTTGAAATTCTCTAGACTTTTCAATGAGTGGTCTCAGGTTCAGGATTTGTTCCCTTGTACCTTTACCCTTTACAAACCCCGCTTGTTCCTGAGGTATTTGTTAATGTAGATAGGTTTTTAATCTGTTTTTGATGATATGCAACAAGATTTTACTAGCATGTGTTATTAGTGACAGTGTGCGGTAGTTTTCACATCTGGTAGTTGTTCCTTTTTTGTGTAGTGGGATATAAATTAAGGTACACCAATCAGATGGCCATTTTCCTGAATTCCAAACAGCGACACAGATAGAATGGATGATATGTAATCCTTTGTCACCTAGTAACTGTAGTATTTCACATGGTATTAAATCAATGCCTGGGGATTTATTTCTCTTTAGTAATTTAATTGCATCTTTGAATTCAGCTAGTAAGACAGTAGGTTCTCTAGGGTAGTCAGAAGGCCACTGATTTTCTGCTGATACCTCGTTATTTTTATATAGCTCGCCACAGTAGTTTTGCCATGTTTCCAATATTTCATCAGTATCGGTCTTTAAATCACCTTCCTTATCTATTACAGACCATAAAACATATGTATTTGTACAAAACAGGAGGTAAATGTGTTGTCTAGACTAGAATCGAACAAAAGCATTAACAAAATTCTTGAAGAATGACATAGGATGTTTTGCAAATCAAAATGTTAATAATTTTACGTTAAATAATGTTAAGTGCCAATTTTTAGAACGACCTTGGCAGCCATAAAAATCGTGTCAATTTCCATATTGTGTACACACAAAAATAGAAAAAAATGGAGCATTACTTGGGTCACCAGCACTTAGAACGAAGAAGTTGGTTGGTATTTTCGCACAGCCAAAAGGGATTGTTTATAAAGTATTGCGTTTTATTTTCCTAACGAAAAATATGGTCACAATAAAAGGTTGATAGCCCAAAGTCTTGTCACGAAACATTTAACATCTTTCGCTAAAGTCATGGTCAAAGAGAAAGCCATACAAACCCATGAAAAAACATCATACCACAAGGAGTGCCTTCAGCTTGGGCTGGATTTTCTACAAAGATATCGCAACCCGCAAAAGTCAGTCATTAACCAGATAGACTCTCAGATGTCTAAATAGGTACAAGAAAATAGAGAAAGACTACGACTAATACTAGAACCTATAATGTTCTTAAGTCGACAAAATACCCTCTAAGAGGCCATCGTGATGATAGCCTTCTGCTTCTGGACGAAGATGCTGGACCTAACAATGAGGGGAATTGTTAATGTTTAAAATCGCATCAGAAGATAAGACTCTTAAACAACACCTATCCACAGCATCTTCCCGAGCAACATACATTAGTAGCACCAGTCAAAATCAATTGATAACATGTGATGAAGACATAATTTCAAAAATATTGAATCAGGTTCAAAGTGCAAATTTTTACTCTGCCATATTTGACGAAATGACCGACGTATCCCACGTGGAACAGCTTTCTCTAAATTTAAGATACATACATACACAATAACAACATTCGTGAAGACTTTGAAGGTCAATGACGCTTATGAGAACATAAAAGTAATTACTGAAAATCAGAAAGAGGGAAAGAACAAGACCTGACAGGAGAAGCATTGGGAAAAATACTATTAAACTTGTTGAAAGAACTGCACTTGGATCCGAAGAAATATGTAGGAATCTTTACTGACTTTAATAATACTTTAATAACCAAAAGTTTTGAATGTCTTTATGGCACTCAAAAGTGTATGAAAAGTGCCTTAAAACTCACCATTGAAACCCAAATTTTTTTAAAAATTATCCCAAGATCCTCCGGTACCCCTCTCAAAAAAAAAAGTTTATGGCCCCTCCCGAAAATCGGTCCTGGATCCGCCCTTGTCGGTAGGATCACCTTTTTTATGAAGTAGGATAATTTCTGCGTTATGCCACTGAGTTGGTGTTATTGCTTCGTGCAGACATCTAGTGAATAGCTTGGCAAGGACTTGCCATATTCTTTTTCCAGCTACTTTCAAGGCATTTGCCACTATTTCATCATCTCCGGGGGATTTATTGTTTTTTATTTCTTGCACTGAGCTTCGAACTTCATTAAGAGTTATGTCCGCTACAATTTCAAATCCCTGATTGATTATCTTTGGTAATGATCCATTCCGGATACATTGCTGTTCTTTGTATAGTTGTGTAGAAAAACCCTCCATAGTAGTTATGCACCCTGTATATTTAAGTCTATGTATATATACTTGTTTTCATTTCTTTTGATTCACTTTGGACTGAATATTTTGCAGTGAACATTATTTTAAAGAATTGATTTTGGATACAATGCCTGACAAACTATTGTGCGCCTCGTTGTTTTTAATTTATCGAGAATCCACGAAAAATCCACGGAATAAAAACAGTTGTTTAAGACGTCTTAGGGAAAAGAGCAGAGTGATGTGTACAAAGACATTATGACGGTTGAAAGGTGTATAAAAAAGTCAACAGGGGAATAGGGCGAGGGCCGTTGAGACGAAAGACATTTTCGCTGGAAATCCAAACTCAAGATGAGAAAGGAATTCAGAGGTCCCTCGGCGGACAAATTGGGACAACTGGATATGTTTTTGTAATAAAGAGATATTACGTCTAGGAGTAAAAATAAATGAAAGGGCGCGCTTAATATAAGACACATTAAATTAAAAGAGAACTTTCAGTATTATTTCATATTATTATATAATATATATCTATCTATACAGGGTGTTTCATTAATAATTGTCCATATAGTAACTGGAGAAACCTTACCACAAAATACGAAGATTTAACCTAAAACACTTAAATAAAATGTTGTTCCTTATTGAGTTACAGGATGTTTCATCTAAAAATTTAAAAACTATTTTTGCTCAGCAGTTTAAAACTATTCGACGTATCCTTTTCATACGTGGCAGGAAGTATAGGTACTGTATAAACTACTAAATTGTGTTAAACAAACGTTTCTGGCTATTACCAGAGGCGTACGACGGGGGAAAGTGAATGGTTGACCCTTTCCAAATTCTACGCCACTGGCGAAATTGCTATTTTAGTTCAATTTTTGGATTCTCCAACACTTTCTATGAAAATAATATACTCTTCATTCGTAACCATAAAGTCATTAGTTTTCGAGATCTTTTGAAGTTAAAAATGAAAAGACAAGGTTATTTTGATTAATGTATTGTGTCGCTTAATTTTTAATTTCAAATATCTCGAACACTAATCATTTTATCGTTACGAATGAAGAGTATATTATTTACATAAAAAGTATTGCAAAATCAAAAAATTACACTGAAATAGCAATTTAGTTTGTGGCGTAGAATTTGGGAATGGTCAACCAGACACTATCCCCTATCGTACGCCTCTGGTAGTAGCTAGAAACGTTTATTTATCTTAATTTAGTAGAGTGTACAGTACCTACACTTTCTGCCAAGTATGATATGGATACGCCAAATAGTTTTAAAGTACTGGGTGCAAATATATTTTAAATTTTAATCATATGAATCATATTATTATAAATTAATCAAAATAATTGTGCCATTTTATATTTAACTTCAAATATCTCGAAAACTAATGACTTTATCGTTACCAATGAAGAGTATATTATTTACGTAGAAAGTATTGGAGAATCTAAAAATGGCACTAAAATAGTAATTCCTCCAGTGGCGTAGAATTTGAGAAGGGTCAACCATTCACCATCCCCTGTCGTACGCCTCTGGTAGTAGCTAGAAACGTTTGTTTATCATAGTTTAGTAGGGTGTCTAGTATTCGCACTTTCTGCCAAGTATAAAACGGACATCTCGAATAGTTTTAAAATGCTGAGCAAAAATAATTTTTAATATTTTAGATAAAACACCCTGTAACTCAGTAAGGAACCACATTTTATTTAAGTGTTTTAGGTTAAATCTTCGTATTTGGTGCTAAAGTTTCTCCAGTTACTATATGGACAATTATTAATGAAACACCCTATATATAAAAGTTAAAGTTTTCAACCTAATAAAATATTTAAAAATGTTTAAAATAATATCAAATTAAAAACTTATTGGACCATTTTCCTGGTAATACCTCCACGGCTTCTAAAAATTGCAAGCCAGATGGATGCTGAAGCAAAGAAAACACGAGACTCTTCTAAAATTTGCAATTCACAACCCCGTCTGTTCAACGTGGTAAATTCCAACGAAAAATGGACCTTTGTTACTCAATAGGAGTAATACTAGTAGAAAATATAAATGTATACCATTTTTATTCAGTTGCAATTTGATATTATTTTAAATATTTTTAAATATTTTATTAGGTTGAAAACTTTGACTTTTATTTAGCATATGCCGTTTGGCACCTATACAATCACGTTAGTTGCAATGCGGGGACTAATAGACTGGGTAATTTAAACTTGGGCCAGAGTCAACATTACATATGCATTCTCTAATATCTGATTAGAGTCGATTAGAGTGCTGGTTGCGCTCTCTGAAGCAAGTAAAAATTAAGACAGGTTTGGCATCGCATTGCAACTGAATAAAAATGGTATACATATTTATTTTCTATTAGTATTACTCCTATTGAGTAGCATAGCTCTATTTTCCGTTGAAATTTACCACGCTGAACAGACGTGGTTGTGAATTGCAAATTTTAGAATTCCCTCATGTCTTCTTTGCTTCAGCATCTATCTGGCTTGCAATTTTTAGATGCCGTGGAGGTGTTACCAGGAAAATGCTCCAATAAGTTTTCAAATTGATGTTGTTTTAAATATTTTATTACGTTGAAAACTTTGACTTTTATTTAGCAGATGCCGCTTGTGACCTACTACCATCACTTTATATATGTACAAAATACAAAATTAAAATATATAAAAAAGATGGAATGCAACATTAGATACTAGACACGTGTTTATAACTCATTAGTCGCCATCAGTAAGGTATATTCAAGTTAGAAAATGGACCATATTAACTTGGGAAAGCTTCAATACGGGAGCAATGTTACCATTTGTGACAACAATGTCAGAAGCCCCTGCCTTTCAGGGCGATGACTAATACAGTCGCGGAGGTAAAGCTAACTGAGGAAAGGAAAGCCAAATCGTTATGAAATACTACTCGCTTACTCAACATCCTTTATTTCATAACGGTTTGGCTTTCCTTTCCTCAGATATAATAGCTATACCTCCGTGACTGTGTTAGTCGTCGCCCTGAAAGGCAGGGTCTTTTGACATTGTTGTCAGAAATGGTAACATTGCTGCTGTAGTAATCGTTTCCCAAGTTAAATTGCTCATTGTTCTAACTTGGGTATATAGCGTACTGATGACGACTAATGAGTTAAAAACACGTGTCTACGGTTGCATTCCATCTTTTTTACATATTGTTATGATCTGCTTCTTATCAATTTTATATTAATTATTATTTATTTGATTAATTATTTAATTGTCGCAAATCATACATAAAAAATGAATAAAAAATCTCAGGGTGCCTTTTTATAATATTAAAAAATGTCTAAATTATCTTACGTTATACTTATCTTCTCTCGTGGTTTCAGTATCTCTTAGTTGATCCTAATCGGGATAAAATAGGGAAAAGAAATAAAGCAAAATATAAAATAAACATACAGAATTGTCTTTTATTTATCAAAATCGATACTCTAAAAATCTATCAAATCTAAAACCTGTGGACACAGATGTCCGAATTAAATTTCTACCATTTAAATTTATTCTAGTTAAAAAAAAAACATTTTATCGGTTTGTTCCCGATGACTTTGGTACAACAAAATAAACAAAACCAAATTATGTATTCGCAAGATTAGCTATACTGGAATTTTAATTCCTACGCTTTTTACTCAAAATTTTAGTTTCCGAACATAAAAATATCTTTCACATAAGTTGACTGACCTTTTGCTTTACTCACTCTGATGTCTTCTCGTGACCCAAAACAGCTCTCCCTCGTTGACTATGTTAAAGGCTACTCATCAAAGCCCTCTCCGTTCTCCAGCTTCAAAACTATCAGCATACCAGCACCAATTCTCCAACGAGCCAAAGCCTCTTTTGACCAGTACTCGATTCACACAAACTCTAAAAATTCTCTGCTCTCCTTCTCACAATAATACAGAATCAAAGAGGTATTTCGTCTCAATTTGATCTGTCTCTCGTTCCACTTTTCAGCACTATTCTCCACTATCAAACAGCCACTGGTACTTGCTAACTATCTATCCACGAAAACGTCGAACTGCTCCTCAGCGATGCCAATAACATAATGCCTTCTTTTTCAAACTCCCTCAATCATTCAAACCACTTTTCCCCTTCCAAATTGCCAAGAATCAGAATCATTTCTCTTTTCCATTCGACAAACAAACAGTCATTCTTTCTAAATTATTCCGATCATCCTAATTACTTTCGGTGAATTCTACAACATTTTACTTGGGGTGAAACAAAGATATTAAAATTCCAAACTTCCTTTTAAACCATTTTTCTAGAAAATGATAATTACCTCTACCTGTGGATTCTATAGTTCCCGTAATAAACAATCTTTTTCCATTTTAAACCTAAATACATCGTTCTTTTCACTTTAATTATTCACAAAAGTCTTTAATGGTTCATCGGAAAGCTCATTAAAAAAGAAATCCACTTACATCCAAACTAAATTCTAATAAATATTTACAGATCAATATACAGGGTGTATCAAATTTATGTGCCCGCGTTATTAAAAAAAAATTTAATTTAATTTTCATTTTGCCTTTGATTGATAAATTGAAAACACAATAATATATTAATTTTGTGTTCACATTCACATTGAGAGTTTTGTTGCCAATGATTTTCCTTTTCTATAGAGGTGCTCAGAGCAACAGCAACCTAACCCACAACACACAATTTTACCAAAACGCTTTCATTACATTAAAGTTATCCCTTATTTAAGTATTTTCAAATGCATAGTCGCTCAAGCATTGGTTGCTTAAGCATTCTTTTAAATTATTTTTAGATACTTTCATTTCTTTACTAGCCATTATTTAAAAAATGATATCTTAGACGCATTTACTTTTATATCGTAAGTGATAACTTTAAATAAAAATGGCGAGTAAATATTTCGGGTGAAGTGATGTACTCGTACTAACTCAAGAATCTATTCAATTAATTAGAAGCCAATCTGTTTTGTACACTGAAACTCATTGACGAAATATTTAAGTGAGTTCTTAAGATGCAATTAGTATAATGTAGCCGCTGAGATGAAAAATAATAGTTAAAGATACATTAACATTAGGCACCACTTCTTACAGATCACTTACACAGATCCTTATTTATTCGATGTAAATTGGATAATTACGCTTCATTTAACTGAGAGCGTTTTAGTTTTTTAGTTTAGTTAATTTTGAAGAAATATTCATTTGTATAATATACATACAGGGTGAGTTTTTAGTGCGGGATCGGTGGATAATTCCATTATGGTATAGAATATCGAAAAAAGTTATTTAAAAAAAATGTAGACAACGATATTCCCCAGGCTAGGAAAATATGATACATTCTACAGGGTGATCACTCACTGCGTGGTATATCAAATATATAAGTTTTTAAATGGGACACCCTATATATTTTTTCTTATTCATATTCCTCTCATAATTATTGTTCATATAATATAGGGTTTTGCACTACTATACAGAGTATTTAACAAGTTATGACCATTTTTATTTCGAAATCCATATGAGATTAACACCATGTATATAAAGGAGTAATTCATAAACTATAATTTGTTTTATATTAGGTATAAGATAAACAATATACTGTAGTTTATAAATTAAGTTTAATTGAAATCATTGACGAATATTTGTATACAGGGTGAACTACAAAACCAAATTACGATTTTCTCAATTTTTTTAATCAGATCACACCATATGTTATTTTTTTTAAATATTGTATTTATGATACTCTTTCATTTTTATATAGCATTCCCTATACCTAAACTCATTACTTTCCAAGATATTTTTAGTTATCTTCAAATTTCGGGGATACATTCAATTTTTCTAGTAGAAATAAGTTAGTATTGAGTGATAATTAAACAAAATTATTTTTATTCAATAAATAACTAGCACAAAATATAAACCAGAATAATATGCGGTGAATGTACCAATAAATGTGATATTAAGAAATTATCATATTTCCCTAATATACAAGAATCGTAAAATTTCTACAAAAAAAATATGTCTTGTATATAATAATATAACAAGATAATTTTTATTCAATAAATAACTTACATAAAACATAAATCTAAACAATATACAACTGATGTAACAGTTTTTAGATTGTTATATCAACAGTATTCTAAGCCAAGAAGTTTTTAGTAAAACATTCAATTTTATAAGCACTTTTAATCTACAAAACAAAATTACGATTTTCTCAATTTTTTTAAATAGATCACCCTATGTTTAATTATTTAGGAGCATTGTATTTATGATACTCTTTCATTTTTACACAGCATCTCCTATACCTAAACTTCTTAGTTTCTGGGATATTTTTAGTTTTCTTCATTTGCCGGGAGTACATTCAATTTTTATAAGTAGAAATAACTTAACAAATAAGTATTGTGTAATAATATAACAAATATTTGCATTAAATAAGGAACTAACAAAATATATAATATTATTTAATGAATGAACCAATTAATGTGATGTTACGGATATAAGTCTAAAGTAAATGTTGAAAATGTCCACCTTCAACGTCTATGCAATTTTGTAGCTGATGTTCAAATGACCGAGCCACATTGCTTAACATTTTTGTAAGTCAATGTTATCAGGCGTTGTTGGATGCTTCTGGCATACAAGGTTTTTTATATACCACCATATGAAAAAATCAATTTTGGAAGAACTGGAGCACCGTCGTGTAAAACCTCACTCAAACGTCAAAAAAATGTGGGCCAATAACATAATCGCCAACAATAGCAACTTAAACATTTATAGATCACCTAGTTTGGCTATGAGTGTTAACAAAAAAGGGATTTCTTGATGCATATTAATGAAAATTAGTATGGAAATTATATTATTAATAAATGCGCGTCACAATCTGCAATTAGGAATGTGTTACTAAAAACTTCTTGGTTTAGAATACTGTTGATACAACAATCTAAAAACTGTTAGGTACATCAGTTGTATATTGTTTTGATTTATATTTTGTGTGAGTTGTTTATTAAATAAAAATAATCTTGTTATATTATTATACACAAGACATATTTTTTTGTAGTAATTTTACGATTCTAGTATATTAGGGAAATAATATGATAAATCCTTAATATCACATTTATTGATACATCCATTGCATATTGTTATGATTTATATTTTTTGTTAGTTACTTATTGAATAAAAATTTTCATACAGAACAAGTAAACACTTCGTTTGTATAATGGTATAAAAAGTTTATTGAAAAACTATTAAAAAGTCAACCAAAAGGATTCGCAAAACGTTTTCAATCTAGATCAGATCATCTTCAGTGCGTTCTGCTTAGTACATGAAACTAGCAACCTTGTAGAATAGGTGACATCGAGAAATATGATTTACATTTTTAAAAGATGATGTTAGTAGCGACTCTAAGTCGATGTTAAGCGATAAATTTAAGAGTGCTCAGAGGGCAACATGATTCACTGCTCGATGGTAACGTGTGGTACTTGCCAGTTCGATGGACACAGACCAATCTATGCACTAAGCAGAACGCACTGAAGATGATCTGATCTAGATTGAAAACGTTTTGCGAATCCTTTTGGATGACTTTTTAATAGTTTTTCAATAAACTTTTAATACCATTATACAAACGAAATTTTTACTTGTTCTGTATGATTTTTAATTATGGTATATCGCCAGCTACTGGGACTATCCCATTGATTTTGTAAAAATAATTTTGTTATATTATCACTCAATAGGTACTACCATTTTCTAGTAGAAAAATTGAATGTATTCCCGAAATTTGAAGAAAACTCAAAATATCTCGGAAAGTGATGAGTTTAGATATAGAGAATGCTATATAAAAATGAAAGAATATCATAAAAACAATATTTCTAAAAAATAAAGTATAGGGTGATCCATTAAAAAAAATGAGAAATTCGTAATTTGGTTTTGTAGTTCACTCTGTATACAAATATTCATCAATGATTTAAATTAAACTTAATTTAAAAACTACAGTATATTGTATATCTTATTATATAAAACAAATTATTGTTTATGAATTACTTCTTTATATACATGGTGTTAATCTCATAGGGATTTCGAAATAAAAATGGCCATAACTTGTCAAATACTCTGTATATTAATGCAAAACCCTATATTATATGGACAATAGTTATGATAGGAATATAAATATGAAAAAATATATAGGGTGTCCCATTTAAAAAATTATATGTTTGATATACCACGCAGTTATTGATCACCCTGTAGAAATGGACATATTTTCCAGTAGAATATGATTGCCTACATTTTTTCTAAATAAATTTTTTCGATATTCTATACCATAATGGAATTATCGACCGATCCCTCACTAAAAACTCACCCTTTATATTATATGGTACATATGGTATATAATAATTTTTATTAAAAAATCTCTTATAATATTTAAAATATCCATTTCCATAATTCCATCTTCAGTGCTCCTACAAGGTATACATGTTTAAACCCATGTGTGAAAACTCTACATACATACATGGGTGACAACTCTGAGTGAAAAATCAAAATGGTTGAAAATTTTACATGTAATAAAATTGGTATTATATTATATTGCTGCTGATAATTTTCAGGATATTTAAATGATTCATTCATGATTCATTCATGGCAACATAAAACTCCCAAATAGGAGCTTGCTGGCTCGGAGATAACCTCTCTGAAATTGCATCCTCGGATATGTTTAGAGAGGTTGTCTTCGGAACAGCATCCTCCTGTGTATTTTGGATATATGAACTTTCACCACTCGCTTGCATCTCCATTTATTTCCCAATTTTATTTTATTTATAGTTGTAACTACATGTTTCTACCTCTTTTTACCTCGAGAGCAAGGAATTGGGAGAAAAAAATACCTAGGTTAAAGAACCTGAGAAAATGGTTCTCCACAACAACTAATGTATTTAAAGAATCAGGTAATAAAATAATTATAGCTAGAATGATCGCCAATATTCGAAACGAATAGGTAACAAAAGAAAAAGAACTACATCTTAAGATAAATTTCCCCAATGCTCTATTTTTGTCCTACTAAGTTTTAAAACTTTTTCTTCGGGTCTTCCCTTTTCGTTATTTTTCTAAATAACCTTAAGTATTTCCTACTAAAACTACCCCATCAACATATATTAAGCACCAGGTTACGCCAAGTCTTTGTCATCCTCAGCTTCCCCTCTGTAGATGAGGAGGGTTGAAGATTTTCTCTTGCACTGACCAGTTTCCGAATCTATAGGTGGACATTCATGTGATCGTGTTTCATTTGGAGCTTCTCGATTAATTTACATTTTCCTTCTATCCCTATGGTATCCTTAATTTTCTTCAACTCTTTCTTGATTATTATGTTGATTTCTTGGTATTTCCTCGTATACTTGTTAACTAATCTCCCTTGTTCCGTGATCTATAGCATGTTATCAGTCATCCATTATTTATTCTTTATTCATGTTTTCTTCCTTAGATGTTCTTTTACCGCATTCACCATTAGTTATTTGATTTTTCTTCTTCTTCAAGTCCCGTGCCCAAATTCTAGGCGTGGGTAGCTTCCATGACAATTTGTCTGTATTGTTCTCGATCTTGCGCGGCATGTAACAATTCATCTGCTGATGAGCCAGTCCGTTGACGAAGGTTACGGAGCCATGGATATTTCTTCCTACCAGTTCGCTTTTTCCTTATTTGATACTTATTTGATATAATCCATTTTTGTTCTACTCCTATTTATTCTCTTTATCTCACTTATGCCGTCTTGTTTCCCTTGCAGTCTCATGAGTTCCATGACAAATAAATTTCTTTTTGATCCACAGTTTGTCTTTACCGTTTTACTTCTTCTTTTTTCTCAGCTTTTCGCTTTTCAGGGGTTGTTCCTTATTCTGGTTTACCCCCCATTTCTATCCATTGTGTCTCCTTCACCTAAATATTTCACCCTCAAATCCCCTGCCACGCAGTCCTTCCATCTTCTCGGTTTTCGTGTACCTCTCCCTCTACGTTAAACGAAATGTATGTAGGACGAAGGATACACTTCTACAGTTTTACTATTATACCATTACCCTCAGCTGCAAATGATCGTCATCATCAATGGTGCTACAGCCCTATGAAAGAGCCTCGACCTTCCCAAGTCTATTACGCCAGTCAGTCCTATCCATTGTCAACCGTTGCCAGTGTGCTGCGCCCATTTTTCTCCCATCCTCATCTACACCATTTTTCCATCTGAGTTTGGGCCTACCCGTATTTTTACTTTCCACAGGTTGTGACATAAGGATTCTTCTAGGATGGTTGTTCTGCTGTGATCTTGCTAGATGTCCTGCCCATCTTGGTTTTCCCATTTTTATAAGAGATACTACGTCTTTACCACCAAATTTTTGTTTATATATGTGGTATAACTCGTAGTTGTACCTCCTCCTCCAAACACCATTTTCACAGATGCCACCGAATATTCCTCTCAGGATCCTTGGTTCAAATATAAGCAGAAGGTTTTCATCTGCCTTGGAGATGGTCCATGCTTCAGATCCATATGTCAACACTGGTTGTACAAGGATTTTGTATATGGTTATTTTTTTTTGGCTTAAGTTTGTACTTCTCATATGCCTACTTACTTCTCATCCTTCGCTTGATTTTTTCTGTCATGGCGCTCTCATTGGTGATCAGCGAACCTAAGTATGTGAATTTGTCCACCACTTCAAAGGTAGAGTTATCAACCGTGAATTGGTGACCGATGTTTCTGGCTCTATTGTTGGGTGTTTTCTCCTTGTTTACTTGCAGGCCCATATTTTTTGAGGCATTTGAGAAGGTGGTATACATTTCTTTTAGCTTCCGTGTTGTGCGGGCCACTAGGTCCACGTCATCTGCATATGCCAAAATTTGGGATGCTTTATTAAAAATATTTCCTCTTTTGTCTATTCTGGCATCTCTGACCGCCTTTTCCAGAGCTATTTTGAAGAGGAGACACGCCAGCGCATCTCCCTGTCGCAGCCCAACGTACGTTTCAAACGCCTGTGACTGTTGTATTTCGACTTTGCAAACAACTTTACGCATTGTAGCCTTAACCAATCTTATCAGATTATCTGGGATGTGGAACTCATCCATGGCTTCATACAATTTATTTCTTAGAACACTGCCATAGGCCGATTTAAAATCTACGAAAAGATAGTATGTGTCGATATTGAATTCATTGGTTTTTTCAGTATTTGCCTTAGCACAAAGATCTGGTCTGTTGTTGATCTACCAGGCCTAAAACCACTTTGACATTATCCAAGAAGCTCCTCTGAATGTGCACTTAGGCGACTATACATATAAGATACTCGAAAATAATTTGTAGGCTGTATTAAGGAGGGTTATTCCCCTATAGTTTCTACATTCCAATTTATCACCCAATACACCTCTCTTCCGGGATTTGATCCTCATTCCACACTCTCAGTATTATTTTATATATTTGATTAGCCAGAGTAGCACCGCCATATTTAATAAGTTCCTCGGGTATACCATCACTTCCTGGAGATTTATTATTTTTTAGGTGTTTTATTGCATCCCGTACTTCTTGAATTGATGGAGGCTCTAATGGTGTATTGTTGCTTGCTCCTGGGAGTGGTTGATTTGGATCTTCTACTTTGATAGTAATTAGTTCTTTATAGTGTTTCAACCACCTTTTCAATATTTCTTCTTTTATATCGAGTATATGCCCCTCCTTATCCTTACAATGTACATAGTCTTAGCCTTTGTTTGAATTTCTTTCTTGCATTATTCAGGGTTTTACAGAATTTTCTTGTTTTATTTTCTTGTTTTAATGTCTCAAGTGCTTCCAGTATTCTATTTTCATAGATTCGCTTTTTTCTTCTATGAATACACTTCTCTTCTCTTCTAAGGTCTTTATATTTTTGTTGTTTTTCCCTGGTTCTTCTTTGCTGTATCAGTTTATATGCATCGTTCTTTTTCCTTGTAATGTCCTCACACTCAGCATCGAACCAGTCATTGCGTGATGGTGGTTTTTCTGGCCCTAGAATATTATTTCTGCGTCGGTGCGACGGTGCTGCGTCTTTAATATTATTTCTACACATTTCCCATTGTTCACTGATTGTTAGGTTCTCATTAATTATGTAGTTAGTTTTGATATAGTTTTGAAACCTTTCTACCGTTTGCGGAATTTTGAGGAGTTCAATATTAAGGCGCGTTGTTTTGGTACTTCTTTCCTTCTTCGCGTTTGAGATTCTAGCTCGAATTCTTGTGCCAACTATAAAGTGATCTGGAGCAATATTGGCGCCTCGATAGGTGCGGATATCCATTAGGTTTGAGAAGTGTCTAGCATCTATGATCACATGATCAACTTGGTTGTTGGTTAATCCATAGAGGCGAGGTCCAAGTTCCCATATGTATTTTTTTGTGAAGAAAACATGTGCTTCCTACGATCATGTTTTTTGCGGCTGCGAAGGTGACTGCTCGGTGTCCATTCGAATTGGTGTTATTATGGAGACTATATTTACCGATATGCGGAAGATATATTTCTTCCCTTTCGATTTTTACGTTCAGATCACCGATTACTCTTTTAATGTCATTTCTGGGACAACTGTCATATGTTCTTTCTAATTCAACATAGAATTCGTCTTTTTCTTCGTCTTCCTTACCCTCTATTGGGGCATGTACATTAGTAAGATTAATATTAAAAAACTTGTCCCTGATCCTTAAGCATCTCATTCGTGGTCATTTGCAGTTGCAAATAATATCTTAATTTAATTCAATAACATCTTCCATCAGCCTTGAAATAGAACGACGTATTGAGATGGCCAGAATATGATGACATATTTCAATAAAATGAAATCAGTATTATCTACGCAATGGAAAACTGCGAATAGAAATTAGAGCTAGAGTATTGAGATGTTACGTATTTTCTGTCCTTCAATATGAAGTCGAAGATTAAACAATTACGGACTCAACTGAAAAAAGACTTGCTGCCCGCTTGGAGATTTGCTGTTATCGAATAATGTGGCAAAAATCATGGACACAACACGTAACGAGCACGGAAACATTATTAACGATGAAAAAGAAAAAGAAATACTCAACACTCTGAAGGGAAGAAAAGTGAGCTACTTTGATCACATTCTAAAAAATGAAAAATATGAGTTGATCTCATTGGTTATAGAAGGGAAAGTGAAAGGAAAAAAAAACGGGGAGACGTCATACGTCCTAGTTGAAAACGTCCTGGTTGAAAAGAAAAGTGAAAAAAAAATAATGTTGTTCTGAAGCTATTTCCTTGTGGAATTTTTATGAGTAACTATTTATATGGGAAATAAGCCACAATTAAATTGAAAAAATAATTTTATTAACGTTTCGACGCCCAAATCGGGTGTCGTTGTGAAAATACAAAATACTACTATATTACACAAAAATGTTATTGCTAAGTAAAAAATTCTTCTGATAATTTATTTAATCTGACTCATTTATATTGGAAATTCAGACATATTATACATTTTAAAGTAGAATACTTTAAAATGATATTGCTAATATTTATGTGTTGCATTCCTGGGACGACTTTACTGAAAGATAGTTCATTTGATTATATGAAATCAACCCCAACTCAAGAATATCCGTCACAAAAAAATCATAGCATGTGATCTGTCTTTAAAAAGACAACCAAATATAACGATGACATTAAACTTCTCGCGTTAGAGATTCCATAGTAAATCACGAGGGAAAACCAGGAAAAGAAACCTCGTGATACTATCCCGACATCGTAAGTATTTGGTCTTACATTTAATTTACTCTCAAAAACTAATACTAAATGAAAGAGGAAGTCAATCGAAAGAAAATACGACGATTAGTCAGTCAATAACATACGAGTTAGTACATATTTTATATTTTAGTATCACTTATATAGGGTGTCCAGAAACTCTACCGACAAATGAAGACAGGAGATTCTTCAGATAATTTTAAGATATTTTAACCCAATTCACCTTGTCCGAAAATGCTTCCTAAGGCAGCTAGAGCTCTTTGAAGATGGCGTCTTGTAATTAGTTTTTTCTTGAATAACTCCACAACGCTTTTATTGAAAAAAACAAAAATTGATACACATATTTATCCTCCAGAGATAAATCGATTCCGTTTATTGCGAATTTCTAGCACCGGTCATAGGCGTCCGTTTTGGGTAGGTCAACAGTTATTTTATCGCATAACTTTTTTATCTTTAATTTTTAAGCATTTTTGACTCTGGATTATTAAATTGTGAGGCAGTTTACAACTAAAAGGTACTCGTGTTTTAAGTCGATAGGATACACCGTTTTCTAGAAAAATCGATTTGAATTTTTTTTTTAATTTGAAAAAAAAACTGAAAAAATTTAAAAAAAAATGGTGTATTTTACCGACTTAAAGCAAGAGTAACTTGTAGTACTAGAATACCTCATAACGTAATAATCTAGGGTCAAAAATGCTTAAAAATTAAAGACAAAATTGTTATGCGATAAAATAACCGTTGACTTATCCAAAACGGACGCATAGACCCGTACTAGAAATTCGCAATTAATGAAATCGGTTCATCTCCGAAATATAAATAAACGTACCAGTTTTCGGATTTCTAAATAGTTTTTTTTTATTTTTTTTTTTGGAAATTCAAAAAAAGAAAAATTTTCAAATCGATTTTTCTAGAAAACGGTGTATCCTATGGACTTAAAATAAGAGTACCTTTTAGTTGTAAAATACCTCACAATTTAATCATCCAGAGTCAGAAATGCTTAAAAATTAAAGATAAAAAAGTTATGCGATAAAATAACTGTTGCCCTATCCAAAACGGACGCCTATGATGACCGGTACTAGAATTTCGCAGTACACGGAGTCGATTTATCTCTGGAAGATAAATATGTGTACCAATTTTTGTTTTTCTCAATAGAAGCGTTCTGGAGTTATGTAAGAAAAACTAATTACAAGACGCCATCTTCAAGAAGCTCTAGCTCCCTTAAGAAGCATTTTCGGACTAGGTGAATTGGGTTAAAATATCTTAAAATTATCTAAGGAATGTCCTGTCCTCGTTTGTCGGTAGAGTTTCTGGACACTCTGTATATCTATGTATTATTAATATTATTTATAATTTAAACATATTAAAATCAGAATTTGGTATTAGTTTTTGAGAGTAAATTAAATGTAGGATCAAATACTTACGATGTCGGGATAGTATCACCAGGTTTTTTCCTGGTTTTCGTTCGTGATTTACTATGGAATTTCTAACGCGAGAATTTTACTGTCATCGTTAAATTTGGTTGTCTTTTTAAAGACAGATCACATGCTATGATTTTTTTGTGACGGATATTCTTGAGGTGGGGTTGATTTCATTTAATCGAATAAACTATCTTTCAGTAAAGTCGTCCCAGGAACGCAACTCATAAATATTGGCAATATCATTTTAAAGTCTTCTACTTTAAAATGTATAATATATGTCTGAATTGCCAATATAAATAAGTCAGATTAAATAAATTATTAGAGGAATTTTTTACTTAGCAACAACATTTTTGTTTAATATAGTAGTATTTTGTATTTTGACAACGACACCCGATTTTGGGCGTCGACATGCTAATAAAATTATTTTTTTCAATTTAATTGCGGCTTATTTCCCATATAAATAGTTAATAAAAAAATAATAAGACTCTTCAGACCCACATTGAAAAGAGTAAGATGAGGCACATAAAGAAAGAGAACATCTTCTAAGACGTAAGATGTAACAAGTAGAGAAAATTCTAGTAGTCTTTTTAATATCTGAATAAATTTAAATCAATCCGTATTCTGTTAACACAGTTACATCCAGTTTCACTAAAATGAACAGATTGTTATGTAATCGTCACATGAATTATATATCCCTACCTTATATCCCTGTATATCCCGACCTTGCGAGTATATGCATTTTTATTATTAATGCGAAAAAGACAATGCATACGAAAACCGTCAAGCACATACACAAGAACTAAAGGAGAAACAGATTTATTCAGTAATCTCATTGTTTCATTTTGCACTACTTGGGTGATAAATTACAATAATCTTGGACCTTTATAGTCCTTTTAGCTTTGTTTGTGACTTTGCTGTGTGGGAGCAATGAAAACGTGCTGTGAAGTATTTGTTGCAATATATCAAAAGTATTTTTAGCCAATGAATAAAACTACAAATGAAATGTGTAGGTTACAACTATTTACACTAAATATTTATGTTTTAGAACAATAATTAAATTTACTTACTAGGTCTAGAATATTGTTTTTATTTTATTTAATTTTACCAATTTTAAAAAAATTTAAATTGGTTAATCTTAGTACAAATATTATTAATTGAGTGAATAAAAATTAAGTACATATTATTGTGTTTCAATTTATCAATCAAAGATAGAATAAAAATTTTAATTTTTTTATTATAACGCTGGCACATAAATTTGATACACCCTGTATATTGATTTGTAAATATTTATTAGAAGTTAGCTATCACGCAAGGTGGTTTCTCCTTAATGAATCTTTCCATGAAGAATATTAAAAACATTTGTAAATAAAAGTAAAGTGAAAGTTATTTAGGAATATTATTTGAAACAGATTGTTTACGGGAAATTTAAAACCATAGGTAGATGTAATTATTAGTTCTTAGAAAATTAAGGTAAAGAAAGTTTGGAATTTTAATCTCTTTTTGTTTAACCCCGAGTAAATTTTGTAGAATTTCCCGAAAGTAATTTATTATGATGGAAGGAATATTTTTGGAAAGTATGAGTGGGTTTTCGAATGAAAAAAAGATTGGGGGAGAGAAATGTTTCTGATTGTCTTGGAAATTTGGAATGGGGAAAGTTTTGTTTTGAATGTTGAGATAGTTTTGGAAAGAGGAATTCATTGTGGTATCGGCAGCCGAGAGGAGCAGTCAAAAGTTTTCGTGAGTAGTTCTGAAGCAAGTACTAGTGGTTGTGTTTGATAAGTGAGAGTAGCTGAAAAGTGGAACGAGAGACAAATCAAATCGAGAAGAAATACCTCTTTGATTCTGTAAAGTCCAAGAGAATAAGTTACAAGAATTATCGTTATTAAAATTATTTGTGACGCCAAGTAAAAAAGATACTTGGGTCTCAGGAGATTATTGTTGAGAGAAAGAGAGGAGAGAGATTTGGAGTTTATTGAACGAGTCCTGGTCAAAGGAAGCCTGGCTTGTGTTTTGGAGAAATAGTTGCTGGTATCCTGCTGGATTGTTTGCTGAGAACGGAGAGGGCTTTGATTGGTAGCCTAACATAATCAAGGAGGAGCTGTTTGGGTCAAGAGGAGACATCATTGTGTGTGAATCAAAAAGGTCAGTCAATAGCCTATGTGATAGATTTTTTTTATAATCAGAAGTTAATTTTTTTACGTAAAAGCATATGAATTTAAGATTCCAACATTTCAAAAATTTAATAGGAAGTATAAGTAATTTTGCGAATACCAAATTTGTTTGTTTAGCTGGGTTTATTAATGGTATCAAGAACAAAGCGATAAATATTTGTTTGAATTAGATTAATTTATATGGTAAAAGTTTCTTTTGGACAGTTATGCCCACAGGATTTAATTAATAAATTTACAGAGCATTGCTTTTGATAATAAAGGTATTTGTATGTGTTTATTTATGATTTTTCTATTTATTTTCTTTTCCTATTTTATCCCGATAAGGATCAACTAAGAGATACTGAAACCACGAGAGAAGATAAGTATAACATAAGCTAATTTAGACATTTTTTTATATTATAAAAAGGCACGCTGAGATTCTTTCTTAATATTTTTGTATGATTTGCGTTAATTAAATAATTGATCAAGTAAATAATAATTAATATAAAAGTAATAGAAAGCAGATCATAACAATATAAAATAATACTAACGGGCACATATTGCAATTAAGGAGGACAAACTAAGAGATGATAATAAAGTGAATATCAGTAGATTAAAAACAATAGAAAGGCTGAAGATACAGATTAAAAAGATATGGCAATCATGGTAAAGAAAGTGAAAAATAAGAAATAAAATCTTCTTTAAATGTATACATACAGTGAAAAAATCTATCATTACTTCTAAGATTTCAATGGGACACGATCTCAATGCACCAGTGATTTATACACAAGTGGGTCTGTGATCCTTTTGCGACTATAATATTACCTTTTACTGCGCTTTTTTGTTCTACAAAACCAGCCAATCCGACTACTGGTGCATATAACCAATAGTACCCTTCTTGCTTCACTGATGACATTTTCAAGCTTTTCCCAAATACTTTCGCTATCAGAGCATCTTTAGGGGCATTTCGTAAAAATAAATGTCCACGTATCCAGCACATCCAAGAATGTAAGAATGTAAACATTCACATAAAAACTATACATATACATATAACATACAATACACACTAGACGAAGGACAAACAGTTTAAAATAATTATTCTGGGACTAAATTATGGTCAATGTCAGGATTGAGAATCTAGATAGAATCTCCTGATATAATTCACTACATGAAACTACCCCTGACTAAAGTATCGAAACGGACCTTTTCATCACTTGTGGAGATATAAGCGCTTGTATATTAAATCGAACAATACCACCAGTAGAGTGGAACCTCGATAACTCGGAATAATCAGGACCGCGGCCGATCCGGGTTATCGAAAATCCGAGTTAGCCGTAGAATATGGTAAAAATTAATAAAATACGGTATACTTACAGATAAACTCCGTTATAATTGAAAAAAACATGAAATATATAATATGCACAGTACACATCTAAATTACGTATAGTTACGTAGATCTAAGTTACGTAGAAAATCCGGGTTAGCCGGAGAATATGGTAAAAATTAATAAAATACGGTATACTTACAGATAAACTCCGTTATAATTGAAAAAACATGAAATATATAATATGCACAGTACACATCTAAATTACGTATAGTTTTATAGAATATGGAGTATTGTTCATCTTTTGGTGAAAAACTCATTGCTACACAAAAAAAGACGCAAACACAAACCTATCTGAAGCACGATTACAGAACGGAAGCGAAAAATACGACTGTACTACACACAATACGGTCACAATCGGAACAATGTTATGTTATTTAAGAACTATGGAGACTAAGAACATTGTTTAAAAAATAATTTTTTAAATAGTCTTTTAGTCTTCTTTGAGCAATGCTAAGACAGTTTGAAATAAATAAAGGAATGCAGGTGCCTGTTGATTAAGATAATCCGAGACAATGAACCTCTCAAATATTATATTGCATATATTTTTATTGTTGAAATGTTTGTCTGGTGAAAATCGGTCCGGGTTAGCCGGACCCGGGGTTATCGGGGGCCGACTTATCGGGGTTCCACTGGACTTTTAAATATTTTAATTTTATTACTATTAAGTAAGAGTAAGTTGGTTTCGTAAAAATGTTAAGAAATAACTAAAGAAAACTTACCAGAATAAATATTTTGTTAGAGGTGTAGAATTAGGAAGCTTGAAAGTAATTCTTCTTTTATATTAATGAAACAACTTAAGCGTATACCATACCTACAACAAAAATGCAATACATTAGCCAGTTTTCCCAACTTTACCTACATTACTATATCTACTATTAGCGTCTCATCAAAACTAAGTATTCTGAGTATCTAACTAAGTATTGGACTTAGAATGCACCTGCACAAATATTTAATTAGTAAGTGGATGCATGGGGTCACTATATTATGGCAAGAGGTTATAAAACACTTTATATACAGGGTGTAACAAAAAGGTAGGTCATAAATTAAATCAAACATTCTGAGACCAAAAAGAGTTCGATTGAACCTAACTTACCTTTTTACAAATATGCACATAAAAAAGTTACAGACCTTTGAAGTTACAAAATGAAAATTGATTTTTTCCAATATATTATTCTAGAAAGCTGTTACGGATTTTTTTATTGAAAATTAACATGTGGCATTCTTAGGGCATTAACATCTTAAATAAAAATAACAGTGAAATTTGTGCATCCCATAACAATGTTTTGGGGGTTTGGTCTTTGGTTCCCTTACCCCCCCCCCCCCAATACGTTCCAAGGTACCATTAGTTAAACACACTGATTTAAAACTTTTTTGCCTCAGGACTTTTTTGATAAGCCAGTTTTTATCGACATATTTTGAACAATTGTAAAATTCGCCACATATTTGTAATGATTAAGTAAAAGTATAGAACAGTGCTTTTTAATTTTTTTGCGTCATGCACCACAAAATACTTGGTATTATTTTCGGGTATCACCTAACTGAAATACCTATCTAGCTAGGTAATATAATTAACTATAATAGTGGTGCTCTTTTGGCTGTTTTTGCGTTTTCTGTTCACCGCAAAATGATATGTGCCATCAGTGGTACATTTATTACAGATTGAGAACCGCTGTTATAGAATACTGTTCATCCATTTATTCATTAAGCATTATATAGAACTGTATACCACAAACTCTACTAAACAAGTAGTATAAATTGGTGAAAAACAAAAGCCTAATTTTACAAGTAAAACACTGAATAAATATTAAATGAAATGGAGGAAATTTGGAAATAAAACTGCGAAATATAAAAGTAAATGTAATATTAGAATTGTAAATCCCTTAGACGATTTAAAAAGTACATATTCATATTAATTTGCATGTGATAAAATTGAAAGCGCGCGAGCGGGTGCTTAATGACGCGTACCACTAGATGGTGCATATATCATTCGATTCGAACTTGCAAATGTTGTTTGTAATATCTGAATGATCGATTACTTCATTAAAATCGCTATATCATTGCCAGCCCGCTTATTTAAAAAATATTATGTTAATATTTCAATCTACACAGTAAAAATTGATTTAGCTGCTGTAAATCATTCATAAAGCTATATTAGATATGACCGTTTACGATATCGTAAAGAACATCTGACCTACTGAGATTCTTTGTGAATACTTTGGCCAGGTTTAATTGTTTGAAGATACGAGTATATTAATATGGTTCTGAAACTGTTTTCTTGTGACGTCATCATCGTCATCAACCCGGACGCATCAACTGCTGGACATAGGTCTCCCTCAGCTCTTTCCATCTGTCTCTGTTTTGTGAGGCTTGCATCCAGTTACTGATAACGATAACACGCTTCAGATCGTCGGCCCATCTGGTTGGTGGGCGTCCTCTGCTCCGTAGTGATTCTTCTCGTGACCTCCACTTGACAATACGTCTTTCTATCGGTTGTCTGACAATCTGGCAGCATATCCTGCCCACGGTACACGTACAGGTGTACGTGTACCGTGTATCCTGCCCAATTCCACTTTAGCGACGTGATTATGTCGACAGCGTCTGTTGTTTTTGTTCGACATATTTCGTCGTTTGGGATTCGGTCCATCAGGGAGACACCCAACATCTGGCGCTCCTTAGCCGTCGGAGTTATGCGAATCTTGTTCACTACCTTTTTTGTTAGTGTTAAATGTTTCGGCTCCATAAGTGAGTACAGGCAACACACATTAGTCAAAGATTTTCCTTTTTAGGCATATGGGTAAGTTCGATTTAAATACACAGTTCAGTTTCCCAAACGCTGTCCAGGCTAATCCTATGCGACGTGGGAGCTTGCACGTCTGGTTATCTCTTCCCAACCGAATTTCATGTCCAAAGTATAAGGATGCAGTCTGCTCAATACCCATTCCATCAAAAACAACATTACGATTGCTAAATCGTAGATTAGTCAACCGTAGATTAAATAGAAAACCAGATTAGTCATTATTTGCGTCTTGTTGATGTTAATCTTTAGTCCGACCTCTAAGGGCTTTTCCATATGCGGGCGTTTTGCCAACGTCGACTGCGCGGTTTACCTGTTTTTCCCCTGTTTTTCTTGGTATTAGGGTGAAACTTCAAAGGCGGCAAGGGTGAGATCAAGTAAAACAGGTAAACCGCGCAGTCGACTTTGACAAACCGCCCACATATGTATAAGGCCTAAGGAAGCATGGTATAACTTCTTCTTCTTCTTCTTTTTATATAGACATTACTCTGTCTGTTTTTCAATGTGCCTCCAGTAAGTTGTCATTCCATCTTTTTCGTGGTCTTCCCACTGATGGTCTTTCTATTGGGGAACCGTCTCTCGCCGTCCTTACTACTCTATTTGTTGTCATTCGGCTTATGTGGTCGTTCCATTCTAATCTTCTGCTTTTCACCCAGTTATTAATGTTGTCCACCTTGCATCTCCTTCGTATATCTGCACGTCTAGCTCTATCCCACATCGTCCCACCATCGATTTTTCGCAATGTTTTCATCTCTGCTGTTTCCAGCATTCTTTTTGTCCATGATATAACTTGTTCAACATTATTATTGCGTTATCCATACGATCCGCTGTAAGGACGATGTTATCTGCGCATCTCAAATGACTGAGTTTCTCTCCAATTATGTTGATACCATCTTAAATCAAATCTGCCTTCTTAAAAGTGTGTTCAAAAAGGGTTACGAATAGCCTTATTGTGGCGTGTTTAAGTTAAATATTGTATTTTTATGGAATTAGATACAGTTGATTGTAATGACAATTACATTTTTACCTAAAAAGATTTTACGTATCGATTTGCAGTCCAGAAGTCGTTTTCAAAAAAGATTATTAAGAGAAATTATATTTCTTATTCAAGATATCGAGTCAACTTTAGAATTTATAGAGAGAAGGCATCTCAGTTGGTGGGGTCATCTTCAGAGAATGGATCAGACAAAATCGGTGAAATAAATTTGGCAGGCAAAAACGCAAAGAAGAAAGAAGAAAGGTAGACCACGACAAACATGGGATAGAAAACTAGGCAAAATAATCGAGAAAAGGGGAACAACGTGGATAGAAGCAAGGACGTTGGCTAGAAATAAGAAGGAATGGGTAAAATTTGTACATAATATAAATGTATAGCAGTTATTAGTTAAATTTAAGATTAAGTTGTTTTTGTATTATATTATAATGTGACATAATGTAATGTATTGTCGCCTTACACCACTATGTGGTAAAAAGGTTTTTTTTTTAAATATATTGTAACGTTACAACGTTCCATCTCCTTTCTATAATTCATCCTTTTGTCTTCCTTTGTGTTTTACTTCTCATATATAGATTTTCTCTTTATTTTGTTTCTTTGACATTTGTCAATATTGTCAAATTGTTCTAGCTCCTGTCCAATTCCCTTAACGCACTTCAAATAATAATTTTCTGAAACCTGAACTATTTATTGTAATTAGCGGGCATTAAATATTCGTCAGTACTAGTTTTTCTCCAATATGTTACCCACTTACAAATGAGTGCCTTCAGAAATTTGCTCTCTTTTGAATAAAACTTGAAATAAGTAAAACCAATGTAGTATTATCTGTAACAAGAGGTGTTTCCCAACTTATTTGGGATGAGTATGTTTTTTTGATTATAATTTACCTTGTGCTTTTCGGCTGATGTTTTGGTGAGCGATCCTTAGCAATGCTTGAGTTTTTTTATTTATTATTATCTTTATATTTTTTACACTTACTGCCATTATTAGCTTTATTCAAGTTTCAATTACAATTTTTTCTTTGTGTACCCTAGTTGGCAAGGAGATTATGTTCGGTGGTATTAGTTGCGACCGTTTGACTTTCATAGGACGGTCTACTTCTACGCGAACTGGGTCTCCTTGCCAAACGTGGATCTCATATGTGCTATTGACATATTTTTATTGATGATTTTTATTTAGTCGCTCGGAAGAGCCCATGTACCAGGCTATACAAATCAAATACCATCTAGCCGCCGTTTTGCACCGGTGACCATGAAACTACAGTAAAGGCCTGCACCCGAACACCTTCACCGTCAGTTAACAGGGCTACGTGGAGCCAAAGTTCCTCCAAGACTAGAAGACAGCAACGGAGATCCCTCGACGCCTCGACGATCGCATAAGATAAGTAGCCTCTTGCAGTTAGATGTTCGCAAAGTGCTGCTGAATGAACTATTTTCTTGACAACAAGTCTTTTTATTGTTAATAAATTTCAATTTTCCTTTATTCAATATTTTGAATTGCGATAATGTGTATTTAATAGATTTAATAAGGTCAATAAATGAATATGTGAACTTTTCGAATGTTATTGCTTAACCTCCTTTAGATTCTTGGAAGAGTGATCCTTTCTTGCACAGCGCAGAACCTACGACAGGCTGAGCTAGCCAATAACCTGTGTAAGGGTTACATTAGGTTACAATATATATTTCTTCTTCTTCTTCAGCCTGTTTGCATCCATCCCTGGACAAAGGCCTTCCCATTAGTTTTCCATTCTTCTCTGTTTTGTGCTATTTGGGAGAGTTTCTCCCCATTTTTGCTTTGATGTGATCTAGCCATCGTTTTTTGGTCTTCCTCTACTATGACTGTGCTCGCGTGGTCTTCAATGTACAATGTTTCTCGTCCACCTTTCGATGTTTTACCGTGACACGTGTCCTACCCAGTTCCATTTTATTAGTAGTCCAGAGAAATAAGGTTTTTGTCGGGACACTTGAGCAACCAGGTTACAAATGGATTTTTGGGTACTATATACCTAATACATTATAAATACAAAAATGCCCGCACAGTTCGGACGAGAAACTTAGTTATTAACAAATAAGGGTCAAAAATGGCAGTTTTTCCGTTTAAATCGCTACAGATAAAAATAGGGTAACTAAATATCTTATTTATAATATTTTTTTTTGTAGATGAGCCAAGGTTTAAAATGGCACTTTTTGAATTTTAGTCCGATCCTTTTTTGTTTCGGAAAGTGCAAGATAAGACTAAAATTTCAAAAATAAAAAATGTGCTATAACTTTTGTGAAAATGGCTTTTTCCACCTAACTCTACCGAAAGTATACTTTTCCGGACCTGATTGTAGGGAGCAAAGTTGTACTTTTCCTCCCTAGGGAGGAAAATATTTTTCCTCCCTAGGGAGGAAAAGTAAAAGTGACGTCATGGTATTTAGTTCATGAAATATAACTTATTGACGCCCTGTACAATATCTATTTTCTATTACGTAAGTATCTATACATTTTAACGATTATTTTAAAACACTCGGTATTTTGCAGAATGGTAAAAAACAGTAAATTGTTATTCTGATTTAACAATGTTTACATTAATAATTTGACTTATATTTGACAGTTGACAGTTATATTGTACCTACTTGTTAGTTTTAGTTCTAATAAATTTTGTTGGTTAGTTACATAAATAAATTAAGTAAAAATGAAAAAATGACCTTGTTATTTGAGGAAGGTGGAAAAACCATATTTGAGGAAGGTGGAAAAACCCTCCGCTACGCGTCGGGCAGTAAACTTCATTCTCGGGAGGAAAAGTAGCACTTTCCTCCCTTGTTATACAAAATAGCTATAAAACTTTCGTATTGCACGAAAAGTTGAGTCAAACATTCCGTATACTGCACAAAAAATTTTAAGACGATTGGTCAATTAGTTTAAATTTTATTCAATTTGTATATCGCAAAGAGCTTTTTTTCGCAATGTTATTGTTCACAAAATAATAATGACATAGAAATTATGTGAAAACCATATGCAAGAATAATATTTATGTTTTTAAAGTATTGAAAAAAATCATTAAAAAGTTTTTATCGTTTTTATCACTCCGAAAAAAGTTTAGTAAAATAGAGTCATTTTTGGCTTCTAAACAATTTGAATAACTTTGTTAATATTGACTAAAGAGTAAATCTACTTTAGGATTTCAAAGCTGGTATTTTTATACGAATTTTTAGAAAAACCTTTTTGCCTAGGTTAATTAGGTTCAAAGTTAGCCACTTTTATTATTTAATTCGCATTTACTTCTATATATATCAAATTAACCTGTAACAGTGTTAGTTACCATACTACTCCAAACCGGCTCGGCCGAATTTTATAAAATGTTACACGTTTATCCTGTAGGACTTTGAAGAGGTTTTAATGTATTTTTTAAACCCATAAGTTATAAGAGGGTTGTCCCACTGACATTTTTTTTATTTTTTTGGACAAAATTATCTACTTTAATTTAATATGATGTAGAATTAAAAAATACATACAACCCTTAACTTTGACTCTTCTATCACCAACCCCTATTTGTTAATAGCCATCTATATTTACATATATAAAATTCTCCTGTCACAGTGTTAGTTTCCATACTCCTCCGAGACCGCTTGACCGATTTTTATGAAATTATATATGTATATTTGGTAGGTCTTAGAATCGGTTGTAATCTATTTTTCATATCCCTGAGTGATGAGGGGAGTTCCCCCTAACATTTTGTCATGTTAGGTGGGGTTGTGTGTATATAACGTACTCTATCAAGACTACAAGTACATACAAATTTAAAAAATTATGATCAAAATCAATCAACAAGTTCCAGCGATATTAATCGCAGCATATGTTTGCAGAATCAGCTTCATTTTTTGAGTGCACGTATTTTAGTTATTCCCCTCCACCGACCACGAATTAATTCCGTTCGGACGCCATTTTTAAAGCTTTATTAACCACTCTGTTGAGGTTCAAAGTTTACTCAAACTTTTACACCTAACCTATATATCTTCAACTTCAAAATGGCTCTAGTTAGGTTACTTAATTGTTATAAACAAAGTAGCCGTCAATTAAATAAAAAAGTGGCTATCTTTGACCGTAATTAATCTAGGCGAAAAGTTTTTCTTTGAAAATTTGTATAAAAATACCAGTTTTTTAAATTACATTGTAGTTTTAGCGTACAGTCAACAAAGTTATTCAAATTGTTTATAAGCCAAAAATGAGTCTATTTTAGTAAAATGTCTTCTGAGTGATAAAAATGACTTTTTAATGATTTTTTTAAACGCGTTGAAAACATGACTATTCTTTTTTCATGTTGTTTCCACAGAATTTCTGTATCATTATTATTTTCTGAACAATAACATTGCGAAGAAAAAGGTCTCTGGGATAAACAAATTAAATAAAATTTAAACTAATTGACGCATCGTCTTAAAATTTGTTATGCATTGTTCGGACTGTTTGACTCAACTTTTCGTGCAATATGAAAGTTCTAAATTAATTTTCGCAAAAGTTATAGCAATTTTTTTATTTTCGAAATTTTAGTTTTACTTAGCAATGTCCGAAGCAACAAATAACCGGACCAAAATTCAAAAAACGCTATTTAAACGTGAGCTCATCCACTAAAAGAAAAATATTATAAATAAGACATTTATTTACCCTATTTTTTACCTGTAGTGATTTGAACGAAAAAACTCTCATTTTTGACCCTTATTTGTTAATAACTAAATTTCTCGTCCAAACTGTGACGGGCATTTTTGTATTTATAATGTATTAGGTATATAGTACCCAAAAAACCCACTTGCAACCTGGCTGCCCAAGTGTCCCGAATTCCCGAACATGGTATATTTTTGCCTTATTTTCCTGGTGTATTGAGCAATTCTTCCAATTACAGCTTCCACCGTCGTTCTGCTTCGCACGTCCTTAGTTCGTATAATATGTTCCCTCAGAAATATTCCTAATATATCTCGTCCGATCATCTGTGTCGTTCTCAATCTATTGGCTGATACCTCTGTAAGTATCATCGTCTCCATTCCATAGGTCATAACTGGTAGAATACAACTGTTGAATACCCTTTTCTTTAGATTTATTGGTATATTTTGTTTTTCAACACATCACTTTTGTACTGATGTGGCAACAGGCTTAGGGGTCTGTGATTTTCAAGTTTAGGTTTGTCTTCTTTCTTGTCTAGTAAAAGTACCTGCTCATTTTGTTAAGAGGTTGGAATAGCACCCCTTAAAGAGACACTTGTTCATTAAGATTTTAACTGCCTCCAAAATTATTTGACCTCCAGCTTTAAATTATACTAAAGAGTTTATAGTCGCTAAGTCACCATTACATTAGACCCAGTAGTAATGTAACCCGTCACATTAGACGATGGGGTAGAAATTAAAAACTGTCATGAACACAATTACCTGGGCATCAAGATAACTCAAGATGAAACACTCGATGCTTCTAAATACTAGATGGAACTATAAAAGACAGAATCATACAGGGTAGAAAAGCCATATCCATGATAAAGGCATTTTGTGGGACCAAACAATATCTAAAGCGAATAAGCAGCTCATATAGAATAGAATAGAAATATGCTTTATTGTCATGAAAAATTGTACAATTTTATCGACAAAGCTTATAAAAATTCAAGACAACAAAACAATAACAATCCAATTTACTAAAATTACATAAATCGTCAGTATATTTACGATAATAACAATAATAATGAAGTTAAACAGAAGTAGTCAATTGCAAAATTTAAGTAAATTGCAAATGCATAGTCTACCTAGTAATTAATAAGTTTAAAAGTTAAGCTGCTGCATATGACACCCAAATATAGACAAAAAAAATGATAATAAAAATACTACTTGTGCAAAGGGTACTGTAATTTCTTAGTTATTGATTAAGAAAATCTTCTACTGAATAATATGGTCTTTCAGATAGGTAGGCTCTTGTCAGTTTACGGAATTTGGGGAAAGATGCTGCAGATTTAAGTTGTAGAGGGAGATGGTTGTAAAGTTTTTTTGCGGAATATGATATAGATTTCTTTACTAACTCAGAGGACGGGGTCGGCATATAGACGTCAAACGTAGAATTTCTCGTGAAGTAGTCATGATTAGGTCTTGGTGGAAAGACATGTAGATGTTTACGAATTAAGCAAACAGTTTCTAAAATATACAAAGATGGAAGGGTTAAAATTCTGTGATCTTTGAAGTAACTTCTGCAATGTGTTGTTCTTCTGAGGCCAAACAGATATCTAATTGCTCTTTTTTGTAATTTGAAAATAACATCGAATTGGGCAGCTGTACCAGAACCCCAAAAAGGAAGACCATAACGAAGATGTGACTCGAACAAAGAAAAATATGTTATTTTGGAAGATGCTAAATTGAGTTCATTCGAAACAGATCTTATAGCATAGCAAGCTGAGGATAGTTTCTTCCTTAACAAATCGATATGGTGGGACCATTTAAGGTTGCTGTCTAAAAAAATACCAAGAAATTTCACAGAATCAACGGTACTGATCTGGCTGTTATTAAGAGGTAAGGGTTGAAGGACTCCTTTATAAGACAATGCTACTGTTTTATCTACGTTAAACGAGAGTAAATTAGAGTCAGACCAGGTTTTTATTGTAAGTAGATCAGAAGTTATAGTAGCATGAAGAGTTGCAATATTTGAGTTGCTTCAAGTGATACTGGTATCATCAGCAAAAAGAAAGATTTTTCCACTATTTTCACCGATTTTTAAACTAGTGATGTCATTAATAAAGATAAGGAAAAGTAGAGGACCCAATACTGAACCTTGAGGTACCCCACATACAATGTTTTTGCGACTAGAGTCTGTATCATTTGCTCTAACCAGTTGTCTCCTATCATCCAAGTAAGATTGGAACCAATCTAAAGAAATACCTCGAATTCCGTAGAAATTTAGTTTTCTTATCAAAATGTTATGATTTACACAATCAAAAGCTTTGGCGTAGTCACAAAAAACGGTGGCAGTGTGAAGATTATTGTTCAGTGCTTGATAAACCTCATGTAGTACAGAAAAGATGGCATCAGTGGTGCATTTATTATTTAAAAAGCCGAACTGATTTTGTGATAAAATGTTGTTTTCAACTAGAAAGGACATAAGTCGGGCTTTTATGGGTCTCTCAATAATTTTGGAGAGTACCGGTAGTAGTGCAATAGGTCTATAATTGCGGGTATTAGATATTTCACCACCCTTATGAAGAGGAATAATGATGGCTGTCTTCAGGCACTCTGGAAATTTACCTTTCTCAAAGGAATCATTAATTAGTGAGATGAGGACTTCTAACACATTTTCTGGGAAATTAGAAAAAAATTTTATCGATAGACCATCAGTACATATACAATACCATACTTGAAAGTGTAATTGCACATAGCACTGAACTTTGGCAAATGAAAAAAAGAACAGAGAAAATGTTACTAGTAACAGAAATGGACTTCCGGAGAAGAGCAGCAGACAAATCAAGAAGAGATCGGACACCAAATGAGAGAATACAAGAAATGATGAGAGTCACGTATACAATAATTGATGACATAAAAACAAAACAACTGATATGGTAGGGCCATGTACAGAGAATGTCAGATGACAGGATCTGTCTATCAGATCAAATCAAATCAAATCAATCAAATCAAAATAACAACTAATAAATTAGTTAATTAAAGTTAAGTTAGTTAGTTAAAGTGTTAAATTCATACTAAATTAGAAAAAACTGTTAAAAAGTATTATAATATTATTTGCTCCATTTACTGAGGTAGAATTGGATGCATTTTTTGTAATTCTTATTGCTTAGATAGGATTAATAGGAACATGTGTATTTGAAATGTGGAAGATAGATTCTGTTTCGTGTAGTTATGTCTCGACATCGCTTAAAAATGTTTCTCAGTTTCATTCGGTTTGATGATCAGAATACGCGTTCCGAACGTACAAAATCCGATAAATCTGACCCAAACAGAAACATAATATGGACTATGCTCAATTCAATTCAAAAGATTAAATTAACAGTATTGTACCGATTTACTGTTTGCACTTAATATTGACAGAGAATTAATAATAATTGTATATGTGTAGAGCATTCAAACCATGAGTTTACATACACCTCACCACAAATTTTAATTTAGTTTGCGACAAATTTTCAATTGACCAAGTTTGGGAAGTGATAGAGTTAATATTTATATTCAACATTAAAAATTGCGAGTTATTAAATTGTAGAAGTCTAATAGAAAGTCTTAAAAACAGGATAAAATGAAAAATTAAAAAGGGGAAAGGCGGTTCTTGTTTTTATTTGATTCAGAGTTGGACCACCACCTACAGATAGCTATTTCTGCATATCATGCTTCATCAGTGTAGCTATGCAGTCACAACTCTGAATCAAAAATCAACAAGCCTGCCTTTTAAGAGAAATCACAGCGCTGTAGTAATTCCACCTTTGAGACGCAAAACAGTGACATCTCTAATCAAAAGAGGAAGACGACGAAAAGACCCAGATGCAAAGTTTACTGTAATAAAACGATTAAAATAATTGAAATAAAACAATAAACAATATTTTAAATCTAAGACTTTTCGTCGAAAGAAACTGTTTTCTGGTTACATCCTGAATCTCCGGCTTTAACAATTTGTAAGCATGGAGACGAGGATAATAGAAGAAAGTAGAAAGGAAAATAGACTTACTGGGAATCAGCGAAATGAGATGGCCAGAGTCAGGAACTTGTAAAAAGGACGGAAGTGTATTATATTATTCCGGTAACAGCACAGAAGATCCGCATCACAAAAATGGTGTAGGTACATTAGTAACAACAGAACTGAGTAAATATGTGACCAATTTCGTACCAGTCTCGGATAGAATAATATTACTCCAAATAAATACTCAACCATTTAAAACTAACATACTTCAAATCTATGCCCCGACTGCAGATAGAAAATATGACGATGAAGTCGAGAAGTTGTATGATCAGATCCAAAACACCTTCCAGAAACTTAATAAACACGAAATTTTATATATGATAGGCGACTTCAATGCAAAAATTGGAGAAGGTCGACGAGGTCAGACTGTAGGTCCTTATGGTCTTGGGCAACCTAACGATCGAGGACACAGATTGTATGAATTTTGTAAAGAAAACGATATGATCATTGCAAACACCTGGTATAAACTACCCAAACGACGACTATACACTTGGAAAGCCCCATTTGATGATGGCAGTAACCGTGAGTCTTCAAGAAATCAAATAGACTATATACTTGTAAACGAGCGTTTCCGAAATGCCGTCAAAAAAGTCACTACATTTCCTGGGGCAGATATTGGATTTGATCATCAACCACTTGTAGCAGATATTAAACTAAGGTTAAAACGAATTCAGCGACAAAAACCAAAAACCAATGTACTTAACTTTGACGATATAAACATAAAACATAACATTAAAAAAGAATTTAACAATAGAATATAAAACATCGGAGAACAACTAGAAGATCCAGAAGAAATATGGAGTGAATTTAAAAATCAAGTTAACGAAATCTCCACAAACAATGATTATAGAAAAAACTTAATCAAGAAAAATAAATGGATGACAGACGACATCTTGAAATTGATGGAACAACGACGACTGATCAAATTTAATGAAACAGAATATAGACACCTGCAAGGAAGAATAAAAAAGGAGATCAAATTAGCCAAAGAAAAATGGATGAGAGAAAGGTGCGACGAAATGGAGGATGTGATATCTAGACACGACTTGTTTAATGTGCACAAAAAACTAAAGAAATAAGTAACATATTTAAAAAACGAGTTCCCTCTGTGCTCGTTGACAATAATAACAAAATTATTGTAAGTGAGCACGAAATAAGAAAATAATGGCAACTGTATATATCAGAGTTGTTTGAAGATGATAGGAATAATATTACCGAATTCTACCAAAACTGTACTGAGGCTACGGCTCCACGGGCTGGAAATTGACGCTAGCAGTAGCCGCAAAACGAACTTAAGGTTCCACGGAACGGAATAGGAATAGCCGAACTGAACCGACTACGCACAAGTCCTGTAGTCGGTACAGTTCGGCTATTCCTATTCCGTTCTGCGGAACCTTAAGTTCGTTTTGCGGCTACTGCTAGCGTCAATTTCCAGCCCGTGGAGCCGTAGCCTGACGGCCCAGAAATTATGAAATGCGAAGTAGAACACGCTATAAATAGTGCTAAAATTAGAAAGGCTTGTGGTCCAGATGATACACCAACTGAGTTGCTGAAACTAATAGAGGATGATAACATAAAAGTAGTAGTAAGACTTTTTAATTCAATATATAACACCGGAGTGATTCCCACAGATTGGCTCAAATCTATCTTTGTCGCAATACCTAAAAAACACAATGCGAGAAAATGCTCAGAATATCGATTAATTAGCCTAATGAGCCACACTCTTAAGATTTTCCTAAGAATACTTCACAACAGAATTAGAAGCAAATGCGAAGAAGATCTCGAAGATACCCAATTTGGTTTTAGAAATGCTATGGGTACCAGGGAGGCACTTTTTGCGCTTGACATCCTATTACAAAAATGCCGTGATCAAAGAAAATATGTATTTGCATGTTTCGTGGACTTCGAAAAGGCATGCGATAAAGTACAGCATGTAAAATTAATGCAAATACTGAAAAATATCGGAATAGATGACAAAGATATTCGTGTCATTAAAAATTTGTACTGGAATCAAACTGCTACGGTCAAAATTGGAGATAACTACACCGATGAAATCTCCATACAACGAGGCGTCAGACAAGGTTTCATTTTGTCACCAACATTGTTTAATGTTTACTCGGACCAGTTATTTAAAAAGGCACTTGAGAGACAGCCATATGGAATAAAAATCAACGGAGAACTACTTAATGTGATAAGATATGCAGACGATACAGTAATTCTGTCAGATAATATTGAAGGTCTCCAAATTCTGCTTGATCGTATTCACGAGGTAGGAGAGGAAATGGGCATTAAAATAAACTCAAACAAAACCAAATTTTTAGTGTTTAGTCGTGGCCCATATCCCGATTCAAAGCTTTAATTAAACGGAGTCCAAGTTGAGAAAGTTCACAAAATGACATATCTGGGAACTGTGATAACGGACCAACTAGATCCAGACATAGAAATAAAACGTAGAATAGCAATGACTAAAACCACTTTTACGAAAATGAAGTAATTTCTTTGCAATAATCATCTCAGTTTAGAACTAAGACAAAGAATGGTCAAGTGCTATGTTTGGTCCGTACTTTTGTATAGTGCAGAAGTGTGGACGCTAAAAGTATCGATTATGAACAGAATTGAAGCATTGGAAATGTGGATTCATAGACGGATGCTGAAGATAACCTGGACAGCAAGAAAAACTAATGAAGAAGTACTAAGGAAGGTCAACAAAGATAGAGAACTGCTAAAGACTGTTAAACATCGAAAAATGTCTTATCGGGGCATATAGTGAGGGGAAGTCGATATAAAATATTACAACTGATCCTTAAAGGCAAAATAGAGGGCCGTAGAGGTGTAGGAAGAAAACAAGTTTCTTGGTTAAAAAACATTCTTGAATGGACTCAGATATCAAATGCAGGACAATTATTCCATATTAGACCAGGGCGCATCTGTAAAAATATTAGTACATTTGGACGTTGAGAGGTGACTCAAATTTTTTGCAGAAATTGCTTGAAAATAAATGAAATAATAATATTTGAGTTATCCTCCCTCTCAAAAAGGTCCGGAACATTGTTTAAATAATCAAAATGTCAAAAAATTAAGGAAAAATTCGATTTTTTTCTTTGTTTTTTGATTATAACTTTAAAAGTATTCATTTCCGAGAGAAAAGTTGTACTCCCATAAAAGTTGCGTAATTAAATTTCCTACAGTATAGAATTGGTTAAAAATTTAAAAAATAGTCACCCTTGTTGCAAAATAGCAATAATTGTGAAAAAAACATACAAAAACAAGTATTAGCATTTTACGTTTTTCAACCATTTATGCTACACTTAGGACCTTCATATTTCACCCTAAAAAACTTTATGATACAGTAAAATAATACTGGAAAGTTCATTACGATCGGTTCAATACATTTTGCAAAATAAATTTTGCAATCCAGCTTTCGTAAAAAAAATTCATTTTTTCAAAATGTTACAGGACTGAAAATAAAGTAGATAGCAAGTTGAAAATTTTTTTGCATATAGAAGCGTACCGTACCTTTCATTTGCAATTTTGCAAAATTGAAATCGATTAACACCACGGCGCGGCGTCAGGAATATTTTTTAATAAACATTAATTATTGGTGCTACGCGCAGGACAGCGGATAGTTTGCTCTGATTGGGCATTCCAATGACCTTTGATAACACAGCCCAACAAAAAAAAAATTTGTCTTGCTGCCGGAAAAAAATCAACTGATTATAGTTAATTCATCTCTGCTGATTCCAAAAATGCAAACCTTTTCTTTGTATCAGCTCTAGTTTTCGAGATATAACATACTCATCAAATACTTAAATATTATTACATTTCTGTATATTCGACCACTATAATTGCAATATGTTTAAAACAAACTTAACAAATTCTGAGAAAATTGGGCAAATGGACAAAAGGGCATATCAAGGCTATTTTGGAGTTCATTTAGGAGATAAAGATAAATCCTGGGCTTCACATGTAGTGTGAAAAACTTGTCTTGAAAACTTGCGACAGTGGACGAAAGGAGGGAACCAAAAAATCATTTTGACGATTCATCAAAGACCATCCTAACCTGGATTCAGCAATAAGACCAATTCCACATCAGCTTGAGCAGATACCCATTCCAATATTTAGCAGTCTTCTTACGTTACCAGAGTATAATGTCGAAATGTTATCTGACGAACTACAGACTAATAGATTTGGGAAGACGACAGTGATTTTGAAGGGGATTCAACACATCCTGAGTGCTTTATTCCAGAAGAGCTAAGCGATCTTATCAGAGCTTTGAACCTTTCAAAGGATTCTTCCGAGTTGCTTGCCTCCAGACTAAAACAAAGGAATGTTCTTCACCCAGACACCAAAATTACATACTACCGTAATACAGAAAAAGATCTTTTGCCTTTTTTTTCTCAGCAAGATGATATGGTTTTTTATAACAATATTACAGGACTGTTAGAAGCAATGGGTGTATCGGAGTATACACCAGATCACTGGCGTCTATTTATCGATAGTTCCAAACGAAGTTTAAAGTGTGTCCTACATAACGGCGACAAATATGGAAGTATACCAATTGGGTATGAAATGGGCAAGAACTGCTCAACAGCTTTAACGAACACGGTTGTCATATGAGAATTAAAATACCTCTACAGCCATTTAGATCGTTTCCCAGAAAATCTTGGTGACCTTAGTGAGGAACAAAGGGGACGCTTCAACCAAGATATTAAAACGATGGAAGAGAGGTATCAGGGGAGATAAGGCAATCACATGATGGCAGATTACTGCTGGAGTCTTCAAAGGGACCTTCCTTTTAAAGCCTTTGCAAGAAAATCATATAAAAGGAAGTTTTTAGGTGACGCCGAATAACACATTTTTGCTGCGACGCTGGTAAGGTTAGATGGAAAGTTAAGTTTTTTTGGGCAGATATGTGTCATGATTTTTGAAAGTATATTGTTGTACAATAAATATCTTACTTTTTATTCGTGTTTTGTTTATTTCATGGGTAGCATTACTACATATATGTAGGTAGTGCTGCGTTAAATTGTCCTATATGTTAAAAGTGTGATATGTCGCCGTATTTTCTGAAAGCGATCAGATGGAGCAAATCTGGTGGCATTTTTGGATTCAGCAGACCCAAATTACCTAGAAACAGTAAAAAAATTTCCAGCAGCAAACTGTGTGTTTACCAGTGTAATGATCGATACATTTTAATTTTTATTACATTTCGATATAAATAAATAAATTTGTTTATTGCAAAATAAAAACACATACTCTATCCTTTGAAATAACATTTTTATTAGCAAAAACTTTCTTTGTTCATATATTTTAACTTAAATAATAAAAGTTTATTATTTTTAAACATATGCAATTGTTTTAACAATATTTCACAAACAATAATAAAATTATTTTGATTTTTGTGGAATTAAAATATTAAAATACAACAAAATAAGTAAGAAAATAATATATTAGATAAAGATTGAAAGAAATTTTGGTGGAAATCAACTTGTGTGAATCGAACACCGCTGTCCTGCGCGTAGCACCAAAAATTATGGTTTATTCAAAAATTTTCTGACGCCGTGGTAATTAATCGATTTTAATTTTGAAAATTGCAAATGAAAGGTACAGTACACTTCTATAAACAAAAAAAAATTTCAACTTGCTATCTGCTTTATTTTCAGCCCTGTAACATTTTGAAAAAATGAATTTTTTTTGCGAAGGCTGGATTGCGAAATTTATTTTGCAAAATCTATTGAACCGATCTTAATGAAATTTACAGTATTATTTTACTGTATCATAAAGTTTTTCTGAGTGAAACATGAAGGTCCTAAGTGTAGCATAAATGGTTGAAAAACGTAAAATGCGAATACTTGTTTTTGTATGTTTTTTTCGAAATTTTTGCTATTTTGCAACTAGGGTGACTATTTATAAATTTGTAACTAATTCTATATTGTAGGAAATTTAATTACGCAACTTTTATATTAGTACAACTTTTCTCGAAAATGAACACTTTTAAAGTTATAATCAAAAAACGAAGAAAAAATCGAATTTTTCCTTCAATTTTTGACATTCTGATTATTTAAACAATGTTCCGGACCTTTTTGAGAGGGAGGATAACTCATATATTATTATTTGATTTATTTTCAAGCAATTTCTGCAAAAAAAATTGAGTCACCTCTCAACGTCTATCTCAAAACAGATGCGCCCTGGACTATATTGCAGAAGATCGAGAAGCCTTCGCAATGGTGATCGCCAACGTCGGATAATTCTGATATGGCACGTGAAGAAGAGGAAAGGACAACGATCACGTATCTACTCCCTTTTCGTCTAGGAAAAGTGCCGAAAACAGTTTCGAGTACCTCAAATATCTGAGTAAAGGAGAATAAGGGGGAAAGGCAGTTTTTGTTTTTATTTGATTCAGAGTTGGACCACCATCTACAGATAGCTATTTCTGCATCTTATGCTTCATCAGTGTAGCTATGCAGTCACAACTCTGAATCAAAAATCAACAAGCCTGCCTTTTAAGGGAAATCGCCGCGGTGCAGTAATTCCACCTTTGAGACGCAAAAAATTTCACCTTTGAAGCGCAAACAATATAATAACAAAACTTGCTGGAACAACTTGGGGTGCTTCTGCAGATACACTTCGGACCTCTGCTCTAGCTTTGGTTTTTTCAGTTGCAGAATATTGTGCACCAGTATGGCTAAATAGTGCACATAAAAACAAAATCGATGTCAAACTTAACCAAACCATGAGAATAATCACTGAAACAATAAAATCAACCACAGTGAGATGGCTGCCTACTTTGAGCAATATTGCTGCACCAGATCTACGCCGTAGAGCAGCATTAGTGAGAGAGTACCAAAAAATTGTAGCCAACGTACAATTACCAATCCATCAAGACATCTCAGACATATCAAAAGAGCACCAGCGACTGAGATCTAGAAATCATCCAATCAGGTCTGCCCGAAAAATTGATGATTCCTATGATATACATAGGCAATGGTTAACAAGATGGATGCCAACAATAGCAGCAGACTATATTCAGATATCCACCCCAACTCAAGGTTTGATAGGATCAAATCTGCCCCGGTCCACCTGGGCGAGGCTTCATCGCATACGTACGGAAATGGTAAATGTGCTGATTCTCTGTTCAAATGGGGTCGTGCGGAAAGTCCACAGTGCGATTGCGGATCACCTAGACAGACCATAGCCATTGTGTTTCAGACTGCCTAAATCGTACCTACCGTGGAAACCTCCAGGACTTTGTAGAATATTCCCCAGAAGTAATTGAATGGCTACGTAAATTGGACAATTATTTTGTTCAATCATTAGAGAGTTTTTGTGCAGCCAAATACGTATACGTAATGTATCTTTTTGACATATAAGCATGCGCATTAATGGTTGAACTCCCGTATCTAGATACGCATTACCTAAGGTAACGGTCTGATACGTACGTTAAAACGCATCCCTATCGAGGTGAAAGTTACCGAATGCACAAGGGGATCTTGCCCGATTACCGAATCAACATTTCATCATCAGACCGCCATAAACATTTAAGGTTATACACAAATCTTGTATTTAAGAGATACAGTGATCACCACAATAACTAGATAAACAAATGAGCTAATTTCAGTAAAATTTTCAAATAAATATGAACGAACTCTTTACATTATACGGGAATTCTGATGTAGGTACAATAATTTACAACTAAAAAGTAGGTAGGTATAAAAAAAAATAAAAAATTTAAAACTAAGGAAAAATAATATTTTTATATTTAAATAGAAGCAATTAACCATAAAATTTCATCATGCACATTTATCTTTTTTAACATTTGTATATCTATTAATTGTATATTGTTTGTTTTATTTTTTTAATGTCAACGGAATTTAAAAATGACTTTACGTTACGTTAGGCAGTTACAAAAACTCCCTATTATATTTTAATGTTTAAATAATATAATATTTGTGTATTTATCGTACTGTAAAAGTCCATACGCTAAATAAATAAATTGTAATCTTATGCCCTAAAAACTATGCTATCATACATTTGCAGGTGGAGTATAAGACGGAAGCTTTGCAATGTTTTAGACATGAGAGAAATATGTTTCTGAATGTCTAGGAACTACTATATACCCTTCTCTGTCATTATTTGCTAATGACCCAAAGATATAATAAAGTAATGTAATAGATAAGACTTTGGAGTGAAGTTTAGGAACATTTATATTCACAAAACTTTCTCTCCTGCTGGTATAATTTTAATCGTAATTTTATGCTAAAACCATAATGATTTAGCTGCTTAACGATTCCCGTGTGGTCATATACCCAAAATATAAAGTAGGAGGTAGGAGGTATGCAGTAGTGCAATTATTTCACTAAGATTAACGTGTAAGGTCCGAATTTATTGCCATGGACGCGTGCCCGTGCGGATTGTACGCTTTAGTCGTCAGACTAAATTTTAGGGCTGTAAATTTCATTTTAATTACATGCAACCGATTATTCAGACTGAATTGTTGATTATATACATTACTTTCATCATTATTGGGATACACAAAACACCATTTACATACTTTCATACAAAATAATTGCATAATACCTATGTCAACAAGTAAATATAATATCGCTAAGTGAGGTCAGTGTAATAGTCAGAGGCCCTGCAGAAAATTCTAATTATAATATTTGTCAAAGTAGAATGAAGTAAACGCTTTTATTTTATGCAGATATACATGAATTTAAAAAAAATCTTTAAAAATTATCCACAAGGTAGTGGAAAATTACAAAACACAAAACGTTTTCGGTCTGACCAGACTGACCATCATCAGTATGAACGTCAAGTGTACAAGTATTTGGAACTAGCCACTTCATTAACTGTCTCTCTCTATTGACTTTCCTCCTTATGAAGTAGTGGGCGCTCTTGCGTTTCTTAGCCAAAAGTGAAAGATGGCTCATTGGCTGGATCAGCGCACCCTCTTCTGTTTTATTCTGTCGACATTTCTTCTACAAGTCTTTTCCTTACCTACGAGTCTCTATTCCTCTCTCTCTCTCTCTCTTTTAACTTCTCTCCATCCCAAGCCAATTCTTTCATGAGCTCTTGTTACAATTCTTCTCCAACTATTATCGGGTCTTCGTCTTCTTCGTCTTCCGTCTGGTTGGTATTCTATTGTCTAGTTTTATTATTTCGGTCTTTCCTTAGAGTATGTCCAATCCATTTCCATTTCCTTCTGTTAATCGTGACTGTTATTTTCTCTTGTTTTGTTCTTCTCCATAGATCTATGTGTGTTATTTTATCAGGTCAGTATATTTTCAGGATTTTTCTCAATGATTTATTTATAAAGGTTTGTAATTTTTTTGTAGTTGTCTCTTCCATCTCCAATATTCTGCGCCATATAATAATATACTCTTAATAGAGCCGTTTAATATTTTGATCTTGGTTAATTATGATATATCGCGTGTGTTCTAGATTTTCTTTGATGAGTTATATGCGCCTTTACTATTCTTTTTTCTACATCTGATCTACTACTACCTTTTTTCATGATTGATCCGAGATATTATGTAAAGTTATCTACTTTACATAATACATTTATTTTACATAGTTTACATTTATTTCAATTTTACCTTCTTGGTTGCTGCTTTTCAAGAGTTTTGTTTTGTTTATATTTATCTTCAGGCCCATTACGTTGGAGTATTTTGAAAGCTTGTCGATCTACTTTTGCACGTGGCTGATATGCTCGGTTAAGGGACAAATGTCGTCTGCGAACACCAAGTCCTCCAACTGGTCATGCAAATTCCTCCTAATACCTGTTTTTTATCGCTTACTTTCTGTATGATCTAATCCGTTATTATTAGAAATAATGTCGGTGACAACACGCATCCTTGTTTACCTCCGCTTTGTATAGCTATATCAAGCGAATTGTACGTTTTAGTCTACAGACTAAATTTTAGGGCTGTAAATTTCATTTTAATTAAATGCCACCGATTATTCTGACCGAATTGTTGATTGTACATTACTTTCATCATTATTGGGATACACAAAACATCATTTACATACTTTCATAGAAGATAATTGCATAATACCTATGTCAACAAGTAAATATAATATCGTTAAGTGAGGCCAGTGTAATAGTCAGAGGCCGTGCAGAAAATTCTAATTATAATATTTGCCTTTTTAACACAATACAATATGCAATAACGGATTTATTTATGCCTCTTCTTCATAACGTGCTCTATAAAGTCCCCTTGACGTTGGCGATTAACTGTCCACTCCCTGATTCCTGCCAACTCCCTGATATTCTTCAACGAAGAGGCCTGCTTTCTACCAATTCCTCTACGTCCCTCGATTTTACCCATCATAATAAGTTGAAGAAAATTATACCGGTCTCCCCTTACTACGTGTCCAAAATAGGCCATCTTTCTATATTTGATGTTATCAAGCAATTCGCGGGCAGCATTTGCTCCCTTAACTCTCGTAAAACGGTGCTTAAATTCTTACGTAAACAACGGTGCAGGGTGCATTTGCACCCCATCTGTATATCCATTTTTATATGTAAACGTCGGGGAAATTGATTTGAAAGATAATTAGGACTTGTTTATTATACTATGAAACGTAATTTTACAAACAAAGTACTCATTTCTTCTTAAAAAAAATTATTATCGTTGCACGACAAACACATGAAATTTTTCACAGAGTCATCATTCTCTTTGTCTTATCCCTATGCGGGGTCGGCTTCCCTAATTGCATTTCTCCATACAATTCTATCTTGAGGCATTTCAATGTTAATCTCCTTTACCAACATGTCCTGCCTTATCGCCTCCCCCCAGGTCTTCTTTGGTCTTCCTCTCCTACTCCTTCCAGGAATCTGAACTTCAGCTATTCTTCGTATTGGGTGATTAACGTCTCGACGTTGAACATGACCAAACCATCTTAACCTATGCTCTCTCATTTTGGCATCAATTGGTGCCACACCTAGACTTCCCCTAATATACTCATTTCTAATTTTATCCTTCTTTGTCACTCCACTCATCCATCTAAGCATTCTCATTTCCGCCACATGCATTCGTTGTTCCTCTTTCTTTTTCACTCCCCAACATTCAGTTCCGTGCATCATAGCTGGTCTTATGGCTGTTTTATAGAATTTTCCCTTTAGCTTCATTGGAATTTTTCTGTCACACAACACACCACTCGCTTCTTTCCACTTCATCCATCCAGCCCTAATTCTACTGCATGCATCTCCATCTATTTCTCCATTACTCTGTAATACCGATCCTAGGTACTTAAAACTATTGCTTTTCACAATCATTTCACCGTCCAAAGGTACCATTTTTTTGTAGGAACTCTATCTTTAAATGAACATTCCAAATACTCTGTTTTTGTCCTACTAAGTTTTAAACCTTTTTTCTCCAGAGCTTGTCTCCACTGTTCCAGTTTTTGTTCTGAGTCTCTTTCACTATTTCCTATTAACACTACATCATCAGTACACATTAGGCACCATGGAATACTACCCTGTAGTTTCGCTGTTATCTGGTCCAAAATTAATGAAAATAAATAAGGACTAAGCACCGAGCCTTGGTGCAATCCTACTTTCACCTGAAATTTATCAGTCTCTCCCACACCTATCCTAACACTAGTCGTTACTCCCTCATACATATCTCTAACAATCTTTACATATTCGCCAGGGATTCCTTTCTTATTGAGTGCCCACCAGAGAATCTCTCGAGGAACTCTATCATATGCTTTCTCAAGATCAATGAAAACCATATGAGCGTTGGTCTCTTTATTCCTGTATTTTTCCATCAGTTGCCTTACAATGAAAATTGCATCTGTTGTTGATCTGCCCTGCATAAAGCCAAACTGATTATCGGATATATCGGTTTCTTCACGTACCCGTCTATCAATTACTCTCTCCCATATTTTCATGGTGTGACTAAGTAGTTTTATAGCCCTGTAGTTTGTGCATTGTTGTATGTCTCCCTTGTTTTTGTAGACAGGTACTGTATGAAATTTGTATGAAATTATGAAATTTTTTGAAAGTATGACATTTTTCACAGAGTGAGCAACACAAAGTTTTTACACACAATACAGTTACGCCGGGGCTCTCGGTTTTTTTTTCTCTGACATAAGTAACACCGACCTGTCCCGTAGCTCTGTTAGCTCTAGGTGGAACATCAGAAACGTCCAATTCAGGATATGAAATTTTCATCCTTTGCACCCTTCAGTCATTTTTCCAAAAAACACGTAAATGCAAAGAGTTTTAAATGCTGTAATGGGTGGAATGCGTTTAGAATTGAATTTAATGCGAATAAAAAAATGGACAAAAATCAAAAAAAAATATTAAAAAGGATAGGTGAGAAAAACGAGGTCTGGGGTGCACCTGCACCCCGCACCGCCTTACGAGGGTTAAAGACTGCCACATTTGTCAGCATAGCCGTCCATGTTATTTTCAGTGTACGTCTGTGCAACCACATTTCAAAGACCTCCAAACGATTATTGGTGGATATTTTTAATGTCCATGCTTCGACACCATACAGGAGGACTGACCAAATGTAACATTTACTCATGCGCTTTCGAAGTTGAAGTTGCAAGTTTTCATTACACAAGAATGACCTCGTTTTTAAAAACGTCGTGCGGGCTATCTCGATTCTACATTTTATCTCTTTATCTGGATCAAGTTGTTCAGTAATATGGCAACCAAGATATTTAAAACTGGGTACTCTTTGAATTATATGACCATCAACATATAACCGTGAATACTGATGGGCCAAACGGCTTCTTCTTTCTTCTTTAAGTTCCATCTTCTATCGAAGGTTGGAAATCATCATAGCAATGCGGACCCTGTTGACTGCCGGTCTAAATAGCTCTGCACTACTGCATTCGAACCATTCCCGTAAGTTCTTAAGTAAGGATGTTCTTCGTCTTCCCACATTTCGTTTTCCTCGGATTTTGCCTTGCATAACAAGTTGTAATAATGAGTATTTTTGCCCTCTCATCACATGTCCCAAGTACTCAAGTTTTCGTCTTTTGATAGTTAGTATTATTTCCGGTTGATTTCCTATCCTTCTAGTTACTTCCACGTTCGACATTCTTTGAATCCATGATATTCGTAGGATTCTTCTGTAACACCAAAATTCAAAGGCGGCCAACTTATTCAAATGGACTTGTTTCAACGTCCACGCTTCCAAGCCGTAAAGAAGAGTAGAGAACACGTAACATCGAAGCATCCTTAGACGTAGTTCTAACCTTATATCCCGACAACAAAGAATTTTTTAAGTTTAATGAATGATGCACGTGCTATTTCAATGCGTGTCTTAATTTCTTTGGTTTGGTCTACATTTGATGTTATCCATGTTCCTAAGTATTTGTAGTTATCCACACTCTCAATCACAGTATCTTCAATAGTTAATTGGATGTTTACTTGTGCTGATTTAGTTATGATCATGCATTTAGTTTTCTTTAAATTCATCTTCAGTCCGTACTCATGACAGCGTTCATTAAGGCGTTGCATAACATTATGTAAATCATTGTTGTTATCTGTTATTATTACTGTATCGTCTGCAAAACGTAAATTGTTCAAAACTTCTCCATTGATAGATATACCTTCTATTGAATTTGAGAGCGCTTCTTGAAATACCGCTTCACTGTAGACATTGAAAAGTAGTGGAGACAGCACGCAACCCTGACGGACTCCTCTCTGTATTTTGATATCTTGGGTGTCCTGGTTGTCAACTCTTACCTTGGCAGTGTGATTCCAATATATATTAGATATAATTCTCATGTCACGACTGTCAATATTTTTGCTTTTTAATATATCTACAAGCTTTTTATGTTGAAGTTTATCAAATGCCTTTTCAAAGTCTACAAAACATAAGTACATATCCTGATTCATGTCCATGCATCTCTGGGCCAGCACATTCAAGCCGAACAAAGCATCTCGCGTGCTCATACCATTTCTAAAGCCAAATTGTGTGTCACTGATTTCATATTCGAGAGTTTTAACAATTATACTGTGTATTATTTTCAAAAATGTTTTAAGTGTGTGACTCATTAAAGATATTGTTCTGTGATCCGAGCAGGTTGTTGCACTTGACTTTTTGGGAATTGCTACAAAGGTCGATTGCAGCCATTGTTTGGGGATTGTGGCAGTCTGATATATTAGATTAAAGAGTTCAACCATTACATCAATACCATCTTCATCAATCAGTTTTAATAATTCGATGGGCACATCATCTGGTCCAGTAGCTTTACCCTCTTTCGTGTTTTTGATGGCATAGATGACTTCGTCTCTTTATATTGGTGGTCCAGTATCCTCTGTGATTTCTAATGACAGTTCTCCTCTTTGATCATTAAAGAGTTGTTGGATGTAATTGGTCCATTGACACAATCTCTCCTTCACGTCAGTAATAATATCCCCTTTATCATTTTTAAGGGTATTCGTTCTTGTGCTTTTTCTAGAACCTGTCATTTCTTTGATTTTTTTATGCAAATTAAAGCTGTCATACTTTTTACCCAGGTCTTCTATTTCTTTGCATCTGTCGGAGAGCCACCTCTCTTTTGCCTCTCGAATTTTCTTTCTGATGTTTCTCTGAATTTCTTTGTATTTATTCGGGTCTTTTGTTTTATGTTTTCTTCGTTCTTCCATAAGTTCAAGAATTTCTACTGTCATCCAAGATTTTGTTTTTTCTCCAAGTGGTTTGAGGGTTTCTTTTCCAACTGATACTAAGACATGTTGAATTTTTCCCCATTTTTGGTCAACAGTTAGAGTTTCCGCACTATCTTCTTTGACTTTCCTTAAGTTCTCGTTTATTTTAAATTTCGTTTCCGCATAGGTCTTGTCTTGTTTGAGCCGCCTTGTATCCATGATTTTATTGGAGCTAGGGCTCTTTATCGTCTTTAGTTTCACTCTCATAGACAAAACAACCGGGTTGTGATCGGATTGCCAATTTGTTCATAGAAGGCCTCTATGGTGTCTTCATCCTTGTCTGCAGTGGGTGCATATACTTGGATTATATTTATTTTACGATTTAAATGAGAGTTGAAAAACAGCATTAATACTCGATCAGAGTAAGGAACAAAGTTACAAACGGCTTTCCGAGAATTGTTGTCAAATATAATTCCAACTCCCTGTTTGTGATTGGGGTCGTTGTTTCCGGAATAATACAGTGTTCCATTTCTGGTGTTACATTTTCCTGATCCGGGCCATTGTATATCGCTAAGGCCCAGTATGTTAATCTTCATTCTGCACATTTCCGATACAGCGTTATCGAGTTTGCCTGATTGGTATAAACTTCTTACGTTCCATGTTCCGATTTTCAATGCTATAGAGTTATTCTTATTTCTTTGACAGGGATTTACCTTGATGACGACCTGAGAGGCCCTGTCGTCTAAATCTGATCGTCCTCCCCTGTCGGATCTTGGATTCCGAGCTCCATGATCATTAAGTAAATTATCAATTAGAGGGTCCATGATGATTTTTACTAAGGATATCCACGCGGATCTTTAATGTGGTAGTCATCCCGTGGCTTTCCACATCTCAATGCCGTTGACTAATTTAGCTCTTCCGCCTTCGGAGTTAATTTCTCGACTCCAGGGCAATGAAGTGCCCTACCACGTATCGGTTCTTCCACCCGTAGCTGTTGACCAACAAGTGGGTGATTACTTATACCGGCAATCGTTCGGTTATTCTAACAGCTCCAGTATCCAATAATAGACCGATCCAGGATCATTTTCCTTACGCTCTATTTTGGTTCTGATGCTGCTGTCTGACAGAGTAGGATATGGAAAGGGAAACTTTGGTAATTAGGTGGGAGAAGGGGTTTAGGACATAATTTCTCCCAGGTACCAGGAGATTGGGAGATAATTATGGCTCACGTGGGCAGGGTCGCATCCCTGAAGTAGATCTATCTTCCACCGGGGACATAAAAAGTATCACCCGCTACCGCTTGTTACCAAACGGCTAAATACCATGTGTTTTGTTTTTGAACAGTTTGTGTTTAGGTCAAACTCTCTTCCCACTCTGTCAATGGCATTAAAAGGAGTTGTAATCCATTCATATCATCACTTAAAAGAACTGTATCGTCTGCATATCTGATTGTATTTATCAGAATTCCATTAAATTTCACACCCCATCCCAAATTATGCAGCGCTTCCTTAAATATTATATCTGAATATAAATTAAATAACAGTGGGACAGTATACAACCCTGTCTGACACCTCTTCGTATTTTGCATATTTCTGTTGATTTTCCATTTATGCAGGCTGTCGCTGTTTGACGCCAGTATAATTTTTCCACGATTCGTACATCTTGACTATCAACACCCATATCCTTTAATATTTTAATTAATTTGTGATGTTGTACTTGATAAAAGGCCTTCTTATAGTCAATAAATACAGCAAAGACGTCTTTCCTTTGAACTCGACATTTATGCAATAATACATTTAGTGCAAAGAGTGCGTCCGGGTTCCCAGTGCATTTCTGAAGCCAAACTGTGTTTCATCCTGGTCTTCTTCACATTTATCTCTGATTCTACTGTGGATGATACATAGAAAGATTTTCAAAGTGTAGCTCATAACATAAGGCTTATCATTCTATAATCGCTACAATTTTTCGGGCGTTGTGTTTTTGGTAGGGTTATGAATTCAGACTTTAACCAATCTTCAGGGATATCACCAGTCGAATAAACATCAATGAAAAGTTTGACCATTATTCCAATGTTTTCCACATTTATGAGCTTTAACATTTCTGTAGGTATGTTGTCAGGACCAACGTCTTTCTTGTTTTTTGCCAATTTTATAACATTTATTTGTGCACTCTTCATTAATTCGCATTTTTAATGCTTCAATATCTATAAATTTTTCCTCTTTTTAACATGCCATACACCAAAGTGCATAAGCGTAATCTCATTACTAAGGTTCTGTTCTTGGCACAGAACACAGCTCGCCTGTGTTGTGTATTCCTGTCCATTTCTTAATATTCCTTAACCAGAATAGTTGTTTGCGGCCGACTCCTCTTCTACCTTCGATTTTCCCTTGTAGGATTACCTGTGGTATTTTATATTTTGCTCCTCTTAATATGTTCCCAAGGTAACTAATCTTGAGTTCCTTAATTAATCCAAAGAGTTCTATTTCCACTCCGGCTCTCTGAAGGACGTCATCATTTCGAACTCTATCCATCCACGGTATGCGCATAATTATTCTCAATGATCACATTTCGAATGCATATAAATTTTTGGACAGAATAAATTTGAGATTTTAGTTGCCTCTAGATAAAATAATGCTTTTGGGCTAGATCTCCCGATCTCGGAGGCTATTTAATGTTGCAGTTAGGTCTTCTTCTTCTTCTTCTTCTTCTTCTTCTTCTTCTTCTTCTTCTTCTTCTTCTTCTTCTTTCTCCGTGTATGTAGGCTTTAAAGTATGTTTCTTCTTCAATATTAGCCTCCTAAATTGTTTAAGTTATCGCACCATCTTTTTCTTGGTCTGCCAATACTTCTTCGTCCATTTGGTGACTTATCTCGTGCTATTCGTACTATCCTGTCCGCTGCCATTCTACTAATGTGTTCGTTCCACTCCTGTTTCCGTTTTGTCACCCATCCATTTATGTCTTCTACATTTCATGATCTTCTTATGATTTTGCGTCTCTCCCTATCCAACAGACTTTTCCCTGATATTCGTCGGAGTATTTTCATCTCTGTTGTTTCTAGTAGTCGTCTCGTGTTAGATGTGTCAGGTCTTGTCTTCGCCGTGTATGTCAATATATGTCTAATTGCTGCTTAATAGATTCTTGCTTTTGTGTCTTAGGTGTTTGTTCTTCCAGATTGTGTCATTAAGAGATCCCGCCGCTTTACTTGCTTTTAAGCTTTGTTGTCGTACTTCCTCTTCAACAACAACGTAACTGGTTATATCTATTCCCAGATATCTAGACCTTGCTTCCTGCTTTATTGTTTTCCCATCAATTTCGATTTTACATCGTAGTGGGTATTTAGATGTTGTCATACATTTGGTTTCAGTTAGCCAATCAAAGTTTCAGTTAGCAAATCAAACAATTATTAACACTGTTCTTAAATAATTCTTTAACCTCCCTGATATTGTGCGTGGGACACCCATTTAGATAAATGAAACCAAATTTATTGTTCATCTGGAGTTACTTCTACAAGTTTTGGTAAAATATCTTCTTGTATCAGGTCCATTTAACATCTATTCTGAATTCGATTTCAAAAAATCAGTGGATAATGTTCAATGTGGTATCAAAATGCATGGCGTCAATATTAATAATTTGAGATACGCGGATGACATGGTGTTAATTGTAAACAGTTACGAAGAACTTCAACATCTGATTAATAGGATTACAACAATAGGATTACAAACACCACAAAGACAAAGGTGATGGTTGTCAGTAGAACGCCAATAAAACCGGAAGTGGTAACAGCTTATGGTGAACAACTGGAGAGAACTAAGAGTACTATCTACCTTGCTTGTAATGTAAATGATAACTAGGACATGAGCAAAGAAATTAGAATACGTTAAGAGAAGGCCAGAGCAACATTCTTTAAGATGAAGAAAGTGTTATGTGAAAACAATATTACTTTTAGTCTGAAAATTAGATTACTGAGATATTATGTGTTCTCTACTCTTTTGTATGGTGTCGAAAGGTGGACTTTAACGGATACACTTTTCAAGAAACTGGAAGTCTTTGAAATCTGGGTGTATCGAAGAATCCTACGAATAAGTTAAGTGGATAGAGTTTGTAGCGAAGTTGCATCGGATGAATAAAGTTACGGAAGTCGTCAGAACAATTAAAAATCGCAAACTTGAATATTTCAGCCGTATTGTGTGATACCCAGAGACATATATTATACTTTATTTAAGAATACAAGGCAACGTAGGCAAAAGAAGAAGGCCAGGTCGAAGAAGAAAGTCATGGCTTAGAAACCAGAAAGAATGGTTTAACAGATCCTCTGCATCCCTTTTCCGAGCTACCGTCAACAAAATTACTATAGCCAATTTGATAGCCAACGCTCGATAAAATCAATCAGGGCAAATGAAGAAGAAAAAGAAGCAGCTCCTAAACTTTTTCGAATTTAAATTTTCCTCGTAGAAAAATAGTTCCATAATATTGGGTACAGACATTTATTTTTTGACGATATTGGGTATTGTTTTCAATAATATTTTCAGGCCTTCTTATAGACCAAATCCTAAAAATTATTTTGTGTTACCAGAGAACGGCAGTTCTCGTCAGTGACGCACAATACCTACATGCGACACAATATACACTGCGTTGCAAAAAAATCGATCCACTAAAAATTTGGTCATTTTTAATGTTTCGAATTTCCTAAACCTGTTTTCCGATTTAAGTGATTTTTACCATGTTATAGCCTCTTTCATTGACAATATCGCTGTAATAATATTGTTGCTAGACAGTCAAACTCTCATTGTATACCGGGTGTACGAATCAAACTGTGCTTTTTTCTCAAAGTTCGCATCACCCTTTGGATTATTCTAGCATTTATAAAATACTGAAATTAAAACCCAACTATAGCCTCAGGTATTCTTAACATTTTGTCTTTCGATTCATTCGCTTATATTGGATAATAAAAAAGTTAGGTACTTTAACAACTGGCCATGTTCGTCACCAGTACAGGGTGTTTCTAAATAAGTGCGACAAACTTTAAGGGGTAATTTTACATCAGAAATAATGAGAATTTGCTTTATAATAATATTTCCGCAAACGCTTCGTTTCCGAGGTATGGGATGTTCAAATTTTTTTTTACAAACTGACGATTTACTTATAGTCCAGGGCGCATCTGTTTTGAGATGGACGTTGAGAGGTGACTCAAATTTTTTTGCAGAAATTGCTTGAAAATAAATCAAATAGTAATATTTGAGTTATCCTCCCTCTCAGAAAGGCCCGGAAAATTGTTTAAATAATCAAAATGTCAAAAAATTTAGGAAAAATTCATATTTTTTCTTCGTTTTTTGATTATAACTTTAAAAGTGTTCATTTTCGAGAAAAGTTGTACTAACATAAAAGTTGCATAATTAAATTTCCTATAATATGGAATTGGTTAAAAATTTAAAAAATAATTACCCTAGTTGCAAAATAGCAATAATTGCGAAAAAACCATACAAAAACAAGTATTCGCATTTTACGTTTTTCAACCATTTATGTTACACTTAGGACCTTCGTATTTCACCCAGAAAAACCATATGATACAGCAAAACAATACTCTAAATTTCATTAAGATCGGTTCAACAGTTTTTGCAAAATAAATTTAGCAATTCAGCTTTCGCAAAAAAAATTCATTTTTTCAAAATGTTACAGGACTGAAAATAAAGCAGATAGCAAGTTGAATTTTTTTTTGCTTATAGAAGTGTACTGTACCTTTCATTTGCAATTTGCAAAATTAAAATCGATTAATTACCACGGCGTCACGAAATGTTTTAAATAAACATTAATTTTTGGTGCTACGCGCAGGAAAACGGTGTTCGATTCACACAAGTTGATTTCCACCAAAATTTTTTGCAATCTTTATCTAATATATTATTTTTTTACTCTATATTTTGTCGTATTTTAATATTTTAATTCGACAAAAATCAAACTAGTTTTATTATTGTTTGTGAAATATTGTTTAAACAATTGCATATGTTTAAAAAGAATACACTTTTATTCTCTAAGTTAAAATATATGAACAAAAAAGTGTTTGCGAATAAAAGTGTTATTTCAAAGGATAGAGTATGTGTTTTTATTTTGCAATAAACAAATTTATTTATTTATATCGAAATGTAATAAAAATTAAAATGTATCAATCATTATCAAAGGTCATTGGAATGCCCAATCAGAGCAAACTATCCGCTGTCCTGCGCGTAGCACCAATAATTATTGTTTATTTAAAAAAATTCCTGACGCCGTGGTGTTAATCGATTTTAATTTTGCAAAACTGCAAATGAAAAGTACAGTACACTTCTATAAGCAAAAAAAATTTCAACTTGCTATCTGCTTTATTTTCAGTCCTGTAACATTTTGAAAAAATGAATTTTTTTTGCGAAAGCTGGATTGCAAAATTTATTTTGCAAAATCTATTGAATCGATCTTAATGAAATTTACAGTATTGTTTTACTGTATCATATAGTTTTTCTGGGTGAAACATGAAGGTCCTAAGTGTAGCATAAATGGTTTAAAAACGTAAAATGCGAATACTTGTTTTTGTAAGGTTTTTTCGCAATTATTGCTATTTTGCAACAAGGGTGACTATTTTTTAAATTTTTAACCAATTCTATATTGTAGAAAATTTAATTACGCAACTTTTATGTCAGTACAACTTTTCTCGAAAATGAATACCTTTAAAGTTATAATCAAAACACCAAGAAAAAAATCGAATTTTTCCTTAATTTTTTGACATTTTGATTATTTAAACAATGTTCCGGACCTTTTTGAGAGGGAGGATAACTCAAATATTATTATTTGACCTATTTTCAAGCAATTTCTGCAAAAAAATTTTAGTCACCTCTCAACGTCCAAATGTGCTAATATTTTTACAGATGCGCCCTGGTCTATTATTGCTTTAAAACCAGTGGAGATATGCAAATCAAATTTGGTGGGTTTTAAGACGTAGTTATTGCACATTTTTTGACGTACAATTAAGAATTTAATATTCACCATTGGTGCGCAAACGGGTATTATGACCGATAATATTACCCGTACGCACGCCAATGGTGAATATACAATTTTTAATTGTATGTTAGAAAATGTGCAATAACTACGTCTTAAAACCCACCAAATTTCATTTGCATATCTTAACTGGTTTTATAGCAATAAATAAATCGTCAGTTTGTAAAAAAAATTGAACATCCTGTATCTCGGAAACGAAGCGTTTGCGGACATATGATTATAAAGCAAATTGTCATTATTTTATCATGTAAAATTACCCCTTAAAGTTTGTAGCACTTATTCAGAAAACACCCTGTACTGATGAAGAACATGACCAGTTGTTAAAGTACCACTTTAACTTTTTTATTATCCAACATAAGCGAATAATATTATCCAACATAAGTCGAAAGACAAAATGTTAAGAAAATCTGGGGCTATAGTTGGGTTTTAATTTCAGTATTTTATAAATGATAGAATAGTCCACAGGGTGATGCGAACTTTGAGAAAAAAGCACAGTTTGATTCGTACACCCGGTATACAATGACAGTTTGACTGTCTAGCAACAATATTATTACAGCGATGTTATCAATGAAAAGGGTTATAACGTGGTAAAAAATCGCTTAAATCGGACAACAGGTTTACGAAATTCGAAACATCAAAAATGACCAAATTTTTAGTGTATCGATTTTTTAGCACCGCAGTGTATGTTCACGAAATTTTCGATTTTCTAAATCTGACTGACTTGAAAATCGGACCAAATCCCATCTTAAAGTTTAGGAAAAGACTCGCCCATCCATATGTCAAATCTCCATTTTGGTCCAAGGGTGTGGATTTTATGGCCCTTCCCATTTAGGGTCTGTTTTTCGTTCTCGTCCCCAAAACTCCCTAAAATTTCAATAATTTAAATCCGGCCTTTGCCGCTTCTGATAGTACTGATCCTTACCTTTCCAACGCATGTCTAATTTTGAATACCATTCAAAAGTTACCGAGCTCAGAAAAATGAATCAATTTTTATTTAAAAAGGGGAAAATATTTGTGGATGTATGTATTTATTTGGATCTACACCGATCTGATTTTTTTTGCGTGTCAAGAGGGGGTCAGGACCAATTCAGAACCGGTGTAGTTTGTGACTTTTGGCCACCCACACTAGCTATAGGGCTTGGTAGATGCAAGATTGCATTTTTTTCATGTTTAAGGAGAGATAGAATACCCGCAAATACACCAAATCAATAGCGTTGAGTTAAGCTCTCAAATGGTGCCTAAGTGGTTAGGATCAGACATACACGCGGCTCAGTATAGCCGAAAAACTGAAAAACTAAACTTTGAAAATTTTGTTTTTTTTTGACAATTACTTAAAATTTCAACCTACGAATCACGCCAATAACTAAGCGTTTGTAGGAAGACTCTAGACACGTCTAACGGTGTTTATCTTATATCTGGGAAAATTCGAATTTTTAAGTTAGAGGTTTCATAAGTATGATCAAATCTATTTCTTATGGGGAAAACGGTTTTTCAAGTTCAATAATTAGTGTAATACCTTCAGTTATCATACTTGACCTTGGATGCATCAGATACTACTTGTCAATACGTTTCAAACTCATGTTTAGTGATCCAAATCGGTTAAGCCGTTCAGAAGTAATCGAGTTCCAAAAGTATAATTCATTTAACCATTATCGCGGAAATGGTTTATGTAGTTGTAGTGGTTACGACGCTAAGATTGATCGTGCAATCCGAGTACATTTGCCGGTCATAATTATTAGGACTGCTGGGATATGAATTCGGATTGTCTCATCACAAGCTTGGTGTCATTACTACTAGATCATTTGGAAGAGTATGCGACAAAGGCGACCATTTATAACGCTTTACGTGTAATCAAGAAACATTACATTCAACTTCATACATTTGATTTATAAAAAACTTTGAAAAACTCCTGATACAAGAATTAAAACCGCTAAACGCCGTAAAGATGAGTGGCGCTTACAATATTCCAGCTAAAAAAGAGCTGATATGAGTATTACGTGGCGCGAAAATGTATTTTCGTTTTGATGGAAAATAAAATTCTAGTTTTATTTCGAAAGATTTTTTCCATAATATTTGCTAAATTTGAAGTAAAACGCGCCACAAAAGAGCCTCAATATGCAAACTGTATCAAAGTTACTCTTTTGTGGCGCGTTTCACTTCAAATTTAGCAAATAGTATGGAAAAATCGTTCAAAATAAAACTAGAATTTCATTTTTCATCAAAATGAAAATACATTTTCGCGCCACGTAATACTCATATCAGGTCTTTTGTAGCTGGAATATTGTATGCGCCACTCATTTTTACGGCGTTTAGCGGTTTTTTATTCGTGTATAATATAGGAAACAAGCTTCTAAAATAACATTATAGTTTTTAGATAACATAAATAATTTTTTAGTGATATATATGGAAATAATATTTAGAAAAAAACATTAATCGTAGAAACTCACGTATCTATATTCTTATAATAGTAAGCAAAAACCTGGAGAAGTGCATAATTTCTGATAAAATAATTAAATCCTAAAAAAATAATCAAATAACCACGCCTCTGGAACTGTTGAGTATTGCAACTCTTGTCAGGTTTGGTTTTTGACAATGAGTCACAATCTTAAATTGATCTTAGGACAATAGTCATCGAACTGACCTCTCTTAACTCAATTTGTACCTCAAAGACGCTTATTATTATAATGTTTCTTACTAATAGATGTGAACAAACATTACAAGTGACCTTTCCATGTATGATATGTCTAAATCCCTTTAGCTTATCTTGTCGTCTTTGAATATATAAATGTCTGATTAACACTTTGTGACGTTTAATACCAACATAATATATCCTAAAACGATACGTAGTTTGGCTTTCGCAAAGAGCACATCGGCTAAGTTCACAAGTGTTGATGCTGATGATTTAAATCAAGCGTATTCAGGTATTACCCACGGTTCTTAGACATTACTACGGTTGCCTAAATCGACTAACCAATGAACATTAAGGGTGAGATTACGTCACGAGAGTTTACTGTCATTTGAATCGTAATATGATTTTTTTTCGAATCCTGAGAAAACCAAGTATTTTAGAAAAATTTAAACGCAGGATGCAAGATTACATTATTACCGAGGGCGGAAAGCCCCTTAGAATAAATAAAAAGTTTCGTTTGAATGAAATATTTGAAATTAAATATCACACTTCTCTTTTATTTTCAGCCCTGTAACTTATTAAAATAAACATTATAGAAGTTTTCAGGGACTTTCAGCTCTCGGTAATAATGTAGTCTTTCATTCTGAGTTTAAATTTTTCAAAAATATTTATTAGTTTTCTCAGGATTCGAAAAAAATGAATACAATTAAAACACATTGAGAATTTTGACATGCGTTAAAATTTTGCATTAACTCAATGTAAAATTCTGAACTGTTGAATTCCAGCTTCCCTAATAATTATTGTACATCAAAAGACATTAGAAACTATTTGTAGAGGATTGAAATCTGTATTGGAAATAACTGTTAAAACTGGTCTACGTAATTAAACATATTCCAAAATTTTGTAAAAATGTAATACATTTTAGTTTTCAGCCCAAACTTAGGCCACACACAATGCAATAATGTTCACATTTTTGAACTGTCAATATTTTTATTTTATCATCTATTGTTTAAAAACAGTACAGTTGATAAGATACCCTCAGTTGCGGAGAAAGGATTAATAATAAATATTTTTTTATTCAGTCAATGGTCACACCACTGTCAGTTAAATAGTAACGTGTGGCCTTACTTTTACACGCATACCTATTGTGGCAAATGTATCATATTTTTCAAAATTTTGGAATGCATTTAAATCGTAGAACAATTTTAACTTTTGATTTTAATACAGATTTTAATTCTCTACAAGTATTCTCTCATGACTTTTGATGTAAAATAATTAGGGAAGCAGGAATTCAACAATTCAGAATTTTACATTGAGTTTCCTATGGCCCTTTTTACGATTCACCACCCGGTATAAGATAAAATGTGTACTATTTGTCTAATTATTTCATAATAACACAAATAATACACATATATACACAATAACACACATGCAATGATCGAAAATCATTTAAAAATATGGGAATGTAAACTCTTGTGACGTAAAGTCAAAAATATAAGTCTCCCCACCACCGTCGGACAAGACAACCGTAATAAATTCTAATAACCGTGGGTATTACCTACCTTTATATTTTTTTATCAGTTTGGATTTAATAGATTGAACTAGCCGATTAATACCACAATATGTAATGCAAACAAGTCATATTCGTTTATAAAACGAGTACATATTTTATTTTTCTGTTTGTTTTACAGTATTTTGCTACAGTGTAGTTTCCAATAAAAGGTTTGTTCCAAAACCGTTCTTGAACGGTTACGAGTATGCGCAGTAACGAAGAATGTGTTACTGCGCATACATACATACATAATCGGTTGCCTCTTTTACCATTAGGTGTCGAGGATTCCTCCTTTATATAATTCTCTCTAGAAATTTACGCCACTCCTTCCTATCTGCTGCTAAAACTTTTGACTGCGCATAATTATTCGTTATTGCGCATGCGCTTAACGATTCAAGAACGTTTTTGTATCGAGTTGGAACAAACCTATAATCAGACCAGTCGGATGGTCATAGGCCACCAGACATTTCCGAGATTAAAGGTGACAGAATAATTTTATATTCACCATTGGCGCCCGTACAGGTAATGGGCTGAATTTTTTAAAAAGAAAAAATAGTACGCCACTAAGAAACGTCAAATTAAAAATCATTTATGAATTCGTTCAATTTTTGATAAAAAATCATTCTTGTCTTTTTTTCATATGCGGCGCCATTTTTATACAAAAAAAATAAAACATCTTAACGCTTACAAATTATTCGAGGTAGATTCCATATGCGTAGAAACTTATTTCAAATACTTTGTAAACGTTAAGATATTTTATTTTTGTGCATAGAAACGGCGCCTCATATGAAAAAAAGACACAAACGATTTTTATCGTAAATTGAACGAGGAATTCAAAAATTATTTTTAATTTGACATACCTCAGTGGCGAACTATTTTTTTCTTTAAAAAATTCGGGCCATTACCCGTACGCGCGTCAATGGTGAATATAAAATTACTCTGTCACCTTTAAAGGAGGCAATTTTGAACATTTGTTGTAGCCTTGCACATAGTTAAAATCTTTTTAAAAATATTTTCTGTTATTAAGTATTTTTATAGGAAATAAGCCACAATAAATTTGAAAAAAAAATAATTTTATTAACGTTTCGATGCCCAAATTGATGCCAAAATACTACTAGAGTGGTTTACACATAATTGTGGCTTATTTCCCATAAAAATAGTTAATCATAAAAATGCCACAAGGAAATAACTTGAGAACAACATATTTTCTGTTATTGTTCTAGTTTGGCATTTAATTATTATATTGGAGAGTTCTTAATAATGTATTACGAAATGAAGAATACGAGCGAAGATGTTATCTCTTTTTGCATAAAAACGGTGCACCATATGAAAAAAGACAGGAAAGGTTCTTTATCATAAATGAAACGTGGAATACAAAAATAATTTTTAATTTGAAATATCTCAATGGCGTACCGTTTGAATCTTTAAAAAAATTCAAACCATTACCCGTAAGCGCGCCAATGATGAATATATTGTTATTTGTTTACCAAAAAATGCGCAATAACTACCTCTTGAAACCCACCAAATTTAATTTTCATAGCTTAAAAGGTCTTAGAGCAATAAAAAATTCGCAGTTTGAAAAGAAAAATTCAACATCCCGTATCTTGGAAATGAAGTATTTGCGGACATACGTTTATAGAGCAAACTGTCATTATTTTTTCATGTAAAATTATCCCTTAAAGCTTTTCATATTAATTTATTAACACCCTGTACATAACATTTTATCATGCTGTAACGTAGGTACAGATCAAGATTACGAGTAGTGAGAACTGTTGCATCTTTAAGAAGTTATTTCTTGCATTCTTGCCTGTTATATTCTACATTTAACCTCTTGTTCTTGGTCTAAGATTTCATGTATTCAACATCCTAGGTACTTAAACTTTTTCACTTGTTCAACGAGACTTTTGATGACTAGTATGTTTATAATTGGTGTGGGCTTTCTTGAAATTACCATTGTTTTAGTTTTTTTTATATTCACCTTAAGGTCATATAGTTCTCCTTCTCACACTACTTTGGTTAACAGAATTTGTAGTTCTTCTTCACTGCCAGCAATCTCGTAAGTATTGTATCATCAGAGTACTTGATGTTGTTCACGATTTTTCCGTTGACTTTTATTCGTCTTGTGCTTCATCTAGCGCTCGTGCAAAGATTTTCTCTGAGTAGAAGTTGAATAATAATGATCATAGTATACAACCTTGTCTAACTCCTCTGTGGATGTTTATTGTTTTATTATTACCCATTTCGGTTCTGACTGAGACGTTTTGGTTCCTGTAAAGTTCACTTATTGTATTAATGTCGTTTGGATGCAGGTTTTTTTGCAAGCATTCTATTAGCTGATCGTGTTTAACTTTGTCAAAAGCCTTTTCATAATATATAAAGACATATTTTTGTTGACCCCGACCCTTTCTCACGAGAACAATAAAACTGAATAAAGCTTCTCGAGTTCCCATACCGTTTCGAAAGCCAAATTGTTCCGGACACATATCTTCTTCGCATTTGTTGTAAATTCTGTTATGGATGATTTTTAGAAATAGCTTCAGAATATGCGGCATGAGACTTATTAATCGAAAGTCGTTACATTTTTTGCGTAGTTTGATTTAGGTATAGGCACAAACGTAGACGTTAACCAATCTTGTATAATTGTACCAGCCTTGTATATACTGTTGAAGAGTCAAGTTGAGGTTAAGATGTAAGAGCTGAAGAGTTTAAGAACAGAAAATTGGCTTACTTCGGCCACATTATGCGTAATAATAAATACCGACTTCTACAGTTGATTCTACAAGGCAAGGTTAAGGGCAAGAGAGGCTCTGGATGTAGACTTATATCCTGGCTAGCCAATCTTAGGAAGTGGACTGATCTAACTTCAACTGATCTATTTGGAGCCGCTATGAATAGAATAAGATGGGTCAATGTAGTCGCCAACATCTCTAGAAGATAGGCAGCTTTAGAAGAGGAATAATAATTAATCACTTGAATACGGTTTTATCTTGGAGCTGCTTTCTGAACGCTCGTATAAACGCCGTAACTACGCGTTCGTGTTCGAATAGATCATAGTTAGTGCGTTTCGTTTGCAAGGTAACCGTATAAATCTAACGCCTTTACCGGGTGTTAGAAAATCAGCTCCGAGTAGAGTGCAGGCGCTTAAAACGGATATAATTTCAACACAAAAGTAAATGAAGTTTTAACAGGGAAATGTGAATATGAAATATGCAAATATGGAATAAATTTAAATGTTTACATCTATTTTCTAGGTAGGGTGGTGTCCCACAGCCCTTCCTCACCAGCCGCCTCTAGTGCATTCCCACGTATAAAATATTCGATGAAAAACATGCTACAGGAAAATAGTTCTAGAAATATATTATGATATTTCGTTTGATTCCATGAAATGAAATTTAACTCAAAGGCCTTTATGTGTCAGATAATTAGAGCAGCTAATTACTTTTTATTAAAACCACATAAAAGGCACATAAAACTGCAAACTGTGATTTGTGTCACATAACATAATAATATATACCTTAATATCCTCTGGTTAGAATTTTTGAGGTGTGGACTTAATTTGAGGATATTTCGTTATGAAATGGACTTTTCAAAAGTCTCTCTAGGTCAAGTAATTAGAGCTGGTCGTTATTATTTATTAAAATCATATATTCAAATTACCCCGTGATACTAATTATGCATATCACTGTATATGGTATTTCAGAATTCATAATTCTTCTTTAAAGATCATTTAAAACACTTAAACTCATTTAACTTTAATAATAAAATTTATTATTAAAGTTAAATTTATTATTAATATTATTAATATTTAATATTCTAAAAACGATATGGGTCAATATTGTGCTTTTGGAGAAAGTAAAAATAATAAAAGACTGACTATTTCCAATAAAAATTGGTTAATATTTGTTAAAACGCTACACACATTAAATCTGACATTAAAAATATTGTATGTGTAGGAGTGAGTAAGGTAAAGGTATCTTTAAATCGCACACTGTGGTGAAGATTCATTAATAAACCACAAGGTTCTCAGAAATAATAATTGGTTTGCGTACATTCCTGAAATAACAGGAAGGGTTTTGTCAGAATAGTCGATTCGTTTTTTTTTCCGACTACAGAACATTGAATGCCAAAACATTAACCCATTAAGTGCCAAATTTTAGGATTTATGTTTCAAACATATGTATTGTTACTTACATAAGCAGGATTCAAACAAATTTTCAAGAAAACACACAATGTTTTTTAATTTATAATCCTTTATTTGCGGATCCCTTTTTGGGGATCATAGTACAAACAATTTAATTTTTATGATATTGCACAAAGCATTGAATATGAAGACCGAAAAATCACTTTCTACATTATTTTTGAATATTTATTTTCTTACGAATTGCATATTTTCTTTACTTCCTTCGTTTCTTCCCGTTTACCGGGGAAGAGGAGTATGGTTTGCAATATTTAATTTTTTTTATTATTTCAAATAAAAGTGCATACTTTCAGGAATGCTCTTCACATTGATCGGAGTAAAATTACCAAAGATACAGCGTAGTGAGAAACGTTAAACAACTGTTCGCCTTCTCTTTTATATATTACTCCGCGATTCAAAAAACATATTCTAATGTGCATCACATTACGATTTGGCAGACAAATAAGAAGATGAAGATGCAGTTGTCAAAACTTTAAACTCCTTTTTCTCAAAACTACTTTTTCAAATGCGGTGGACATTGTAACTAAAAAACTACTTGACCGATCCATCTGAAAGTTTGCATAGATTTTCTTTAGACATTTCGTAAGACATTTTACCTATGTCGAGATAGTTTTCGTTTTGCGCTTATTTTTTGTTCAACAATAATAAATTTGTTGATTTTTACAAAATTTTTACCAAAAATTTTGTATTTTTGACTTTTGAGTGATACCAAAAATTCAAATATCATTAAAAATAAAAAAAAACTTGACGTTGTTACCTCGTGAAACTCATAAGCTAATTAATTCTTTTTGAACTTTTTGTTTCTTATGATCCAGTGACCAGTTCTAATGTACACCGCAAAATCGATTTTTTTTAGCTGCCTGTCAAAATTTGTCACCAATGGCTTGTTTCAATATTTTGGATTGAATTTTTTTTAATATTCTTTGAATTGTACGTAATAAGTTTATTTAATTTAAAAATAAAATAATTCTACCATAGCTTCAAAAAAATTCACAAAAATGTGCTTGATACGTTGATTTCAAACCCCCTTACTCCCCCCCCCCCATCCAAAAAAGCAGAAGTAATATTTCATTTTTGAAGCAAAAAGTTGGTATCATTTTTAAATAAAAGAAATAATTACACTGCATTACGAAAAATTGTGAATTTTATGAGAAAAATTACAAACAAATTAATACAGAAAGAAATTAATCCTTAAATCCACATTTCACATTAGTATGCAGAATTGCTCAAACCACTAAGTTACTGGGAATTTGATTTAGCCTTAAAATATTCGCGAAACGCGTTCCTTCGGGTTGGATGGATTCACATAAAAGTATTACATAATTGCCCTTTATTAGCTTAAATTATACATATTTATTGAATGGTGGGTGGAACAACAAACATACATACATGTAAAATGAGATATATACAGTTGTTTTTATAATAATAAAAGCTCTAAATAATATATTAATTTCTTTATCTTATGAACCTATCTCGTTGTTATCCTGTAATACAAAAAATTACTAGAGAATAATTTAATTTAGGGACCTTATGGGTTGTGCAACCTAGTGACTAGGGATGGCGGTTGTTGATAAAAAACCGGTTTTCGGTTATACCGGTTTTTTTACTTATGGTTTAACCTTGCAGTTATAACCGGTCAAAAAAACCGGTTATTCCAAAAACCGGTTTTCGGTTTTTTAACCAATAGCAAATAGGTAGGTATGTACTTAATAGGTTAAAATGTTACATCTCTTTAGTTTGCTCAATTTTCCTCCCGAAAAATTCCTTAACCATTTCAATGTATAAAAATTTTCCCAGGCGCTTTCAAGGTACCCCAATCTGGAAACTCTGATTCGTCGCTCGTTGTAGACGGCGTCGACGTGTATTGCGTTGTCAATTGGAATATTCCCAACAGTGATGATCCTACCAATCTACCGAAATGTTCCTGGGATCTACCGAGTTTAAAAATATATCCAAATGGACTTATATTTTTTTTTTAAATAAATTCGACAACCCAATTCATCCTTTTGTATAATACCAATACCTTTTAATTAATCATAACATGCCATACAAGAGTCTCAAATACTCATAAAGAATTAAACGGGCTCCATACTCTCGGCGAAGTTACTTCGCCAAAGTTGACCGAAGTCTACTTCGCGAGGAACACATTCAAGCGGTGCGATACCGACAAAGATCCCTTTGACTCGGACGCGCCAGAACGAGAGATTTCGGAAGTAGAACGAAGTTAGGCAAAGTTACACAAGGTGGCCGTCTACACTTTCGTACTTTTTGAACCTCGATCGACTTCGGCGAGAGTGAAGTGCGGGCTATGATGATTGCAATATCGATTTCAAGCAGATCACTTACAGTTTTATGTAAATATTATCATCTAAATAACTCTTCAAAAACTATAATAAAACTTAATTGTTTCATAAAAGCTGTTGTGGCACTTTCGTCCAGTTCTTTATTAGTAAATAACATTTGAATTATGGTTGTTTGGGTTAATTACTTCGCATATTATTTATAATACATATGATTGGGATCGAAACTAGATAGAAGTCTTTGAAATTTTTTCTCTGAATCAATTATTTTTTCCAAAAGGTAACTTATTCGATTTTTCACCGGTTATTGCTTTAAAAAGAAAAAACTGGTTATAACCGGGACAAAAAAACAACCGATAAAACTATTTGTTGCGAATTAAAAAAACCGATTTTAGGTTATAACCGGTAGGTTTTCCCATCCCTACTAGTGACCACTATTAAGTTAACTCAAGGTTTAAAAAATAAATATCCAATAAAATAAAGAAGATCGTCAAAAGGAAAAACATGAAAATATTGACAAACTGAAAGATCCGGACTTAACTAATGTATACAGAGAGCCAATACTAGATAAAATGGGGACAGAGAAGGTAAGAAAAGAACATATTAAACAACTATGGATAGAAATACGAGCTATTCATGCCTATTCTGTAACTCATTTCGATGATAGCAGTCAGGAAAATCGAGTAGAAGTTGCCAAGTCGAATGGAAATAGTCCAAATCGGTATTCCATAACTCCCTCGGAATCTCTACAATCGGAATAGTGAATAGAAATGACTTCGACACCATTTACCCTGTCGAAATTAGAATTCGATAATCGGAATTGACGCAAGCGCATTGTATTTTGTTTTGATGTTTATATTTTATATTTACTAAAATAATTTATTACTACTTATTTATCAATATTTATAATATTTTTACCTTTTGTATCTGCTTAATTTTTAGTCTGTGGTGGTATTTACTTAGGGAATTGTATATTTAATTTAGACATGTACGAGTATGCATCAAACCTAACCTTAAAATTGACTTGGCATCCGAAATTCAGATTCTGAATGCTGAATGTTTGCCAGTCAGAGTGTTGCCAAACGTTTTTTTGTTTATTTCTTGTACAATTTCAATAAATGGCATAATGTACAAGAATAGATTGTACAAGAACGTTTAAAATATAAAGAGAGACTTATAGCGTTGATTGATAAATGTATTATAACTGTTTACTTGTATTTGTATCAGTCGACGACGCTTATGGAAAAGAAAATAATTATAGAAAAGACGCTGTTTTTTGGAAAAAGGTGTTTGTAAGTTATTTTAGCTGGAATCAAATCTTCAGATTGTATAATTATTAGCATTATTAGTAATGTCTTACATTATAATATCTTATCCTCATTTATCTTTTTATTTATCAGTTTATCTTCTTTTTTATAACAATTTTAATTAACTTTGATTTAAAACCATTTATCATCTTTTGAGGTTTTTGTGTCCAATATTTACACTAATATTTTATTTCTTACTTTTCAAAACGTTTGTTTTTTGTTATTTCAAAACTATTTTTAAAAATGTAACTGTATGTAATGTGATAGTATGAAAAATTGAAGATATGGCAACGGTGTCGTATTTCAAATTTAGAACCAGCAAAAAACAGGTCACAGAACACCAATTTCTCTTGACAATGCGGGGTTGCCACCCCCTCTTGACCGAGTGAAATAGAAATTGCCGATTTCGATTTAACCTGCTTACGATGTGAGTTACAGAATGCCAATCCAAACACGAAAATGACGCGATAGATATCAAACATTCCGATTTCGGGTAATTACGATTCGACTTGGTCATTTCTACTCGATTTGTTAAAAGTTACAGAATAGTTAAAAGTTACAGAAAAAACAGGGCTGATTGTATTATAGAAATCACAGCTGTTATGACCACATCATTTGATATAAAAAAGCGCTTTCCATGCATGACCGTTTTAGGTACTGAAACAGATGGAACTCGATAGGGACCAAATCTGGTGAATACGGTGAATGCTCCAGTAGTCCGAAGTTTAATTAATGAATGTTAGCCATTGTCAAAATGCTTATGGTGCATTGTCCTGTTGAAAATATTTTTTTATTTGCAAACCGGATCTTCTTTCAGAAATTTTGTCCTTCACCTGGTCTTCCAGACCAGTATACATGTCATTCATCGATTTAAAAAAGGCATATGACACGGTTCCCAGAAAACAACTATGCAACACCATGAACGAAATCGGAATAACTCAGAAGTTAATAGAAGCCGTAAAAAACCTTTACAACAAAAACAGGGCAAGAGTTAAAACCGGCATTTAAATACATCAACGAATTTAAGACCACAAAAGGCTTACTACAGGGATGATCTTCATCTCCAACACTGTTCAAGATATTCGTAGAACAAATATTAAAACCATGGAAAAAAATGTGAAGGCATGGGAATATCAATCCGGGACAACTTCTTCTACGCATTAAGTTTTGCAGATGACCAAGTGGTAACGGCTCAAGATGAAGAAGATCTGTCGATTTAGAGTGCTGGTTTGCGCTCTCTATTCTAAGTGAAAAATGAGACAGTTTTATATTGGTTTTACTCCTTTGAGTAACTAGGTCCATTTTCTGTTGGAATTTACCAGCTGAACAGACGGGGTCGTGAATTGTAAGTTTTTTGAATTCCCTCTTGTCTTCTTCGCTTCAGCATCCATCTGGCTTGCAATTTTTAGAAGCCATGGAGGTGTTACCAGGAAGATGGTCCAATAAGTTTTCAATTAAATATCTTTTAGGAATATTTTTAATATGTATAAACTTTGGAAATCGTGATTTGGGATTTACAATGTATAAACATTATAAATTATGATTTGAGAGTGCTCCTAGTAGCATTTAACGTGTCTTGGTTTGTTTATTTCTACTGTATCTTGATTTTAAATTTAGTAGAGGATGCACACTCTCAAAGAATGGAACCACCAAGCAAGAGATAACCATCACATTAGCACAGACAAGATCATGTATTAAACAAATGAATGGGCTACTGTGGGATAGAGAGATTACCATAAATACAAAAAAGAGAATATATAACACCTTGGTATGTAGCGAATGACCTATGGAGCAAAAAATTGGGTAATAAAAAACGAAACAGGTCCAAAATTACAGCGACTGAAATCGAGTTCATGAGAAGAAGCTGCAGAGTGATAAAAATAGAACGCATTAGAAATGAGGAGATAAAACGAAGAATGGGAGTAGAACAGGACATACTCAGCTACATCGAGGAAAGACACGTTTAATTTGGAATGGACATGTGAGAAGAGTAGATCGTACAAGGTGGATATCAAAGATTTCGGTTTGGAGCTCAATAGGAAAGAGAAGAAAAGGTAGACCCCGAAGATCATGGAAGGATAAAGTGGACGAGGCCATGGAAAGACGAGACCTTAGAGACGGAGAATATGACAGAAAAGAAACGACTGGAGACATTGGCTGAAAGAGGGAAGGCGGCGACAGCTGTAAAAATCCTTATACAGGGTGTCCAGAAACTCTACCGACAAACGAAGACAGGAGATTCCTCAGATAATTTTATGACAATTTAACCCAATTCACCTAGTCCGAAAATGCTTCCTAGGGGAGCTAGAGCTCTTTGAAGAAGGCGCCATGTAATTAGTTTTTCGTAAATAGCTCCAGAACGCTTCTATTTAGAAAAACGAAAATTGGTATACATATTTACTTTCCTGAAATGAATCGATTCCATCTATTGCGAATTTCTAGTACCGGTCATAGGCATACGTTTTGGGTAGGGCAACGGTTATTTTATCGCATAACTTTTTTGTCTTCAACTTTTAAGCATTTTTGATACTGGATTATTAAATTGCGAGGTATTATAGTATTAAAAGGTACTCTTACTTTAAGTCGATAGGATACACCGTTTTCTAGAAAAATCGATTTGAAAGTTTTTAGTTTTGGGAATTTGATAAAAAAAGTTAAAAAAATTAAAAAACAAACCGATGTATTTTACCAACTTAAAGCAAGAGTAACTTTTAGTACTCGAATATCTCATAATTGAACAATCTACTGTCAAAAATACTTAAAAATTAAAGACAATATAAAGGTATGCTATAAAATAACTGTTGACCTACCCAAAACAGACGCCTATGACCGGTACTAGAAATTCGCCATTAATGAAATCAATTAATCTCTGGAATATAAATAAATCTACCAGTTTTCCTCTTTCTAAATAGTTTTTTTTGAACCTTTTTTTTTTAATTCAAGGAACGAAAAATTTTCAAATCGATTTTTCTAGAAAACGGTGTATCCGATCGACTTAAACTAAGAGTACCTTTTAGTACTATAATAACTCACAATTAAATAATTCAGAGTCAAAAATGCTTTAAAATTAAACACAAAAAGTTAGGCGATAAAATAACCGTTGCCTTACCCAAAACGGACGCCTATGACCTGTACTAGAAATTCGCAATGGATGGAATCGATTCATTTCTGGAAAGTAAATATGTATACCAATTTGTTTTTTTAAATAGAAGCGTTCTGGAGGTATTTAAGAAAAACTAATTACATGACGCCATCTTCAAAGAGCTCTAGCTCCCTTAGGAAGCATTTTCGGACTAGGTGAATTGGGTTAAATTATCTTAAAATTATGTGAGGAATCTCCTGTCTTCGTTTGTCGGTAGAGTTTTTGGACACCCTGTATAGATAGATAGACCTGGTTTGAAAAGTTAAAATAATATTTATTACTTTACAAAGAGACAGACAAAGTAACAGAAGTATACGCGAACAATGTCAAATTAAAAATATTAACAGGTGGATAAAAATAAGAAAAAAAACTGGAACGAACATGTAAACCGAATGTGACCAGATAGATTAACAAACATCTGTAAAAAAAAACAAGTTGTATAGCAGAAGACCCGTTGGAAGACCGCCGAAAAGGAGGAAAGACAATGTACAGTCAACAACAACTGAAACAGAATAAGAGGCAGACAAACAAGAGTAATACTAGTCGCACGAAGAAGAAGAAGACAAAGAAGAAGATTAATTCCTGCAACATTATCATTATTATTACGAACTGTGGCTCATGGTGTAAGTCCGAAACCAAATTATTCTCTACACGCATTTATTTAAATTTGAAAAACATCCCGTAAATCTCTCATCTAAGAAACATCAACGAGAAAGATCAATATAGAAGCCATGACCTGCAGTTCACCTTGCTTTATTGTATGCTTAACGACAATGTCAAATAACCCATTTTAACCAAATATTTTAAAAGACATTCTTTTAAATCCCAACTGAGTCATTTAACACAGTTGTAAATACGTTGTGAAAATATGTAAACGACTTTTATCTATCTGTATAATGGTCTAATATATTATTGAAAAAGATTATCTGCCAATGTTTTTGGCGCCAACGAGTGTCTATTTCTGAGAAAAAATCATCGGCTGTATTTGAGTTAGAAAAGAAAGAAGAGAAAATATACATAGCGGTTTACAGCATATAAGACTAATCAACCTACACTCTAGTTTTGTGTGGGCAGTTGAAGTTGAACCGCCCCAGAGCACACAGAAAGACAACGTTCTCTCTTGACCAGAGACGTACCAAACCATAAATTATATTTAATATTTTTTATATACCATTGACTAATAACACCGTTTCAGCCTTCGATAAAAACTACACTCACGCGCATTCTACACAATAGTATCTTTTTGTTGCGTTTTTTCTCTAAGCTCTTGTCGTAAAATGGTTTAGCCTCTGTTACAATACTTGCTTTTATATTAACTAAACAATCAATGAATCAATGAAATATTAGACTAATGATGTTTGAACTATATAATAAAGGGCATATGCACAGATAGATAAAAAAATATTCATGATATGTGTTTCTTTAACACTGCTAATATTCAATTTCAATATTGTAACATCTTCTTTAATATTTTATTTCCGTCTATAATACATTCGAATATCGAGGGTTTACACAACACAATATGCAATTCAAGACGAAGATTCAGAAAACGAACAGGTAAATACCAACATCCAAACATTTGAGGTGTAACAATAAGGTACCTGGACCAGATGAAATCCCTTCAAAAATACTCAAACTAATGAATGAAAGGGGAATTTCAGCACTACATAAAATATTTAATTTTATTATTATGAAACTGATTTTTATTCTAAACAGTGGTTACACTCTTATCTACATTTATTCACTTACCCAAGAAAGCCATTGCAAAAAGATGTGAGGATCACAGACTCGTTAGCCTGATGAATCACACTTTAAACGTATTCTTAAAAATTCTAGATCAAAGATTATACAAAAAATGTGATCGGAATTTCAGTGATTCTCAGTTCGGGTTTAGGCAAGGTTTAGGAACAAGAGAAGCAATAGTAGCAACACAGTTGCAGGTCCAAAATTGTTACGATCAGAGGAAGGACGTGTTCCTATGCTTTTCAGATTACGAAAAAGCGGTTGATCGTTTTTAACACCACAAGTTAACCTTTAACTACCCGCGCATCAAGTTATAACATAACTACACGCGTGGCGTACTTTGTACGCCACAAGAAAATACACTTAAAAACAGCGGATTTGTTTAATTTTTTTTGAAAAAATACACTTAGTTGTTTGTTATAAACCTTATTCGGCATCAGTGAATACTTGGAGTTCCTTTTCAGTAAACCAATTGGGATTTATAACTGGAATCATGGAATAACTGGATTCCATGATAAATAAAATTACAAATAAAATTTTTTTTTAAATGTGATTTTTTACAGGAGAAAAAGTATTGTTTACAAAGAAAAATATATTTTTTGCCATAATGACTAAAAAACAATTAAAATATGTACTTATATTACGACTTAAAGTAATATAATCCTGGGGTATATTGTCCACCACCGGAAACAACAAATAATAAAATGTAAATTACGATCTTTCCAGAACGCCGATTATAACGAAACTAAAACCAAATTGTAAAGCACATTCCAGTGATAGGTTAGAAAAATAAGCAAGGTCAAAAATTAAATTTTTAAATATATTTCCAGTAGAATTCTTATATCTGGCGTACAAAGTACGCCAGCGCGTGTAGTTAAAGGTTAATGCAGATCCTCAAGAAACTTGATATAGACCAAAAAGACATAAGATTCATTGACAACTTGTACTGGTATCAAACGGCACAATTAAAAATAGACCATTCTATATCCAAGCCCATGCATATAAACAGGGATGTATGCTTTCCCCTCTTTTATTTAACATTTATTCGGAAGCCATATTTCAAGAGTAGGCTTTGGAAAATGCAGAGATGGGAATCAAATAAATTGAGTATTGATTAACAACATACGATATGCTGGTGATGGTGTCTTAATTTTTGACAACATATTCGATCTTCAACAACTTGTCACTATAATCGGAGAATAGAGTAAGTGAATGGAATTAGAGATTAATATAAAAAAAAAAAACAAATTCATGATCATCTCGAGAAACTTGGATGCACTTAAAAACTCCACAGTAACACTGAAAGCCAAGTCCATTGAAAGAGTGAGCAAATTTAAATACCTGGGAACGTGGCTTTTTGAAGACTGGGCATTGGACAGGGAAGTAAAATGTCGCATTGATCAAACTCAACGAGCTTTCCTAAAATTCAGGAAAGTATTGACCTGTTGAGAGTTCGATCTTCAACTGAGACTAAAGTTTACTAAGTGCTACGTATGGTCGGTGCTGCTATATGGCGTAGAGGGCTGGACACTCAAAACGAGGGATATAAACAGATTAGAAGCCTTGAAATGTGGCTCTATCGTCGTATCCTAAAGATACCATGGACGGCGAAAGTTACAAAAATATGTCCTAATGAGAATGTAGATGTCCTTAAGAGAATCAACCAAAAACTCCAACTTTTCAAAACCATCAAAAAAAGGAAAACGGCATATCTGGGTCACATCATGCGAAACGAGAATACCAGTTCCTTCAACTTATAATCGAGGGTAAAATTAAAGACAATAGAGGAATATTACGCAAGAAAATGACCTGGCTCCGAAACACAAGGCAATGGACAGGGATTAACGACATACAATCTTTGATACACATTGCAAGAAACAGAGAGTTAATGGAAAATGTGATCGCTAACATCCATTAGTGGATTTGCATCTGAAAAAAAGAAACATTTGAGAGAAACAAAATGACGGGATGACCCCAATGAAGACATAATAAAAATTATGAAAGAAATAATGACAAAAAACGATGACATAATGATACAAATAAGAAGTATACGCAACAGTAAGACGCAGCAGTAAGGAAAAGACACTGGAGTAAATCAAAGAACTAAAAAGCAAAAATAAATAACTAGAAGAAGGGCTCAAAATGGTAAACAAAAGAGATAGAGCAACCAAAGAAAGATAAATGGAGAAACAATATATTAATAAAGCGCCTAGAATAAAGAGAGCTGCAGGTCAAACTGAGAGGAGTCGGAAGAATTGGAGAAAAAATTTGCAAATAGTTGAAATGAAGAATATGGAAGACAAGATTCGCGTATTTAAGAACAAAACAAACTAGAAGTATACAGGGACAAAAAATTTACATAGTATCTGATTTAACAAAGAAAGAAACTGAAATACAGGCTAAGATCAGAAAAATGGTGAAGGATGAGAAAGATATAGGTAACACTACGAATATGGGATACATGAAGAGAGAGATAAATGGGAAAGAGTGGAAATACGACTGCAATAATGAAAAATGGTCTAGGCAGGAATTAAGCCCAAAAATGACCCCAAAAACGTGAAATAAAATAAGGAAGAAGCACCAAATGCAATGGCGAACAAGAATTTAGAATCACAAAATACAAAAACAAAGAGGAATGAAAAAGGAAATCAACATATAGAATAGAGGACAGGGAGATAAAAGAGATTAAGCAGGGAACATGGAATATGAGAAGTAGTAAAGAGTGGTAATAGTAGAAAAGACAGGCAAAACTGGTTAAGGAAATGATAAGCTAAGAAATAGAAATACGAGCAAAACAATAAAACGAAAAGGTTTAAAAAATATAAACAAATTAAAGATACTGGCTATTTTGAGTAGAGGTAGACACAAAGAATAGGGAAAAAGGAGTGGAACTAACAATCGCACCAAATAGATTAAAAGATATTGCAAAAACCACTAAGACAAAATAAGGTGCACAGACAAAGACGGAACTATAAAAACAGAAGGTGAAAAAATTATGGAGATATGGCGATAACATTTTAAAGAGGTAACAAACAGGGACAAGGAACACCTAGATGAAAAAGAGACATAAACGCAAAGCAAACAACAGTATCCATAAAAAGAGAATTAGAGAAGACAATAGGGGTGGTTGAACTAGATAATGCAGTAGGAAAGGACAAGATTACCCCACAAATGATAGGATAGATAGAAACAAGGGATAAAGCGTCTATAAGAATAATTAATAAATGAGATAATAAATAAAGCGAAAATACCACAGAACTGGAAATATGCATTATACTACCAATACATAAGAAAGGGTACAAGAGACCTGTATCAACTATCAAGGCATAACCATGTCAAGTATAGGAAAAGTATTTGCTAAATTGCAAGAATAGTAGAGAAAAGAATAAAGGCTAAAATAGATCCAACATTGGAAGACACGCAATATGGGTAAAGAAAGAACAGAAGCAAGCAAAACCTCATATTCACCATAAGACAAATGCTAAATAATATATGCTAGAGTAGATTGATGTATATGCTAATAAAGACCTAGAGACTACATAAATTTAGAGACGAAAATTGACAAAATTTGAAGAAAGGATATGTGGAAAACATTACGAGAAAGAGTACTGAATGGTAACAAAATAGAATAAATTATAAAATATACAGGGGTAAAGCTCAATAGACCCGCTATAGTAATAGAAAGCAATAAAAGCTAATAACAAAAATTGTAGATAACTTTGAGATTCATATTACAAAATTAGTTAGAATATTACAGGGTGTTCGATAACCTAGTGGCAGACCCCACTTATATTTTTTTTGGATGGAACACCCTGTATTTTATTTTATATTCGAAATTTACTTAACTGTCTCATCACAAAAATATAAAGGTTTGTTATGTTATATAGTACAGGGTATGTACAAAGTTATAACCAATTTTATATGAAAATCCTGGATAAAAAGTTCAACATCCTGTATAAATAAAAATAAGCTCAACAGAAATGGTTAATTGGTGCCATATTTTTTAATGATGTTCAAAATTTTTAGAAATTTTTAGATTAATATTGCTAATTTTCTGTATATCGAATACAGGGTGAGTCAAAACGCAAGTACATTATTTTCTCAGTAGTTTTAAATGGAATTTTATTTCATTATCGAAAAGTACCATTACCGTACTTTAATTTTTGTATAACATTCCCTATGTCTAAATTTATTAGTTTTCTAGATATTTTCAGTTTCAGAACAAATTTTTAATTAGGGTCTAAATCTTTCCAAATTTTAAGTAAGCCATGACTGAATTGTCTAAAACTGACAATTTACGATTACTGATTATCAATCCAACAAATTTAAACTAATATCAATGTAACAATGTAGCAAATAAAGAAAGAAAAATAATTTATTAGTAATAAATTTTACAAAAAAAAGCAACCACAACATACAACATTTTTGAAACAATTAAAAACTACTTTTGTATATAAATGTAACAAACAAAGAAAGAAAAATAATTTATCAGTTATAAATTTTACAAAAAAAAAACACAAACAGCAAATGCAACATTTTGGGAAAACAATTAAAAACTACCTTTGTATGTAAATGTAACAATGTAACAAATAAAGAACGAAAAATAATTTATCAGTAAAAAATTTTACAAAAAAAAAAACATGAACACAAAATACAACATTACTGAAAAATATTTAATTACATAAGGTGTTCAAAATGACCTCCTAACACATTTATGCATGCCGAAAAATGGTAATTGAATAAGTTACTTACACTACGAAGCATTAATTTGTTAATTTACACTCTATATACTTTGTATTCTATTTTTAATCTCCTCCCTTGTTGTTGGAGGCATTTTATAACCTTCTTTCTTAACGTAACCCCATAAAAATCAGTAAAGTTTATTAAATTCTGTTGATCTGGGTGGCCACGCCACTGGTCAATTGAAAAATGAAAATATCTCGAAAATTAATAAATTTAGACATAGGGAATGTTGTATACAAATTAAAGTACGATAATGGTACTTTTCAATAGTGATATAAAATACAGAGTGTTCCATTTAAAATTACTGAGAAAATATTGTACTTGCGTTTTGTCTCACCCTGTATTCGATATAAAGAAAATTAGCAATATCAACCATTGTTAATAATTTTAACAACCAACAGAAAAATATGGCACCAATAAACCATTTCTGTTGTGCTTATTTTTATTTATACAGGATGTTAAACTTGTTACGATTTTCATATAAAATTGGTTATAACTTTGTACATACCCTGTATAACATAATAAACCTTTATATTTTTGTGATGCGACAGTTAAGGAGATTTCGAATATAAAATAAAATACAGGGTGTTCTATTTAAAAAAACAAAAGTTTGGTCTGCCACTAGGTTATCGAACATCCTGTAACATTCTAACTAATTTTGTAATATGAATCTCAAAGTTGTCTACAATTTTTGATACTAACTTTACTTGCTATCTATTAGTATAGCGGATCTATTGAGCTTTACCCCACTAATCAATTACCCTGTATGTATAAAAATAAGATATATATAGTAAAATCAAAAAATAATGAATTCAAGGAATTACTAGGATACTGGAAAATGAAACAAACACAACTATCTGAACTACCACTCGCGGACGATGGCCTCGATAGCGGATAACACCGAAAATACACAATACAGTCTAGAAATATTGGATGAAGAGCTATGATAAGCATGAAAATAAATAAATAAAATAAATAATAGCTAGGACAAAATGATTCATGGCGTAAGATTTAATGAGGTGTAACTAGAACAAGAAATTTAAAATCACTTTAAATATCTAGCAGAAATTATAGAAGAAAACGATAAACAGAATCAGGAAATAAACGAAAGATTGGGAATAACCGGAAACATATTTAATACAATGACAACAACATTTTTTTGGGAAAAGAGATAAAGATCGTTAAAACACTAGTAGGCTAAGAAAAGAATAGACCAAGTCAGAAATTCAAAAAGAAAGAAAGAACGAAAGACTCAGATGGTACACGCATACGTGTCGAATATCGGACGAAAGACTTACAAACCAAGTGAAACACGAGTGCAATGAAAAAACAAAATAGGAAGATAGCCCAGGGTAATAAGACAAAAATATACCCTGTTCGTGACACCTCAGCAGCCAGGATACTGAAGCGTTTTTTCGACAGGTATAATACCTATAGGAACAAATTGTAACTATTTCCTGCGTAGGATCTGGCGGCCATTTTTATTTATAAACAATTAACTGTCAACAAATGGCATTTTCCCTTTTTTTCAAATCAACGGAAAGCAGTGAAAATTATGATTTTTTAGTACAAATATCTTCGAGATTATGGAAAGAGCTTTAAGATGACGTATTGCAAAATTTGATATATTCATTTATTTTTAATATAATTGCGAAAAAAGGTCGGAATTGCAAAAAAAAATATTTTCGCAATAACTGTTGTAAAAATTAGTGTACAGCTTTGAAATGAAATTTTTGTCAAATGAGGGTTCTTTGGTGCTTATGTAATATGTGATAAAAATTTCAAAGCGATTCATTTAATTGTTTAAATTTTATTCAAATTTTATCCCAGAGAACATTTTTTTTGCAATAACATAAGTCAGAACAAAATGACGTTAGGACCATTCCACAGGTGTCAAATGAAAGAGCATGAGCTACATTTTCAACATGGTTTAAAAAAGTGAATAAAAATGCATTTATTAGTAATAAATAATTATGCAGAAGTATCGTCAATTTCTCTTTATAAACTTTTTGAATAACTTTTTCCAAAAAAAATTACTGTTTTACCCTGTTTTAAATGTACAACTATCGAGTAATATTATTTATATCATAATTGATAAAAAATTATAATAAATATATACAATTTCTTATATTAACAAAATAAAAAGTTTATAAGGAAAGATTTACGATACTTTTGCATAATTATTTATTACTAATAAATGCATTTTTTATTCACTTTTTTTAAACCAAGTTGAAAACATAGCTCATGCTCTTTCATTTAACACCTGTGGAATGGTTCTAACATCATTTTTTTCTGACTTATGTTGTTGCAAAAAAAATGCACTCTGGGAAAATGAATTTGAACAAAATTTAAACAATTAAATTAATCGCTTTGAAATTTTTATCACATATTAAGCACCAAATAACCCTTATTTGACAAAAATTTCAGAGCTGTACACTAATTTTTACAACAGTTATGGCGAAAATATTTTTTTTGCAATTCCGTCTTTTTTCGCAATTATATTAACAATAATTGAGTATATCAAACTTTGTAATACGTCATTTTAAAGCTTTTTCCATAATCTCGAAGATATTTGTACTAAAAAAACCATAAGTATCCCTGTTTTCCATTGATTTGAAAAAAGTGAAAAACGTCATTTTTGACACTAAATTGATTACAAATAAAAATGGCCGCCAGATCCTACCCAGGAAATAGTTACAATCTGCTCTTATAGGTATTACCTGTCGAAAAAACGCTTCAGTACCCTGGCTGTTCAAGTGTCATGGAAAAAACCTTATTACCCTGGACTAAGACCAAGAGCTAGATGGATAGAGGGTGTCAGGAAGGAAATTGTGAAGAGCGTTTCAGTATAGGAAGAAGTACGAAATCAACCACATGATATGAAAGAGTGGAGACAAATATTTTGTACTCTGTTCTCATTTCTACTGGATCTGCTTTCTCCATCATAGTTTCAGGCGGTTACAAGTAGGACTTATGTCTTATTATCTGAACAACCATAGATAGGCTATGATGTCAAATAGAAACCTCTCCTTTCATTAAAATTTTACATTTGCTGTATGTCAAGAAACTATTTCCTTATAATACAAAGTGGACCTATAAATCAGAATCACAATCCACAGTGACATGCAAATACCAATTAAGGATGAATCATTTTTAACAACGTGGTGCTTGCTGACACTTTTATCAAGAAACACACATAATCTAAAAGGTGTCACTATACAAATCTTAACTTATTTTTATCCTCGTTCTCGAGCAAACGTCCGGTTTATGTTTTATTTAAATTTATTCAGACTATAGAGTGACACTCAAGTTAATATCTTATCAATAAACGATGCGAATGCTAAAAATGCGTGTTTACGTTTTCTCACCAGCCTTCAAATTAGCCGTCAAACACCACTCGGTAATAACGTTTCCAGTTTAAACGGCTTACTTAGCTCTTTAGGTGCTTCTAGTAGCAAAAATACCTTGGGTTATTTTCGAAATATTTTAATGAGTTGGATTGCACAAATTCAAATGGAGTGTATAGGAATTTGCTGAATTGGCCTTTATACTACGAGACTTCACGGTTCTTTGGTGGTTAGAGTTCTTTTAGGTAATAAAGAGTTTAGTACGGTTAGAAAGTATCTCTTTCTGCAAGCATTAGAAATAATCCTAAATGTTATAGAAAATTGTAAAGCTGCGATCTAAAATCTATTTTGCTCAAATATAACAAGAGATATTCTTCTTCTTTAAGTGCCGTCTGCCAATCGGAAGTTGGATATCATCATCACTATCTTTACTCTATCTACCGCTGCTCTGAAGAGTTCTATAGAACTTCATTTAAACCTGTCCCTTAAATTCTTCAACCATGACACTCTCCTTCTTCCTTTACTTCTTCCTCTTTTTATCTTCCCTGTGTTATCAGTCTTAGCACTTTATATATCTGTCCCCTCATTACGTGTCCCAGATATTGTAACTTTCTTATTGTTATTGTATTTATTATTTCGTATTCTTTGCCTTGACATCTCACACACTTAAAAGGTTTTTAAAGATCATTCATAAACGCATTTACCAAACACTTGATATGGATATTGGAGACCAATTTGGATTCCGTAGAGGCGTAGGTACCCGTGAAGCTCCCTTTGCATTTAACGTACTAATCCAGAGATGCTTGGACGTGAACCAGGATATGTACGTCTGTTTCATAGATTACAACAAGGCTTTTGCTAAAATCCTCCACAAACAGCTAATGGACGTCCTCAAAGCAAAACAATTACAATACAATGACCTTCGAATTATAATAAATCTATATTATAAACAGCAAGCACACACACGCATTAACGAACACACATCAGAAGAGTTCGAAATTAAAAGAGGAGTGCGACAGGGGTGTGTATTGTCACCACTACTATTCAATGGATACTCTGAAGAAATTATGAAAAGAGCTCTTAAGGGAAAAACAGCAGGAACAAAGGTAAATGGAACGCCAATTATTAACAACATTAGATCTGCGGACGATACTATCATAATAGCAGACAACCTTAAAGACCTCCAAAGGCTAATGAAGAAGATAGTTGAGTATGGAGAAGAATATGGATTATCAATAAACATCAAGAAAACTAAATTTATGAGGATATCAAAAGCCCAACATAATGATGAAAGCCTGACAATTAAAGGTAAAACTTTAGAGCAAGTAGAAAACTGCAACTATCTTGGCACAATAATTAATCACACAAACGATTACTCCAAAGAAATCTAAGTTCGAATAGAGAAAGCAAGAACAAACTTCAATAAAATGAAAAAGGTACTTTGTGAAAGATAACTGAAATTATACTTATATTAAGAGTTACGCTGGCAAGGTGTTATATTTTCTCGACTCTGCTTTACGGGATAGAAGCGTGGACTCTTAACGCATCGACTACTAAGAAGTTGGAAGCATTTGAACTGTGGGTGTATAGAAGAATCCTGAAGATATCATGGACCGAGCATATAACAAACAACGAACTCATGAGAAGAGTCAACAAAAGACTGGAAATATTGGAAACCATCAAGACACGAAAGCTGAAGTACCTGGGGCATGTTATGCGTAATGAGAGATACAACATATTTCAGTTGATTATACAGGGGAAAATCCAGGGCAAGAGAAGTGTAGGAAGGAGACGAATCTCGTGGTTGCGTAACTTGAGGGAATGGTACGGATGCACATCAACCGAACTATTTAGAACAGCAGCATCTAAGATCAGAATAGCCATGATGATTGCCAACCTCCGTCGCGGAGATGGCATGTGAAGAAGAAGAAGATTCTTTTTCCATTTCTCGCAATACCATGTATATGTATATGTTACCGGCCAAACCCGATTTCAGGACAAACTAGTTTGGCCTATGCCAAACTAGTTTATCCCGATATTAATATGGATACTGCAGGATAAACTAGTACCGGCTAGTAAAAACATCATAGTATACCTACAAAACCAAAATAAATAGATAAACTGAAAAAAATACTCTGTAATTGGATATAAGATAATTGTTTTTATTAAAACGATAATGATTAGTCCTTAAAACTAATGGACAATTGGTAATACAAACAATCATATTATAAAAATCCTCAATTATTATAAAAATTAGTATTTATTTTTCTATCGAGTGCTTCGGTGCATAGTACCATGCCTTCTTGCACTTGCATGTGTTTGTGGAGCAGTTTTTCATAGCAGCATAAATTCAGTTGTGAACCAACTGAATTTATCATAGCTTATTATCACAACTCGTGGACACGACTGCATAATATGCAGACACTTACAAAGGGACGTCTGCGTATGAAGTCGTATCTGTGAATGTGTTAAGTAAGAAAAAATAAACCCAGAATATGGTATTTGAAGGACACCAAGTTTGGTGCAAACTTTGTAAAATCCTTCGTCATATTTGTCTAAAGAATCACTCCAATGATGTTTCTGAGATCACATTTGCCTGTAGGCATCACTGTCTTCTCTAAGGGTTAACATTAAAATTATCTTCATCTTTAATGTCATTTATGATTTCTTGCTGCAAAGATGAAGTCGAAAGTCCTAAACCAATGCTCTAAAATATCGTTAATAGTTGCAGCTACGAGAGATTAAGTTGAATTAGAACCATTTTTATTTTTCAAATACACCTGCAACATAAACTCTGTTCCATAAGCAAATGCAAGTGCAAGAAGACAATGATATCCCGCAATTCTAAGTGTCTCCAAAGCCCATATGAAAAAATTATAATAACTGGCTGACCCGGCAGACTTCGTACTGTCTCAATAGATAAAAACAAACTTTTGTGTAAAATACACTTAAAATAAACAAAAGGAATTCGTAATTAATAAACAAAAAATGCTCGATGTGAATGAGGTTTTATTATTATTTTGAATTAATTACATATGATGTTTGAAGTAATAACGTTTAGTTAGAAGTAACAAAATAAAGTTTGTAGTGCAACAGTTACAATCTTAAATTTGTTTATTTTATAATGAAAATAACAGCTTTATTAAATAAACTTAATAAAATTTTTATCTACATTCAAAACAACCCTGTATTTATAATGGGGTTCGTGGTTGTCCAACTATATAGGTGTTGATTAATCAAAATAAAATTAAATTAAAATTTAATATCGTTAAATAAAATAAAATAAAATTAACTAAAAGTAAATTGAATCTAATAAAAATAAATAAAATTTAATAAAATGAAATAAAATAAAAACAATAAATGGAATTAACAATGAAATAAAATAGAATAAACGGTAATAAATAAAATACTTAAATTAAATAAAATTAAATAAAATTAAACAAAATTAATTAAAATTAAATAAAATTTTATAATTTGCTGCTTGTTCTTTTCGTGTGCTCAGAACTTTTCTCCTGCTTGCCGTTCGTCAGAAAAGTTCGGTTTAGAGATATTTTTAGAAAATTTCGAAAAATTAAAAAATTTATATTTTGCCCAATTTAAGTAAAAAAGTTAAACAGTTGCACTTTTCTTCGATGAAATTTGTTGCTCGTTCTTCTTCTGTTTTCAGAATATTTCTACGGCTTAAGATATAGTATTTCGGACACCGATTGCGCTAGAGAAAAAATACCTCGAAAATTAATAAATTTAGACATAGGGAATGTTGTATACAAATTAAAGTACGATAATGGTACTTTTCAATACTTTGTTCTTTTCGTGTGCTCAAAACTTTTCTCCTGCTTGCCGTTCGTCAGAAAAGTTCGGTTTAGAGATAGTTTTAGAAAATTTCGAAAAATTAAAAAATTTATATTTTGCCCAATTTAAGTCCAAAAGTTAAACAGTTGCACTTTTCTTCGATGAAATTTGTTGCTCGTTCTTCTTCTGTCCTCAGAATATTTCTACGGCTTAAGATACAGTATTTCGGACACCGATTACGCTAGAGAAAAAATTTTAGTACCGTTCGGCTATCAAGAAGTCTTCCTTTCCTACTTAATTTCGTATTTTTCACGTGATAATTGTGAGAGTTATGGCGTCATGGGTAACCCCCTTATGACGTACGGGTATGAAATATAGATAACAACCTACTCCCAGACCGGTCGAATATACCTTCCAAATTTCATAAAAATTGGTCAAGACGTTTTGGAGGAGTATGGCAACAAACACTGTAAAAAGAGCATTTTATACATATGGATATACAATTTTGGGTGGCTACTAAGGGTCGATTTCTCATACCTGCGTTAATCTATGGTTAAGTTGACCGCAGTTCACCGGTGAACTTCGGTTCTGTTTGGAATGCATTTCTCATTGCACGTTCATATCAGTACACGTTCTACAGCTTTCGAGAAATACCAATAGATCGCAAAAGGTAAAAAACTATCGCCATTTTGTACGAAATTTTTTATTCTGTTTTTGAATAAAGTTAAATTTAAGTATTTATAGTCAAATAGTAATTTTAATAATTATAAATAAATGTTATAAAAACAAAAATAATGTTATCGTTTATCGTTAGGCTTAATATAATAAAGGTTATATTTATATTATGACAGCGTTTCGTGTTAATACAACGCATGCGTAATCCATGAAATCATCGTAACTGGGTTCTGAAATCTTTGAACGGCCGAATTCCAGTGTTCAAGCATCGTTCAAGTTTAAAATGCCATCGGTTGAACGTGAATTGAGAAAGACGATTTTGATTTTAAACTGACGTTCACTAAAAGTTCAGGTTAAACTGGAGTTGAACTCGATATGAGAAATTGGCTCTAAAATGACTACATAAAACCGTATAAACCTTCCCTGAACTTCCACAAATAATTCAACATCAGAATTAGCCAAATCGGTCCAGCCATTCTTGAGTTTTAGCGGGACTAACGAACAGCAATTGATTTTATATATAAGATTTTTATAATTGACGTATAATTATTGTTTTTATCAAAGGAACACTTAATATTTTTTATATAATTGTTTGTATTTTCAATTTTCCATTAGCTTATGCCGAATCATTATCATTTTAATAAAAGTGATTGATTTACATCCAATTTCAGGGTATTTTATTCAGTTTATCTATTTTATTTTGGATTTGTAGGTCCTACTATAATGTTTATACTAGGCCGTACTAGTATATACTGCAGTGTCCCTATTAGTATCAGGTCAAACTAGTTTGGCCTAGGCTAAACTAGTTTATCCTAACGCGCTCAGGACAAACTAGTTTGGCCTTAGCCAAATGGTGGCATTTGGTGCCATTTTTAAATTAAATATTATGTTTATACGGAATTAAACCACAATTAATTGAAATAAAACTTACATTTCATAATTTTTGTTTGATATTTTGATTTTCACTCCGGAAATCATTTTCAAAAAAGAATATTTCAGAAAATAATGAGGTGTTATTATAACCGAAAGCATTAAAAATATTGCTAAAATGTTTTGTCCCCCTTGTCTGTTGACAATTTCCTATTTTTTAATGTTGTTTCGTAATTTAGTATCTATTGCTGTTCTAATTCCGTGTAAATATTGTTATATAATTTTTATGGGGAAAATATAGAAAATTAATTTATGCCAAAGACCACGAGATCGTAGATTTTCATCGCCCTGTATATGGCCAAAAGATTGTAAATAGTATTAGTTAGTCATAAGCAGTGTTTCGTTGAAAGTGAAAATCGTTCAGTATTAGTGTTTCTATGAACGGACTTATACAATTGATACGGTCGGATTGGAAAGTACATGTATTCGCTTTGAAGTAAACAATAGGACATTTATAAATGCTTCTTGGAAGGAAAGACGGTAAACACCATTATTGTGTAGTTTTAGAATATATCGGGTTTTTATATCATGTAGAAACACAAAAGTAATTTTGGTGTCTCCTGGAATTTGACAAAATGGAACAGTTGTATACAAAATTAATTTGTTCTTAAGAAATGAAAGGCGGGATGTAATGTGTAGGGCGGATTTTTGTGATTGGTGAGAGAGACGGATGGAACGAGAATAGAGTGTTTGAGTCTGACTTGGAGGAGAAAAAAAGTTTCACTGTAGAATGAACTTCGGGAGAGAGCAGTCCAGTTTTTGAAAAGTAAGAAGTCGGTGTAAAGTGGTGAAGTTGGCGGCCGTGTAAACAGAATCGTGTTGAAACGAAATCGTTGATCGAATTGAGAAGTTAAATCCCCTTGTGCCCGAGGAGGTTCCTGTTTCTGTCTGGAACGAGTAGCCGGTTGGTATTAATTTGCACAAGATATCGAGCAGAGGGAAAACTGAGGAGAGATTTCGAGCGAGTGTTGTTGTTTGTGAAGCAGTTGGGACGAGAATACGAGAAGGATCCTAGGAGCAAGTGTGGGAGAATCAAGGACTACACAATCTGTGAGAAGAAGGAAAGGAGAGAAAAAAAGGTTAGTCATATTATTTGTCAAACGGAGAGAGTTGTTTTATATTATATACCATATTTGTTTATTTTTTATTGAACAGTTCTACAGCACAATTTAGTAATTCATAAATTCAAAGAAGAAATAAGTAATCTACTCAAAAGATGAAAATAAATTTTGTTTTTTTTTTTTGTTATTATACAATAGTAAGAACAGTCTAACGAATTACTAAAATGAAAATTTTGTAGAAAAAGGAGATAGCAGAATTAAAGGTTAATTTATTAAATAAGAAATAGTTGCAACAAAATTGAGTTTTAGCATACATTTAAATCTTATATTTATGGTATATTGCAGGGGTTGCCAAGCTCCTTGATAGTCCGAGCCATTATTCAAAATTTAAAATTTTTCGCGAGCCGCAATTAAACAATTATTTAAAAAGTGTAATAAAGGTATTAAGCCTTACACCACTATGTGGTGCCTTACACCACTATGTGGTAAAAAGGTTTTTTGTAAATATATATATATATATATATATATATATATATATATATATATATATATAAAAGGTATTAAATTTTTCTCTCAGTGTTTGGATTTTACAAATTTTAAAGTGAAATAAAAGTGTTCACATCGTTGTTTCAAATATGAAAATAATTCTATAAGCAGCCTTCACTACTTCAGGATACTTCGATTCTTCATCATCCTTCCATTTTTGTCTGGGACGGCCTACTGATCTTCTAGCATCTGGTATATAAAAAACACTCTTTGTAACATTCTGCCTTACTTTGATTTTACCACATGACCTGCACATCTTATCCGATTAGCTTTCATATGTCTAATGATGTTTTCAGTAGTAAACACAGTTACCAATTCAGGTGTGCAGCACCTCTTCCACTCTCCTGTCAATTCATCTCGTTGAAGGCCAATTATCATTATGAAAACTTTTCTTTCACAAACTAGCAGTATATTTATTTCTTGCTGATATAGAGTCCATTTTTCACTTCCATATTATAAAATGGGCGGATAATTGACATTCACAATCTTAATTTAGGTTATTATTTCAGCAGCTTAGATCTTAATAATGATGATAGGGAGTATATAATGCTCTGTTCCACGCAGCTATCCTTGCCAAGACCTCTATGTGGTTGACCTCTATATATGGTTGTCATGTGCGATTACCGCCCCTAGATATTTAAACTCTTTTTCTACTTCGAAGTTGTGATCATTAATAGTTATGTTCTACCTAACTCTTGGTCTTGGATTTTGGGTTACTAGCATGTATTTAGTTTTCTCTTCATTTATTCTAAGGCCCAGACTAACTGCTTCTTTCTTGAGTTGTAAAAACACCTCTCTCTTGTCTATTGTAGAATGAGCGACTGCACCTAGATCATCAGCAAAGGCCGACAAGGCAACAATAGTTTTGATCCTCGATTCGCAAATCCGCCTGTCATCTCAGATGATATTTTACTTATTACATATTTTAAGGCCAAATTGAATAGCAACATTCATTGACACGAGGTCTTCTTGTCTAAGTCCTGATGTTACAGTTAGTCTTTTATATTTGTTGTCAGTAATTTAAGATATTTAAAAAAATTAAAAATATATATACACAAAAATTAAAAGTAATTCGGGTACATTTATTGAGAGCCACAAATAATCCTTCAAAGAGCCACATGTGGCTCGCGAGCCACAATTTGGCCACCCCTGCTATATTGGATAAATAAATAATCTTTACAGAATTTATATGATATTGAGTATATTTATTTTCCCTGTTTTGTCCTGGATGAAGTAAGCAACTAGAGATACTAGAAGCCGCACACCAAAGGTAATACATTAAAATAAATTAGCCCTGAGAATAAATTTTATTGGAAAACTTTATTTAATTTTGGTTTTGTTTTCCGTAAGTAATAATTAAAATAATTAATTAATTAATCAAAATAAGAATATGCTGATCAATCTCATAACAGAGAGAAAATACAGAGCATAACAATATATAATGCTTATTTCTTTTCGTTTAATGAGAAAATTAGATAGATTTATTAATATACACTAGTATAATTTAAGACGACATAAATTCCCTTATTTATCATTTCCTAATATCTAGTTTGTCCCAGTAGTTTCACAAAATATCAATCAGCCATATTTCCGATTTAAGTCTCATGGAGGGAGCATCCAATTTGGTATGCACAAACTTTCTGCAATTCTCGATAACATCACATTGTGTTCAACTCCAGAAAATGTGCATTTACTCTTCAGCATTCCGTCTGTTTCTCAAAACAACTTGTACATACCAACTAGGTATGTAATTTTCTTCTGAACTGAATTTTAAGTGAAGTACTGATAAAGGGAATGTATTAGTTTGCCGCAACCCTAATAATTGAAAACAAATTACAGGAAATTTGTCACCCGAGTTTTATTTTAAGGAAAAAATATATAATTAGGTTTCGGATACACAAACGGTACACAAAAAAAATTCGCAGGGTTGCTTATCTAAACAACTAATTTTTTATTCAATAATTTTAATAAATCAAATATAAAATATATTTAAATATGCTAAGTCAAAACAAATATACTTCTGGAGAAGAGCAACAGGCAAACTAAAAAGAAATCGGACACCAAATGAGAGAATACGAGAAATGATGGGAGTCACGCATACAATAATTGATGACATATCATTGATAACCTTCATATAATTGATGAAACGTCAAGAAAGAAGTTTGAGGATAAAGAGACTTGGTGGTGGTCAAATGAAGTACAAGGAAAAATAAAAGAGAAGGAAAAATTATATAAAAAGTGGCAAGAAACCAGATCGGACATACAGATCATGGTTTTGAGCTCATGGTTTTCTCGAGAAATTCCTTGCAGATCTTGGGCAATTATTGGGCGTCTCAGAGAACCCGCCGAGAAGCTACTTACAATTTTTCGGCGAGTGGTTCTGCTGTCCCTCTTTATACTGTGACCCAACTATGGGCTATGCGCACCTGCGTGGGTAAACCTCTTCACGGGCGACATCCCAATGATATCAGTCAAGACTATTTCGACAATATAGCGTAGAACTATTGGTTGTCAAGATTCTGTTGCAATTAAACGGACACGTGCAAAGGAAGGTCTTGAAAAATATACGAAAAAATGCTTAAAACATCAAAGTTGAAATTTTCTGATGGTAATGTCAGTGATACGGTAAAATTAAGAGTGCCAGATGTTGACAGGGCACGAAGTGATTCTAGAAATGTTTTGCCTGTTATTAAGAGTGTTCAAAATGTATTATACGATTTGGGTACTAGAGAAGGACGACTGCCACAGTAGTTCTATAGCAGAAATCAGTTCTCACTTTACCATCTGCAAAGAATCACTCTTCAATCCTCTAGGCATAGTTCCCAAACTAAACATTTCATTGCGCAAGTATGTTATAAAAATACCTTTGTCGGATGGCAAGGCTATCATAAATGTGCTCGCAAAAGTAAATTTATAACAGATAAGTGTATGTAAATGTAAAAAAATTGAAAATGTGCGTAATTCCAAGTGCCATGAGAGTTAGTGATGCCACAGCAAATAGTAAGTAAGTACAGTAGAAGTAATAATTCTAAAATCTGCCTTAAATCCTAAAAAAACGACAAGACGGATCTCAATAATTCTTTTTACATTCGATTCGTAAATGCTCCAGGAATCTTTGTGACCCAGAGCCATATTATAATATTAAAAAACTGCATACAAAAAATGCATTCTTAAAGTGCATCTCAAACAGACAATAAAAAAAATTCAGAACTCGTTAATTATCGGCGGAAATAAGTTCAATTTTGTAACTCGGAGGGTTTTTGAGGTCGCTGAAAACGAATACGACGTCGAAAGTGATCTCCGGAGTACCTGGTGCCCAGGGTACCTACTGTATACCTCGTCTTCTGGAGTTTTAGGCAAATGCATTAAAAAAATAGTCAAAAATCATTAGTCACGAGAAAAACATAGGTACCCTGGGCACCAAGTACTCCGGAGATCACTTCCGATATCATATTCGTCGTCAGAGGCCCCAAAAACCCCCGAGTAATCGAGTAATGAATTTTGACTAATATTTTAATGAACGAAAACTCCAGAAAACAAGGTAAACAGTAGGTACCTTGGGTACCAAGTACTCCGTAGATCACTTCCGATGTCATATTCGTCGTCAGCGACTCAAAAATCTCCGAGTAATGATTTTTGGCTAATTTTTTAATGAATTTGCCGAAAACTCCAGAACAAGTAGGTACCCTGGGCACCAGGTATTCCGTAGAACACTTCCGATGTCATATTCGTCGTCAGCGACCCCAAAAACCCCCGAGCAATTATTTTTGACTAATTTTTTAATAAATTATTTGCAGAAAACTCCACAAGACGAGGTAAACAGTAGGTACCCTGGGCACCAGGTATTCCGGAAATCATTTCCGATGTCATATCCGTCGTTAGCGACCACAAAAACCTCCAAGTAATGATTTTTGACTAATTTTTTAATGAATTTGCCGAAAATTCCAGAAGACGAGGTAAACAGTAGGTACCCTGGGCACCAGGTACTCCAGAGATCACTTTCGACGTCATATTCGTTTTAAGCGACCTCAAAAACCTCCCGAGTAACAAAATTGAACTCATTTCTGCTGATAATTGACGAGTTCTGAATTATTTTTATTGTCTGTTTGAGAGGCATTTTAAGAAGAATGCATTTTTTGTATGCAATTTTTCAATAATATATCATGGCTCGGGGTCACAAAGTTTCCTGGCGCATTCACAAATCGAATGCAAAAATAATTATTTGAGTGCTTTATTGCTTCGGCTATTCAGGCAAAAACGAATATCAAGTTATAAAAATTCTCTCTTGTTTTTATTTTTAAATTTATCGTTTCTATTTCATCATTTTATACTTTTACCGTTGGTCCTTGGTAATTGTACACAATTACCGGTAAAAGTAGATAATTGAAAATCATTTCCTCTATTTACCGCCGACTTTGGTAATTGAATAAAATTACCGGTAATTGTACACAATTACCAATTATGTAATTTTACCGTAACATATCTAATAAAATATAATAATAAATAATGTATTCATAGTTTACTTATATAATGTTGCAATGTCTTATAAACAAAGCCTCATAAAATGTATCGAATTATGGGATAAAGCGTTTACGTTTTCACATCCCCATTTCCGCCGTTATTAGGAAGAGCAAGAGCAAGCAATTTTGAAATCCAAAAAGAGCTTCAATACCTATGCCTTTATTCCTCTTTAATCTCCGAGTAAGCTAATGATGTTATGTCTTCAAAGCATACTCAAATTTTTATTTGAAAGGTGCGTCTTTGTTACTATAATACAATTAGTTTGATCGTTTTTCTCTTTTCCGTGTTATTGAAAAAGTAATATCCGATCACTTAAATTCTCTTCCAAACGGTGAGACGACGCCGTCGCGCGTCACGACGCATTGAAACAACTACGCTCCCTTAATCAGTTGATAGTGATTTCTTATTAGATTTTTAAAGAGGAATTTAGAAAGAGAAATTACTGGGGCCATTTTACTTCCTGCAGTAAACAACAGCTTGGCGAAATTTTTCCTCGGTTGTTATTACAGTACAGACTAGTAAAATTGTTTATTATTCTAGCCGGATACAGTTTAACTACAGAATTTTGTTCATTGTTGTGAACATATGGTCGCTACATTTGAATGAGTGTAATTATCAAAATGTGAGTAAAAATATATTTTCTACAACTTTCTTGAAATAGATCTCTTGAAGATATTAAAAAGCGCCATATAAAAAGTACGTTAACTAACAACTCAGAATTCTGTCAATGAAAACAGTCAAAAATACATAAAGAAAGAATTTTCGTAATATTAGCATTGTTGTATATAGCGTTGCATATGTTTAATGTAGGTAAATATATGATTGTGTGTTGGCTACAGGTGACAAGGGAGTGCGAGTGGTCTTGTCACTTGACGTTGACACTGACACTGATTTAGACATGCTTGTAATCTTGAAATACACACATGGAGTTCATAATAAATTATAATAAAACGAGATATTTATTTATAATATTTATGTTACCAACATACCCGATATAACATGGTGTCAGGTGTAAAATAACAGTAAGATAAAACTTATAACAGTTATAAGTGTGAAGTCAACAAATTACTATAAAAGTAAGGTTCAAGGTTCCTAAGAAAATGGAGGGAATGAGTATGATGAAACCCCCAAAAGAGTTGGTACTAACTGGAGAAGCCGCTAATTGGAAAAAGTTCAAGCAACAGTTCGAGATACAATATATGAAGGCAACTCAATATGATCAAAAAGATGATGAAACAAAAATAGCAATATTCATGCATGTGGCAGGAGAAGAAGCCCTAGATATTTATAATACATTTGATTTAAGTGCCTCAGATAGAAAGAAATATGCAGTACTAATACAGAAGTTTGAGAAGTATTGTTTACCAAGAAAAAATATAATAATGGAAAGTTTTAAATTCTTCAGTAGAATTCAGAAACCTGGAGAAACTTTTGATCAGTTTATAACAGATTTGAGAGTCCAAGCCAAATTATGTGAATCTGGAGAACAAGAAGAAAGGTAGATTCGAGATAGAATAGTTATAGGGGTAGATGATAACGCCTTACAAGAAATAATGTTACGAGAAATAGATTTAACTTTGAGAAAAGCAATAGAAATATGCAGGGCTACAGAGGCAGGTAAAATTCAATCAAAATTTTTGCAAGAAAAAGAAGTAAATGCTGTTAGAAAAAATGAGTTCCCACGTAATAAGGTACAGAATGACCCAGAAGGAAGAACTTTTAGCTGTGGTAGGTGTGGCAAAAATCACACACCAAGAGAATGTCCAGCTTATGGAAGAAAATATGCAGCATGTAATGGAATGAATCATTTTGCAGCAGTGTGTAGACGATACAAACAAGGTGAAAGAAACACTGGTACAAACACAACAAGAAAGAAGGTATTTGAGTGTACTGAAGAGGAAGAGGACACTTTTTTAGGTTTAGATCCTTTACAGAAGTAAGTACAGAAAACAACATAATAGATAGTTTTTCAACAATGGTATCAGAATGTCGAAGTAGGTGGTTTAAATATAGATTTTAAGTTAGATACAGGTGCTGAGTGCAGTGCACTACCAGAAAAGTACTTTTTGGAGTTAAATAAAACGAATAATATAGTATTGGAAGAGAGTAGAACAATGTTAGTTGTGTATAATGGGAGTAGATTTAAACCTTTGGGATCAGTAACACTAGTTGGTAAAATAGGCTCTGTTGAGGCCAATATTAAATTTCTAGTAGTGAATGTGGCATCAGTACACATATTAGGGTTACAGGAGTGTATAAAGTTTAATTTAGTTGAACGTGTTAAAGTAGATTCTGTAACTAATAGTCAAAAAAGCCACATGAAAGAAATGGAAAAATTCTTAAAGAAAAATGATAAGGTTTTTTCAGGGCTGGGAAGTATAGGAAGTTATAAAATGAGGTTGGCTGATAATGCTGAGCCTGTAATAAAACCAATTAGAAGAATTCCAGAATGAATTAAAGATCAGTTAAAGGTTACTTTATGTGATTTGGAAAACAAAGGTATAATAGCAAAAGTAAATACACCAATATTGTGGTGTCAAAATTTAGTAATAGTAGAGAAACTCAATAAGACTTTAAGGTTGTGCTTAGATCCTAAAGAATTAAACAAATGTATACTAAGAGAAAGATATTTGAAAAGAAATCCTTTGTAAAAGGTATAAAAATTTTTTATTAAAAATCCCTTAAAAGGGCTACATCACAACAAAACGTTTTCGATTTTTATAAAAAAAATCATCATCAGTGTTCGATCTAAAAATAAGTATAACCGATTTAATGAATATAAAGTTATTATTTAAATTTTGACAAAGGTTAGAGCAAGTTGGTTATACTTACAAACTGGATGCTAGCTGAGCCACAAAAGAAAAATATCTGGGTAAAATCCCTTTACATAAAATATAGATGCCTTAAAAGTGCATACTTCAATAAAAAGGCCTGTGATGGTCACATGGCAAACAGGATAATGCCCTAAGGTAAAGTATACAGGTTTCCCAACACGTGGGATCCAAATTGAGTTGATCACATTTCAATGACTTAATGGCAACTGAATGCGAAATGAGTGATGTTTCTGAAAGGTGTCAAAAGACAGATGGACAACGTGACGTGGAATTTACCCTGTATTACGACAGCCAACTAATTGTTAGTAAAATATTTAATGAAAATTTACATAGTAATAACAAACATCAACAAAGTTGTGGCTATAATTAGTTGTGGTTGTAATTATAGCCACAACTTTGTTGATGTTTGTTATTACTATGTAAATTGTCATTAAATATTTTACTAACAATTAGTTGGCTGTCGTAATACAGGGTAAATTCCACGTCACGTTGTCCATCTGTCTTTTGACACCTTTCAGAAACATCACTCATCTCGCATTCAGTTGCCATTAAGTCATTGAAATGTGATCAGCTAACTCAATTTGAATCCCACGTGTTGGGAAACCTGTATACTTTACCTTAGGGCATTATCCTGTTTGCCATGTGACCATCACAGGTCTTTTTATTGAAGTATGCACTTTTAAGGCATCTATATTTTATGTAAAGGGTTTTTACCCAGATATTTTTCTTTTGTGGCTCAGCTAGCATCTAGTTTGTAAGTATAACCAACTTGCTCTAACCTTTGTCAAAATTTAAATAATAACTTTATATTCATTAATCGGTTATACTTATTTTTAGATCGAACACTGATGATGATTTTTTATAAAAATCGAAAACGTTTTGTTGTGATGTAGCCCTTTTAAGGGATTTTTAATAAAAAAAAATTTATACCTTTTACAAAGGATTTCTTTCCAATTTTGTGATTGATGGTATACAGCCAACTACAGGAAAACCTTTTCTTTTCCTTGTGGAATTAGAAAGATATTTGATTCTAAGTCCTGACGAAATCTATAATAGATTAGCGGGTAAACAAGTCTTTAGTGTTTTAGATTTAAAAGATGGGTTCTTTCAAGTAGTACTGGATAAGCAGAGCAGCTACATATGTACATTTGGTAGTCTTTTCGGTAGATATCGTTTTAAAAGAATGCCTTTCGGCATAACATCAGCACCGGAGGTAATGCAAAAATTAAACACCAACATCTTTGGTGACATACCAGAAGTTGAAGAAAAAGCATTTAGGCTATTGAAGAAAAAAATTTTTTGCGCTCCTACACTTAGCATTTTGGACAAGAATAATGAAATTGTGTTGCAAACTGACAGCTCAAATGTGGGGTTAGCATCTTGTTTGTTACAACAAGGGAAGCCCATTTCGTTTTATTCACGAAGCTATACAGAGAGCCAAATTAGATGGGCTCCAATTGAAAAAGAGCTGTTTGCAAATATGTGCAGCAGTGGAGAAGTTTCATCAATTTATTTATGGAAGGAAAGTAGTTGTGGAAACGGACCATAAACCATTGATTGTCATAGTAAGAAAAAATATAAGTAAAATTAGTACTGGATTGCAGAGAATGGTGCTAAGTTATTAAAATATGACTTAGATATTAGATATATACCAGGAAATAAGATATATGTGGCTGACTTTCTGTCCAGAAACTGCTTAACAAATAACGCTAAGGATGAACCTACATTAGCTGATGTTGTTCATTGTATTGAAATTGACGAATTGAAATTCCAATATCGGAGTCCAGGTTGAAACAGTTACATTCACATTCAATAAAAGATGAAGTTCTTAAACAGGTTGTTAGTTGGTATTTTAAGGGATGGCCAAAAAATAATAAAAATGTTGCTGTTACTGAACTGAAAGAATTCTATAAAGTCAAAGATGAACTGCATGTCAAAGATGGTATAGTGTATTTTAATAATAAAATAGTAGTACCTTGTAAAAGTCCTTGAGACAAGAATTGCTTAATCTTTTACATGCAGGTGATATAGGAATAACTAAATATAAAAAGAAGCCTAGAAGTTTATATTATTGGGTTGGAATGTCAAGTGACATAGATTAGTAGATTATTTATCTAAAGGGAGAGAAGTAAGAAAACTTAGAGATAAAAGAGCTCATAATGTGACTGTAAAACTTAAAAACATTTTTGCAGTGTATGGTATTCCTAAATTTATAATTGCTGATAATATGCCATTTACTAGTGTCAAATTCAAGGAGTTTGCAGAAAGTTATGGCATAAAAGTTATTAATTCAAGTCCGAGGTACTCAAAGTCAAACTGTTTAAGTGAGAAAGTAGTAGGAATAATAAAAAACATGATGAAACGATGTAAAGAAAGTAAGTCTGATTTTTATTTAGCATTGCTCAATTACCGTAACACACCAGTGGCTGGATTAGATGTGAGCTTAAGTCAGATATAAATGAGTAGAATGCTAAGAAGTACCATGCTATGCACAGCAGAAATGTTAGAACCTAAAGTAGTAAAAAATGTTAGAGATAAATTGTAAGCCCGGCCGCACATCAAAGAAACATGAAACGTAAATTACGTTTCATGGAAATAAACCACTGCTAAACAAATATATATCCGGCCATTTATGAGACTCTCCGAAAATAAAAATGTGTCATGAGCATGAATCACACTCGTTTCATTAGTAGGCGGACTTTGAGATTTTTTTAGCAGTGTTTTCTTTTCATGAAACATGTTTTTCGTTTCATGTTTCTTTGGTGTGCGGCTTGGCTTAGAAAACAAACAAAAGGTTGAAAAATATTATAATAACACAGCGCATGAAAGAGCTCCATTTCAGCCGGGGGATGATGTGGTAATACAAAATTGGCCTAATAGAATGTGGTCTCCAGCTAAAGTACTACAGAGTCAAGGGCCCAGGTCATATGTATTAAAAACAGACACAGGTAATACTGTTAGGCGAAACTCAATTCATGTCAGAAAATCAATTCATATCAGAAAATCTAAACACCATTTTAATGTGTTACCGGATCACTCTGAGAATGTGACAGAGGGTGATCCTTGCACTAGTGCTGTGGCTGAGCCTTGTAATAATGAAGCTGGTTATGTGACAAGGTCTGGTCGCAGCATTAACAAACCTTCTTCTTCTTCTTCCTTCTTGTATGTAGGCTTTAAAGCCTGTTTCTTCTTCAATATTATCCTCCTAAATTGTTTAGGTTATCGCACCACCTTTTTCTTGGTCTGCCAATACTTCTTCGTCCATTTGGTGACTTATCTCGTGCTATTCGTACTATCCTATCCTCTGCCATTCTACTGACTGCCATATTAACAAACCAAGTAGGTTAAAAGATTATGTTTTGTAAAAAGGGGGATGTTGTATATAGTGTTGCATATGTTTAATGTAGGTAAATATATGATTGTGTAATGGCTACAGGTAACAAGGGAGTGGTCTTGTCGCTTGACGTTGACACTTAGATTTAAACATGCTTGTAATCTTGTAATACACACATGGAGTTCATAATAAATTATAATAAAACAAGATATGTATTTATAATATTTATATTACCAACATACCAGATATAACAAGCATTTTCCAATAGATTTGTGCATTTCAAAGCTGCATATATAGAAAAAGAAGCTCAGTAAATAGACATAAATTACTTTAGATCTGCTGCAACTTCATATACCTCATTGTTTCTGCAAGATGAATGTCTATCTGCAAGCATTTTCGGTAAAATGAGAAACAAAGTTACATATTCATTGTTTTTACCCCTTGCGTCCAATCTTGTGACGTGATTTTAACCTTTATCCGGACAAGGTGGGTCCAACAGGCCCGAGACGCCAATTCTTTTATCATAAACTGATACAAAATTTTTATTGAGTTTTATGCATCACTGAATTTGTTTAGAAGTATATTTCCTTCAACATAGTCATGACCTATTCAAAATATTCATTATCATTTTTGAAATTATTGCGTCGAAAGAATTTTGCCACGTAAAGGGACAACACGGGGCCGTCGAACCCTATTCGTATTTATACCTAAAGTCTAAACCTTTGTTACAGAAGTTAATCTGGCAGTTAGGCAATGTTTTCGTGGATTATCTAAACAACTTCTATGATTCCGGAAATCCAATAATAAAGTCTAAACCTGTAACAAACAATGTAAACATCTTTTTGATGTGAACATCAAAGAGATGCTTACAATAGGTGATATACCTATTCTAAATGAATTTTGCAAACTGATAATCATTGTTGGAATGCAATAATATTGTTAGGTATGTACCTATACATATTTTGAAATAAATACTGCATCTACTATCAATCGTTTGATATCGACATTAGTGTCGAAAACTAAGCTTCTAAAATTAGATTGAATTACAGTGAAAGTAGATAGTGCGAATAAAATATCCCGAAAACCATTATCAGCTGCAGAACTGCAAGATATTGCTAATAATTTATGGGATTCCGATGATGAAGAATCTCCTGAAGTAGGTGGTATTGAAAGTGACTCTGAAATTTAAGATCATTTTTCGGAAGCAAGTGAAGAGGATGATCAGCAAGTAGTATTGAGTGATAATGAAGAAGAATGTGTAGCTACAAGTTCCCAGATTTCAGAGTGTGTAATTTTTGAAACTAAGGATGGATTTAACTGGAAGGGTCAACCACAACCGACAGGACGTATACAATCTTACGACATAATAAAAAGCAAAACGCACAAAGTAATGTTAGCCCATGGTCAAAGTGTAGATGATCCTGTTGATTCCTTTTGTTTGCTTGTGGACGAAAAAATTATAAACGAAATAGTGAAGTGGACAAATGAAGAAGCCGAAAAAGTCCTGGGGATAGAGAACTGGAAATATTGCGAATCTACAAAGCTATATGCCTTTATTGGACTACTACTAACTGCAGGGCACCTGAGTGCCAACATCCATAATGTACATATACTTTGGAGTAAGTCTTATGGACCTACTATATTTAAAGCTACCATGGGGTTAAAACGATTCAAAGATTTGTTCGGTTTGACGATAAGGCACGAGGTCTGAACGAAGGAGGAACGACAAATTAGCAGCAATACGAGATGTGTGGAATCAAGTCAAACAAAACTTTCAGAAATACTATTTACCAGGAAAAAACATAACGGTAGATGAGAAACGTGTTACGTATCGAGGTAGGTGTCCTTTCAAGCAGTATATGCCTTCAAACCAGATAAGTATGGCATGAAAATATGGCAAACTCTTCAGGTAGATCGCACCCTCAAGGTAGACCGCATACTATAGTAACACCTTTTATTAATATAGACAATTTAAATTTAACTTTAGTAAAAAATTAAAAAAAGGATATTAGAAATATATGGGTAAATATGAATAGTATATTCACGAACAGTGGTGGGCCCAACGGATCCGAGTTGCCCGGTTACGTAAGTAAAATGTGTTGCCCGGATAAGGGTTAAGACGATTATCATTTTTATTTCCCCTTGTCTATTCACAGTTTGATAGTACTCTTTCTAAGCTAACAGATTGAACAAAAATCTCAAAATCACCAAAAATTGACATTCATCGTTGTTCCCTCTTACCCTTCATATACATAATAGAAGAGTCAATAATGAGATTTGAAGCCCTTCAATTATAAAAATGGTCTAAGATAGGGAGATCGAATATTGTGTCTCATCTTTAACCTTGTAATTCACAGATTAATACGAATGGTACAAATTTTAAACAATCTGTACAAGCGGTTGAATAATATGCAACTGCCTTTGACATCATTGCTAGGTCCATAGAGATTCTGACACTAAAAAAACTGACATAAATACAAAATATAAATGCTTCCTTTAGTCAGGTAATGGAATACCCAGACTAAGAATAGATGATATGAAACTGGAAAGTCTAAACCTTTGTATACCTTGGATCGTTATAACTAAAGAAGACAACACCAGCCAGGGAATTAAAAGAAAAATATTGCTGGCTTATAAGTGTTACTACAGCCTGAGAGGACAGATGATCTCAAAAATATACAGGAAAATAAAAGTGATATAAATAAAAGTCTATAAAACACTAATAATACCAGTGCTAGCATATGGAGCATAGACGTGGTCACCTACATAGAAGGACCAATAATTGATTAAAGCCTTATAGCGAATAATTCTAAAAAGAATTTATGTAGGAGCTTAACTCTGAGGAACATTTAGATGTCATCTTAATCATTATCTCAGGAATGTATTGATAATATAGGAGATTGTTGATTTGAAAAAGTCCCACTGAGTCATGTCGTTCCATAAACCTTGATTACACATAACGAGTATTGTATCGAGACAGTGTTCTCGGCCGAGTGCTCGTTTGGTATAAACATACTACCGAGGTGACCGAGTACTTGGCCGAGCACTCGACCCAGTCATATGGCGAGACAGTCACTCGGATCTTGTTCTATTTACTAGGTCTTCGACCTCCCAACCTTCAATCGTATACTCGCCAATCCACTCGGTATGTGTAAACAATACTCGCTGTGTAACTGTGCATATTAAATACCACTTCATCGGAGGAGACGACTTGTGTTAATTAATGTGATTTGTGATTCTCAAAAATAGCTAACAAATGGAACTCAGATAGGACAATAAAGTTTAGTTCAATTGTATAGATAAGTCACAACTGTGCTTATGAAATTTCGAATCTTTGGAGTATAAAAATAAACAAAAACGTGATGCAGCATATGCATCGATTTTAGAAGAAATAAACATTGTTAGTTTTAAAACTCAAGAAGTCAAATAAAATAAAAAATTTAGATTCGACATATAGACAAGAAATAAAAAAATCGATGAAACGAAGAAATCGGTTGCAGCGAGATTTGGTCTTCTTAAAATTCATTGTCTATATTCTTAAGACGCTTACACATCTCCTTCTCATAACATATCCGTCAATTCTTGTATAAGCAGTGGTAATATAAGCCGTTTGATATATTTTTAATGTTAGCTCTACGATCCATAAGTACACTACTCCTTGTTTTTTTGAATCGAAACTGAACTGACTCGCCTCCAAATTCAAAAATTGCCAAATACGTATAAACCATATCTCGCCCTCACTACTGTCTCGGCCTAGTAACCGTTTGCTGTCTCGCCACTGTACTCGTTACGTGTAATCAAGCCATTATATTCAGTTGCAGTAAATACCAGATAGCTTCAGACAAGATGTTGGTTTCTTGGGTTAGACATTCACATCAGCATTTGTTGTTTTGGATCTGATGGTCTTTGACGATATATTTTAGATGCTTGCCTCTCTGAAATTTGATTAGAAGATAGTTCTTTTAGAATCGCATAGATTCATTGACTGATGGTTGCTCAGGTTGTTCTGGTTCTTGTTCTATTATAAGCTCATTTGGTTCGTCCACTTCTGCTTCTTCACGTTTTTCAGAATCAGGACCTGACTAGTTTCCTTCTACTTGTTCCACCGAAGCTTCCAAATTTTCTTCAGTCGAAATAATATTTTCTAGAGCATCTTCTGGCAGGGATGAAGTTTTCAAACCAAGTTTGGCAGGAATTCCCAACCATAGCTTCATATGGATTGCAATTTATACCAGAATGATAATTCTGTTGGGGAATTTTCGTCCATTGTGATCTACAGGATGCTAGGAGCTCCAAAGCAGGAAATATATCAAGAAGAACTAATGCTACTTCTTCTGCACCTTTAGTTTTCAACGGCCGTAATTGTAGAAAGTTTGTTAAGTGATGTTGATAGACAAAAATGAATTTCATGATCTTCTTGGGCTTAAATATCTATCAATTCTATTTGACATCTACTATTAATTTCTTTTGACAATATACATGTTTCACTGCTAAAGCTTTTTTGGAACTTCAGATGGTTTCTGGCAAGGTTCACACAGATCCAAATATTATCCAAATTATGTTCTTATCTATTCTTTCAACATTCTTGTTCTACCACCGTGCCCAATAGATAATGTAATGTATAGTTGTGTATGTAGGTAGGTTAACACAAAACGTTAAGTCGATAATTAAAACACTTCAAAGATAGGTAGCTTACTTTATTGTTAAACACGAAGCACATGCCAAATCAGGATAGAAATACTTTTGATGTCTCAATCAGCACTGCAACTGAAGATTGATTACGCACAAGGTAAACAAAGGCATTTAGCTTGCGTGGAGATCGTTATATTGCGTGAATCGCGTGAAAATGTTAACAATTACCGGTAAAAGTAGAAAATAAATGTTTTTAAACAACATTTTCTACATTTCCCGTCGACTCTGGTAATTGTATACAATTACCGGTAATTGTGTACAATTACCAGATTATCTACTCTTACGGTAACATATATACAGCGTAACATAAAGACAGGTCATAAATTGAATCACATATTCTGGGACCAAAAATAGTTCGATTGAACCTAACTTACCTTAGTACAAATAATGTGCACATAAAAAAAGTTACAGCCCTTTGAAGTTACAAAATAAAAAACGATTTTTTCCAAAATATCAAAAACTATTAGAGATTTTTAATTAAAAATGAACATGTAGCATGCTTATGGCAGGAACATCTTAAAAAAAATTACAGTAAAATTTGTGCACCCCATAAAAATTTTACGGGGGTTTGTTTCCTTAAACCATCCCCCAAACTTTTGTGTACGTTAGAACTAAATTATTATTGTAGTACCATTAGTTAAACACAATGTTTTTAAAACTGTTTTGCCTCCTGTTATTTTTTCGATAAGCCAGTTTTTATCGAGATTTTTGTAAATGGTTAAGTAAGATTATAGAGACCTGGTAATAATAAGAAAATTTATTTATAATTTACATTTTTCAGGTATATTTCAAAACATAATAAAAAAGGAGCCACATCTTGATAAAAACTGTCTTCGAAAAAATACTAAGACACAAAAAAGTTTTAAACACATTGGGTTTAACTAATGGTACCACAATAATAATTTAATTGTAATGTTCACATACATTTTGGTGGTTTAAGGGAACAAAACCCCATAAAATTTTTATGTAAACATATTAAAAAAGAAGCCGCATCTCGATAAAAACTGGCTTATCGAAAAAATACTAAGAGAAAATCTTTTTAAAATATTGTGTTTAACTAATGGTAGCACAATAATAATTTAATTGTAATGTACACAAAAGTTTGGGGAGTTTAAGAAAACCAAATCCCCATAAAATTTTTATGGGGTCACCAATTTCACTGTAATTAAATTTTAAGATGTTCCCTGCCATAGGAATACTACATGTCCATTTTCAATATAAAAAAAACGTGTGATCCAAAATTATTGTCACCATAGGTTGCTCTGAACGACAGAGATACATAGCTATCCAGTGCATGTCTATTATTAATTCAGATATAATTTCCAATTTAGGGATATCTATAGAAAATTCTACTGATTTTCATAGTTGATTTTTTCGCGAACAGACGGATTCCGCTATTTTTTTTATTTTAACCTTTTCTTTAGTATTTACACAGTTGTGCAAAGGTTTACTCAAACTTATTTTGTACTTATACCGGGTGGAAGAAAAAAATATGTTCTTCTTGTGTTAAGTTTGAGACACCCTGTAGGGAGAACGAGGTACAAATGTGTGTATACATAAGAATAATATTGTAGTCTTATGTTTTGTGAACATCCTGATGTTTGAATGTGTCTGATATCTTTAGAAACAAAAAAAATAGACGGTTTTGTAATTTAACATGTGTTCTAACCGAAACAAAAGTTTGAGACACCTTATAGGGAGGAAAAGGCACAAAGGTGAGTATACCCTGATATTATGTTGTAGTCTCATATTTTTTGAATATTTTATTCTTTTAATTTCTCTGATATCTTTAATAACAAAGAAACTAGACGGTATTACTCTTTAATATGTTTTTCTATGTTTCACATGTGTGATGTGACGCATGTCGTCAGTTAAAACACATATTAAAGAGTAATATCGTCTAGTTTCTTTGTTATTAAAGATATCAGAGAAATTTAAAAAATAAAATATTCACAAAATATGAGACTACAACAAAATATCGAGGTATACTCACCTTTGTGCCTTTTTCTCCCTACAAGGTGTCTCAAACTTTTGTTTCGGTTAAAACATGTTAAATTACAAAACCGTCTATTTTTTTATTTCTAAAGATATCAGCGACATTCAAAAAACAAAATGTTCACAAAACATAAGACTATAATACGATTTCGATATATACTCCCATTTGCACCTCGTCCTCCCTACAGGGCGTCTTAAACTTAACATAAGAAAATCATTTCTTTTCTTCCACCCGGTATAAGTACAAAAAAAAAGTTTGACTAAACCTTTGCATAACTGTGTAAATACTAAAGAAAAGTCTAAAATAATAAAAAAAATTAGCGGAATCCGTTAATCTGTTCACGAAAAAATCTACTATAAAAATTCAGCTGAATTTTCTATATCCCTAACTTTTGACGAGCAGTTTATTTTATCAGCATATTAAAGTTGTTTTTATAAAGTTAATGCAAAATAAATAGTACTACGCAAATAAATTGACGAGTTCGTTTTTAAAAACAGACGAGGCAAGTAGGTCTTAAATGGCTCATAAAGAAAACCACCGTTTTGCTGCTGTTATGTGAAACAGTTTAGGAATTACTGTAGGTGTAACTTGTATGTCATGTATTGTGGCCGTTGTGAGTTGGTCACACCCTAGACTTCACAAGTTGTTCTTCGCCAGTTTATTTTCTTATACTTCTCCATATTATGTGTATGAATGCTGAAGATACGAGCATTGTTTATTGACTTTGTAACGCAGGTATATGTTAAATAAAAAAACTTACTGTAGAGTGAAAACTTCTAGTGTAATATACAGGGTGTAACAAAAATACGGGTCATAAATTTAATCGCATATTCTGGGACCAAAAATAGTTCGATTGAACCTAACTTACCTTAGTACAAATGTGCATGGAAAAAAAGTTACAGCCTTTTGAAGTTAAAAAATGAAAATCGATTTTTTCTAATATATCGAAAATTATTAGAGATTTTTTATTGAAAATGGACATGTGATATTCTTATGGCAGTAGTATTTTAGAAAAAAATGAAAATGAAATTTGGCTACCCCATAAAAATTTTATGGGGGTTTGGTTCTTTTAAACCCCCCCAAACTTTTGTGTACGTTCCAATTTAATTATTATTGTAGCGCCATTAGTCAAACACGAGTTTTTAAAAACTTTTTTGTATCTTAGTACTTTTTCCAAAAGTCAGTTTTTATCGAGATATTTGAATATTTGTCAAATCCACCACATATTTGTATATGGTAAAGTACGATTATGGAGACTTGGTAATAATATGAAAATTTATTTATGATTTACATTTTTAAGTATATTTTGAACCATATTAAAAAAGAAGGCACATCTCGATAAAAGATGCTTTATCAAAAAAATACAAAGAGGCAAGAAAGTTTTAAAACACTGTGTTTAACTAATGGTACCGCAGTAATAGTTTAATTGGAATGTACACAAATATTTGGGGGTTTTAAAGGAACAAAACCCTCATAAAATTTTTATGTAAACATATTAAAAAAGAAGCCACAACTCGATAAAAACTGCCTTATCGAAAAAATACTAAGAGACAAAAAAGTTTTGAAAAAATTGAATTTAACTAATGGCACCACAATAATAATTTATTTGGAACGGGCACAAAAGTTTGGGGAGGTTTAAGGGAACAAAACCCCCATAAAATTTTTATGGGGTGCACAAATTTCACTATAATTTTTCTTTAACATGTTCTTTCCATAAGAATGCCATTTTCAACAAAAAATCTCTAATGGTTTTCGATATATTCGAAAAAACCGATTTTCATTTTGTAACTTCAAAGGGCTGTAACTTCTTTGTGTGCATATTTGTACTAAGGTATGGTCCCATAATATGTGGTTTGATTTATGTGCGCCAAATCTCTGGTTGTCTCTGATTACGACTAACACGTCTATGATTTAAAATTATTTTCGATTATACAGGGTCAGTTGAAACGACAGTACGAACCAAAGTTTTGTTTTTTTTTAATGGGACATCTTACATATTAAATCATGTTTGAATATATTTTTTAAAGGTTTGTATAAGATTTTATAGGTCTAAAATTAATAATTTTTGAAATTTTTACACTTTTATCGAGAAAAATGGTAATATTTAAAGGGCTGTGGACTATGCTTCCAAGGTAATAAAAATTAAAATGGCATGTCAAAGTTTTCTAGTATGGTGTAATTTTTAAATAATTTATTGTCTTTGACATATAGCTATACCATATACAGTGTGATACACTATATACACAATATAAACTATTTGCACATCTTCTGAAAATATTGAAAAACATTTAGTTGTTTCTATTAATGATAAAATTTTAAGTGGTTACAATGTTTAATTATTAATTAACAGTTATTTAGTTACTAGTATATTTATACTAATGTTATGATTATGATGTGTAAATATACCTGCCTTAAGTTAATATTACGTTCATTCACTTTGTATAATAAATAATAAGTTATATTCCTTTATTGCCTATATTTTGCCTAAATGTTAATATTCCTGCCTTTTTTAATAAAAATCTTTGCCTATATAGGCGCCTTTTTCTTCAATTTTTGTTGCCTATAAATCCGAGCTTTAATAATGACACTGGTGTCATCTAACGATAAATACTTGACCCATAGACGTGACACTTTCTGAGATAGGAGTTTATAGTTTTATTAAACTGTTGGTGCAATAAAACCGGTTTTAAAATTCCTTGAGTTGTGACACTCTTTGAGCGAAAGTACGATTTGTGCTAGAACTTTTTCGGGTTTAATTCAAAAACTGTTAATATTAGTATAATAAATATTTTAGTAGTTACAAAGGTTTTTTTTGAAGCTGTACACTAACCACTCGCGTCGAATTCTTACCCCATTAGCTTTCATTTTATAAAAAATTGCACTTTGCAAATGTCTGGTTTTATTGTTATCCAGTTGTGTAACACATTCACTAATTTTATCAATATATTGATTCGGTCGATTACCTAAGATATTGTTGAACATCAGCTTTATTTTTAGACATAAAAGGGGCATATGACAACGTAAAATTAGATATATTATATTTAAAAATGTGTCAAATAGGAATTCCTCAAAGTCTAGCTAAACACGTATTTATTCTTTACAACAACAGAAATCTATTTTTCAGAGAAAACCACTCATTCTTTGAATGCAGACAAACATCTATGGGGCTGCCACAAGGTGGTATATTAAGTTCTATACTTTATTATTTAATTTACTCAAGTGATTTAATTGTTAAAAACGGGAGACTATTATTATTATTATTTAATTGTTGACATCCCACAAAATGTATCTATTTTGCAATATGCCGATGATATTGTTATTTACACTCGTCACAAATCCATTGAGATGGGCCATAAGCAACTTAACTATGCAGTAAAAAATTTAGACAATTGGACTTTCAATAACGGCTTATCAAGTTCCGAAGAAAAATCGGTATTAGTTACTTTTAATTTAGTTAATTTATTAGTTACACATAAATTATGTAATCAAAGAACAGAAAATAGTGTAAATTTATTAAAAATTTTAGTCATTCCTCCTGAGGAGGGGATCCAAAAATAATGTTACTGTTTTATAAAACACTCGTTAGATCTATTTTAGATTATGGTTCTTTATTTTACCATTCAGCAGCGGAATCAAATCTTATAAAAATAGATCAAATAAAAACCAAATGTCTTCGACTCAGTATTGGATACTTGGGAAGTACGCCTATAGACGTCATGGAAGCTGAAACATGTGAACCACCACTGAACCTGCGTAGAAGACTTTTATCTGACAAATTCGTGTTGAAGTTAATTTTTCAAGAAACCAAAGGTATTAGCTAAAATATCCAGTTTAGCCAGTATGGTTTTGACATCTAAATACTGGGAGAAAAAAAAAACACCGTTATTAGTTGAAAGTTTTATTAGCAATGTACACAGATATGAACAACTTTATCAATCCAATGGTATCCCTTTCTGGAATTATTTCTATGAAATGTTTCTATATCCAGTAAAGACTCATATTAATGTTAGATACTTGTGTCAAAACAGTGATATTATACAAAAAGAACATTATCGGGATTGTACAGCTAAGTGGAAGGAGTATGAAAAAATTTATGCTGATGGATCGAAATCGGAACATGGAGTTGGTTGTGCCATTTATTACCCTTCTAAAAATATTAAGTTAATATACAAACTACCAGAAATGTTGTCAATTTTCAGTGCAGAGCTTATTGCCATAAAACTAACAATTAGTATGTGTTTAGAACAAGAACATGAAAAATTTGTTATATTCACAGACTCTAAAAGTTCTGTAGAAAAACTTAAAAACCTTTGTTTAAATCCTAATTTAAATTATATTCTACTTGATATTTTGGAATTGTATCACAATGTATTAAGTAGGGGAAAACAAATTTGTATTTCATGGATCAAAACCCATTCAGGTATAGATGAAAATGAAGAAGTGGATTCTTTAGCAAAAAATGGTGCAAAGAATGGAAGAATACTCGGATCAAAAATACCAGAGTCTGAATTTATTCCAATTTTTCGGAAGGACCTAAAGGAAAATTGGCAGCTAAAATATGAATTAGGAGAGAAGGGACAGTTTTTGTAAGAATATACAACCAAAAATAAGGGACAAACCATGGTTTGAGAATATATGTAATCGTTCAATTATTCGGATTATAAGTCGAATGCGCTGTAACCATGCCTTATTTCCAGTGTATAAATGTAAAATGGGTTTGTTAGATAATAATAAATGTCTGTGTGATGAAATTGCCGATTTACAACATATTCTTTTAGAATGTCCTTTGGAAAAATTAGAAATTGACAAGCTTTATTAAAATTTAATATCTTACAACATGAAATTTCCAATAAATGTTTCAAATCTATTGACATTCGAGGATAATAGCATTTATAATACATATTATATATCATTATGTAAAATCTACTAAAATTACTTTGTAAGCAGTATTGCGACAGATAAAAAAATTTCATTGTAAGCCTAAATCGAAAAAAGAATTAAAAAAATAAATAAAAAAGGAAGCAAACAACAACAAAAAAAATACATAAATCGTAATAAAACGAAGAGAAATAAAAAAATAATAAAAAAAAGATACAACATATAAAAATAATAATAATAAAAATACGTAAACAAAATCCTTCGGCATTTACTAACACACTATTATTGTTTTGTATACAAATTATTGTTACTCAATGTACCACGTATATAAATATAAGTAAGCAATGGTTAATAAAACTATAAGAAAACATGACTGGCCTTTTGGCTATGCCACTGCCATTAACTTAGTTAAAAAAAAAGATATTGGTGAAATTCCAAATTTAAATGTTTTGGCCAATCCCCTATATCGCTAGGAAATTGTACATTTAAATTTCTGGTGCAACTATATTTCTATTATATAATTAATTCATTTAAAAAAGTTATTGTTATTATTAAATCATATTTAGGGACCCAAAATTGTGTAATGCCTCGGTCCTGATTTGAAGTAAAATAGGCTCTGATTAGAGTACCATGTTTTAAAGTATTGTTTATATTATTCAAATAACAATTCTTTTAATTTTGAACATGATTTTGTCTACCTAGCTTATACTCATCGAAACACTGTGAGACCGTGAATTCCATTTTAAAAAGTGACATGCTTTAATTGAAGAAACAGAGTAACTTTATTATCATAATAAGTATCTTACATCCTATTATAAATGTACCAATTATATTTGCAAATGAGTGGTTTAAGTAAACAAAAAATAAACCACTTTTGATATTACTAACTCCCTCTCCCTTTATTATTATACGACACATTTCTGTTTGACAGAGAGCCAGACACAAAGCTCCAAAATAACGGCTTATCGTAGAGGATTAAGTCTCAGCTACGAGAAATGTATGTTCACATCATGACAATCCTCTTACCTATGACAGACGTCATTTCCAATTACTACCTGCTGGTAAAATTTATATTATCGACACGCAGTATCGCCATCTACTTTAATTTTGCATTTTATTGAGATTTCGGCAGCCGATACGGCGACGAAACCTAAAACTCTGTTTTAAGCGATCGCTCGTCGTTCATTAATTTTGTTGGTTATTAGCATATCAGTATGTTCGATGAGCTTTAAGTCGCTCAATTTGACCAATCTACACTGAAAAAAGACTTTTAGGATTAACCAAAAATTTAATTACTTGCTTACAGTAGCCAATATACAACTTTCTTTGAGACCGTCGTTTATATCGGAGTAGTAGGTATATAACTATAGTACTAGTAGTACGAATACGACCTAAAACGCGAAGTGGCAAATGTTGTACATAAAAGAGCATCATAATGGTAATTAAATGCGAGAAGCATAGGTACATGATTTTTCCTATGATCATTATCATTCTCTTTGCCTTATACCTATGCGGGGTCGGCTTCCCTAATTGCATTTTTCCACACAATTCTATCTTGGGCCATATCAATATTAATCCCTTTTACCAACATATCCTGCCCAATCGTCTCCCCCCAGGTCTTCTTTGGTCTTCCTCTCCTACTCTTTCCAGGAATCTGCACTTCAGCTATTCTTCGTATTGAGTAATTAACGTCTAGACGCTGAACATGACCAAACCATCTTCACCTATCTTCTCTCATTTTGGCATCAATTGGTACCAAGCCAAGACTTCCACTAATATACTCATTTCAAATTTTATCCTTTTTTGTCACTCCACTCATCCATCTAAGCATTCTTATTTCCGCCACATGCATTCGTTGTTCCTCTTTCTTTTTCACTACCCAACATTCATAGCCGATCTTATGGCTGTTTTATAGAATTATCCCTTCAGCTTCATTGGAATTTTTCTGTCACACAACACACCACTCGCTTCCTTGCACTTCATCCATGCAACCCTAATTCTACTGCATGCATCTCTATCTATTTCTCCATTACTCTGTAATACCGATCCTAGGTTCTTAAAACCGGTACTAGGTATCCTTAAAACTGGATCCTAGGTACTATTGCTTTTCACAATAATTTCACCATTCAAATATACCATTTTATTTGTAGTAACTCCATCTTTAAATGAACATTCCAAATACTCTGTTTTTGGTCCTACTTTAAGTTTAAGTTTTAAAACTTTTTCTTCCAGAGCTTGTCTCCGCTGCTCCAGTTTTTGTTCTAAGCCCCTTTCCCTCTTTTCTATTAACACTACATCATCAACATACATTAAGCACCATGGAATGTTAGCCTATAGTGTTCGCTGTTATCTGGCCCAAAACTAATGAGAATAAATAAGAACTAAGCACCGAGCCTTGGTGCAATCTTACTTTCACATGAAATTTATCAGTCTCTCCCACACCTGTCCTAACACCAGCCGTTACTCCCTCATGCATATCTCTCACAATCTTCACATATTCACCAGGAACTCCTTTCTTATTGAGTGCCCACCACAGAATCTCTCAAGAAACTCTATCACATGCTTTCTCAAGGTCAATGAATACCATATGAGCGTTTGTTTCTTTATTCCTGTATTTTTCTATCAGTTGCCTTATAATGAAAATTGCATCTGTTTTTGATCTATCATGCATAAAGCCAAATTAATTATCAGATATTTCAGTTTCTTCACGTACCCGTCCATCAATTATTCTCTCCCATATTTTCATGGTGTGGCTAAGTAGATTTATAGCCCTGTAGTTTGTACATTGTTGTATATCTCCCTTGTCTTTGTAAACAGGTAATAATATACTGCTTCTCCATTCGTCTGGCATTTGCCCAACTGCCATAATTCTATTATATAGACCTGCTAGTCACCTTGTTCCTGTCTCTCCCAATGCTCTCCATACTTCCCTAGGAATATCATCTGGTCCGACTGCTTTTCCTTTCTTTATTTTTTGAAGCGCTTGAGCCTCTTCCTCGTTCGTTATTTTGGTGACCATTGTAGTTATTGTCTGCGTTAACCCCACAGGCTGTCTGTCAAATTTTTCATTTAATAAGTAATAATTAATTTAATAAGTAATTCATAATTTTTCAAAGTACTTTCCCCATCTCTTTTGACATCCTTTTCCTGAATTAGTGTTTTATTATTTTCATCTCAGATACATCTAAACTGATTAAAATCTTTAGCTTTCTTTGCTCTCTGTTTGGCTATTTTATATATCTTTCTTTCGCCTTTCCTGATATCAAGTTCATCGTATAGGTTTGAATACGCTTCTCCTTCAACTTTTGCTACTGCTACTTTCGCTTCCTTTTTGGCGAGTATATGCATATTATGTAGTTTGAAGATCTGTGTCCAATCTATTTTCTTGCCATTTTTTATATAATTTTTCCTTCAAAAATGATTTTCTCTATGATCATTCACACCAAAAAAAAATTAATTATATTCAATTTTTTTTTAATTTAGATAATCGCATTGACCAAATGGCCATTAGCCACAAATTAATAGATTACATTACAACAAAGTTTATTAAATTTTTGGTGCTTATTAATGTCTTTCAAAAAATTTAGAATATTGTTAAAGTTACAGTCTGCACCTAGAGCTTCCAGAAGTGTTACTGGTATCTTGTTTTTATTTCGTTGATGATTATCGAGGGGGCATTCACATAGTATGTGGTTTATTCTTAGTGTCGTATTACAAGTTTCACACCGCGACGATTCGCACTTTTTAATTAAATAATCATGCGTTAACCTAGTATGACCGAGTCTGAGGCGCGTTGTTATTATTTCTTGGCTCCTCGAAGTAGGGATGGGAAAAACCTACCGGTTTAAACCTAAAACCGCTTTTTTTACTTCGCAATAACCGGTTTTACCGGTTGCTTTTTTGTCCCGGTTATAATAGGTTTTTTCTGTTTAAAGTAAAAACCGGTTATTAGGTTTTTACGGTGATTAGGATTAGATTAGGTATTATCTCGGATCCCAATCATAATTATTATTCTCAAGTAATTATTCCAAACAAAACCATAATTCAAATTTTATTTTATTTTATAAAATACAGAAACAAACTGAAAGTGCAATCTCACATCAGCGAGAAACAATTATTAAGTTTTATTATAATATTTCCTTGAAAAGTTGAAAAGGTATTTGTAATCATAATATTTACATAAGAAGTGATCTGGTTGAATTAGACGCAAATATCATCATCTATTTTTCACACTTAACTCTTTACATTGAAAGTGGATGAATGACTTTTTCTGATTACCAAAAATAATGCTCAGACTATGAATATCGAAATACTGATTACGAATACGAATCTCCAAGAATTTCGCTACGTTTTCAAAACGATACACTCATACAGGAAGTATTAAATGAGTTAAAATGTATGTTGATCATATTGATATCGAGTCGAATGGAGTATCGCAAACTAAAGTGTATTGTAAATGTAACTTTGTAACCTATTGGATTAAAAAAACCGAAAACCGGTTTTTCCAAAAACCGGTTTATTTTGGCCGGTTATAACCGCCAGGTTAAACCGTAAGCAAAAAAACCGGTATAACCGAAAACCGGTGTTTTGTCAAAAACCGCCATCCCTACCTCGAAGTAGGTAAAACATTCCATTTCTCTATGCTGGGTTTCACCTGTTTAATTTTGAATCTGACACACTCCATTTATTTTTCCACGCACTTAATATTGATTTTTTTATTTAAGTTTTTATATCCGTTAATACAGATGTGTTTACATTTCGAAAACATCACTCACTATCGCGTCTTTCGCCCTATAGTCAGCAATTTCCTTGGCTTTTATTCCTATATGGGATGGAAGCCAGATGAAATTTATCTCATTTTGATTGATATGAGCCTGATGAAGGGCAATTTTAATTTTTTTTTAAAGCGAGTTTTTGGTAAACAGTTGTCGGATCCTTTGTATGGCACTAAGTGAGTCTGTTAAGATAATATATTTGCAGTTTATTGTCAGATTTATTCGTTCTACGAAGCGATAGAGAGCATACAGTTCAGGTGTATAGATAGTACTAACATTAGGTAGTTTGAATTTAAGGACCTTCTCTGGAGTTACTATAGAGATGCTCTCACTCCTTCAGTTGTTTTTGAACCATCCACTGGCGTAGCTGACGATTGCGGGGCCCCCCGCGACATTTTTTGTGGGCCCCGTATTATAAACATAACGACAACTAATAACAGTATAATTACTAAAATATGTGTAAATGACAATATTTGGCTTTTCTTTAATAAGTCTTCATTAGTTTATGAATAGACATGAAAACCTACTATACAATGTATCTTAATCCGACAAACCTATTAGTAAGTTGTTGCAATCTTACATCTAAATTTACATTGAAAACATTAACTACAAAACTTTTTTTGCTAAAACTTATTTTTTCGTCACAGCTGAGCTCATCGTAAAATTTTTTTATACGTTTTATCAGTTTATTTTTCAATTCCGGTGTAATACCCCACTAGTCTGCTATTCCTGCTGCTTTTGCTACAGTTTCGGAAAACGAATTTCTCATTTATAGAGGATTATCGCGAGTCGTTTCAAAAAGTTGAAGGGCGACCGTTAAGTTAAGTATGTATTTTAGATTGAATAGTATGTAATGTTAACGACAAATTCAAAATCGTTCATATGCTCTAACAATGCATTAACTTATAATTTTTCATCGTTTTTTTAGATAGCGATGTAATTTTCGTTAAAGATTTCATTATTTGTCGGAAAGCTCGACGCAAAGCCATAACAGCATCATATCTGGATGACCACTGGATTTCACATAACCATTTAAGTGTTGGCAAACGCGATGGATCCAAAGTCATAATAGTTCATCCTATTTTTTAATACTTGCACTACAAAAACATAATCTTTTCAATTATATCCTAAAATAACCCAACTCCTGTACACCAACAACGGCATCATTCAACACTATGGTTTGTTTTTAAACCAGGAGGAGTAATTCAAATTTACTGCGCCATATTGCTTGTTTGTAATTGGTCCAACTGCAGGCAAGTTTAGTCCACTGTTATGAAATTTTGACATTAATGACATTTAAGAAATTTTGACACTTTTGGCATTTCATAAGTTAATTAAGTTATATCGGCGATTTTTTGCGATTTCTGTGTTATTCCTTTAGTTTTTACATTAATGTCTGCTTTTATATAAAAAGCAGTTGTTTTTAGAACTCTTTAGCGACGAATTAGTATAATATAATATTTATGGATTACCTTCGAAGACCGACGTGATCAACAAAAAAGAAGATGTATTTGGTGACTTTCCTAGTAACTTTCTTGGGTGTGAATCTGTCTTTTTATTACTCCTCTTGGTTTAAAAACAAATCATAGGTTCAGATTATGGGATGCGCAATGAACATAAAAAGCTGTTTTTTCAATGTCAGTTATACTCCTTTGTACGCCTGAATATACACCACTCATAACGCTTGCCCCACCATATCCCTTTCCTCTGCAGTTGTGTACGTAAAGGTGCTTTGATTGTATAAATTTTAAAATTTCATTTACAAGACTTTCTGCACTTTGGTCTAACAAGCGAATAAATCCCAAAAAACTTTCAACAACTTCTGCGTTAGAAGATAAATTATTTTCAACGCAAGTTACATACCGGAAAATAAAGTTAAGCTGATTGTGTTTCGAAATATCTTGAGTGGTATCAAGAATTATTGAATAACAACAATTTTTTTAATTAAATTTATAACTTCGTTTTGTATTTGGGAGCTGAAGTAATTTGTTTTTTTTAAGTTATTGTTTTTATCGATTAATTTAGCTAAAACAGGATCATATTTAGCTAGTAAGTAAAAGAACCATCGACAAAAAATTACCTTTTTGGGATTCACTTTCACCTAAACTACCAACATGTCCACGCAATTGCGAAACGCTAAATTGCACCCGAAAACAGTAAGAGTTACGTCAACTACTCGCTTCATTATTTCCTTCCAAATTCCCTATTTTGATGCTTATTAGGAAAATATGTTTTGGTCCCCAATTTAAAGAAAGTAGAAGTATTAACACATTGAACGCCACGTGAGTTGTATTTAACTCACGCCTTGTTTGGCCCAGGCGCTCAGTGAGTTAAATATTACTCACATTAACATTGAGATTCTGAACGTGGAGCCTGAAGGCACAAACAAAAAATTTTAAAGTGGCGGTAAATGTGTTAAGTTTGAAGGCTTTAAGGGGCCCCTCCTAACGTCGGGGTCCCCCGCCTTGCGGGCCCTGCGGGCCTGTCAGCTACGCCACTGGAACCATCAGGATATATCTGGGTATGATTTTTAACAACTAAGAATTTTTCTAAAATATGAAATAATTAAATCATGATTAGTGGAGTTTTTGTCAAATGACGGTCAAAAGTTTCTATCTATTTTAAATCGAAAGATGTTCCACATTGTTTCTTTAAGTCTGAAGTTTTTTATTTGTTTTATTTGATATGGTTAATTTAAAAACACTCGCTGACCCCCGTACTGCTTTGGATGCACCTGGTAGGGGGGCGCACCCTACAGGTTAAGAATAGTTGCTCTAAAGCCAATGAGTAGGCAGTATTCTTTCTTCTTTAAATTACTTTTCTGTGATAATCCTTTTAATAATCTCTTACTTATAATACAGGACTGTATATATTATTTAATTACATTTTTTATCGATAGTACCCCACTGGACGTGTACAAATTTTTAACTGAACTAATTTTTTGTTAAATTTAGAATAAGAAGTACCTACTTTAACTGAAGATGTGTGTTAATCTTGGGAGATCACCTTCTGTCTCGGCGATAAGTGCTGAATTTATTATGGTACCTATCTCGACTTCTTGAGTCCTTTTATTATTCAAGCTTATCCCTAAATACTTGTATACTTCTATCTGTTCGATTGCATTTCATTTAATGTTAATGTTTATTTTTGTTTTGGTTTTTGTTACTACCATCACTTTAGTTTTCTTGGTGTTTACTCTTAAGTTTTATGATTTAGTGCTTCTGTCTACATTGTCATGTTCTTTTGAAAGTCTCTTTCTGTTTTTGCTATAAGCACTATAATAATATCATCTGCAATATATTTTTTTGTGTTTGGCCAGCAAGCTTTTATTACTTCGTCCATCATGCTTATAAACAATAATAGGCTCAAAACACTACCCGTCTCACTCCATCGTTATTTTTAAAGATTTTTGAAGTTGTGTTTCTTGTTTTTAATTGGTTATTTGTATTTTCATACTTACGAATAGTTCACCTTCAACAGTTGTTCATCTACATTCTTGTTCCCTAGGCTCTGCCAGATTCCTGTCCTGTCCACCGTATCAAACGGTTTTTTTCATATCTAAGAATGCTAAATAGATTTCTTCATTTTTGACTATACGTATATAGCTTTTTCAAGTATTTGTTGCAAAGTAAAATTGTGGTCTTGTACACTGTGCGCTGGTCTAAATCCACTTTGCGCATCAGCTAGTCTTGGTTCTATTATCTTACGTAACTTACTTTCTATTATTATTTCGTATAATTTTAGTTCTTCGCGTACGAGAGATATTCCCTATAATTTTCGCAAACCCTAGTATCATGTATTGACAAGATTATTATGTCCACTCCGATGGAATCTTTTTAGTTTTCCATGAGTTTTCCAGTTTTACTCAAACCTTCCTCTAGTTCTTCCATTAGTATTCCAGTTCCATTTGATTCGGTTATGTTCTCGACCCCATTTTTCTTTTCCTTTATCAATATTTTACTTTCACTATCGAATAGCCCAGTCAAATATTCTTGCCATTTATCAATAATTTTTTCTTCGTCTGTTATGATATTTTTCCCTGTTGATCTTTTATTTGATTAAGATTTGCTTTTTTTAGTTTGTTCATGTTTCTCAGTGTTCTATAAAATATCTTCTTGTTTCTTTCACTATTTTCCTCCATTTTTCTTCCAAACTATTCCCAGCTCTTCTTTTTTTGCTCTTTGATCATTTCTTTAACGATTTGGACGTCGAAACGTTAACAAAATTATTTTTTTTTTCAATTTAATTGTGGCTTATTTCCCATCTAAATATTTAATTCTTTAACTTTATTTCTTGGCCGAATATATTTCGGCCCTAACTTAGGACGAATATATTCGGCCAAATAATTTTTTTTTCGTTTATTGTGTCTCAACAACAAGGTTATTGACACTGGGCCAATTTTATTACATTAGATTATTTTTTACAATAGAGAAAAAAATACCTAAAAAGGAAACATTAAATTTTATAATACAGATTTGTTTCTCACAGAAAGTCAAGTACATTCTGAACATGTTTCAAGTCATTGAGGATAATATTCTTAAGACCCTGTATCGAGTATTTTTTTTTGTTCTTGTTCGAACCCGGTGCACTAAGTGAGAATATGCTGAACAGTTAGCGATTCACTGCACTTTTCACAAACAGGTGATGTCTCTGAAGCCATGAGGTGTTCATGTGGCAACCGTGTGTGACCAATTCTCAACCTTCGAATGATTAACTTGTCTCTTCTGCTTAAGTTAGGTAGCTGAAAAGTTTCGACAGTAGGTTGTATTTTGTATAATTTCGAGGTTGATCTCTTCCATTGGTTTTGCCAGGATTTTTTGATTTGGGACCTGAAAAGTGGTTTTAGATTTGATGCTAGTTGAACGGGTTTGATCTTTGATTTGGCTGTAATTGCTTCCTTTGCAGCAGTATCGGCGGTCTAATTGCCAGAACTTCCAACGTGTGAAGGAGTCCAGATTAACGTTATATTTGTTCCAGAAGAAATGAGACGGTTTGTTTCTTCGTGTATGGCGTGAACTAATGGATGTTGGGAGTATAGATATATTTTTAATTGAGTCGATGGAGAACATCGAATCATTACATAATTGAGTCGATGGAGAACATCGAATCATTACATAATTGAGTCGATGGAGAACATCGAATCATTACATAATTGAGTCGATGGAGAACATCGAATCATTACATGCTGCAGTGTTTTTGGCTTTAGTTTGGCTAGATAACCATTTTAATGCTTGGAGGATGGCATACAGTTCTCCTGTATGGATGGAGTTGGATGCTGGAAGGCAGAACTTCTGAAGAACAGTATTTGCAGTTGTTACAGAATATCCAACCCCTGTCGCAGTTTTAGATGCATCTGTGTAGAGAATCTCGTCGTATGAGTTTGTGTTGACCAGCTTTAGGAACGATTGTCTCAGAATTTGGCTATTGGTTTCATTTTTGGGATAGTTGTTAAGCGGAAAGTTAATTTTTGGGATATTGTTAATCCAGGGAGGAGTTGATGATATTATATGAGTATCTGTTACTGATAAATCAACAGGTCGTGAAAGAGGAAGTAAAGTTTGAGGTAGTGTCTGATATTTATTGCGGCCAAATAATTATTTACCATCTTAATAAAAATAGTTAGTGTCTACTTCACTACATACACAGAGATAAAACAGGCGGTAATTGCATAATCATAAAAAGTACACAGCAAACATGTTAAGTTTCATTGAATACAGCATTAAATATAAATGCACCACGCTTAAGGTCTTTTTAACATTAATACGAGTACTTAATAAAGGTTTTTTTAAATGTTCTCGACAAGTTCTCTTTAGCCTCATTCGTGTCCTGACATAAAGTAGATAGTAACAAGCAAGTCTAGACACTTTTAATATTTTTGTTATTAAAAAACATGAATTTCGATGTAATTGCGGCTTATTTCTTGAAATCGTGAATTGAAAAAACACTCATTTGAATTCAGAATACATTAATTTGCTATAAGTGCACGAACCAGCCTTGTAATGTATATACAGAGTGACCAAAAGTAATGAAGGCCATAAAACAGTAAATTTATGTTATTTGCTATTAAGAGAGCTTACACCGCCAACTTCTTAAAAATGGTGCATAATTATGCAGTTTATTACTAAAATATACGGAAGGCAATAAAGTATTTAGACCTATAGCATCTCTTTCTGCGTTGTTTTATTTTCCAGTTTAATATCAAAAGTGTAAGTTCTTCATAAATTATGAATGACAAAGAAGAAAAGGTAAATAAGGCGGTTAAATTGTTCATCTTGAGTCTTGTGAGTAGATAAGTTTAATAATATGAGTAATAATACAATAGCATAGCAAAAACATCTAGCCAAGCAGTCTCATAGTTTGGTTTACAACCTTCCTCCATTCCTGTTTATTCTTCGCTCTTTCTTTCTCACTCTTACATTGAGATACCTCCGGTCATCATTAACTTCATGACTCCATCTCGCCTCAGATTTTCCTTCTCTCATTTTACAAACTATTGTAGCACTTGACAAGATTTTTGACATTCAAACTTGAATTATTTTTGGACTTCTAAGTTCTTGTGCTCCTACTAGGGATGGCGGGTGTTGATAAAACACCGGTTTTCTGTTACACCGGTTTTTTTACTTACGGTTTAACCTGGCGGTTATATCCTGCCGATAAAACCGGTTATTCGAAAAACCGGAGTTCGGTTTTTTTAATCAAGAGCCAATACTCATGAGGTTACAATGTTACATTTATATGCACTTTAGTGTCGTGTTGGTCCTTAAGGGACGGGAAAAGGGCCAACTCTCGAACTTAGGAAAAACACTGAATCTACACTATACTTCTATTTAAAGATACAACGTCCATAGGCGTAGGACTTAAGGAGATGTTGTTTCACGGGATGTCGTTCAGACACCCATCTAGAACAATGCTAACTGTAATATTAATCGATACTTAACCCGTCCTCGGGCTTTTTATGTCTTCCTTTATCTTGGACTTTGAAATTAGATTATACGTGAGCAACGCTTCGTATTCGCAAGGTTACCCTAACAAACTACATCAATTAGCTACATTATAAAGCTTCGCTTTTTTTGTTATTATAGAACCAACACCTCGTTAACGACCTACTTATGCTTAAATCATTATATACATTTTAGGATACATACAGAGAGGTCCTAAATTATGGAATAAATTCATTTTCTCTAAAATGGACTACTTTAGAGAAAAATTCCGAAACAGATCGATTTTTATTTATAAATTACAATTTTTTGGCATATATTTCATACTAGTGACGTCATCCATCTGAGAGTGATGACGTAATCGATGGTTTTTTTAAATGAGAATAGGGGTAGTGTGGCACCTCATTTGAAAGGGCGTTTTATTGTTTATACAGTAATATAAACATTAATATCATTATTTATACAGGGTGGCCAAAATAGTAATTTTTGAATTAAATTAATTGACGAAAAAAGAAAAATGTATGCAATTTATTTAACTCAAAATACATTCTGTCGCTGTCAGAAAATAGAAAAAAATGTTTATTTGGCAAATAAACATTGCTTTTCGCTTAAATTAAATGTTCAAACTGCCAAGAGGTAGGTGGGAGGCTGTTTGTGATTTAATTTAAGCGAAAAGAAATGTTTATTTGTGAAATAAACATTTTTTTCTATTTACTGACAGCAGTACAATGTATTTTGAGTTAAATAAATTACATAAACTCTTCTTTTTGGATCAATTAATTTAATCCAAAAATTATTTTTTTGGTCACCCTGTATAAATAATAATATTATCGTTTATATTACTGAATAGAGAATTGAACACCCTTTCAAATGAGGTGCCACACGACCCCTATTCCCATTTAAAAAAATCATTGATTACGTCATCACACTCATGGATGACGTCACTAGTATGAAATATATGCCAGAAAATTGTAATTTAAAAATAAAAATCGACCTGTTTCAGGATTTTTCTCCAAAGTCGTCCATTTTAGAGAAAATGAATTTATTCCATAATTTAGGACCTCTCTGTATATTATAAAGTAAGGGTTTTTTCCCTTAGTGTACATTAGTTTGCGATACTCCAATAGAATCGGTACCAATATTATCTATATCGATACTATTGAAAGAATATATCGAGGACCAATATAATCAATCGATAATTCGGGGTGGCTTGTAGCAGGGTATACATTATGGTGCAAATGTCTGGAATAAATTCAATATTTCGTAAGCCAGCGACTTTAAGGAAAAATCTTGACAAAGGTCGATTTTTATTTTTAAGTTATGACATTTTGGCATATATGTCGTATTAGTGACGTTATCCATCTGGGCGTAATGACGTAATCGACGATTTTTTTAATGAGAATAGGAGCCGTGTGCTATCTCATTTGAAGGGGTATTCAATTCTCTATTCAGTAGTTTAAATCTTAACATAATTGTATATACAGAGTGTCCAAAAAAAATTTGTTTAAGTAAATTAGTTGACACAAAAAGAAGAATGTATGTAATTTATTTAATCAGAATAACATTCTACTGCTATCAAAAAACAGAAAAAAATGTTTATTGGACATTTATCGGTTATTCTTTATTCTTCTGAGGTGATGAGCGAGACTGGTCTTGGTCTTGCGGTCTTGGTCTTGGTCTTGCAGCAAGACCAAGACCAAGACCACTTTTTGGTTTGCAAGACCAAGACCAAGACCAGGTATTCAAGACCAAGACCAAGACCGAACCTTGCAAGACTACGCAAGACCGAGACCAACCTGCAAGACTCTTGCACTTTTTTGCGAAATTGGTTTTTTATTATTTAACTTTATTTTTTTAGTTCAATAATATATACTGACATTGTAATAAACCTTAAACAATATCGAATTTTTAAAATACATAATATTTTGGTTATATTTTTAAGTCGTTTTGATTAAGTCAAACGGTTTGCATTTTCTCAACCTTCAAAGTGTCCAGAAGGCAAGTTTTCAAACGGCGACAGTTCAAGGACAATTGAAATTCCTTGTTAGACAAAAAAATGTAACTATAGATAGGGTAATCCATTTAAAAAAAATGCCATTAAAAACGGTTTTTATGTACCAGTAGTTTTCGCTTTTTTGTCTAATAAAAATACTGACACATTTCAATTCTTTTCGCATAATCGAGGAAAAATGTAGGTTGTTAAATTTAAAATTAATACCAAAAAATATCATAATAGATTTTGAAAAGGGATTCACAATGCTGTGAAAGCATGGTGGCCTGAATAAAAAATAACTGGTTGTCGATTGTAATGTGTTAAGCTTGGTATCGCAAAATCCAAAGCTTAGGTCACTTAGGTTTAGTTTCTGAATATAATGACAAAAATTCCGATACTGGGAAATTTTTAGAATTATTTTTTTGATTAATTTTTTACAATCAACGAAAGTTGGAAGTTGAATTATTTGTGAAAATCGCGGATGGCAAACGCGTAAAAAATTTTACTAATTTCATAGTTGAAAACTATTTGGAAGAATCTAGGTTTTCCCCAGAAAGGGTCAGTACTAGTGCCGTACTTCAAATGCATGCGAATCATTTCAGTGTGTTTTAAATTTTAGTTTTTACTACCCACTTCCGAATATTTTCAACTTTTTAAATGTCATAATGGGTATTCAATCCAAAAATATGTGAAAATAAAAAGTGCGAATAACTCGTGCTACGATAGCAATGTATGTAGTTTAAATAAAATTAAAGAACTGCAAGATAACAAATTACAGATTTAAGCGTTTATAATTCCCCATTAGGTTTAGTTATTATGTTATAGTATTAGGTCTATAAATAGGTATGGTGAATATATTATATCATAATATGCTATTGAATGTATAAAAAGCAGGTTATGTCTCAATTCAACTTAAAATTGAAATTTGAAAATAAACCTTTATATTTGAAACATACTTTGTAATGAAATAATTAGGTGAATGTAAACTTACGTGCATAGAAATCGGCCCGCCTAAAAATTTGGTCATATTTGAAGTATCGTATTTCCTAAACCTGTTGGCCGATTTAAGTGATTTTTTTAAATATGTTATAGCCCTTTTCTTCAACAATATCGCTGTAATAATATTATTGCTAAGCAGGTAAGTGTTATTTTATACCGGGTGTAACAATGATAGTGTGTTTTTTCCTCAAAGTTCGGAACACCCTGTGGAATATTCTAGCGTATATAAAATATTTAAATTAAAACTAAACTGTAGCCTTAGGCTTTCTTAACATTTTGCTTTTTGATTCATTCGCTTAAATTGGATAATAAAAAAGTTAAAAAAGTGCGACAAACTTTAAGGGGAAATTCTGCATGAAAAATAATTACCGCTTCATTTATAAACATATGTCCGCAAATGCTTCGTTTTCGAGATACGGGATGTCGAATTTTTTTTTACAAACTGACGATTTATTTACTGCTCTAAAACCGGTGGAAATATGCAAATGAAATTTGGTGAGTTTTAAGAGATAGTTATTGCGCATATTTGACATATAATTATGAATTTTATATCCACCACTGGCTTGCATACGGGTCATATTTCCCGTATGCAAGCCAATGGTGAATATAAAATTCTTAACTGTATGCCAAAAAATGCGCAATAATTACCTCTTCAAACATACCCAATTTCATTTGTATATCTCATGCGGTTTCAGAGCAATAAATAAATCGTCAGATTCTACGAACAAATTCAACATCCCGTATTTCTGAAACGAAGCGTTTGCGAACATATGATTATAAACCTAACGGTCATTATTTTTTCATGCAGAATTACCCCTTAAAGTTTGTCGCACTTATTTAGAAACACCCTGTATTGATGACGAACGTTTCTAGTTGTTAAAATACCTAACTTTTTTATTATCCAACATAAGAGAATGAATCAAAAAGCAAAATGTGAAGAAAGCATAAGGCTACAGTTGAGTTTTAATTTCAATATTTTATATACGCTAGAATATTCCACAGTGTGTTCCGAACTTTGAGGAAAAAACACACTAACATTTTTACACCCGGTATAAAATAACACTTACCTGTTTAGCAATAATATTATTACAGCGATATTTTTGAAGAATAAGGCTATAACATATTAAAAAAATCTCTCAAATCGGCCAACAGGTTTAGGAAATACGATACTTCAAAAATGACCAAATTTTAGGCGGGCCGATTTCTATGCACGTAAGTTTTTAATGTTAAAATTGGTATCGGTTTGAAACTACATTCTACATTCTTTTAAAATTTTAAAGCAAAAAATATAGTTTCATTCTTCACATCTTTATTTATTTCAATGTACATTTTAGTCGAAATTGTTTGGTTCAAATTATTACTACCAAAAAAGCAAGACCAGCAAGACTCTTGCAGCAAGACCAAGACCAAGAACAAGACCGGCTAGTGCAAGATCAATACCAAGACCAAGGCTGCCTTTTAGCTGCAAGACCAAGACCAAGACTAAGCTTGCAAGAACAAGAACAAGACCAAGACTAGCCTGGTCTTGGTCTTGTTCTTGTTTTGCTCATCACTATTCTTCTGAGTATATTCTTCTTATATCGTTCCCCGATAAAGATCCCCGATTAAACGCCTAAAAAACTATTACAAAAAAAATGTAGCATCGCGTCATTTTTACTTCTACTTCTATTCCAAGAGCAAGGTTGTGGCTCTTGAAAAAGGCCCTCATCAGGTTGAGGGTGGATCTAATAGCTTTTCCGATAGTGCTCATATATTCTGGTTGTTGGTCCATTCTTCATTCATTATGGAGCTGAGCTAGCTACCTTACTTATTACCGTTTATATACAGAGTCGGTATTTTCTTATCGATGGTTTGCGCCTTTATTAAGAGCAACAAAGAGACATGCATTTATTATACATTTAAAACGGGTTAGAAGATACTGGGCGGCCGAAGTAGGAGGGGTCACCAAAAAATTTCGCGTTGTAGGTATGGCTTTGTCAGACAGCGTTGCCGAATTTGGAAATTATCAAAAGAAAATATTAAAGTAGAAAAAATATTATAGTTAACTTTTTGTAAACAGATATAATAAACAAATTATTTAAAAATAACAAAATATTCTTTTTACCCATTTTAAAAAAATGTGAAAACGTTGAATTATAATTCAACGTTTATTTTTTTACTTATATTTTTCTTTTAAATAATTTGTTTAGTAGATGTACTTATTTGTTCACAAAAATAATATAGGTACAGTAATGAGTGCGCTATTAAGAACCGGCAAAATAACGCAAAAGATGGAAAGCATAATACGTTGTGAAATATAAAAAGAGATGAAACTAATAGAGATGTAAAATTATCGATAGGAACCTATAAATTTACATAACATTACATAGTTTCGCACCTTTAGACATATCTGAGGAGTATAACAAATCTAACCGTGACAGGAGAATTTTATAAAATTCTAAATGTTTTCTGTCACAGACATCTAAAGGAGGGAAACTATGTACCTGATGTAATGTAAACATATAGGTTCCTATCGATAATTTTACACATCTACTAGTTTTATCGTTACATCTATTATTAAGTTTTCCATCTTTTGCGTTATTTTGCCGGTTATTAGCGCGCTCATCACTGTAATATTTTTTTTCTACTTTGATGGATAATTACCCATGTCTGTCTCTCTCAGAGACTTTGTAAACACAACTTTTCCGTCATTAGATAAGACAGGACAAATGAGCTGTCGAATGAAAGCTCATTACCCAACGATCTTATTAAGGTGAGAAATTTGACCTTGCACTTCCAGTTTTGGAGTTGAAACTTGAAGTACTATTTTAAAGTCGCCCAATAAATATTATAAACGAGTTATTATTGGACGCGCTTTAGCAATACGAAAACCATTATATTTTTCCGGCTTTGTGCAAGTCTGTCCGTCCGTCTGTCTATCGAATATAACTCCTACGTTATTAAAACACTCAACTCCGGTAGAGGGATAATAATATAGCAGGAGACCTGAAAGCTACGGGCGTGGAGAACTGGACAGAGATTGTCTAAGACAGAGAAGAGTGAAGGCATGCTGTCGAGTGGGCTAAAACCCACGAAGGGTTGTAACGCCACGTAGTAAGTATGAGGTGTCGAATTAAGGATGGTATTAAAACTGAGAAATTGGACTTCACACTTCCGGTTGCAGAATGAAACTGGAATTAGTGTTTTAAAGCCGCCGAAATAGTACAAGCGACATATTATTCGATGCGCTTTAGCAATACGAAGACAAGGTATCAAATTAGATCTTATAACCCAAAGATGGTATCAGTTGCAACCGGAAGTACTGTTTTAAAATCACCGAAGTAGTACAATACATTTGTTTTCGTCTTGCTAAAGCGTGTTAAATAATACATTGCTTGTATTAATTCGGCGTCATTAAAACCGTACTCCCGGTTGTAACTCTATAAACAGAAGTCCGAGGTCAAATTTCTTACTTCTAATGCCATCTTTGGGTTATAAGCTCTCATTCGACACATCATTTGTCATTCTATTTTTTGTCGGACGGACCGACTTGAATAATACCGGAAGCATCTTGCTACGGCGCGTCGAATAATATGTCGCTTGTACTATTTCAGCGACTTTAAAATAGTACTTCCAATTTTAACGCTCAAACCGGAAGTGCGATCAAGCAATTAATCGATTTTAATTTTGAAAATTGAAAAAGAAAGGTACAGTACACTTCTATAAGCAAAAAAAATTTCAACTTGTTATCTGCTTTATTTTCAGTCCTGTAACATTTTGAAAAAATGAATTTTTTTGCGAAAGCTGGATTGCAAAATTTATTTTGCAAAATCTATTAAACCGATGTTAATGAAATTTACAATATTGTTTTACTGTATCATAAAGTTTTTCTGTGTGAAATATGAAGGTCCTAAGTTTAGCATAAATGGTTGAAAAACGTAAAATGCGAATACTTGTTTTTGTATGGTTTTTTAGCAATTATTGCTATTTTGCAACTAGGGTGACTATTTTTTAAATTTTTAACCAATTCTATATTGTAGGAAATTTAATTAAGCAACTCAACTTTTATATCAGTACAACTTTTCTCGGAAATGAATACTTTTAAAGTTATAATCAAAAAACGAAGAAAAAAATCGAATTTTTCCTTCAATTTTTGACATTTTGATTATTTAAACAATGTTCCGGACCTTTTTGAGAGGGAGGATAACTCAAATAAGATTATTTGACTTATTTTCAAGCAATTTCTGCAAAAAAATTTGAGTCGCCTCTCAACGTCCATCTCAAAACAGATGCGCCCTGGACTACTAGGAATTAAACTTATTTTCTGTTCAAGTTTGTAATAATACAATCCTATTTTCCCCGGGTTCTGGTAACTTATAATCTCTTAGTTTTCGACAATATATCATACTATACTAAATTTACAATCAAGATGCAGTAGAAATAAACAAACCAAGACACGTTAAATGCTATTAGGATCACTCTCGAATTATAATTTACAATATAAAAACTTTGGAAATCATGATTTAAGATTTACAATGTAAGTACATTGTAAATTATGATTCGGGAGGCTCCTAAGTAGCATTTAACGTGTTTTGGTGTGTTTAAGTCTACTGCATCTTGATTGTAAATTTAGTATATAATTATGTACTTATCTTATCGTCGCATTTGTACTACCTTGACATAACTGCTAGTTATTTTATCAATTTCGCGATTTCAATATTAATTAATGCTACCCTCTAATTATATTAAATCAAAAAAACGGTTGTGGTATTTCCGGCTTGGGAACATAGCTGCACGTTATAACAATAGATAGCCGAAATTTTTCACAACAATCACTTACGATCGCAGAGCACGGAATTCCCTAGACAAACAGATTGGACAGGCTAATTACTTTCATCAAAACTAATATTATTATCACGTATCATCCGTTTTATTAGGTATAACAAACACATTATGGTAGAAAACAATCTATTGCTTTTATCTCTATTATTAACATTCTTATTTTTAATTGGTTTAGATAATATTATTTTTGAGTTATGACTATATATTTAAGGATACCGTTAAATCATCATTATTTCTCTTATGTCCATGCTTCACATACAGAGTGTCTGCGGATGAAGTACGCAAGAGGAGAAAATTTTTTATTTTTATTTTTAACATTTAAAGCTTTTAGAAAAAGCTTGATAAAGCTTAAAAAGCTTGCTAATAAGTGAAGCTTAAAAAAAACCTTTTAGAAAAAGCTTTACCTGTTAGCAAGCTTTTTAAGCTTTATCAAGCTTTTCTAAAAGCTTTACATATTAAAAATACAAATAAAAAAAGTTAGAAAAAAGATTTAATTGTTATCAAGACAATAACCGTGTTTTAGGCCTTTTCTTACCGTGATATTTTCTGATAGTCTATTCTCTATATTTGTACTCGAATCTGTAGGTTACAGTTCTTTAATTGCCTTTATAATGTTTAGATTAATTCTAGAGATTCAAAGATTTACAGATTTAAAGCCAACAGGAAAGAGACCAATAGGAAAGCCCTTTAAAAGGTGGCGAGATAGCTGGCAGTCAACATCACAGCTAAGCATACAAGCTCAAAATTGGTTAAGAAGAGGTCAAGATGCCTAATATAAGAAGAAGAATAAGATTAATTCTGCTCTATTTTAAAGCTTTGAAAAGTAGTTTGATGCTGACGCTATCAAATGCTTTTTTGAAGTCGACGTACCTATAGTAAATGTATCTCTTGGTTCATAGCGGTTTTCTTTTCTATTAGCTGCGTAACGTAAAATAAATGGTTCACCGACGATCTGTCAGCCCTAAAATATGCTTACTCTTCTGCTTCTATATTTTTATACTCTCATCTATCTCTGTACATTATTGTTCCATGTACCCATCTCAATTATCCTGTGACCGCTATTTCCCAGTAATTTTCACAGTTCTCTTTCCACAGATTCTTTCCATTCTGCTGGAGTTTCAGCTCTATTAATATTGTTCTGGAATAATCGAGTGAGTAGATAGACAATCTTACTTTCATATTTTATTAGCTCAAAATATAAATATGCTCCTGATGTCAGTTAGATGTACTGACAAAATTAAATGTTATGTAAATCAATTGAATATAAAACTGAAATGTGACGTACCTTTGGCTATTCATCATCATCATAAGTGAACAAAAAAACTTAAAGAAAAAAATTATGAGTACATAAGAAACATTCATGAGTTGTCTCATGATTGACAGCAAATTTAAGAGATTGAAAGTCATATTGAGATCGCTAGAGTCAAATTTGTAGCTATGAAAAAATCATTGTGCAACAAAAATTTAAACATTGACCTAAGGAAAAGCATTTCAACCATGATGCTATCGTAGAATGCTACGAATATCGTGGATAGATCATCATCATTATGATCAACCCGTACGCGTTCATTGCTAGACATAGGTCTTCCTCAGCTCTTTCCATCTGTCTCTTTTTTGTGCGGCTTGCATCCAGTTGCCGACAATACGCTTCAGATCGTCAGCCCATCTGCTTGGTGGTCGTCCTCTGCTCCGTAGTGCTTCTTCTCGTGGCCTCCACTCGACAATATGTTTTGTTCATCGTTTGTTTGACAATCTGGCGACTTGTCCTGACCAGTTCCACTGTAATACGCGATTTTTTCGACAGCGTCTATTGTTTTTTTCTACGGCGTATTTCTTCGTTTGGGATTCGGTCTCTCAGGGAGACACCCAACATTCAGGGCCGCGTTTAGGTCAATTGACGCCCTAGGCAATTCTCTAGTAGCCGCCCTTCAAACATGTACCTACCATTTTTTGCAAAAAAAAAATGCAGAAATTTTTATTTAAATAAGAATACACTAAAAATGGATTTAAACTACGATGTTTATATACATATAACAGAAAAAATTGTCACTCCAGTTCGATCACATCAGAGATTCTTTTCAAAAAAAGATTTTCAAAAAAAAAATTTCTTACCAAAATCGACAAATTGTTAACGCGTTCTTGAGTCAAAATTAATGGGAAATTATTTTTAATTCTTGACATTTTCGAAAATGACCTTTCAGCGAACACGTTGGCAACTGGGATGCACAAAAATAAATGTGCAAAGCAATGTCAAAATTAGGGAAAATATCTTTCAATCCACTTAGTGCAGTCACTGAAGGTTTTCACCTCCGATTTAGTTGAACCTCCATCTATTTTCATGAAAATTGATGAGTAGTTAGAGGATAGCTCAAGGAACAAAGGTGGCATGATGCCAACTTGCGCTTTTACCGTGTTGGTGGATGCCACCCCTTCTCAGGGGTGAAAATTATTATTTTTTAAATAATACCATAAATCTATAGAGAGACAAATTCTAAGCAAAATTTGTTATATAAAGTTATTAATATAAATCCATACTTTTTGAGTCATTAAAGATCTATATAAAGATGTTATTTTTTCGAAACAAAATGCACCTTTTAAAGCTGTTTTTCACGTATAACTCAAAAACTATAAGCTTTTGTTATTATTACCAAAATTAAAGATAATAGAAATCTGAATACACTCCTCACTTAAAGAAATAAACTAATGTTAATTCAAAGTGAGTTATGGGTAATTGAACGTATATTTTTTTATACGAGTACGCAAATCCAAGTATTGAAGCTTAAATAACAGGAAAACAATGTATTTTATAAAATATACCTGTCAAATATAATGATTTCAACAATTTTGACCGGTTTAGAATTCATATTTTTGAAAAAAAGGTATAATTTAAAAAAATCAGAATTTTTAAAATTATCGTAATTTTCATTTTCTTTTGGTAATAACTCCAAAAATACTCAATATACGTAAAAAGTGATATATGTATAACCAAATTTTAGTTTTTTCTTTAACAAATATTTTACCTTTTTACTATTTCTGTGGGGTAAAAAATAAAAAAGATTGAAACGTTTAAATTTTGCTGCGAGAACTATGTAACCGAGGCCGTTCAACCTTTTACTTTTAAAAAAGTAAGGGGTTTAAAAGATTAAATTCAACGCGTTTTAATAGCCATTAAAATTAATTTTCAAATGGTTTTTAGGCAAACCTGATATCGTAAAAATTAACGGAGTTATTAAAAAAACAATAACTTTTTAAAAGGTAGATTTTGAAAAATATTTGGTGCATAAGTTTTAATGCTATCAACTTGTTCGAGGGCTCATTTTATAGATATTTCTAAGTACTTTGACAAATATTTAATAAGGTTATGTTATAAAATGTATCATTTTCCCGTAATTTAAGCTTGAATAGTTACTTAGATTTGTGTACTCGCCGAAAAAAATGTACATTTAATTACCTGTTATAACTCACTTTTAGTTAACATTAAAAGGTTTTTCCAGTAAGGAGTTTATTTCATTTTTTATTAGCTTCAATTTTGGTAATAGTAACTTTTTGGTAAAATCTTATAGTTTTTGAGTTATTTATGAAAAATCGGTTTTTGATCTTTAATAACTCGAAAAGTTTTGATTTATTTTAATAACTTTATGTAACAAATTTTGCTTAGAATTTGATCATCTATCTAATTTTGGGGATATTTTTAATAAAATAATTTTCACCCACGAGAAGGGGTGGCATCCACCCCCAGGGTAAAAGCGCAAGTTGACACCATGTCACCTTTGTTCCTTGAGATATCCTTTAACCACTCACCAATTTTCATGCAAATCGATGGAGGTCAACGAAATCAGAGGTAATAGCTCATATCCACATTCAGTGACTGCACACTTCTTATGTCAATTAGTGATTTTATTGTGATATCCAAATGACCCTTTAAGTGAAAGCATTCATGTATGAATGATGTATCTTGGTCGTCTTTATTTTGTATCAGATTTTCAGCTTCTTTAATAATTTTTTCATTGCTTAATTTTGGCAAATCTGTTAATATGTAACACGAAAACGTTGATAAATAAGTCGATAAGATTCCAGACGTCTATTCAGATGTCTTATCAGAGTGCCGATTAAAATATAGAATGTGTTGATTTTCATCTCATCACTAGCTGAAAAGTTTAGTTCATCATCGGCCTCCTCGTCAAATTGAATTTTATTCAATTCAATTCAATTCAATGAAATATTTATTTATATGTTTTATTTGGACACAATTTTTTGGCTTAAAGTAAAGTAAAGTAAGTTTTGGTAAAGTAATTTGAAAGAGCTTCATACTACCCTTTATTTACAGAACCCAGATCCATAATTTTTACATATAAATATTTTTTGTACAGTATTCTTGCCGCCCTCTCATAATGTGCCGCTCTAGGCAACTGCCTATATTGCCTAATGGATAAAGCTGCCCTGCCAACATCTGGTGCTCCATAGCCCTCTGAGTTACGCGAATCTTGTTCACTACCTCTTTTGTTAATGTTAATATCTTGTTAGTATTAGACAGAGTTTCCAATATTGAAATTCTATATATGCAGAGTTAATAAAACTGAGCAAGTCGTTCAATATAAATTATTTTGCAACCAAGAACCTCTTGTTTGTAAAATCTGAACTTTTAGAGCCACAAATAAAGTAAAAATGACCATGTTGATATCCAACGGTCGATAAAGGACGTAACTTTAAGAATAATAGTTCCATAGGACGGTAAGATAATATGGCTAATAAACGGCTGATATCGCATACAAATCGAATTTTACAAATTTGTTACTGCGGTCAGCGTGTTAAAATTTTTTGAACACATAAAAATTTACAGCACAATTTCATTTATTACCTAAGGCAAGAAAACAAATAGAAGGACATTTTGACAAAGATAACAGGAAATTAGTTATTAATGGACGGTTTCAAAACGCAAATGGACGTATATTGCACTTTAAAGAATACTGGCAATTTTATGGTATAATTTGACGTTTTTGTGCGACAAAAACACCATAAATAGCGAGGTTTATAGCATTGCCTTGGACATTTTAATATTATACGAATATCTAGGGGTATAGCTAAAATGGTGGATAAAATAAATGTACATGCTTTGCCCCATTCAGATAGTGACGATAATTTTTATGGAACTTTAGTATTCACCGCTGTAATGCCAAGTACATACTCTATTGAGCTAAGTTATTCTGGATAATAAATATTTAAAAGAAGGGATTACCATCAGAACTAATACAGGTCTTAGCGCTATGTATAAAGTTTTTGTTTTGGTTTTTTTAATCATACTTTATTTAACAATCAGAATATTATATATTCTATAAATTAAAGTGTTCACCTGGCAGCTGGGCTCCTCATTGGCGTGAAAGGATTCCTTCCAGTGAAGGAGTCTTAGGGTACGAACACGCCGAAGATACATGGATGTGCGCTGTGTAGGTCGCGATCGCGGTCGCTACATCTGCTACATCGATGTCAAAACAAACCTTCAGTTTCTTATGAGATCGCACATACCAAGGATGTGTCACCCACCCGTTCACCCTCGCGACCTATCATCGCGATTTACAGCGATGTCGATGCCGAAACAAAATAGTTTGTTTTACATCGCGATCGAGCTGCTGAGCGCGTGGTAAATTAAAGTGTTTTAGTGGTTTTTAAACCACGTAACATTCGCTAGAGATACGGCTGGTGTATTTATTCATTTCTTAAAAATTCACAAGGAAAAAGTTTTCTTGCGGTTGGCTGTATACCATGTACTACAAAAAAATAGTAAAATCTTGTATAAAAGGTATATTTAAAAACCGTCAAAAGGGCCACATCAAAATCATATAACTAGTTTTCGACTAGCGGTAGCGGGTAGATACTCTTTTATGTTCCCGGTGGAAGATAGATCTACTTCAGGGATGCGACCCTGCCCACGTGAGCCATAATCATCTCCCAATCTCCTGGTACCTGGGAGAAATTATGTCCTAAACCTATTCTACCACCTAATTACCAAAGTTTCCCTTTCCATATCCTACTATGTCAGACAGCAGTATCAGAACCAAAATAGAGCTTAAGGGAAATGAACCTGGATCGGTCTATTATTGGATACTGGAGCTGTTAAAATAACCGAACGATTGCCGGTATAAGTAATCGCCCATTTGTTGGTCAACAGCTACGGGTGGAAGAACCGGCTCGTGGTAGGGCACTTCATTGCCCTGGAGTCGAGAAATTAACTCCGAAGGCGGAAGAGCTAAATTAGTCAACGGCATTGAGATGTGGAAAGCCACGGGATGACTACGACATTAAAGATCCCCGTGGATATCCTTAGTAAAAATCATCATGGACCCACTAATTGATAATTTACTTAATGATCATGGAGCTCGGAATCCAAGATCCGCCAGGGGAGGACAATCAGGTTTAGACGACAAGGCCTCTCAGGTCGTCATCAAGGTAAATCCCTGTCAAACAAATAAGAATAACTCTATAGCATTGAAAATTGGAACATGGAACGTAAGAAGTTTATACCAATCAGGAAAACTCGATAACGCTGTGTCGGAAATGTGCAGAATGAAGATTAACATACTGGGCCTTAGCGATATACAATGACCTGGACCAGGAAAATGTAACACCAGAAATGGAACACTGTATTATTCCGGAAACCACGACCCCAGTCACAAACAGGGAGTTGGAATTATAGTTGATAACAATTCTCGGAAAGCCGTTTGTAACTTTGTTCCCTACTCTGATCGGGTATTAATGCTGTCTCTCAACTCTCATTTAAATCGTAAAATAAATATAATCCAAGTATATGCACCCACTGCAGACAAGGATGAAGGCACCATAGAGACCTTCTATGAACAAATTGGCAATGTCTTAAAGCCTAACTAAAAGACATGACATAAATATTATAATGGGCGATTTGAACGCTAAAGTCGATCAAGGAGAAGTCGAGAATTATGTGGGGCGATATGGGCTCGGGGAAAGAAATTAACGTGGCGATAAGCTTGTTGATTTCTGTATCAATGAGGAACTCATAATTGCAAATACCTTGTTCAAACTTCTTAAACGTAGACTATATACATGGAAGTTACCAGCTGACAATAACAACAAAATAGTCAGAAATCAAATAGATTATATTATCGTCAACAGAAGATATAAAAATTCTATAATATCATCTAAAACTTATTCAGGAGCGGACATATCCTCCGATCACAACCCGGTTGTTTTGTCTATGAGAGTGAAACTAAAGAAGGTAAAGAGCTCTAGCTCCAATAAAATCATGGATACAAGGCGGCTCAAACAAGACAAGACTTATGCGGAAGCGAAATTTAAAATAAACGAGAACTTAAGGAAAGTCAAAGAAGATAGTGCGGAAACTCTGACTGTTGACCAAAAATGGGGAAAAATTCAACATGCCTTAGTATCAGTTGGAAAAGAAACCCTCAAACCACTTGGAGAAAGAACAAAATCTTGGATGACAGCAGAAATTCTTGAACTTATGGAAGAACGAAGAAAACATAAAACAAAAGACCCGAATAAATACAAAGAAATTCAGAGAAACATCAGAAAGAAAATTCGAGAGGAAAAAGAGAGGTGGCTCTCCGACAGATGCAAAGAAATAGAAGACCTGGGTAAAAAGTATGACAGCTTTAATTTACACAAAAAAATCAAAGAAATGACAGGTTCTAGAAAAAACACAAGAACGAATACCCTTAAAAATGATAAAGGGGATATTATTACTGACGTGAAGGAGAGATTGTGTCAATAGACCAATTACATCCAACAACTCTTTAATGATGAAAGAGGAGAACTGTCATTAGAAATCACAGAGGATACCGAACCACCAATATTAAGAGACAAAGTCATCTATGCCATTAAAAACGCGAAAGAGGGTAAAGCTACTGGACCAGATGATGTGCCCATCGAATTATTAAAACTTATTAATGAAGACTGTATTGATGTAATGGTTGAACTCTTTAATCTAATATATCAGACTGCCACAATCCCCAGACAATGGCTGCAATCGACCTTTGTAGCAATTCCCAAAAAGTCAAGTGCAACAACCTGCGCGGATCACAGAACAATATCTTTAATGAGTCACACTAGTCACACACTTAAAAAATTTTTGAAAATAATACACAGTAGAATTGTTAAAACTCTCGAATATGAAATCAGTGACACACAATTTGGCTTTAGAAATGGTATGAGCACACGAGATGCCTTGTTCGGCTTGAATGTGCTGGCCCAGAGATGCATGGACATGAATCAGGATATGTACTTATGTTTTGTAGACTTTGAAAAGACATTTGATAAAAGTCAAAGACTTGGCTAACATCCAAGAATGCTGAGGGACCGTATTACTTTTGTTCGATTGCTAAATTTATTGAATGTGTTATTCTATGTATTTACTGAACTATTGAGCGACCTTGTCGAAAACCAAATTGGTTTGATGGAATCCAATTCTTAAGGAGTACTTTCTTATTTATTCTTTATAGTATATGAGTCTTTCTAGTACTTTTGACATGACTGAATAAAGTTAAGAATAAATAAAAAATAAGAACAACTATGTATTTGTATAAGGAGCTTATTATAATTGCAGTAATAGGAGCTAGGGATGGGAAAACCCTATTCTATGAACAACTTTATTCATTGAATTGACTACTATTCGTAGCTGGTGAAACCGGCCATAAGACTGCAGAACAAACCATTTTTAATGTTTGTCTTAATGTCTCTAAATTAATTTTTATATTGCATACATGTCTGCAAACCTTTAATACTTCATAGAGAGAATTTATAAATGAAACTGTCTCTAGAATAACATAAAACTTATCTTGAGCCATTAAAAACACTCTTTTGTCACAAATACTACACATAAGTACCTTACACATGACTTGAGAGAGAATGGGTATCATCACTAACAGGCGAGTACCTATTCTCAGAGTGTAAAATTCTTCCTGGCCACCAACGATCGTGCGTATAAGTATATTTTAGAGACTAAAGTAATATAAAGTATGAAGTGGAAAGTATTTATGGCTTTTTCAATTTAAGTACGTAGTGGGCAATATTTAGGCGTGAATAAAATTTATAATCGCGATAAAATGGCGCCTTGTGATTTACTTCTTAATTTTTTCATAGGCGTTGCAAAAGGTCAAAAGGATTAAGGATATTTTAATCTGCTCTGCTGAGAAATCAAAACACTTGCATTATTTTTTCTGATTGCCTATATACACTGCGGTGCAAAAAAATAAATCCACTAAAAATTTGGTCATTTTTGATGTTTCGAATTTCCTAAACCTGTTGTCCGATTTAAATCCATTTTTTACCACGTTATAGCCTTATTTATTGACAATATGGCTGTAATAAAATTGTTGCTAGACAGTGAAACTGTCATTGTATACCGGGTGTACGAATCAAACTGTGCTTTTTTCTCAAAGTTCACATCACCCTGTGGATTATTCTATCATTTATAAAATACTGAAATTAAAATCCAACTATAGCCTCAGGTTTTCTAAACATTTTGTCTTTCAATTCATTCGCTTATATTGGATAATAAAAAAGTTAGGTACTTTAACAACTGGCCATGTTTGTCATCAGTACAGGGTGTTTTCTAAATAAGTGCGACAAACTTTAAGGGGTAATTTTACATGAGAAAATAATGACAATTTGCTTTATAATCATATGTCCGCAAACGCTTCGTTTCCGAGATACGGGACGTTCAATTTTTTTTACAAACTGACGATTTATTTATTGCTTTAAAACCAGTTAAGATATGTCAATGAAATTTGGTGGGTTTTAAGACGTAGTTGTTTTGACATTTTTTAACATACAATTAAAAATTGTATATTCACCATTGGCGTGCGTTCGGGTAATATTATCGGTCTTAATACCCGTTTGCGCGCCAATGGTGAATATTAAATTCTTAATTGTATGTCAAAAAATGTGCAATAACTACGTCTTAAAACTCACCAAATTTGATATTTGCATATCTCAACTGGTTTTAAAGTAATAAATAAATCGTCAGTTTGTAAAAAAAATGGAACATTCCGTATCTCGGAAACGCAGCGTTTGCGGACATATGATTATAAAGCAAATTGTCATTATTTTCTCATATAAAATTACCCCTTAAAGTTTGTCGCACTTATTTAAAAACAACCTGTACTGATGACGAACATGGCCAGTTGTTAAAGTACCTAACTTTTTTATTATCCAATATAAGCGAATGAGTTGAAAGACAAAATGTTAAGAAAACCTGAGGCTACAGTTGGGTTTTAATTTCAGTATTTTGTAGTTGCTAGGATATTCCACAAGGTGATGCGAACTTTGAGAAAAAAGCACAGTTTGATTCCTACACCCGGTATACAATGACAGTTTGACTGTCTAGCAACAATATTACTACAGCGATATTGTCAATGAATACGGCTATAACGTGTTAAAAAATCGCTTAAATCGGACAACAGGTTTAGGAAATTCGAAACATCAAAAATGACCAAATTTTTAGTGAAGCGATTTTTTTGCACCGCACTGTAGATCTATGAAAGTTAGGCATCATCATTATTCAGCCTATATTTGTCCACTGCTGAACGTAGGCCTCCCGTAGTTCACCCCACAAATTCCTGTGCTGAGACGCTTGCATCCAATTTTGGTATATCCGCTTCAGGTCATCTGTCCATCTTGTTGGTAGTCGTCCCCTGCTTCGAAAGACGTTCTGTCTGGGTCTCCACTCTAAAATACGTTTCGTCCATCTACCGTCCTTCGTTTGCGCGATATACCCTGCCCAGTTCCATTTTAAGGCCGATATTCTTTTGATTGCGGCGGTTATTCCTGATCTACGGCGCAATTATGTGTTGGTTAATCGGTCTCTTAGGGTTAATTCCAACATGGACCATCGCAGTGCCCTCTATGTTGTTCGGATTTTGTTTGCGGACGTCTTAGTGAGCGTTAGCGTTTCCGCACCATAAATTAAAACCGGCCGCACATACTGATCAAAGACCCTTCTCTTCAAGCAGATGGGAATTATGGGAAGAGCTGATTTGGAAACGTCTCTTAGCTTTCCATAAACCGCCCAAGTCAACCCTATTCTACGTATTAACTCATTGGTCTGGTTGTCTTTACTTAAACGAATTTCGAGCCCCAGATATTTGTATGCTGATATTTGTTCTATACTTGTTCCAACTATGTTGATGTTCTCACTCAGATGTAAATAAGAATTAAATTGAACGAACTGATCGTAAAAAATAAGAACTAAAAAAGGATACCAAATGGGAGAAAAACAACAAAAATAATCTGCTATGCGGACGATGCAATACTAATCTCTCAAAGTGAAGATGATTTACAACGTATGCTGCACCAATTCAACATAATCTCCAGAAAATTTAACATGTTAATTTCCTCACAAAAGACAAAAAGCATGGTTATAACAGCAGATCCAATAAGATGTAAATTGGAGCTGGAAGGTCAGATAATAAAACAAGTGATGGAGTTTAAATACCTAGGCTTCACGCTATCTAGCTATGGAAGCCTTGAAACAGAAGTCGAAGATCAAGTGAATAGAGCAAACAGAGCCGCAGGTTGCCAGAATGACACAATATGGAGAAATAAAAATATCGGTAAAGAACTGAAAGGCAGAATTTACAAAACCGTCATCAGACCAATAATTACATACGCGGCAGAAACACGACCCGACACAGAGAGAACAAAAAGATTGCTCGAAACAGCTGAGATGAAAACCCTTCGAAAAATCGATGGTAAGACTCTATGGGACAGAGCTAGAAGTACAGATATACGAAGGAGATGCAAGGTGTACAACATTAATAACTGGGTAAAAAACAGAAGAATAGAATGGAATGACCACATAAGCCGAATGACAACAAATAGGATAGTCAGGACAGCGAGAGACGGTTCCCCAATAGGAAGACGATCACTGGGAAGACCACGAAAACGATGAAACGACAACTTACTAGAGGCACATTGAAAAAACAGACAGAGCCATGTCAATACAAAAAGAAGAAGAAGAAGAAGAAGAAGAGGTAGTAACAAAATAATGAAGACCATTCAGAAATTATACATAAAGTTGTTTCTCTCTAATGTTAATAAGGAAAGATCCAGAAAAAAATTAATAAGCTTGGGACCTTTCTGAAACAGTCATAGATAATATCAGAGCAGCTCTAAAATAAATTAAAAATAATAAATGTTCAGAAGAAAACTAAATTCCAAAAAAAATGCCAAGATATGAAGGAACAACACTATTAGAAAATATCTTATAGCTTCTAGTTAATGAATGGCTGGTTTATCCATGTGGTTTTATGCCAAAAGGAGATGTAATACCCCCAAAACTCTTCACCTTAGCTCTGGAAGACATCATTAAAAAACTGGAATGGGAAGACATGGGTATAAACATAAACGGGAAGAAACTCAATCACCTCAGATATTGCGATGATGTGGTTTTTATTACAACCAACCAAGAAGAACAAGCTACAATGCTGACTTAACTAGCACAAGCATCAGAGAAGATAGGATTAAAAATGAATATGAGTAAAACAAAAATCTGACAAGTGTGACCAACTAGTCCGAAAAATCCGGGACATGACCCGAATTACGAAGTCGTGTCCCGGCGCTCCGCCTCCGGACAAGGTTTCCGGACCATCCGAATTTTCAACGTTTTGGTAAAATTCTATTTTGAAATTTTGAATATAGATCAGGGCGCATCTGTAAAAATATTAGTACATTTGAACGTTGAGAGGTGACTCAAATTTTTTTGCAGAAATTGCTTGAAAATAAATCAAATAATAATATTTGAGTTATCCTCCCTCTCAAAAAGGTCCGGAACATTGTTTAAATAATCAAAATGTCAAAAAATTAAGGAAAAATTCGATTTTTTTTTGGTTTTTGATTATAACTTTAAAAGTATTCATTTTCGAGAAAAGTTGTACTGACATAAAAGTTGTGAAATTAAATTTCCTATAATATAGAATTGGTTAAAAATGTAATAAATAGTCACCCTTGTTGCAAAATAGCAATAATTTTGAAAAAAAACATACAAAAACAAGTATTCGCATTTTACGTTTTTCAACAATTTATTCTACACTTGGGACCTTCATATTTCACCCTGAAAAATTTTATGATACAGTAAAACTATACTGTAAATTTCATTGAGATCGGTTCAATAGATTTTGCAAAATAAATTTTGCAATCCAGCTTTCGTAAAAAAAATCATTTTTTCAAAATATTACAGGACTGAAAATAAAGAACATAGCAAGTTGAAAATTTTTTTGCATATAGTAGTGTACTGTACCTTTCATTTGCAATTTTGCCAAATTAAAATCGATTAACACCACGGCGTCAGGAATTTCTTTAAATAAACAATAATTATTGGTGCTACGCGCAGGACAGCGGATAGTTTGCTCTGATTGGGCATTCCAGTGACCTTTGATAATGATTGATACATTTTAATTTTTATTACATTTCGATATAAATAAATAAATTTGTTTATTGCAAAATAAAAACACAGACTCTATCCTTTGAAATAACACTTTTATTAGCAAAAACTTTCTTTGTTCATATATTTTAACTTAAATAATAAAAGTTTATTATTTTTAAACATATGCAATTGTTTAAACAATATTTCACAAACAATAATAAAATTAGTTTGATTTTTGTGGAATTAAAATATTAAAATACAACAAAATATAGAGTAAGATAATAATATATTAGATAAAGATTGGAAGAAATTTTGGTGGAAATCAACTTCTGCGAATCGAACACCGCTGTCCTGCGCGTAGCACCAAAAATTATTGTTTATTTCAAGAATTTTCTGACGCCGTGGTAATTAATCGATTTTAATTTTAAAAATTGCAAATGAAAGGTACAGTACACTTCTATAAGCAAAAAAAATTTCAACTTGCTATCTGTTTATTTTCAGTCCTGTAACATTTTGAAAAAATGATTTTTTTTTGCGAAAGCTGGATTTCAAAATTTATTTTTCAAAATCTATTGAACCGATCTTAATGAAATTTACAGTATTGTTTTACTGTATCATAAAGTTTTTCTGGGTGAAACATGAAGGTAATAAGTGTAGTATAAATGGTTGAAAAACGTAAAATGCGAATACTTGTTTTTGTATGGTTTTTTTCGCAATTATTGCTATTTTGCAACTAGGGTGACAATTTTTTAAATTTTTAACCAACTCTATGTTGTAGGAAATTTATTTACGCAACTTTTATGTCAGTACAATTTTTCTCGGAAATGAACACTTTTAAAGTTATAATCAAAAAACCAAGAAAAAAATCGAATTTTTCCTTCAATTTTTGACATTTTGATTATTTAAACAATGTTCCGGACCTTTTTGAGAGGGAGGATAACTCAAATATTATTATTTGATTCATTTTCAAGCAATTTCTGCAAAAAAATTTAAGTCACCCCTCAACGTCCACCTCAAAATAGATGCGCCCTGGACTAATAGGTTATTCTTCTAATAATTCACATCAAATTGAATTGGTGACAAGAAAAAACTCGATAATGTTTAGAGTGTAATACGACATCTAAAACGTACCTATGCATTTTATATCGTGGTATTACAGTTATATTATTATGAAAACTCAAATTGTGCAGTTTTTTTGTTTTTGTATTATATTTTTGATGGGATTAAGCCACAATTGGTTGTAATGATAATTACATTTTTATATTAACCTAAGGTTATATTTACATGAAAATCAAACATCAATCATTTTCTAATTTTTCCTTTTTTGAGAACCATTTCCGGATTGGAAGCCGAAACGTCAAAAAATAACAAAAATGTAATTACCAATTGTGGCTTAATCCCATCAAAAATATCCTTGTCCACATAAAAATGTAAAATAATCTATACAATATTATTAAACTTCAATAATGGCCCGATTTTCATTTAAAAGCCCTGGATTTCAGGTATTTTTTCAGCCTTGTCCCGAATTCGGTTAAATTGGAGTTGGTCACACTAAATGACAAATACAAATGACAGAACACATATCATTATAAATAATGTAAATATTGAGGTTGTTGACGAATATAATATATATATATATATATATATATATATATATATATATATATATATATATATATATATACATATGGCAAATAATCAAAGCTAATAAAGAGAACCAAACAATTGAAGCACAAAGAAGAATCAGATTGCCGTGGGCAGCGTTTGGAAAGTTAAGATGGATCCTAAAAAGCACAAAGATACAACAGTACCTAAGAACTCGTGTATTTGGCCAGTGCATCTTTCCTGTTCTGACGTATGGCTCAAAAACATGGACATTAAGAAAAGCCAACATAAACAAAATAGAAATAAGAGACTAAGTTTTCACTCTAATGGCATATAACATATCCCACCAGAATGAAAACAATGGGAACCTTCTCTGGTTACACCTCCGAGGCTTCTACAATTTGCAAGCCATACGGATGCTGAGACTAAGGAAGATGAGGGAATTCTACAATTTACAATTCACGTCACATCTGCTCAGCGCGGTAAAGTTCCAACGAGACTGGTTCCATACATACGGAAATTGAAAATGGTTATTCATTTTTAAAATAGAAATAACTCAGAAAAAAATGGAAAGATCCATGTTTAAAATAAAACTGCAAGAGAGAAAATCAAACAAATGGCTAAGAGATAAACCAAATGTAAAAAATGTAACTGAACATATATAACACGGTTAAAGTGGAGGTTTGCGGGGCAAAATGCGAGACAGGAAGATAAAAGATGGAATGCTGAAATGCAAAACTGGAGACCGTGGACAGAAAGAAGAGGAAGAGAAAGACCTCAGATGTGATAGAAGGACGATATTGTGAAAGCTGCAAGAACTCACTGGAAAAGCGCAGCCAAAGACAAACAGATATGGAAAGATTTGAGGAAAACCTATGTCCAAAGTTGGATAGAAATGAACTAAAGAAAAAGAGAGAACAAGAAGAAGAACCTCAAATAATTACATGGTACCATACTTTCATTACATTCAGAATCAATTTAAGAAGCAAAACTTTATCCAATACTAAAACTCGATAAAATTCTTAACTAATAAATAGTTCAACAATAATTTTGCATCGAAAATCAAATTTAAAATTTTTGGAAATATCAAAGATTATAATCTAATATTAAAGATTATTTCATCTTTTACAGGTCATAGGATACTGCAAAAGGCGTATGACACTGGACAATAAACTATGGTAAGTTTTTATTTTATGTAGTTATGTTTATACACCTACTGGTAATAAACCAATAAAATTTGCATGAATATATGCAATGTGGCCTTAGTTACATTATTTGTTATGTTAAATTGTATTTATTCTTACCTACATAGTTATATTTATAAACATTATCATTGAAATTGTAGTTATATGACTAGGAAATTGTTCTGTAAAAATTTCTAATTTCTATTTTCGTCTTCTTTGTTTTACTTCGTTTACTATATTTTTAGATTACTTATTTCTTATATTTTTTCCACCGTTTCTCAACAAGTCCTTTCTGTCTTCAGTGAGTCTTATCTGTCCAAGTAAACCACAATTGTGGTCTAATAATATACGGTCTTGTATATTCTGAAACTAAACTAAACTTATCAGCATAGCTTATATCAGTGGAAATACTTCCTCCTGTAGACAACTTTATATCTGCGCCTCAATGGTAACTTCGACTAAAGAGAATACAAGACTTATTCGTTAGAGCTACTTTGTAAATAAAGGGAGAGATCTATCTTCCTCTAAGCGCATCTGTTATGGTATCAAGAAAAAGATATTGCTAAACGCTCCTTTTATATCTGGCAAAGCTGCAATTTCTATCGCTTTGTCTTCAAATGAGTATAAACATATTCTGTCCCCTTTCTAAAAGAGCTGGACACATTTTATCAGTCGCAGAAAAGTTATATAACTGAAATTTTGTAATAACCTTTGTACGTTCTTATCGCTCGTAAATTTGGCACTGAATGTCATCCGAATTGAACAGGCTTTGCCCAATAATGGTCAGTATCGGTTAATGATCCTAGGCAATATACTACAAAAACATTGCTAGGTATTTCTCTAGCATTTACAAGTTTTGTCTACTTATAGAACTTTCTCCAGAAGCAACAAGAGGTTAGGAGACTTCCCTTGGTTCATTTTTCAAAGTCTTGTTGCTTCGTATAAAGATAAAATCAATATAAATGAAGCATACTAAGAAAATAGCTGGGTACTATTTTCCTATATAATCAGTCGCTAATTAGCAGAATCTTTTCTATGGTCAACATTCTACTAAACACGTTTTGGACATCTTACAGCCATACAAGTTTTTGAGATACTGCGTTTACAAATTATTATTTTCTTAGTTTAAGTGGAGTTAACGTGGGCTGTTAAGTTATCTTATTAACTTCTTCTTCTTCTTCTTCTTCTTCTTCTTCTTCTTCTTCTTCTTCTTCTTCTTTTTCTTTTTGTATAGCCATGACTCTGTTTGTTTTTTTAATGTGCTTCTAGTAAGTCATCGTTCCATCGTTTTCGTGGTCTTCCCACTGATCGTCTTTTTATTTGGGAATCCGTCTCTCGCTGTCCTTACTACATTTTGTTGACGTTCGGCTTATGTAGTCATTCCATTTTACTCTTCTGTTTTCTCACCCGGTTATTAATGTTGTTCACCTTGTATCTCCGTCATATATCTGTACTTCTAGCTCTGTCACATAGTCTTACCATCGATTTTTCGAAGGGTTGTCATCTCCGCTGTTTCAAGCAAAATTTTTGTCCTCTCTGTGGCATGTCGTGTTTTTGCCACGTATATCATTATTGGTCTGATGACTGTTTTGTAAATTCGGCCTTTAATTTTTTTCCGATATTTTTATTTCTCCATATTGTGTCATCAAGGCAAACTGCGGCTATGTTTGCTCTATTCACTTGATCTTCTACTTCTGTTTCGAACTTTTCGTAGCTAGATAGTGTGATGCCTAGATATTTAAACGCCATCACTTATTCGATTATCTGACTATCCAGCTCCAGTTTACATCTTATTGTATTCTCTGTTAAAACCATGCATTTTTTTTTGGGGAAATTAACATGTTAAATTTGTGAATCATCTTCACTTTGAGAGATTAGTAGTGCATCGTGTGCGTAGCAGATTAATTTAAGTTGATTTTCTCCCATTTGATATCATTTTTAAGTTCTTACTTTTTTATTATTTCATTCATGATCAGATTGAACAATAAAGGACGCAAGGAATCCCCCTGTCTTATTCCATTGCCAGCTTCAATTGGGTCAGTCCCTAAGTATTAACGTTGAACTTAATATAAAGTTAATCTAATTATTATTATTCAAAATTAACTCTTATAACATTTACTGTCCAAAATTACTGAAACAGATAATATTTAGAATACTTATTGTAGCATTACGTAACACTGATTTTTTCATCATCCCATTACTGAATAATATGGGACTATATTATTTTGATAGTTTAGCAATTTTCTGAATAGTAATTCTGAATATTACCTCTGTAATCAAGTAATTGAAGGATAAAGTAGACTATTATCCATCATCTGACCTAATTAATGGCTGAAGAGAACTGTAGAAGATATCATCATATTGCCTAGTCCCTAATCTCATAAACTTTTAATGACTATGTTAATTGATAATAAGTATGCAACTAAGTAAAAAAATTAAAGAATGATAATGGGCGTACCAATCGGTAAACTGACTCCTGGACTATACTAACCTTGGATACAGACATTTGCAGAAGGCATGGAGTAAATTGATTTGGAGCATTATTGTTGAAGACGGTCGACATTTTCATTTGTCAGTGATGATTGGTCGTCTGAGCATAAACTTAAGATTTATATTAATGTATCACCAGCATTAAAAAGAAAGAAACCTACACACCTAACTTATCAAGACGGTGAAATTTCGATATCGAAAGTGGCAATATAAGGAGTAAATATTTATCAGGTGGTATTAAGTATAAAAACAAAAGATATATTAAGGTAGAGAAATAAATCATGATTTAGGTTCAAGGCATACAATATAAAATTTATTCCTTTTTTTATTTTAGACAACTATAGTTGATTTTTTAACCAGGAGGAATAAACTAAAAAGTCAGATTCACACCCAAGAATGTTACTAGAGAAGTCACCAAATTCATCTTCTTTTTTCGTTGATTATATCAGCTTTTGATGATAATCCATACATATTATATTATACTAACACATCGCTAAAGAGTTTTAAAAACAACTGCTTTTATATAATACTAGACTAAAAATCTAAACATTAAAGGAATAATGCAGAAAACACAAAAAATCGCCGATATACTTAATTAACCTATAAAATGACAGAAGTGCCAAAATTTAATAAATGTCATTAGTGTCAAAATTTAATAACAGTGAAGTAAACTTGCCTGAGGTTGGACCAATTAGAAACAAGCATTACGGCGCGGTAAATTTGAATCACTCCTCCTTGTTTAAAAACAAACAATATACAATGATGAGTACGCTAACAACCGGCAAAATAAAACAAACGATGGAAAACATAAAACGTTGTGAAATAAAAAGCGATCAAACTAGTAGAGGTGGGAAATTACCGATAGAAACCTACGAGTTTACATTACATTATTGGACAACTCCACATAAAAAATAATTTGCAAGAAAAAATTCGAAAAAGCACACTTCCCTAAAAGTCTGAGAAAAACTTGAAACATATAAACTTGAAAACAGAAAATATAGAATGCAGAGCTTTGAATCCTCGCTTGTCTCGAAATGTACGCGAGTTAGTATCTCCGATTATCAGACACTCTGCTCCAGATCCATCAATAGACCAAACCCCTCAAAAACGAATATGGTGTAAATATTGTAAAAGACGTAAAGCAAGAATTTTTTACTAGTTTTGTAAATCGTGTTTGTGCATGGAACACGTTGCAGAATATAATCTAACAAGTATATTGAAAAAAATACACCTTGGAATTTAGAAGCGTTTATGTATCTACAGAATTCTTTAATAAAAATTGTGTAAACAATTTAAATCATACTTAGTTACTTTTGTGCCAAAATTTTGAAAAAGTGCATTTTTTTTAAAGATTTTTACTAAAATAAAATATCGACAGAAAAATTTAGTTTTTAACACTGAAATCTATATTATGTAGACGTAAAAAAAGGAATTGAGTTAATGGTCCTTAGAATCCTCACCCTGGAGTGTTCTCTCTCTCTCTCTCTCTCTCTCTCTCTCTCTCTCCCCTCTCTCTCTCTCCCTCTCTCTCTCTCTCTCTCTCTCTCTCTCTCTCTCTCTCTCTCTCTCTCTCTCTCTCTCTCTTTCTCTCTCCCCTCTCTCTCTCCCCCCCTCTCTCTCTCTCTCCCCCTCTCTCTCTCTCCCCCCTCTCTCTCTCCCTCTCTCTCTCTCTCTCGCATCCGCCTCCAAGTATCTCTGTCTTTAGCTGCTCTCCTCCAGTTGTCCACCCTTAATATCTCTTTAGCATCGGTTCTCACTTCGTCTATCCACCTCTTCCTTGGTCACCCTACTGGCCGACATTCCACCATAGTTCCGCTAAGCGTTCTACTAGGTGTTCTGTCGTTATCCATTCTTATAAGATGACCTGCCCAGCGCATACTTTGTATTTTTGTATATGTAATTTGCTATAGAGGGTTCTCTGTAATATTGGTATAACTCGTGGTTGAACCTTATTCTCCATATTATACCATTGTCGCAAATGGGTCCCAATATCCTCCTTAATATCTTTCTTCCAAAAGTATTAATAAGGTTTATTGTCTTTTCAGTCATGATCCACGTTTCTACACCATATGTTGCTATTGGCCATATGATGGTTTTATATAATTTAAACTTTACTTCCCTATGGATGTATTGCCCTTCTGGATGATCGAAGTATGCTCTGTTAGCATGCATTATCCGTTTCCGTATTTCTTCCTCCTAGCTGCCATGCTCAGTTATCTATACACCCAAGTATGTGAGCTGTTCTCCTACTTCTATATTGGCGTCGTCTATTGTTAAATTCTGCGAGTCTCGTTGGTTCCTTGCTTGTATTAGAGCTTTAGTTTGATCTACTTTGACGGCCAGCCTTATTTCTTTCGCATTTCTTCAAGCTCCACATATACTTCTGTGTGTGACGTTTACGGTTCTTCCCATCAAGTTTACGTCATCTGCGTACATTGCAATCAGCTTGGACTTATTAAACAGTAAATTTTTTGGGTTTACGGACATTTTTCTGATGACATATTACATACATATATTAGAGTCGGTGCCAGTCCATCTTCCTGTTTTAGCCCTTTAGATATCTGGAAGGGATCTGTCAATTCATTTTGAACTCGTACTTGCGCTTCTGTGTGAGTCAAGGTGGCTTGAACTAACTTTATCAATTTCGTTGGTATACTAAATTCTTGCATAATTACATATAATTTATCTCTATGTATGTTACCATAGGCTTGTCGAAAATCTACAAAAATTTTGTAGATATCTATGTTGTGCTCCCAGGTTTTAGCTAATATTTGTTTCACGTTGAATAGCTGTTCAGTAGTAGATCGTCCTGGTCTGAATGCGGCCTGGTATTCTCCTATGATTTGTTCTGTAAAGTGGCTTAATCTTCGGTTTATGATATACCTAAAGACCTTATAAGTAAACAGAGTAAGGCTATCCCTCTATAATGTTTGTAGCTGAGTGTGTCTCCCTTCGTGTGGACTGGTCATATAATTGCTCTCTTCCAGTCTCCTGGAATTTCTTCTGTGTTCCATACGTCTATTATCAGTTTATGGAATATATCTATCAGTGTGTGTCCCCCCATTTTGAGAATTTCAGCTGGTATGTTGTCAATCCCTGGGGTTTTATTATTCTTCAGTGATTTAATGGCTTCCAGTATCTCTTGTCTTGTGGGTGGGTTTGTTAGTTCATTACTTTGGTTCTGATGTGCTATCTCGATATCAGGTACTGCATGGGCTGTGTTTGTTTGTATTTGCTCTGCTAGCATACCCTCGATATCGTTTTTACAACCTACTTTTATTGCTGCATCGTCACTGATAATTTGTCCTTCGCTATTTCTAAAAAGATTGGTGCTTGGTTTATATCCCTCTCTAGTTGTTTCAAGAATTTATATGCTCCTCTAGTGTCACCCTGATTGAAATCTTCCTTCATTCTTAGTATTTTGTCGTTTTCGTATCTCTTCTTCTTCCTTCTGCATTCTTCTTTCTTCTACGTTGAGACTTACTCAAAAAATATCTATTATACAGGCCTATAGAAAAAAAAAATTTTTTTGGTGCCGTGAATATTTAAGCTGATTTTTACTATACTGGGGACGATAAATGGAAATATGGATTCCGTTTTTTTGTATCAGCTCTAGTTTATGGATATGGCACATTCCGAAATTAGTAGTTTTAATATTTGAGACAATGAAGAATATGCTATTCAAAGGAATATACATTGTTAATTAAACTTCTTCCCAGTATATTTGTTGTTCTCACTGTCTTATGCCTTATTTATGCAAGAAATAATACTTTAATGTCGTTACATTACTATTTTATAAGGAAATCAAACAGCTTGGAAAGTATTTTTAAACTTTTAAAACTTCTCCATATTAAGCTAGGCCTAATGAAGCAATTTGTTAAGGCACTTAATTCTAATGCTTGGCCTACATAGGAAAGAAGCTACACAGATAAGTACGGAGAAACTTAAAGCTGGAATCTTTGATATACCAGAGATCAGACTTCTTACAAAGGATACGGCTTTTGTGGGGACAATGAATGAGGTAGAGAAAAAAGCTTGGTTTTCATTCGTGGACATTATGAAAAATTTTCTGGGAAATCACAAAAGTAAAAACTATTTTGAGCTGGTAAACCGTTTGCTGAATAACTTCCAATCATTTGGATGTAATATGATCATCAAAGTTCACTATCTTCACAGCCACCTGGACCGTTTAGCTGAAAAATTAAGTGACACAAGTGAGGAACAAGGTGAGAGATTTCACCAAGACATAAAAACCATGGATGACCGCTACCAAGGAAGATGGGACACCCATATGATGGCAGATTGTTGCTGAAGTTTGAAGAGGGACTGTTTAAAAGTTCAATCCAGGAAATCACGCAAGCGAAGCTTTCGTTACGTCAAGTTTTTGAAGTTATACTTCTTTAGGCACTAGGGTGAATTTTAACATTCCCTGGCGCATGCGCACACCGACAGTATGGTATTAGTCGCTACATCTTTATGTAGCGCAAATAAGTTGTGCGTGAAAAGAATATATTATTAGTGTTTTTAGTAAATGTATTTATTATAATTTTTATGTCTGTGGATTTGTCTTCCTCCTAATAAGTATTATTGAAAATGTTTATTTTCAATTAATGTATCTGTCACCGTGATTGTAATTATGTCCTAGAAATGATCGACTGAATACAAAAGCGGTGATAGCTGATCGGTAGAGCATTCGCCTAGGATCGAGAGGTCCCCTGTTCGAATCCGAACAAAGTCATATCGTTTTTTTTTAATTTTTGGTATTCTTTTTGTTCTTTCTAAAATTAGCTTAATATTTAAATACAATACAAAAAAACTGTTTAAAGCAGATAAGTATATTGATTTCGTTGAAATCATAATATGAAGTTATATTATATTAGGGGAAAGGCGGGCAAAACGGGGTAGCTGCCTAAAACGGGGTACCCCCTTTTTTTCAATATCACTCGCTCGATCTATACGACTTTAATGAAATTATATTATAGACGCCTGTTTACGCCTTCTGTCATAAAGCAGATATAGTTAACTGTTAGTCGATTGTTGTGAAGAGTACATGTGCATTTTTAGTTAATCAAGTTATAATATCGGCCGAAAAATAATCTATCGTTATTATTACTAAAACAATTTATTATTTAATATTATTACTTCCAAATAACGTTGAATGTATTCTAGAGTATTCGTTTGTCATTATGTTAAAAAATAAAAACTTGTAATAATTTAAACAGGTCATAATCTCAAAATCTGCTCTTTGGGCAAAACGGGGTACCAATAGGTAGGGTAAAATGGGGTACCCTTTTTACCATACCTATTGATAGTATTTACTTTTTTTACCAAACCAAGTAATATAGCCGATGATCAAACCAAATCACAGACGTGTAAGAAATCGCAATTGAATAAAACTAAAAAAGTAGAGTCAGATTCAGAAGGCGAAGATAGTGACACTGACTGGTTCTGCGGAAACTTTTATTTAAGTTCCACAGAAGGATGGATAAGCTGATCCAGTTGCCTTAAATGGGCTAAAAATTAATGTGCAGGTGTAGAAGATGAGGATGACGAAGCAGTACTTGTATGCGAATTTTGTCAATAACTTTTTCTTGGTTTTAATTTGGTACCCCCATTTTACCCTATATGACGGGCATAATGGGGTACTTTACATTATTTTTTGTTTTTTTATATGATAAGAAAATCTTTTACTTTTTTTAACTTTAAGTTATATTAATAAATAGTTACTACTATAACAATGGTATTTGGCTTATTTCCAGACCTTAAAAGTTACAGATGTGTTTTAAATCCTAAGTTAAACCTTAAGTACCCCATTTTGCCCGGGTTTCCCCTATAATAGAAGTATAACTTCTTGCGTGCGTGCAAAGTACACACACATTCTTTTTTTTTTTTCTATTTTGTTAGTTTTTTCTCAAAACTAATTGTATATCTGATTCATTGTACAAAGACTTTTATTGTACCTCATAGTTAAACCGTTTAAAATATAAGTATTTTCTAGTTGTGTGATTTTTATTTCAATTTAGTATATCCATATTAGCATATTCGTATTTTAATGCATAAAAGCTGGCATGACCTACGTTATCTTGAAAACTAGAGCTGATAGGGCAAAACTAAAGCCGTATTCGGAATCAGCACCCCAAATATATCTAAAATCAGCTCTAAAAACTTTGACACCAAAAACACTGTAGGCCTGTGTTATGATTTATGTACTACTCTACTATTTTTTGAGATTGATTTTTCACTTTTATTTTATTGCATTCTCTGTTAAAATTCCAAATATTTGATTTTACCGAATAATATACCTTAGCAAAGTACATATAGCGTTTGATTAATTCTCCAAAATATTATATATAAAATAGAGAACAAACGTGCCGGCGAATACCAACATGTAAAACAGAAATCTATCCAGATTACTCGTTAATTCTAATTCCCTCATACAACCCTTAGAATATCAATAAAATCCTTACATTTCAGCACGAGGTTACTACTCGGGAAAGGTCTAAAGGTAGCCCTGTCATAATATTACGTAGTTACGACATTTGATGAATATTAAGGATGCCCCATTTAACCTGAACTCCCTCCCGCCAACCTGAATTTTGCATATAAGTACACGTTACTGTGGTTGGATAATGAAATATTTAATTAAACGTATTATCTAGGAGATGGAGTAGTAGCGAAAAGGTTCTCAAAAATTTACAGCCGTAATATACGTTAACTAAAGTAGACCAAACGAGCAAAGTTATAGAAACGACTTTGTTATGGTTTGATATAAATTCAATTTTACTGACGTTCAGATATTCTATTAACGTTTATTTTCTTCTTCTTCTTCTTCTTCTTCTTCTTCTTCATCATCATCTTCTTATGTTAGGCCTCTTGACCTGTTCTTAACCGATTTTGAGCTTGTATTCGTAGCTGTGATGTTGACTGCCAGCTATCTCGCCACCTTTTAAAGGGCCTTCCTATTGGTCCCTTGCCTGTTGGCTTTGAATCTCCGGCTATACGGGCTATTCTCTAGGTGTCCATTCTCGTCAAATGCTGATTACACTCTCGTTTTCTCTGTCTCCCCACCGTGCTATGTCTTGTATGTTACAGAGATCTCTTATTCTGTCGTTCGGTATTCTGTCTCTCAGTGTTTTCCCAGGTATTGACCTCAACGTTCTCATTTCTGATGTCCTCAGTATCCTTTTGCTTTCTACTTGCTTTCTGCTTGTCCAGGGCCGCGTTTAAGTAAATTGACGCCCTAGGCAATTCTCTAGTAGCCGCCCTTCAAACATGTACCATTTTTGTGAAAAAAAATTGCAGAAATTTTCATTTAAATAAGAATACACTAAAAATGGATTTAAACTACGATGTTTATATAACTATAACAGAAAAAATTATCATTCCAGTTCGATCACATCAGAGACTTCTTTTCAAAAAGACTCTTTTCAAAAAAAATTTTTTTCTTGACAAAATCGATAATTTTTATAACACGTTCTTGCGTCATACATGATGGGTAGTTATTTTTAATTCTTGACATTTTCGAAAATGACCTTTCAGCGGACACGTTGGCAACTGGGATGCACAAATAAATGTGCAAAGCAATGTCAAAATTAGGGAAAATATCTTTCAATCCACATAGTGCAGTTACTGCAGATTTTCACCTCCGATTTCATTGAACCTCCATCGATTTTCATGAAAATTGGTGAGTAGTTAGAGGAGACCTCAAGGAATAAAGGTGACATGATGCTAACTTGTGCTTTTACCGTTATGGTGGATGCCACCCCTTCTCGGGGGTGAATTTTTTTTAATAATACCATAAATCGATAGAGACAAATTCTATGCAAAATTTGTTATATACAGTTATTAATATAAATCAATACTTTTTGAGTTATTAAATATCAAAAATTTTATTTTTTCGTAATAAAATGCATGTTTTAAAGCTGTTTTTCACGTATAACTCAAAAACTATAAGCTTTTACAAACAAGTTATTATTACCAAAATTGAATATAATTAAAAGCTGAATACAGTCCTTACTTAAAGAACTAAACTAATGTTAATTCAAAGTGAGTTATGGGTAATTGAATGTATATTTTTTCGACGAGTACTCAAATCTAAGCATTTAAGCTTAAATAAGGGGAAAACGATGACTTTTATAAAATATACCTGCTAAGCACTTCTCAAAGTACTTCGGAGTACCTATCAAATGAGCTGCAGTAGAAGTTAATAGCATCACAATTATATTAAGCAAGTTATGATGAAAATAAGAGAAGCCTTTAGAACTTTTTAAGAAAAAGTGAAAAATAAAACATACGCCATTTCCACAAAAATTTATAGTAATCCTTAGAAGAATTTCTTTATATTAGCATAAGTAATGATTTCAACAATTTTGAACGGTTTAAAATGCATATTTTTGAAAAAAAGTTGTAATTTAAAAAAAAATCAGAATTTTTAAGATTATCGTAATTTTTATTTTCTTTTGATAATAACTCCAAAAATACTCAATATATGTAAAAAGTGATATATGTATAACCAAATTTTAGTTTTTTCTGTATCAAATATTTTACCTTTTCACTATTTCTGTAGGGTAAAAAATAACCGAGATAGAAACGTTTAAAACTTAAATTTTGCTGCGAGAACCATGTAACCGGGGCCATTTAACCTTTTATTTTAAAAAAATAAAAGGGGTTCAAAAGATAAAATTCAACGTGGTTTAATAGCCATGAAAATTAACTGTCAAATAGTTTTTAGGCAAACCTGATATCGTAAAAATTAACGGAGTTATTAAAAAAACATAACTTTTTTGGAAAAATTTTTAAAAGATAAATTTTGAAAAATATTTTGTGCGTAAATTTTAATGCTATCAATTTGTTCGGGGGCTCATTTGATAGATATTTCTAAGTGCTTTGACAAATGATTAAGAAGGTTATGTTTTATATAAAATGCATCATTTTCCCGTTATTTAAGCTTGAATACTTAGATTTGGGTACTCGTCGAACAAAAAATATACCTACATTCAATTACCTATAACTCACTTTTAGTTAAAATTTTGTAAAATCTTATAGTTTTTGAGTTATTTATGAAAAATCGGTTAAAAACATGCATTTTTCTCACCAAAAATTAAAATATTTGTGTAATAAAATTTTAATAACTTTATGTAAAAAAGTTTGCTTAGAATTTGTCCCTCTATCGAATTCTGGGGATATTTTTAATAAAATAATTTTCGCCCCCCGAGAAGGGGTGGTAACCACCCCCAGGATAAAAGCGCAAGTTGACACCGTGTCACCTTTGTTCCTTGAGATATCCTCTAACCACTCACCAATTTTCATGAAAATCGATGGAGGTTCAACGAAATCGGAGGTAATAGTTCATATCCACCTTCAGTGACTGCACTAACTCTTCTTTAAATATTATGATATGTCAATTGGTGATTTTATTGTGGTATCCAGACGACGTTTTAAGTGAATGCATTCATGTATGAATGATGTATCTTGGTCGTCTTTATTTTGTATCAGATTTTCAGCTTCTTTAATAATTTCTTCATTGCTTAATTTTGTCAAATCTGTTAATAACACGATAACGTTGATAAATAAATCGATAAGATTCCAGACGTCTATTCAGGTCTCTTATCAGAGTGTCGATTATAATATAGAATGTGTGGATTTTCATCTCATCACTAGCTGGAAATCCCGTCAAATTGAATTTTTCTTTTTTCTTTCTTATTTCGTTATATGTTTTATTTGGGCACAATTTTTTGGCTTCCTTGCGGTAAAATAATTTGAAAGAGCTTCATACTCTTTATTGACAGAACCCAGATCCATAATTTTTATATACAAATATTTTTGTATAGTATTTTTTCTGCCCTCTCATAATGTGCCACCCTAGGCAACTGCCTATATTGCCTAATGGATAAAGCTGTCCTATGCGTGTCACATCTTGTTTCTATCGCTTACGTCATGATCGGTCTTACACATTATTTGTACATGCGTACTTTCCCTTCCAGCCTCATATCTTTAGTTCTCCAGATGACATCCCTCTGACATCCTGACACGTAATTAGCTTTATTTGCTTGCTTTCGGACGCCCTCTTTAACATTTCCATAACTACATATTTCGACTCCCAGATATTCGAATCTCGAGACTTGTTCAAGTAGTTTATTGTTAATTACTATTTTGCAGCTTGTGGGTTCCATTGACACTACCAGAGATTTGTGCCATTCGCTGTAGGTTATTCCCGTTATCGGAGATTAAGATTGCGTCGTCATCATAACAGAGGATTTTTATTTGTTTTCTTGCCATCTTATATCCTTTTCCTGTACTTTTAATGTTCTCTATGATTTTGTCCATTACTTAATTAAAAAGCAATGGGCTCAAGCTATCCCCTTGTCTGATTCCCGAGTTGATTTCTATTTCCGATTTAGTTCATTCTCGACTTTTATTCTGGTTTTGTTCTTCGTATAATTGTCTTTAATTATCCTTATCATCTTGCTGGGCTGATTTGTCTCCTTTAGCAATCTTAGCACATCTTCCATTCTTACACAATTGAAGGCTTTAGTCAGATCAATAAAGCACATAAATGCAGGTTTATTATACTCCAGTTCTTTCTCAGCAATTTTTCTGGCTATGAATATGGCGTCATTGTTGACCTATTTTTCCGAAAACCTTGTTGTTCCTCATCAATTGAATATTCTTCGTTTATTTTATTAGCAAGTATTTTTGTTAAAAGTTTGAGAGCTGTGCTCAGCAAGGTGATCGTACGGTAGTTGGTAGGATCTTTGCTGTTTCCTCTCTTGTGTATTGTTATTGTTATACTCGTCCTCCACGGGTCTGGTACCCGCTTGCTACATATTATTTTTTGAAAGAGAATGTTTTCGATTAACGTTTCTCCTCCGTATTTTAGGAGTTTATTTGGTATCCCATCGGGTCCTGGGGATTTTCTGTTTTTTAATTTACGTATGTTATTCCTTATTTCTTCTTTTACGATTTCTAGTTCTGTGTCTATGTTGGATTCGTCTTCATTTCCTGTTTCTTCCTCTTCTTCAGGTGTTATAGTATATTCCTTGGTACACGACAATTAGACCGATAGCAGTAGACCGAACTCATTGGACCGAAAAGCACTTTACCGAAACCTCACTAGACCGAACATCATTAAACCGAAATGGTATATAAGTTAAAAAAAATTGCAGTGTAATTATGCTAAGATTTTGTATATCTGTCTTTTTGTTTATTACATTTTTTTTTGTATTATTTTATATATTTATAGACTGTGTAAATTGTTACTCTGTACAGTCTGATATGGATATGAAATTATTTTCAGCCGTTAAACAAATTAGGAAGGTAAAAATAAATTACCGGTAGAGTGACGTTAACACCATTTTAACTGTCTCTAATAACCATCCAAATAACATTTAGTTGTAATTACATTTATCTTATCTCTTTTACAGCGACAAGTAAGAAAAAACAAAGCAAAAAATACCCTCTAAACTTGCCAGTACTTTGTGCTGCCAGTCCTAAGCCTGGATAAAGGGTGAACGGAGGTCGATGTTACCCTTGCTCAAATTACAATCCTGTTTGAGCACCCTATATTATGTACCTAATGCTTTTCGGTATCCTGCTTTTCGATCTCCTGCTGTTCGGTCGAGTGAGGTTTCGGTAAAGTGATTTTCGGTCTAATGAGTTCGGTTCACTGCTTTCGGTCTAATGATTTCGGCCTCTTTACAGTAAACCATATTCCTTAGACAGTTCTTCTATATAGGCGGTCCATTGTTCTGCTTCTGTTTTATTTAAACTTCTATATTTATTCGTTAGGGGGTTTTTTCCTACTTTGTAATATTTTCCAAACTTTTCTTTGCGCCCCATACAAATCGTGTTTCATTTCTTTGGTAAAGCATGTCCAATTTTCTCTTTTTATATTAAAATTTCTGATCTTACAATTTATGTAATTTCTTGTATCTCTGTATTGTTGGTAATGGTTTGGTGTTTAAAATTACTGAGAAAATAATATACTTGCCTTTTGACCCGCCCTGCAAAATAATATTAGCAATATCAATCTGTTTTGAAGATTTTGACAATAAATAAAAAAATATGGTGTCAATAAACCATTGCTGTTGTGTTTATTTTTATTTATACAGGAAGTTGAATTTGTTACCATTTTCACATAAAAGTGTTTATAACTTTGTAGATACGCTGTATAACAAACCTTTATATTTTTGTGATGGAGAGGTTGAGGAAATTTCGAATATAAAATAAAATACAGGGTGTTCCATTAAAATAAACATTTATCGAACACCCTGTAACATTATAACTAATTATGTAATGTGAAGCTCAAAGGTGGCTACCACTTTTGTTATTAATTTTAATTGCTATCTATTACTGAGCTTTATCACACTAATCAATCATCCTGTAGTAGTTAATATAAAATAGGAAGCAGGAAACAAAATATTTTTATATTTTATTAGCTTCTATATCTTGTTTTGTCAGAAATATGATTTACTGCAAAAATCTTGTCGTTTGGTTTAATTAATTGTACATATTTATGCAACAATATAAAAATTAATCCAATCCTTTCAATAGAAAAATCAAAACAAGTTTATCTTAGTAAGCAAAAAGAAATAAAAAGTATCTTCAGGCCGTAATTTGTACATTAATGAGTACCCACGTCTTTTATGGCAGGTACATGACCATAAATATCCATATCTTTATAAGAAAAACTACCATGTATTCTTTTCCCATGACACCTGTAAAAATAACACCAAACAGTTTGTTGACTTTGGTCTATTCAGTAATCGCACCAATATTTAACATAGCGGTTTCAGGGCTGGGCTCGAGGATGCGGAATTAGTTAGAAAAAATATATAAAATAAAATAAGGTATATATCTTATAGACAAATATTTAAAAAAGGTTGTCCTCAAAACGACGCTAGAATTAATAGAAAAAAATTAACATGTATTTTCTTTGCTGGAAAAAAAATTACATTGAGTGAGTACGTTTTATAAAGAAAATATATTTTTTTGTTGAATGTAATTATAATTTTTTTAATAAACACCAATAAGATCCTTAAGAACATTACAACCTGATCAAACAATATGATCAATGAACAAATTTTTTCTAGCCTAAATTATGACTAAAATCCGTGTTGTAAAGGAGCTGGAAAGAATCAACATTGACTTGTTGAAGAAGTCGTTGTTCGTGACGCTGTAAATTTATCAATGGTCTTGTTAACAGTATGTATTTGTAATTGTAGGTCATTATAGAGGTCACTGTGCCTATAGTACCAAGGAGCGTTGGCAATGCTCCTTGGTATTATGTTTTGGATTCGCTAATGATGCCTAAATTACGCTTACTATCAAAATCCCACACCTGGATGCTTTATATCCATATAGGTTTTAAAATCTGTTTATACCGAAATATTTTGTTATAAATTGACAGGGTAGGGTGGATTTTCTTCACAATATCCAATTCATTTTTATAGTTGGTGTTGAGCTGTTTTTTTAACAGGACATCCAGCGTATCCTAGCGTCTAATGTAATACATAGACTTATTTTGCATATAATGCATAAAAATGCAAAAATTTCCAATTTTGCATATTTTTATATAGGTAAGTGTGCATAAAGTGCATAAAATTTTAAATTTTGGTTGTAACTATACATATATTTTTATATTACTGTAACAAGTAGATTGGAAATCTCAATATTTAATTTTGTTTTATAATGTCTTGGTACAGCTGGTTCCTAAAAAAACTGATACGACTCTTGAAGCGTATTTTGTAGAAAATTGAGCAGTGTATTTTGAAGGATAAATACTTATTATTTACATACTGTCACTGTCACTGCCAAATCTTAAAATTTGTCAGATAACTTATTCTGTTCAACCTCAAAAAATGGCTCCACATGCTAGCAAAGAACTAAAAGCAAGAATTGTAACGAAATTAGAAGATGGTTGGTCACTATCTGCCGTAGCGAACCATTTTACCGTAAGCAGAACAATCGTTTTTTAATATTAATAAAAGATGGAGAGAACAAGAAACTCTCCAAAGAAAGCAAGGTTCTGGAATTGGTTAACTTTTAATTGGGTTACAATAATTCTTGCTTTAATATACTGTTCAGTTAAGTCGTTTGTTTTATTCACTAAATATTAATAAAAACAATAACAACCTATTATTATGTCTACTACTGGAGTTATTCCGAAGAATCTCCTCGAAAGCATAAAAAAGCTGGGTCTAAAGAACATATTTACAAGACCATGCAGAAAGCTGTACTACTGGCAACGGTCAGATGTGTACGAAAATTTTTGGGAGATACACCAGCATACCAAGTCACCTAGGGCTCGATAAAACGAAAAGAGTCCCACCAGAGCTCCATCCTTTTGATACCGTAGGTATCTGGGATGAGTCAATTATCCCCTTAGAGGGAGTGTGAGCCGTATGGCTAAATCTGGACAACAACCCTATTTTATGTAAAAACTATCATTTATATACTCTTTATAAAGTGCAGGAATTCAAAATAATATCAAAATTCAGACCTTAATATAATTATTACAATTTATGAATTAACGTATGTAATCAGTTGTTTATTTGTTTTTTGTGTTTATTTTATTATTTGTCTGTCATAATAAATATAATATGTCAGACTAATAAAATACACTGCTCAAAATGATCAAATCTTACTAACAGTTGTATCAGTTTTTTTAGGAACCAGCTGTACATATTCAAATTTTGGGTACCTGAATGTAGTAACTAATAAAAGAGCGGCTTATTATATTATGTACACAGTTTTGTCACGTTTGGGTTACAAGGTTCCAAAATCAGGCAGCTATATCTCTAGGTAAAAAATTTTATTTTGACAGCCTATTTCGCTTTTCTTGTAAAATAAGCCGTGAACACGTGTCTTCGTAATTGTGAATAATTATTGTGCTTTGAAAATGTCGAAAATAAATAGTTCAGTGTTCAGTGTCGTGGTGTCATTCATAAATCAAACTAAGTTTTGTTCAGAAAACTATTACTTAATTAGAATCCTCCAAATAATTATCATTGTTAGACAGTACATTTTAAATAAAAGATTTTTAATCATTGTTTCAAAACGTTAAAAGTAATACATCTTGGATAGGAAATTTTTCAAAAATTTAAAGCAACTATGGAAAAAAAACAGTGGTTTTCACCAGATTCCTTCTCAAGTGGTTCAAGTACTAGCTGGGATATTTTTCGAACCACTTAATTTAGAACCAACTATTATCGTAAATTTGAACAATGCTCCAATTACATCAGCCCATCTCGATAGAAGTTTTTCTATGTAATCAGATAGAAGACATAAGTATCTGTTATAAAATTTTGAACAGCATTTGATAATTATTTTTTATTGTTACCACAATTCGAAATAATATCAATAATTTATTTGTTAAAATACTTAAATACTTAAATATTTAATTAATTAGCTTAGTTTGTAAAATATATACATGTTAATTAATACACCATGTGAAGATATTGTAAATATGTTTGCAAATAAAAAATACTGTAAATATATTTTTAATTACATGCATATTTTCTAGGTAAACGTGCATATTTTTGGGTAAAATACTTCATATTTATGCGCATATTTCATACCTTTTTATTTGCATATTTGCCTAAGTCTAACAGAAAAATATTTTGCGGTATCGGCATATTCATTTTATTTGAGTATTAGTTACATTAGCAGGACTGTGTTGTTTTTTCTTGCTTGTAAAATTAATGTGCCCAACCATATCGTTTAATTTAATTCGTCAGTTTAGTGCAGTTGTTAAGTCTGTTGAGACTGGTTTGTAGTTTTCTTGATGACTCTTTATGATCTTCATTTATAGCCAATGTGGCCGTATAATCAGCAAAGGTAGCTATTGTGTTATGATCAAATTCAGGGATATTACTATAGACGGGCGGCACACCCCCAAAAAACGCTCACTTCCAGAGATACTGACCACGGTGTTCTGTATTTGTATTTGATGGTGCCGAAAACGAAAATGAGGTTTATTTTGAATTTTATATAGGGGAACATTGTCAAACTCTCAATTTTACCCTAAAAATAAAAAAATTAAATCACGTTTTTTTGCGTTTAGCGAGCTACAATTTTGGTCCATATTAATATTTTTTGAAATTTGTACAGTATATATCTCACACCTTTCTGAAGACAATTGGATCTGTTTCAAGGTTTTAGTCGTGTTCTAATAAAAGTTATGAATTTTTAATGTAAAAGGTGCAGATTCCTGAATTGCAAAGTTTAATGTGAAGAGGTGAGTGACGAAATTTAAAATTTAGCATTTTAATTACGTTTATGTTAACATTAGAGTACAGAGAAGTTTTTCTGGAAAGTTTTATATCAAAATGTTTTATAAAAAACATGGTGCGAATTTTAATATCGACGTCATAAATCCCCAAAATGGCGCTTATTTTTCGAGATACTGACCATGGGTGCTAAATGGCTAATTTTGGTCTTACTTTATGTTTTTGATGGTACTGAAAACGAAAATGAAGTTTATTTTGAATTTTAAGTGGGCAAACATTGTCAAAATCGCAATTTTCCCTAAAATAAAAAAATGAAATTACTGTTTACTTAAAATTAAAAGTTGCACAATTTTTCTTTCTATAAAACATTTTGATCTAAAACTGCGAAGAAAACTTATCTGTACTTTATAATTTAACGTGAACGTAATTAAAAAGTTAAATTTCAAATTTTGTCACTCAGCTTTTACGATTTAACTTTGCAATTTACAAATCTGCCCCTTTTGCTTTCCAGGTTTAAGGATTATTATGCCTCTTTTCATTTCTTGTAAATATATCTTAATATTAATATAATAAAAATTTAACGGTGACTATATAAAAGACAATAAATTGTTAGAGAAAAAAAACTTGGTATTGTAATTCTCATTGCCTTTTTTCATTGCCGTAGTTCTTGTTGATACGTTCAGTAGATAGTGACAGAAAATCCATATTTCTCAGATAAAATCAACATCATCGACATATATATATATATATATATATTCTTCTTGTTATTACTAAATTAGACCTTAACGTATTATTTGGTTAGCTGGTATTTTGTCTTTTAATTCTTATTATGTATCTTCCTGATGGCATTCCTTAGACATCCTTTTATACTAACTGCCTGTTCGTTTTTACACTAGATATCTCTGGTTACAGACACTGGAATCACGAGCTTTGTTCGATGAATTTCTCATTTTCTGTCCAGCTTATATTCTTGTCCTGTTATTTTTTAAATTTAAAAGGTAAAGGTTACCAACCTCCCCTTTCTCCTAGATGCCCCTAAGTAGGCGCCCACAACGAGGCGCCGCGCCGACCCTCGCTCCATAATATCGCTCGTACCATAGTATCGATAGTACCAAGTAAAATAAATGCATTATTTTAAATGCGAGCGTTCACGAAAATAAAGAGTAAGATACTATGCTTTAGGCAAGGATACGATGCGATGGTCTCCGTTATGAGCGTACCCTTAAGCTCTAACAAATCCAAAACAAACCCAGCCTGTTTCCAAAGCTAAATAAATTCCCTATAATGAACTCACCACATATATATGAAATCCCTAATCAACTATAGATCCATAACACTCCCCAACGTTATTCCTTAAAACAGAAATGACGCTGTTTGTCTTCCCAATGGATTTTCCTACCTAATGTATATTCGTGTATTTCTTCTGTGACCTTATTTCGTTCTCTAAAAAATGTAGGCTTACTTACATTGTTTGTTTTTCTTTGAGAAATTTCACTTTCCTTATTATTCCATTTACTGCTTTAGTTTAATTACTTTCGGTTTACTGGAGTGATAGATTTCTTTTTGTTCTAACAAATTTATAAGAAAATAAAAATTTAAACAAACTGACTTTCTTCAATAACTCTTTTGATCATTAGTTTATGTCTATCTGTTCATTCCGGTCCTGCCGACATTTACATAAAAAGATAAATCAGAAAGTTCTTGTCTAATATTTGGCAACGAATAAGGAATATGCGACTTACTTTTTTCGTATGTATTTAAAACCAATATTTAATCCAAGAAAGGGAAACAATTTGTTGTTATTGGAAATTAAAAATGTTAATAAATATTTAATATAGAACAACGCATATATTTTCTATGAGAAAATCTGTAATTTTTAAAATAATATTTATATTAACATTTAGCGTATTGAGACAAATAAGGAGTAAAGAAAAATAATGGACTAAACGCCAAATACACTTTAAGAACTAAATCAAAACACTTCGTCAATAATAAAGCCACTCCAGCTTTCAGTGAACACTCCAAATACTCTGTTTTTGTCCTACTAAGTTTTAAACCTTTTTCGTCCAGAGCTTGTCTCCACTGCTCCAGTTTTTGTTCTCTTTCACTATTTCCTACTAACACTACATCATCAGCATACATTAAGCACCATGGAATTTTACCCTGTAGTTTCGCTGTTATCTAATCCAACACTAATGAGAATCAATAAGGACTAAGTACCGAGTCTTGGTGCAATTATACTTTCACAGAAATTTATCAGTCTGTCCCACACCTGTACTAACACTAGCTATTTAACCTTCATCTCTCGTCTATCACAATCCTTACATATTCACCTAGTTTCTTATTGCGTGCCCATCAAAAAATCTCTTGAGGAACTCTATCAAATGTTTTCTCAAGATCAATGAATACCGTATGAGCGCGTGTTTATTACTTTATTATTCATTAACTGCCTTATAACGAAAATTGTTGTTGATCTGCGTGGCATAAAATTTTGTGAGTGACTGCTTCTCCAATTGTCTGGGATTTGTCCAACTTTTTCCTATGTCTCGTAATGTTGTCCACATTTCCCCAAGCATATTATCTGGTCCAACTGCTTTTCCTTTCTTTATTGTTTGAAGCACTTATAGCACTTCTCCGTTTGTTATATTGGTAACCATTGTTTTTATTGTCTCCTTTAATTTCACTGGTTTTCTGTTAAATTCATTATTTAATAAACTCTATTTTTTCCATCTCTTTTTAACGTTTCATCTCTTTTCCATCTCTTTTCGTAAATTATTATTTTATTATTTTTATCTCTGATGCATACAATCTTGGGGTGTAGGGGTGTGTTATAGAGGTAGTACCTTTTATCGGAACGACCACATCGAGCGTCATAGACGGGAGATGGTACTTGATAACTGGTCCTCATAAGACACCTAACTCTCACTTATGGCTCCACGTGCAACACCCTGGACAACTGCATTGGTCTGCAGGCTAAACTAAGTGAGGGTAGCCAGATATGGTGAAAAACCACCGAGCGATTGCCGGTATAAGCAATCCCCCACCTACTGGCCAACGGCTTCGGGCGGACGAGCTGGTTAGTGGGAGGGCACTTCTTTGTCCTGAGATCGAGAAATCGGTCTCAAAGGCGGATGAACCAGGAAGATGGTCAACGACATAGGAAGAAATAAATGGAAGAATATAAAGAACACAATAGAGACTGTGGGACGGAAAACATTAACATTTTCAAAAGCTGCCAAATAAGAATGGATGACACAAGAAATTCTCGAAAAGATGGACGAAAGAAGAATACATAAAAACAAAGATAAAATTAAATATCAAGAAATTAATAAACAAATAAAACAGAAAATAAAACAAGCTAAGGAAACATGGATGTCCATTAAATGTCAAGAAATTGAGGAATGTGATGCAAGGTATGACACTTTTAATACCCATAAGAAAGTTAAAGAAATGATTTCAGCAAATCGTAACAAACCAATCGGGATATTAACAAATGCAGATGGTACCACTATAACTGAAACGCAAGACAAATTACGTAGATGGAAAGAATACATTGAACACCTATTTTATGACCAAAAAGTAGAACAACTAGAAGTTGACGGAGAATCCACGGGACCAGAAATAATGAAAGAGGAAGTTATTTATGCCATAAAACACACAAAAGGTAGAAACGCTCCAGGACCCGATGAAATACCAATTGAACTATTGAAGATAATTGATGAAGATAATATTGATGTCTTGGTAGACCTTTTAAACTCCATATACAAGACGGGACACATAACCAAAGAATGGCTTCTCTTAACTTTTGTAACGATTCCAAAAATCACAAATGCTAAAGATTGCAATGACTATCGGACAATTACATTAATGAGCCACACATTGAAAACCTTCCTTAAAATCATACATAACAGAATCCACGTGAAATTAGAACAAGAAATAAGTGATTCACAGATGGGTTTTAGAAAGGGTCTAGGAACTAGAGAAACATTATTCGGAGTCAATGTTCTGACACAACGATATCTGGATATGAATCAGGATATATATGCTTGCTTCATAGATTTTAAAAAAGCTTTTGACAGAGTTCAACATGAAAAGCTTTTCAGTATTCTTAAGACCAAAAACATAGGTAGTTGAGAATTATATCGAATCTGTATCAAAATCAGAAAGCAAGAGTAAGAGTGGAAGGAGAACTGACAGAGGAAGTAAGTATACTTAGAGGAGTTCGACAAGGGTGCATACTTTCACCACTCTTATTCAACGTCTACAGTGAAGTGATATTTCAAGAACCTTTATTGGATATTTTGGAAGGTATTTTGGTCAACGGAAATAGCATTAATAATATTAGATATTCGGGCGATACGGTCATATTTGCAAGTGACATGGAAGATCTACAGTACATAATACAACATGTATACAATGCATGTGAAAGGTACGAAATGAATCTCAAGAAAACGAAATCAATGATATTCTCAAAAAAACCACAAAATGTAGATAACCTGATCATCAATAATACAACGATCGAAAGAGTAACATCATATAAATATTTAGGAACGTGGCTAACCGAAGATGGAGATCAAACAAAAGAAATCATATCTAGAATAGAAATGGCAAGAAACACGTTCATAAAATTGAAGAACTTACTTTGCAACGTAACCTTAATCTAGAGATCCGCACAAGAATGCTAAGTTGTTAGGTTTTTTCTACTTTACTATACGGCATGGAAGCGTGGACAATAAAACAGTCTGAAGTCAAAAAATTAAACTCCTTTGAGATGTGGTGCTACAGGAGAATCCACAGAATATCGTGGACTGAAAAAGTAACTAATGTAGAGGTGTTACAAAGAATGAAGAAAGAATGTGAAATCATAAAAACTGTTAAAATTAGAAAGATTCAATATCTGGGTCATATAATGAGGGGCGAGAAGTACGTATTACTTAGGTTAATTATGCAAGGGAAGATACAAAGGAAGAGAAACCCAGGACGACGCAAAATATCCTGGCTAAGAAATTTGAGAGAGTGGTTCGGTTGCAGCTCATTAGAATTATTCAGAAGTGCGGCCAATAAAATTAAAATAGCAATGATGATTTCCAACCTCCGATAGGGGAAGGAACCTGAAGAAGAAGACATACAATCTGACTAAAATCTTTTGCTTCATTTACTCTATGTTTGTCTATTTTTTGTATCTCCGTTTCTCCTTCTCTGGCAAGTTGATCGCATAGATTTGTATCTTCTGCTTTAGCTTTTGCTATTGCTACTTTTGCTTCCTCTTTGGTGACCATATAGTTGTTAATATCGGTGTCTGACCTATTTTCTTGCCACTGTTTATATAATTATCTGTTCTCTTTTATTTTTTCTTGAACTCCGTTTGACCACCACCAGGTGTCTACATTCTCAAATTTTTCCTGACATTTTTCTAAATTAGATAGTTTTCGATAATGTATTAGAAAATTTTAAAAAATACGCGTTAAAATGTTTTAACGTTTTGTTTAAAAATGGCGCGTCGTACGAAAAAAGGCAAGAGAGATTTTTTGTTAAAACTTGAACAAGGAATTGCAAACTGTCAAATTTTTTTATTTAAAAGTCATTTGACGTTTGTTGTACTTACTGACTAGTACCCTGTATATTGTTCAAATATATATTATTCAAAATGACTAAAACCTTAAAGTATTTAAAGTTTATTTTTGTTTTTTAAAAAAACCTCTTACATTAAAAGTAAGTGAGTTACGCTCAAAATATTGTTGGTCCCTTTTATTTTTTGGTAAAATGAATCGCAAAAATCACCTCTTAATTAGCATCCCAAAAAAAATTAATCGTTGCCACTTCACAAGTTACTTTACTTATACATTTTTATACGATCTATAAGTTTCATTGGTTCAAAGTTCTCATTTTTATTATGACATTATTACATTAACAAATTTTTTAATTAAAAAAAACTTTTTTGTTTAAAATAACTTAAAAATTATTAATAATACCAAAACTCTCAAAGAGTAATAAAATGTACGTTTTGCTTTTCTGAATATTTTGTATTTTTTGTTTTCCTGTTAGACAAAGATTGGTTATGCTATGGCTGTTTAAAAATAAGCACTTTGAACCAATGAAACTTACAGATCATATAAAGAATATTTAGGAAAAGTAACTTGTTCAGCGGCAACGATTAATTTTATTTAAGATGCTAATTAGGGGGTGATTTTCGCGATTCTTTTTACCAAAAAATTAAATAGACCAAAAATATTTTTAGCTTAGCTCACTTACTTTTAATGTTAGAAGTTTTTTTAAAACAAAAAAAAACTAAAAAGGGAAGTTCCCTAGGTAGGCTGTATACCATATAGTTAAAAAACTCTAACATGAAGTAAAAAAATAATATTTTTAATTAATAAATATACCGAATTTAATAAATATACCAATTACATAGAAGTGGTTTTTACTTGATGTTAGAGTTTTACAAAAATAAACCTTTTTTAAGCACTCTAAAAAATTTGTAATGAGTTTTTCCCGAAAAGTGCTTCATTTTTTTGGTTATTTCACGTTGAAATATTCGATTTGAAATTTGACGAATAAAAACCTACATTTCATTATTTACAACTCTGCTACTACTGGGTCTACAGACTTTATACATACACCATTTCTTTTATAAGATTTTTGCTAAGAATTTTTTTTTCGATAAAATGCTTACGTTTTGAGTAATTTGCGAAAAACCGTCCAAAACATGTTTTTTTTTGTTAAAAATGAACATATTCACTCGCAAATAACTAGAAAAGTATTGACTTGATAAAAAACTCTATAGCATAAAAGTTGCTTAGAATTAGTCATTTTATCCAATTCCGGACTTATTTTGAATGTATATTTTTTCACCCCCGAAAAGGGGATATTTCCCAATTTTTTATAAAATGAAGGGATATAGAATTGTAAACTTTTTCTTAAACAGGGTGTCCAGAAACTCTACCGACAAACGAAGACAGGAGATTCCTCAGATAATTTTAAGACAATTTAACCCAATTCACCTAGTCCGAAAATGCTTCCTAAGGGAGCTAGAGCTCTTTGAAGATGGCGCCATGTAATTAGTTTTTCTTAAATACCTCCAGAACGCTTCTATTTAGAAAAACCAAAATTTGTATACATGTTTACTTTCCAGCAATGAATCGATTCCATCCATTGCGAATTTCTAGTACCGGTCATAGACGTCCGCTTTGGATAGGGCAACGGTTATTTTATCGCATAACTTTTTTGTCTTCAACGTTTAAGCATTTTTGATACTGGATTATTAAATTGCGAGGTATTCTAGTACTAAAAGGTACTCTTACTTTAAGTCGGTAGGACACACCGTTTTCTATAAAAATCGATTTGCAAGTTTTTAGTTTTGGGAATTTGAAAAAAAAAATTGATAAAAATTAAAAAAAAAACGATGTAATTTACCAACTTAAAGCAAGAGTAACTGTTAGTACTCAAATATCTCATAATTGAATAATCTAGTGTCAAAAATACTTAAAAATTAAAAACAATAAAATTATGCTATAAAATAACTGTTGACCTACCCAAAACGGACGCCTATGACGGGTACTAGAAATTCGCCATTAATGAAATCGATTAATCTCTGGAAAATAAATAAATGTACCAGTTTTCATCTTTCTAAATAATTTTTTTTAATCTTTTTTTTTTGGCATTCAAAGAACGAAAAATTTTCAAATCGATTTTTCTAGAAAACGGTGTATCCTATCGACTTAAAGTAAGAGCACCTTTTAGTATTAGAATACCTTACAATTTAATAATTCAGAGTAAAAAATGCTTAAAAATTAAAGACAAAAAAGTTAGCCGATAAAATAACCGTTGCCCTACCCAAAACGGACGCCTATGACCGGTACTAGAAATTCGCAATGGATGGAAGGGATTCATTTGTGGAAAATAAATATGCATACCAATTTTCGTTTTTCTAAATAGAAGCGTTCTGGAGGTATTTAAGAAAAACTAATTACATGACGCCATCTTCAAAGAGCTCTAGCTCCCTTAGGAAGCATTTTCGGACTAGGTGAATTGGGTTAAATTGTCTTAAAATTATCTGAGGAATCTCCTGTCTTCGTTTGTCGGTAGAGTTTCTGGACACCCTGTATAATAATAGACAATTTCAACTACCTATTCCCAAATTTTCATCCTTCTTTTATTTTTTTGGGTCAGATTGTTTTTTAATCGGGCTATGATACCACTTTACATAAAAAAAACTCCGAGATCAGTTGCTAAATAACTTAATATTAATTTAATGCTCATAAATATGAAAAATTGTATCCATTTAATAATGATTAAAAATAAAGAAATAGCCAGCTAATAATAAATTTCCTAAAGCTTTTGCTCATCATTGAAATCCAGTGTTCAAACAACGTACCAGAATATTTATGTTTTAGTTTTTGACGGGTAATAAACAACAGGAAGACAGGTATTCTACGCCCAACTAAGGGCTAAATCCGACACTGACTGAATTAAAAAAGGATGACTGACTTGACAAAAGGTCATAATTTATTTTGCAAACATGTAGTCCAACAATGCAGGCCTTAGTATAAATATCTGCATCGCAGACCACTTTATTAAGTTGCATATGCCAAATAAAAATCTGCACAGACGTTTTACATAATGACTAGTCATTTCTTTAGGCTGATAATTAAGTCATAAAATTGATAGGAACTAACAGTCTTGAGACTTTGTTTTGTTTTATATTCACCTCGGAGCTCTATTGTCACTGATTTCTAATTTGACAAAGAAACAAGTATCTACAGTGGAACCTCGATAAGTCGGATTAATCGGGACCGCGGCCGATCCGCGTTATCTAAAATCCGGGTTAGCCGGAGAATATGGTAAAAATTAATAAAATACATATAAATAATAGACAAATACACACTATAATTACAAAAACATCAAATACATATGCGCAGTGCATCTAAATTACGTACAGTTGTATACAGTATTGTTATTTCTTGGTAAAAACTCAGTCAAAGTGAAAAAATTTTTGTTTTGGTTGACGAAAATCGGTCCGGGTTTCCGGGCTTCCGGGTTATCGGAGGCTGACTTATCGGGGTTGCACTGTACTGCATTCTCGTTAACTGAAATAACTTTTATCAGCAACAGCAGACTTACCATTTTTTATTTAGAATTATTGCATTAACCCTAAAAGGTTATTAGCGGATTTTACACGAAATATTCACAATATAACAATGCAATATTACAATATATAAATTACAATTTAATTACATACTTACATTTTTTAAATATTTTTTTATTTTTTAAAGGAATGATGCCTCTAATCCTATGATTAATGAGCATTTTATATTTGAGGCCTATAGAATCAAAACCTGCTAGATCCATTTTTTAAAATGTTTCAGGAGACTATAAAAACATTAAAAATGTAAATGTTCCAAAAATTATCCGGCTTTTTTCAATCAAAAGGGCATTAATAAATATCAAAAATGGCACACTAATTTGTCTACATGCCCCTTACATCTTCAGAAATTTGTACTTTTAGTATTTTTAGTATGGATTTAGCAGAACGAAAAATTTAGGATTTAGCAGGTTTTGATTCTGATGGGCTCATTTAACCTAATCTGCTATTGTACTGTCCTAAGTATTCCCAGTTCACATCCGCACATTAAAGAAACATGAAACGTAAATTACGTTTCATGGAAATAAAACACTGCTAAACAAATATATGTCGGCCATTTATGAAAATCTCCGAAAATAAAAATGTGTCATGAGCATGAATCACACTCGTTTCATTGGTAGGGGGACTTTGAGATTCGTTTAGCAGTGTTTTATTTTCATGAAACACGTTTCACGTTTCATGTTTCATGTTTTTCGTTTCATGTTTCTTTGGTATGCGGCTTGCCTTAGAATCAAACAATAATTATTGTTCCGCACTGTCCAATTTTAAACTGATATTATATTATTTATACATTTATCACCATCACAAAAATTCGAGTGATTATCTAGCAGTTCTAACACTTCCCCGTTTGTGTGGTTATGGAGTCGATTTGTATGACTATCGGCAATCTTCTTTTTCTTCTTTAATTGCTACTATAAGGAATTCCCGACAAGACAATGGAGGAGAAATTCACAAGAGAGATCTGAATGGATGGACATAGCCAGATAGGTAAAGACCCATCCAGAGTTATGATGCCAAAAGAAGAAGAAGAAAATAAGGAGTTCCTTATCTTCTTATAAGTTCCGTACAATTTTCTTGTACGGAACGATTTTATTGTTTAGTCTAACTGGGTTATTATTTTTTTTGTAAGTGAAATCGATATGGACAAATTTCTCTTCATTAAGTTTTATGCGCCATTTATTACTCCAAGTGCTTATTTTGTTCACTCATTTTAGAGATGATATCTAGATGTTTCGTCAAATGTTTCACTGACGTATTGCAGTATCTCCTGCAAATATGACCAGTTTATAATATTTTCCATAATAGGTATGTGTAGGCATATAAGAAATATAGCATGGTTACCATAACACTGCCCTGTAGGATTCCTGCTTCGATTGATCATATTTCTGAATACCTATTCGCCTTCCGTTTCAACTCTAAAAGTTCTGTCTTCGAAATATTTTTGTATTCTGTGATTGAAAACATATCTTTTGAGTTTTAGTAACAAGCCTTTGTGCCACAGTTTTGCGCCACACTCATCAAATGATTTTTTCGTATATTCAGGAAAATAGCTTAGTATATTTTATTCTCTTATAGACATCTCTCTATAATATTTGCTATACGATATATTTGGTCCGTTTTTTAGTGTTCATTAAGGAATCCAAATTCTTATTCGCAATATCCTGTCAAATAATTTGGAGATAATTGGTAGCAATGATATTGGTATGTACGATTCAACTTTGTTTGCTGGTTAACCTGGCTTGAATATGATTAGTTCAGCTGTTTTCCACGTTATTGGTACATATTGTAACCTGAATACTGCGTTCATATGGCTAGTGAGTTCTAATGGTCTTCCTAGGTAATTTTTGTAGTATTTCTCCTGTTATTAAGTCAAATTCCGGGCCCTTTTTGGGATTGATATTGTTTTTATTACTTTGATTACTTCTTTAGTGGTAGTAGGCTTTATTTTTCCTTGATCACTATTATTAACATCGTATTAATTACTCTTATCATCATCGTTTTCGGCGTGATAATTATTTTCCATTTCGTAATTTAGGAATACATTCTTAAGTATAAAGTGAACAGATTGCATTTCTTTCTCCCATCAGGTGCACACGTCACATATTTTTTTCTAATTGGAGGAATCTGTTGCGTTGTTCTATACAGTTTTTATTTTCCTCAGATCTGTTTCTTGTCATATTTTTCTCACTTCTCTGTTTCTTTCCACCAGTTCTCGAATTTCTTTGGGATAATTTGGACCTTTGGTATTTTCTTATCATTTGTTTGGTATCTTTCCATACTGCTTCTTGTATATTTATAGTTAGAGTCTCTGCTTCTACATGAAATGTTTCATTAGTTTTGATTGGTATAGATACGTTTAGGTCAAATAGGTCACCCAAATCCTATCCCAGATTAGCCCAGTCCTTCCTATTATGATCAGAACTGGGATTATCAGCCACTTCTATTTTCATTAAATTTTTTACAACTTCTTGAAATGAAAAAGTTTTCCAGTTGAGTGCCATTTTTCATTTACATTTCTATTGGTGCGTGTAACTTTCTACCCTTTGTATTGGTTAACCTTAAAATTTTTCTCCAACGTGTTGATCAACTGGACGTAATAAGTTTTAAAATAAATTAATTAATAAATTATGTACATTAATTTTGAAGTTTGTCATAAATCTAATCAGTCCTGGTTCAGAGGCAGTGTCGGTTCTGTGAGCCAAAAATATGTGTTCCTCCAGGCAGGGGGCTAACCTAACCTGGAGGCCCCTCCTCTTTCATCCGGGCTTGGGACCGGCAACATGACACTGAGTTGCTCAATACAACCAATATCATGCAGGCAGAGTTTACAGATGTGCACCAGTATCACAATACCGATTTTTAAGAAAGACAAAGATCATGCCCGGACAACTACAGAGGAATAACTCTCTTAAATACGACAATGTAGTTATTCACAGGCATAATCAAGGATAAATTCTAATCACAGATAAAGAACAGAGAAGAACAGCAAGGATTCAGAAAAGACAGGTCGACGACGGACGCAATATTTGTCATGAAACAAGTGAAAGAAAAGTCGATAGAATATAACAAACCTGCATATATTTGCTTCGTATACCTAACGAAAGCATTTGACAGAGTCAGACTTAGCGATATAATAATGAGAATTAAGCAGAAAAGGATGGCGGCAAACACTGATGAAGCCATAAAACAAATGAACAATAACAACACGACAAAAATTAAAACAAACGACACTACTACGGCCAACATACCAACACCAAAAGTAATCAGGCTGGGAGACAGCGTCAGTCCATTTCTATTCAATATGCTAATGGATGAAATAATAGAAGATGTGGAATCGCTACAACTAGAATACAAACTCGGCCACAGTAGAATCAGTATAGTTTGCTATGCGGATGATGCAACCCTGATTTCACAGGACGAGGATGACAACTTTATCGATTCTATCAAGCATGTTGACGTAATGCGTTACCTTTGCGAAAGACTCAATTAGATATAAGCTCGTGGTAGAGGGGTAGAACAGCTAAACCAGTTCAAATATGTAGGTGTAGAGTTATCAAGTTATCATGACCTAGCCAGAGACCTAAGAGGACAAATTAACAAGGCTGCTGTCTTGTCCGGACCTTTGAGAGATGTGGTCTGGAATAACCCATATATGAGAATGGACAGCAAAGTTAGAATTTATAAAACTTGCATCAGACCTGTTATGACCTATGGCATTGAATCAAGAGAAGACACCAATAAAACCAAAAACATGCTACGAACAGCCAAAATGCAGACACTAAGAGCAATAGCGGGGAAGACAAGAAGATATAGAATACCAAACAACATCATCAGGGAACAATGTGGCGTACAAGATGTAGTCAGATGGGGCAGGCAAAGACGAAGAGAATGGTTTAGTCATGTAAAAAGAATGGAGGAGCACAGACTACCAAGAATTGCTCTAGAAGGAAAACCAGTAGGCAAGCGTCCACCAAAAAGATGGAGAGATGGCTGGCATTCTACCTCTCAAGAAATACTTCAACGTCGGAACTAACAGATCGACAGATCTACAACAAGTATAAAGAGAAGAAGAATTTTGAAGTTTTTTGTAAAAAATAATAACCTTAAAATTATTTACGAATACAAAGTTTTATGGTCAGCAGTGTATTATCTACGTATATGTACCTTTTCATCAATTGTATAAATCGCTACAAACTTCTTCATAAAAATCGTCCGCACTCGCTCAAACATATTGTTGACAAGCCAAAAACCAGAACTTATCTTTGCCGTGTATAAAAAGGTCCGGTGACAATTTATGGGTGACAATAGTTGCATGTAAGTCAGCTTTAAAGCACTAAAATGGGTTCCGAATATATACGAGTACTCCCAGACTATGAATGTCTTATGGGTACCACAGTACCACGGTCTACAGCATGTTAAGTTACCTTGATATGTAAAACATGTGGCGCCGACTTGAAAATGTTGGGTCTTTATTTATTGCCATCGTTTAATTGATAATTAATCGTGTCTTCATAATTACAATCTTTATTTACACTTACCTTCGGGATATCGCAGTGATTTCTCAAAAACAATCATAACCAGTGATATTTTAAACGGAGCTTTTTTATTTCCCCACGAGAATGGCATTATTAAAAAAGATCTTAAAAAACAATTTTAATAACATTGTCCATCGTATATTGTCTTGTCAGATGAGACGTTAGATAAGATCAGGATTAAATTATTCTAGTTTTAGCAGCATTGCAAAGCATTCTGTGCAGCAATATGTGCAGTCCTTAATTATTTCATATTCAAAAAGTTCCCTATTCTGGAGGCCCGCTCTTCTAATATTTTCTAATTTTTGACTGTGTTCTTCTATTGTATTCTAAGCATTAGGCGCAGGTGCCACATTTCAAAAACTTCAAGTTTGTTTCTGTATCTGCCTTTAAGGTCCATGCTTTAATTCAGTACAAGAGAACAGGCTTAACGTAATACTGTAGCATCTTGTATCTCAAATTGAAATTCAACTTACGATCAAGCAGAAATTTACGAAGTTTCCACAAAGCATTTCTGGCTTGTTCTACTCTGCTCTTTATTTCAGTCTCAAGGTTCCAACTATCGTTTAGCAGACAACCCAAGTATTTAAACTGCTTGACTGTCTCGATTTCTTCTCCAGCTATGTATATTTTTACATTTGGCTAATTCATCATCATCAATGGTGCCACAGCCCTATAAAAGAGCCTCGACCTTCCCAAGTATACTACTATACGCCAGCCAGTTCTATCAATTGCTACGCCTATTTTTCTATCATCCTCATCTACACCATCCTTCCATCTGAGTTTTGGCTCACCCCTATCTCTACTTCCCACAGGCTGTGACATAAGGATGCTTCTAGGAGGGTTGTTCTGCTGTGATCTTAATATATGTCCTTCCTATCTTAGGCTTCCTTTTTTTATAAGGGATACTACGTCTTTACCATCAAATATATTGTTATGATCTGCTTTCTATTACTTTTATATTAATTATTATTTATTTGATCAATTATTTAATTAACGCAAATCATACATAAAAATATTAAGAAAAAATCTCAGGTTGTCTCTTGTCAAAACAAAATTTAATTAAATTCTCTTAGGTTATACTTATCCTTTCTCGTGGCTTCAGTATCTCTTAGTTGATCCTTATCGGGATAAAATAGGAAAAGGAAATAAATAGAAAAATCATAAATAAACACATACAAATACCTTTATTATCAAAAGCAATGCTCTATAATTTTATCAATTAAATCCTGTGGGCATAACTATTCAAAAGAAACTTTTACCATATAAATTAATCTAATTCAAACAAATATTTATCGCTTTGTTCTTGATACCCTTAATAAAAAACAAGCTAAACAAACAAATTTGGTATTCGCAAATTACTTATACTTCCTATTAAATTTTTGAAATGTTGGAATCTTAAATGCATATGCTTTTACGTAAAAAAATTAACTTCTGATTATAAAGAAAATCTATCACATAGGTTATTGACTGACCTTTTTTATTCACACAAAATGATGTCTCCTCTTGACCCAAAAAGCTCATCCTTGTTGATTATGTTAGGCTACCAATCAAAGCCCTCTCCGTTCTCAGCAAAAATCCAGCAGCATACCAGCAACTATTTCTCCAAAACACAAGCCAAGCCTCTTTTTGCCAGTACTCGTTCAATAAACTCCAAAACTTTCTCCTCCTTTCTCTCAACAATAATCTCCTGAGACCCAAGTATCTTTTTTACTTGGTGTCACAAATAATTTTAATAACGATAATTCTTGTAACTTACTCTCTTGGACTTTACAGAATCAAAGAGGTATTTCTTCTCGATTTGATTTGTCTCTCGTTCCACTTTTCAGCTACTCTCACTATCAACACAACCACTAGTACTTGCTTCTGAACTACTCACGAAAACTTTTGACTGCTCCTCTCGGCTGCCGGTAACACACTAATCTTCTCTTTACAAAACTATCTGAAAATTCAACCTTCTCTCCTTCCCATTCCAAATTGCCAAACCAATCAGAGACATTTCTTCTTCCACATTCTTTTTTTCATTCGAAACACCCACTCATACTTTCAAAAATATTCCTACCATCATAATAATTACTTTCGGGAAATTCTACAAAATTTACTCGGGGTTAAACAAAAAGAGATTAAAATTCCAAACTTTCTTTACCTTAATTTTCTAAGAACTAATTACCTATGGCTTCTGCCTTTCCCGTAATAAACAATCGGTTTAAAATAATAATCCTAAATAACTTTCACTTCACTTTTATTTACAAAAATGTTTTTAATATTCTTCATGGAAAAATTCATTAAGGAGAAACCACCTTGCGTGAAAGCTAACTTCTAATAAATATTTACAAATCAATATACATGATGTATCAAATTTATGTGCCCGCGTTATATTAAAAAAAATAAAAAATTTTATTCTATCTTTGATTGATAAATTTAAACACAATAATATACACCTCTGGTATGCCTCGCAGTTGTACCTCCTCCTCCAAACACCATTTTCACAGATGCCACCTAATATTCCTCTCAGGATCTTTCGTTCAAATATTAGCAGAAGGTTTTCATCTACCTTGGAGATGGTCCATGTCTCCGATTCATAAATCAACACTAGTTGTATAAGGGTTTTGTATATGGTAATTATTTTTGACATTTGGCTAATTATTTCTAGCTATGATAATCATTGTTTTTGTTTTGTTTATACTTATTCTTATACACAAAGCTTTCCTTGCAAGAGTTAGAACTTTTAAAAGCCACTGAAGATCTTTGATGCTATCTGCCACTATCCTAATATTATTAATAAATATACCATTTACTTTAATGCCTTATTAGAGTCTGCCACTGCTTCTGCGAATGTTTTTCTTCGTTTTGTCAGCCAATTTTCTGGAGTTCTCTATCTTAACACTTTCAGTGTAACATGTATCCAATATGGATACACGCGTCACACTGATTTAGTGGCCGCGTGTACCCAATGTGGATGCACATGTATTTTGCACAGATACACAGATACACACTGTCTAAATATCTTTATGGGTGCTTGTAAGTAGTGGCCTACGAAATCCAAAACTCTGGTTGGCCTGCAGGTACTGCGATGATTTTTGCCTAGACATATTTTTAAACAAAATAAAGGGAAATCAAACAATTTATTTATGTTATACAGAAAAAATATATATATATATATATATATATATATATATATATATATATATATATATATATATATATATAATAAAACATTTATGGGTTAAAAAACAAATTAAAAGATAGTATTTTTCGATAAAATGAACGAAATGAAACTGTTTCTAGATTCATAAAAACGTGTGGCCGGATACATGTGGCCGCGTGTTCGCGTGTATACAAGCGGATACATACTAAAAATGGCGTCATATAACAATCAAATCATGTTTTTACAGGTTTTTTTTAAACTGGCATACTAAGACCATGTTTTATATTTGTTTTCTTCATTTTGACAACTTCAGCCTGTGGAACCCAATTTTTGTCTTGCCATGGTGGCACTCAATGTGTTAAGCCAATTTCATCCATTTCGGTCCATATCTTTCTATAAATCTTTGGCTTTTTGCTATCATTTTTATATTATTATTGGTAAATGTCTAAGTTTGAAAGTTGTGTGTAAGAACACAAACACAATATGAACCCTCCCACACACAGAATCGCATAAAGCACATAGAAGTAATACAGAAACAGACAGAATAATCAGAATCTGATGTACGATAGGACATGAAACACCCACCCTCAAATCTCTTCAGCTGAAGCATGGCTGTTGCCTACAACACCGTGGCAAACTATGTCAACCTCAATTTTGATAAGAGATAACCTCCTTAACACCTTGGTCTATACACTCCTTCAACACAATTTTCAATGGTAATCTTTTAAAAACGATTTCCGGAGTGGAACTCGAAACTCAATTTTTTGAAGTTATATTTCTTTAGGCGCGATTGGGAGGGAGTTATTATTATTCTACGCGCATGCGCACACAGACAGTATGGAGTTCGTTGCTAAATCCAAAGAATATAATATACTCTCTCTTAACTGCTATATTCTGACTATATTCTTTGCTAAATCTTTTAAGTTATGTATGTATCAGTCCAAAAAAGGTGTGGAAAGAGTATATTATTCTTTTTAGTAAATATATTTATCATTTAATACAAATTCCAACCAAACAGCAAAGTAGAAGAAATCAAAGAAAAGATCTATGTCAAACTTCCATTTACTGGTTACCACAGCTTACAAATCCGACGCAACATCCGTAGAACAATTAAAAAAGCATTTCCCTCTATAGAATTAAGATTTGCTTTCACGACTTTGGAAAGAATAGGATCTCGTTTCCATGTGAAAGACATGATTCCTAGTGATCTCGCATCTAACATTATATACCAATTCAAATGTAGTAGCTGTGCAGCTACGTACGTCGGCGTCGGGAAGACTCGACGTCACTTTAATGTCAGATGTTGCGAACACTTAGGTGTCACTCCTCAGTTAGGAAGACGATCAAGAACAATTCCAAATTCAGCGGTATTCCAACATATAACTGATTCTGACCACCCTATTAGTCGTAAGGACTTCTCAATCATTGGTCATGCAAGTTCTCCAACGGAACTCAGCATCAAGGAGGCATTATCCATATTTCTTTTGAAGCTACCCTTAAACACACAACAAGACATGACGTGTTTGAAATTATTGACTTAACCCAATGATTGTCAATGTCATTTTTACGTTTTCATTAATTATTGTTTGTTCCTTTAAAATTATTTTAAAGCATCCGCTCAAGAAACTTATTATTCTGACGATGACTAAAGTAATAATTGAAACGTCACCATGAATTTTAATTTAGTTATGGGTTTTATCTTTAAGTTTATTATTTTTATCAAGTTTAATGGTGTGTCCTTATCTACATAAAAATATATTTATTATAATTTTTGTGTCTTTGGATTGGTCTTCCTCGGGAGTAAGATAATACATATTATTAAAACATTTTTATATTTATACTTCACTTCGTTTATTTGTTATTGTGATTTGTCATAATATCCGAGAAACCGTATAAACAGTGAGGTCGTGGTATCTGGGTCATTGATTCGACTACAGATCTAGAGGTCCCGAGTTCGAATGCAGACAATTGTTGTCTTTTTTAAATTTTTGGAAAGTGGTAAATATTAAAATTAGCTTAATATTTAAATAAAATAAAAATAATATGTTTAAAATATTTTATTTTGTTTAAATCATATAATAGAAGTATACCTTCTTACCTGCCTACAAAGTACACACACATTCTTTATTTTTTAATTGAACTCTGGCTAATCCCATAATAAACAATATATTTTAAGTTTGACGTATATTTTCAGTATTAATTTTTTTAGTACATTAGTAGGAATCTATAAATTCAAATTTTTCAATTTTTGTTAGAGAAAATGTGCCCTAATAGTAGATACACCACTGTATCGATTGCCGGTTTTAAAGATATTCGTATCACTAGTACAACTCTCATATGTGACACTCTAATTATTGCTGCGGTATCTTGTGTGTGGCATTTCTGAAAACTTTCAATAATTAACCTTTAAACGTCATATTATAATTCTTTTTAAAACACAGTGTATAAATTTTTAAATTGCCGTAATTACAAAAAATGATGTAAAGAGTTTAGTGGCCGAATTACCGAACTATAAAATTAGCATATAATCTATGTACTCTGTTAAAGAAAAAGAGAGCGCAAGCTTATTAAATAAATATTTATAAACCCATTATGTTTCACAAATTGCTGCTTACATTATTCCACCAAGTTTTTTGTAATAAAAGCAAGAACAGAATGTCACATAAAGCAGATATAAGTTAATAAAAATGAAATATCTCTTATAAACTTCAGCAATTATTTATTCGACCCTTATAAATTTGATATTTGAAATTATGTCTAAAGAATATATTGTTCCAAAACTTTGTTTCTTGAACTTAAGAGTGTTTTGTCTCCTTTTGTCAAAGATCTCTTTGATATGAACCGTCTGAACCTTTATTCTATTTTAAGGGTGTTTATATTTTACCCCAATATACTGCGAGGCATAAGTTAGGGATATAGAAAATTATGCTTATTTCCATAGTTGATTTTTTCGTGAACAGATTAATGGATTTTTTTTATCATTTTGGATATTTTTTTAGTATTTGCACAGTTGTGCAAAGGTTTACTCAAACTTATTTTTTGTACTTATACCTGGTACCAGAAAAGAAATATTTTTGAAGTTATTCTGCAGTAAAATTTCATAAATCTGTGCGAATGCGCACACAGACAGTAATAGTTCGTTGCTAATCTTTCAAGATAGGTATGTATGTATCTGTATCAGCGCAAATAAGTCATTAAAAGAATATATTAATGTTTTTAGTAAATGTATTATTTATTGTAATTTTTGGATTTGTCCTTCTATGTAGTAAGATAATAAAATATTATGTAGGTATAACATTTTTATATGTCTATTTGTCACCGTGTTGTGTAATTATATCCGAAACTTACGTGTCATTTAAAGAAGCTCGGTGGCGTACTTGGTAGAGCGTTGGGTAAGTGATTGGAAGGTCGTACCGGTCGCGGGTTCCAATCCTGGATTATTCATATATTTTTTAATTTTTGGTTGTTTTAATAAAAAAATTTTTAAAGTGGTAGATAAGAAAGTTAGTTTAATATTTAAATAAAATACAAATAACCTGTTAAGTATATTTACTTCGTTGAAATTATATAATAGAAGAATAACTTCTTACGTGCGTACAAAGTACACCCATATTCTTTTTTCTTATTTTAAGTTTGATACACCCTGTAGGGACAAGGAAATACAAATCTGAGTATACATCGTAATCGTATTGTAGTCTTATGTTTATTCCTTATGGGTCTTATGAAATGCTTGTTTTTTTTTTTTTTTTTTTTTTTTTATTGAAAATTTACCGCATCCACCAAGAGGTGATTAGCGGGAATACAGTGTAGGAGTACAGTTCCAATAACTTACAATCTATAATATAATTCTATGAGTTTTAAATAATTATCGATATTATTATCTATAATTACAGTATGTATCTTAAATTAAGAATACAGTGTAGGTATAACTTCCAGTAATTTAGATTCTATAATATAGCCCTATACATTTTAAATAGTTTGCGATATTGTCATAGTAACCATCTGTGCCTAAAAGTTTGTTGATGTTGTTAGGAATATTGAATCTAATTCGTTCATTTGCAAAAAGTGGACAGTCAATTAAAAAATGTTTTACATTATTTATTTCGTCACAAATTTCACATTTAGGGGGATCGTCTCTTGTAAACAGGTGAGAGTGCGTGTATCTTGTGTGACCTATACGCAGACGTGTGATAACAGTTTGAAGTTTTCGGGCTCGTATTCTCGATAGCCGCGGGTAAACATTATCTTTGATTGTTCTTAAAGATGTCTGTGAATATTTCCATTCTTGGTTCCATTTACACGTGATTAGATTTCTAAAGTACGATTTTATGTCACTCGCGAGATTTCGACACTCCGTTACCTCTGTTTCGACACTTTCCGACACTTTACGGGCGCACTGATCTGCTGCTTCGTTTCCATCGATACCAATATGAGATGGGATCCATATGAAGGTAATGCGTCTGGAATTTTCTTGAGCCTCTTCTAGTTCAGATTTTACCATTTTCTCTAGGGGGTTTTTAGGATACACATGATTTAAAGTTTGTAAAGCACCGAGTGAATCACTTAGGATCAAGCATTTTGGTATTTTGTTTTTGTTGACATGTTCAAGGGCTGATTGGATGATTTGAAGCATGGGTAAACGATGGAACAGTCCATCAATATTCCACTGTAATATAGAGTTGAAAATTAGGCATCGGAGGAAGATAATTCACTGTCAGTGATATCTTTACCTAGATAGTGATTCAATTTATTTTTAAGTTGGGTGAAGCGATGTTTCGTAGTTTTGTCTGATAGGTATGGGTAAGATATGGTTAATAGGTTTATTAAACCGGGGAGATCGGTTGTGTATTCCTGGATAATTTCTATAGGTGAATTGTTACCTTGGGTATTTTCAATTAGCATTATTAGCTGATCATAGTTTAATGGGAGTGTTGTGGAATTTTTATTCATGAAAAATTTAAGTGCGTCAGGAGTAGGTGCTGTGCGTTTAGGTTTTTTGGGCTTTTGGATGTTGGTTTGACGTGGTGTTTGAGGGAGAGCAAACGTTGGATTATTAGTATTCAGATTTTCGATGGGAGGGGATAACGTTTCGTCAATACTTCTTTTCACAGATGTACTGGATGATTCTCCTATGATTCCGAGTGAAGCTTGTTGATCCATTACTTCAGAGGTTTTTTCACATGGATTTTTAGTGGGAATGTTCTCTTCGGTGGGAATTATTTTGCTCGCTTCAGAAGTTGGCAGTAGGGTTTGAGGAGTAGAAGAAATTGAAGAAGGTTTTTGAATATTTATGTTGTTTGGATCACCGTCTTCAGCTTGATGTGATTCAGTATGGGAGAAAAGTTGTGTGTTCTGTTGCTGTGGCGTAGATTCGGTGGTGGTGGTTAGGTCATATGAGATAGTAGAGTTTTGAGATAACACATTGTCTGTCACAAGTTGTGTATGCTGTTGCTGTGGCGTTGATTCGGTAGTGGGAGTTGGGTCATGAGAAAGAGTAGAATTTTGTGATAACACATTGTCAGATGAAGTATTGGGGCAATTTGACGCAACGTGTCCAGCCTGTTTGCATAGGAAACATTCCATCTTGTCCGTTGAAAGAAAAATTCTATTATCATTGCCTTCAAATGAAATTAATAAGGAGGTGTGAAGCTCGAAATTATCAGAGGGTGAAAAGACATACACTTGGCGGCGGAAACTGAGGATGTGGGAATATTCATCACCTGGAATTCCTGCTCTAAGGAAAGACACTGGGGAGGCTATTTGAAGACCAAGACTCTTGATTGCATTTTCTGCAAGTTGGTGGGGAATATAAGGAGAGATATTCGAGATTAATATTCTTTTTGTCGGGGAGACAAGTTTCCTAATACTTAAAATTAGGGATCCGATTTGGATAGTTGGGTGGGACTTCAGAAGTTGATCAACGAGATTTGGGTTGGCTAGATATATGCAGATTCTATTATTTGAGATTCTGGAAGCAAAGGAAATATTTTTTGGTCCGATGACATCACCAATAGCTTTAACGTAATCTAGAAGTTTAAGGTTTTCTTCTGCGTGAAGGACTATGGCTTGCTCTTTTTTGGGTAGGGATGGTGGTTTCGGCGAAGATTTTGCAGCGTTTACGTACGAAATTGATGTAGTAGCTTGAGTATTTGTAGCACTTTGAAGGGCCATGGTTGAGGTAGAAACTGTAGGATTACTGTGTATGTTTGTACTTGTCATGCAGATACAGACAATAGCTTCGTGTTATATTTTTTCTTTAAATGGTTCTGGTATCAGAATTGCATTCAAAGCCATTATGCTGGATGGTCAGCAAGAACCAGCAAACTGGTGAAACCAGCCGCTGGTATGCACTTTTTATAAATTAAATACAATTTATAATGGTTTAATAATATAAAGAAAGCAATACGTACAAATTTTGTCCAGAAATCACTTTTTAAAATACACTATTAAATCGAAATCAAATACACTAATTACTACTGATAAGGTAAACTAGATTTTAATTATACTTGGCACAGGTCTTACTCGTATGAATGCTAGAACAAGACTCCTGAAATGCTTGTTGTTCTTATAGAAGTTGTTCTTATAATATATTGTTGTTCTTATATCTTCCTTGTGTACTTCTAGATTTAAATTTAGACACCAAAGTCTTGATATATTGGTTTTTTAACTGTTGGAGTATTATACAATGTGTAACATTTTTGGTTTTGATCCAAAAACTAAGGTTGAAAAAAAATTATACTTGCTTAAAGGATTTAGTGGTGAGCCCATTGCTGTCATCTTTCTATCGATACTTCTTATTGAAATTCTTACTCCTTACGTCTTCTTCGCTTCGAGTTCAGCTCAGAATAGTTATTCTAGGGAAGAGTAATGGAGTAGTTTTCCATTATATGTCTTATCCCATTATATGTCTTACCCCAACGAAAATTTGTACCTCGCCTAAAATAAATGTTTTGAAAAAAATTCAAAAGTCGGTCGATTTTATATGGAGACCAATTTTTAAGCAAACATATTTCTTGCAACTTTAACCCTGTGTTGGGGATTCCAACCCCCTTCAAACTTTTAAATAGGACGAGGGATAAATGATCCCTAATTTGAAAAGGGTTTTTATTACTTACAGAACCGTTTTTATGTTTTAAAAATCGATTCATTTACCTTATTCATTCCAGAGCCCAAATCTCTGAACCATATGTTAGGACTGAGCGTATTATTGTTGTGTAGAGTTTTACCTTTGTATTTCTCGATGTAATTGAGAATTTATTTTCAATGCTAACGAGCGCTCCCAGATATACAAATTTGTTAACAGTTTCAACGACTTCATTTTCTGTAAAAAATTGCCATAACACAGGGTGTAACAAAAATTTAGGTCATAAATTAAATCACATATTCTGGGACCAAAAATAGTTCGATTGAACCTAACTTACCTTAATACAAATGTGCACACAAAAAAGTTATCGCCCGTTGAATTTACAAAATGAAAATCGATTTTTTTCAATATATCCAAAACTGTTAAAGATTTTTTATTGAAAATGGACCTGTGGCATTCTTATGGCAGGAACATCTTAAAAAAATAACAGTGAAATTTGTACACCCCATAAAAATTTCATTGGGTTTTCTTCACTTAAACCCCCCTACTTAAACACTATCTACTTTCACTGTAATTCAATATAATTTTAGAAGCTTAGTTGTCCATACTAACATCGATATCAAGCGACTGATAGCAGATGCATTATTTATTTCAAAATATGTATAGGTACCTACCTAACAATATTATTGCATTCCAACAATGATTATCACTTTTAAAAATTCATTTAGAATAGGTATAACACCTATTGTAAGCATCCCTTTGATGTTCACACCAAAAAAATGTTTACATTGTTTTTACATGTTTAGACTTTATTATTGCATTTCCGGAATCACAAAAGTCGTTTAGAAAATCCACAAAACAATACTTGACTGCCAGTTTAACTTCTGTAACAAAGACTTAGACTTTAGGTATAAATACAAATAGGGTCCGACGGGCCCGTGTTGCCCCTTTACATGAAAAAATTCTTTCGACCTAATAATTTCAAAAATGATAGTGAATATTTTAAATAGCTCATGACTATGTTGAAGGAAACATACTTCTAAACAAATTCAGTGATGCATAAAATTCAATAAAAAAAATTTTATTTTATTTTTAAAATCAGTTTATGATAAAAGAATTGGCGACTCGGGCCCGTTGGACCCACCTTGCCCAGATAAGGGTTAACTCATGCATAGGTATTTTGCATATTCCTGTAATTTGATATCGATCCATCTTGTTGGGGATCTTCCTCGTGATCGTCGGCCTGCCACCTTTCCTTGTATAATGAGTTATATAGATATGACTGTCTATTTTTCAATGTGCCTCCAGTAAGTTATCGTTCCATCTTTTTCGTGGTCCTCCCACTGATCGTCTTCCTATTGGGGAACCGTCTCTCGCCGTCCTTACTACACTATTTGTTGTTATTAGGCTTTTATTGTCGTTCCACTCTACATTTCTGTTTCTTCCTGTCATTTCCTTTATTGTATTTTTAACGTTAAAGGTATCGTATCTTTGCTGAAAATGTTCGATTTATTGACATATTGTTGACCTTTTGTATCTTCAGTATTATTTTATTTATGCCATCAATATTCACCCACGGTCTGAATATTGACATTCGCTTTTGGATGACATTGCCTTATCTTCCACTCCTACTGTATGAAGTATAAGCGTGGACTTTAAGTGAGGCTATGCTTAAACCAAACGCTTGAAAGCCGTTGAGATATGGTTATACAGACGACTACTAAAAATAAGCTGGGTCGACAGAGTTAGAAATCAAACGGATGAACCAAACAACATAACTGGTCAATAAAGAGACGGAAGCAGGAATACTTCGGTCACATTATAAGACACCCTGAAAAATATGATCTTTTTCATGTGATAATTCAGGGAAAGATCCAAGGTAAACGTGGTCCTTGTAGAAGAAGGACATCATGGCTGAAAAATTTAAGGCAATGGTATGGAAAATCGACTATATCGTTATTCACAGCTGCTGTCAATAAAGTCACGATATCGACTAGGAAACTAGAAAAAGAAGAAAATCGATATTCAGAATATTTTTATTACTCGCGACTCGCGACTCCATTCTGTGCTATTTTTTGGTTTGGTTATGAAAAACTCCAGTAAAAGCAGGTTGATGCTCTCGATCCTACATAGATTTTATCTGTTTTCATTAGAAAGCAGGAACACTATATATGCACTTCGACTCTTTTGTGTTTCAAGCAAATCCTCGTTTAATTATGTTTTTATTTGCCCCAAATTTGTATTTTGTAGGAAGCTTTCCAACGTAGCTGCACATCTAAAGCTAAAATATGAACTACATGCCATTTTCTTGTAGATTTCCTCCCTGTGGCCTTAAATTGACATAATTGACAAATTTTGTATTTATACATGACATTTCTTAGATCTTAATTTCTTGTTGTAGTTTTAGTTTTCGTAAATATTTATATACTGCAGAGATAAACAAATTAAGGAAAATTTCAGAAATTTTTATTTAAATTAAATAACAATTAATTAATTTTTTATTACTTGAAAAAGTTCAACCAAACTAAACATATACGGGACATCCTTCCATATTTGGAGAAAAGATAACTTCTGACACGTCTTCTGTTAATTTTATTAGCTATTTATGCATTATGGGAAAACTGGTAATTAACTGTTTGTATACGGAATACCCAGATGTCAACCAAACAAGGAACTGAAATATTGGTGAAATTGGCCTTCTCAATTAATTATTTAACAAGTAAAAATACAAAAACTTTAATTTATGTATTATATTTTAAGACTTTTCACATAACGGAAACCATGTATAATTTACTTTCTTACTTTAACATTTTCGTCACTAAAAACTTTTATTTTTTTAGCAACATAATTATCAAAAGAACATTTGAACATTTACTAATTTTTTATTCCTCGAAAATCGATTTCAACGGCAGAAGAACAACAAGGTTTTAGGTCGAGAAGATCATGCACCGACACTATATTTATAATGAGGCAGGTTCATGAGGAGTCATTAGAATACAACAAATCGGCATATTTGTGTTTCGTAGACGTCAAGAAGGCACTTGACAGGGTCCAAGCAAAGGACATTATCCATTTAATGTACGCAAGAGAGGTACCTCTAGGAATAGTAGATATTGCTTCTCTCCTTTTAATGGTGGTGAAAAGTTCTCTATCTCTTCCCCTTAAGGGCAACACCTTCTCGTTTGTAATATGATCGCGATCGCTCTATAGTATTTTCAAAATTCTCCTTAAAGCTATATCTCAAAAGCTTCTAGCTTTCTCACTAACTCAATATTAACAGTCCAAGCTTCGGCAGCATAAAGAATGATAGAGTTGGTATAACATTTTACCATCCGTTATATTATGATCTGCAGATTAAGTCTTTGGTTACTCAGGAACTTACTCATCTTCAAAAAAGCTGCTCTTGATTGTTCTATGCTTGATGAAATTTCTGATTTCGGATTAACATTTTTAGTAATTCAGATCTTCACTAATTCCTTGATAGTTTTGGTAATTTCTTTTATCGCTAACCGTCACTAAAGTCACTTATTATTGTATTCATTTGCGGCAGTAAAGTAACACTTTATTGTACTGAAAGAAGAATAACTTTACCTGCCGCAAATATAATTCACGTTAACCGACATTGATTGTAAGTTATCGATAGTAGTAATCGATTATTTATTTGAGTAAATTTAAAATTTATTTATTTTAGTAATTAAAAATATTGTACAAAATTTATATTATTATTAATTAAACTTATGCCAAAAAGTGAAATTCTGTAGTATTTTGTAATTATATTTATATAAAGTAAATCAAAACTTTACTGATGCAGTTATTATTCAATATTGATAACTAGATCTCGGGAAATATGCAAATTGCATATTAAGTGCATATTTGCATATTTTGGATAAATTTTGTAAGTGCATATGCATTTATTAAAATTGCATATTATTAGACTTTTTTGCATTTTTTTTCATAGATGCATTTTAAAGAGAAATGAGGAGTCTCAGATCTAAACAATAAATCTGGACCTCGGAGGTAAACTACACTATGTCGACATTGTGTTTTTTTGAACAAGTTTTTTTAATCCACTTGTTTTATTAGTTGGATTATAGAAATTGATTATATGTCATCATTAAAATATAGATGTATTGTCTATCAAACCATTATGGCATATAACAGATTTTTATTAACATTCTAAGTGCTGTAAACTTTGTTGCAAACACACGCTAAACATAGTTGGTACAAATGACATAGTGTAGTTTACCTGCGAGGTCCAGAAATGTGAAAATTCTCGTGGAACTACTTTCTGGTTATATCCTTAATATATGCCTTTTATAATTTATAAGACGGCGAGTAAAGGAGACGAAGGGGACTCTACAATATGCAGTCACATTTTGTTAGTGAAAACATTTTGTTATTGTTAAGTGATGCTCCGCCATATGACCAAAGGTGGATAACATTTAAAAATATTTTTTTCAAATTTGTTACTTGTCTAGAGCACGCGTCTGCTACAAATAGAGTAGCAGGATGCTACAAACGGTAAGGATGAAATTTACAATGGTCAATACCCTTGTATCAAATATAAAAACATATTTTTAAAAGCCTTTCTGCGAGTATAGGTGTATAAAGATCGTTTACCTAATGTGTTTTTACCACCAACTTGTGAAAACTAGATGGAGACCATGGTTAAATTCTGTAAATTTCATAACCGATAATTTTTAGGGAATTAGAGTTTTTTTTTACATTTGTAGTTTCGATGTAGACGTAAAACAGGTGCTATGAAAAATGTGTGGATGTTTTAAAAAAACCGTTATTAAAAAGTAATTTGACACATATCCAAACCAATTTTGTAAATATTGCTTAGCCAATTACTAAATTAGAAAAGCGAAACATTTATTTAGAACAAAATATTGAAATTATCAATTTATTAAATGAAATAATTAAACACCTTGGTGAAACCAACACAGTGTATCAAAAATCTGCACGGTGTTAAAGAAAAATGAGGTATATCAAAAAATAATTAAAAAAAAATATTATTAAGATGGGGAAATGTGAAGATAATTTAATTTTATAGGTAGAACCCTTAATTAAACAATATTTTAAGTTTGCTTATTTTACTTCATGTGAAGTAGAAAGAAGTTTTTCCGTGTATGTTTAAACAATTACCTACAATCAGATAATACCTACGACTGTTTTTCTGTAGAAAATTTAAAAAAACGTTTAACAATGTATAGTTTTAATAATAATTGTAATAATAAATAATAAAGAATGATGATAAATATAAAGCATAAAAAATGAATATAATGATGTAGGTTATAGAAATTTTAATTAATATTTTTTATGACTTTAGCATAAAATAAATATTTTTTTAGCAAATACCTCGACATTCCATTGGCATCAAATAAATAATGAAATACCTTCAAAACAAGGATTACTGCGTTTTTTTATTTATATGCATTAAATGCATAAAAGCATTTTTAAGTGCAGATTTCAACTGTTTTTTGTGCATATTTCCATGCATATTTTAGGGTTTTTAAGTGCATATTTCCCAGCTCTATGATAACTGTCGATTAAAACTCTAAAGCTGCCATCATGCAAAACTCATCTGTCATCACTGTCGTATGAATTTTTTATTTTACGTTTTTATGTTTGTACAATAAAAAGATTAAACAAAATATGATTATTTGTGAATGTTTTTTATGGTTGGCGATAAAATTTTGTATGCATCACGTCAGTAAAGACTCTTTATCAAACTCGCCTGTTACTCGCCTCGCTCGATCTGCCCGTAATATCAGACTCGTTCGATAAAGTGTCACTTTACTGACTTAGTACATAAATAACTATGGTCAACTTTTTAAATAAGCCTTTTAGCAATCATCTGTGTCTGTGGAATTGTCTGGATAGGTGAAAAATATCGAAACATAATCCTGTTTTAGCAAAAGAAGCAACCTACTAATGAGCCTTAGAACTGGACGGAAAATTCGAACATGAAAAGAATAGTGCCATCATTATACCCTTTTCAATATAAGTTTAACATTACCAGTTGGCTCTGGTAATGATAACATCGTCCACTGTATAATAAATATAGAGCCAAAATGAGTGAGTTTTATCTAATCTAAAATCTCAAGAATATTTACCCAAGCAATATTGACAATAGTCTAGGCTGTATCGTCGCCACCGTTACGTAAATTATTCCGATCCGTTTTTTTTTTTGCACAAAAAGAGGTCCTTATAACAAATCCACAGGGTGCCAGGCGGTACCGTGGTCGAAAAATTGTTAAAACCATTTTTTTAAAGAAATTCACAAATATAATTTTTTACTTCGGGCATTTTATTAGATCATGTGGGTCATTAGAAGCAAAAAAGGTCTCTTGTAATTTTTCTCTAAAATTGATTGGTGTCGAGTTATATGCGATTTACAATTTGAAAAATGCGAAAATGACCATTTTCAAGGCTTAATAACTGGGTTAAAAATTATTATTATGAAAGTCAGAAAGTGACCAAATCAAAGTTTAACGCCCCTTTTACAAGATCCTGAAGAAATTTTTGATATAATTTTATTACTAAGCTGTTATTTTTAATTATTAACAATGAGCGCTAAGAGCGTATTGCGGCGGCCGTTAATGTGAGTGCGAGTGAGATTCACCATTGGACGGCCGGAATGGTGCATCTCTTTCGCACTCACCATTGACGGCCGCCTAATACGCGCTCACCGCTCATTTTAATGATTAAACTTAACCGCTTAGTAATACAATGATGACATATATTTCTTCAGGATCTTGTAGGGAGGACTTTATACTTTGATTTGGTCCCTTCCTGACTTTCATAATAATAATTTTTAACAGAGTTATTATGCCTTGACAATGGCTATTTTCGCGTTTTTCAAATATTAAATCGCATATAACTCGACAGCAATCAATTTTAGAGAAAAATCACAACAGACTTTTTTGCTCAGAATGGCCCAAAAAAATGTGTTGGAAGTGAAAAAACTATTTTTGTGACTTTGTTTAAAAAAATTGTTTAAACAATTTTTCGACCACGGTACCTTTTAGCACCCTATGCATTTGTTATAAGGACCTCTTTTTAAGTAAGTGTAACGGGGGCGACGATACAGCCTGGACTACAAGGAATTCAATGTTTTCATCCAAACAATTAAAAACGTATTAAAAACAATCATTTTCACATTTTTGTATACATTCCCTGATTGTTATCAGGCAAACTACCTGAAAATAAAATCTTATAAAAGTGAAGCGAAACACCCTAGTTGCGTTACCAAATGAGCATACATTTAATTTGTCTCGCTAAATTGCGAGATATAATTTGATATCGTCACATGTTGACCACAGGCGTGAATGCAAATCTGAAAAATAATTTATTAACGCTACGAAAAAAATACAGTGGGATTTTAGCAGGGCTGGACTTGCTCAATTAATATGAATTCAAATTAAACTTAATCGCTTATTCTCAAACACTTTCAAGTAAGGCATCAAGACAAGACTAAAATTGAAACTGATCGGTACTATTTTCCTTCACTCAATCATTCAATCAGTTTGTTTTGCCAGTGTTCAATTACAGAGCGGAAACGTTGACTATGACAAGAAGATTAGTACAAAAGATCTGTGTGTCTTAAAGGGCAATGAAGCGTGTTATGTTTTGCGTTTCACTGCGAGACAAGATCCCAAACCGCCAACTACGACAAAGATTAGGAGTGGCTGATGCAGTGGAGAGAATAGCAAGACTGAAATGGAACTGGACAGGCCACGTGACTCGAATGACAGATAACAGATGGACAAAGCAGATACTTTAATGGAGATCAAGAGATGATGCCTACCGAAGCAGAGATCGTCCACCAACACGTTGGACTGATGATCTAAAACGTTGTCATAGGCATTGGATGTAAGAGGCACAATATCGAAACAGATGGAAAATTATGAGGGAGATCTATGCCCAGCAGTGGACAAGCGAATATTTAATGATGAATCAGTCAATCAATTATAGATTTTTGGTCTTTTGCGGGTTGTGTTAATATACAGGGTGTAACGAAAATACAGGTCATAAATTAAATCACATATTCCGAGACCAAAAATAGTTCGAATGAAGCTAATTTACCTTAGTACAAATATACACATAAAAAAAGTTACAGTCCTTTGAAGTTACAAAATGAAAATCGATTTTTTCGAATATATCGAAAACTATTAGAGATTTTTTATTGAAAATGGACATGTGGCATTCCTATGGCAGGAAAATCTTAAAAAAGAATTATAGTGAAATTTGTGCACCCCATAAAAATTTTATGGGGGTTTTATTCCCTTAAACCCCCCAAACTTTTGTGTACGTTCCAATTAAATTATTATTTTGGTACCATTAGTTAAATTCAATATTTCTAAAACTTTTTTGCCTCTTGGTATTTTTTCAATAAATCAGTTTTTATCGAGTTGCGGCTTCTTTTTTAATATGTTTACATAAAAATTTTATGGGGGTTTTGTTCCTTTAAACCCCCAAAATGTTTGTGTATGTTCCAATTAAACTTTTACTGCAGCACCATTAGTTAAACAGAGTGTTTTTAAAACTTTTTTGCCTCTTTGTATTTCTTCGAGAAGGCACTTTTTATCGAGATATTACTTCTTTTTTAATATGGTTCAAAATATACCTAAAAACGCAAATCTTAAACAAATTTTCATTTTATTACCAAGTCTCTATAATCGTACTTAGCCATATACAAAATGTGGTGGATTTGACAAATATTCAAAATATCTCGATAAAAACTGACTTTTCGAAAAATTACTAGGAGGCAAAAAAGTTTTTAAAATATTGTGTTTAACTAATGGTACTACAATAATAATTAAATTGGAACGTACACAAAAGTTTGGGGGGTTTAAAGGAACAAAACCCACATAAAATTTTTATGGGGTGTCCAAATGTCACTATAATTTTTTCTTAAGATACTACTACCATAGGAATGCCACATGTCTATTTTTAATAAAATATCTCTAATAGTTTTCGATATATTGGAAAAAATCGATTTTCATTTTGTAACTTCAAAGGGCTGTAACTTTTTTTATGTGCACATTTGTACTAAGGTAAGTTAGGTTCAATCGAACTATATTTGGTCCCAGAATATGTGATTAAATTTATGACCTGTATTTTTGTTACACCCTGTATATGTTGTACTTCTGAATGCCTCTTTACAAGGTGTTTCATTAATAATTGTCCATATCGTAACTGAAGAAACCTTAGCACAAAATACGAAGATTTAACCCAAAACACTTAAATAAAATATTCTTCCTTACCGAGATACATATTATAATGTTTTATTACAAATGTTCAAAAATGATTTTAGCCCATTGTTAAAACACCTTTTAATATTTTTTGTTCAAACTTGCCAAACAGTTTACACATGTTGGGATACTTTAACTAATGTTAAAACATAGTTTTCCGCTGTTACCAGAGGCGTGCTGTAGGGATATACACTTCATTTTCGCCACTTTTCCCCTTACAATCTACACCACTGTCGTAATAATCATTTCAGCATGTTTTTTTATTCTTCGTTACTTTATACATAAATCTCTTCCTTTTGTCTCAATGCGATAGAGTAAGTAGTTTTCAAATTATTTGCATGTTAATGTAATGGATTCAATAAGATTATGTATTTTAACACATAATCTTATTGAATGTAAGCCAAAGTTTAAAGTTTTCAACCTAATAGAAATATTAAGAATATTAAAAATATTAAAAATACAAATTATTTATAAAAATATATTTTATTAAAAAAAGCTTATCCCCGCATTGCAACTGACTTTCATGGAGTAGGTGTCTGACGACATCTGGTAACTGAAAGTCAAAGTTTTCAACCTAGTAGAAATATTAAAAATATTAAAAAATATTAAAAATATTCCCAACAGATATTTAATTGAAAACTTATTGGACCATTTTCCTGGTAACACCTCCATGGCTTCTAAAAATTGCAAGCCAGATAAATGCTGAAGCGAAGAAGACAAGAGAGAATTCAAAAAACTTACAATTCACGACCCAGTCTGTTCAGCTGGTAAATTCCAACGGAAAATGTACCTAGTTACTCAAAGGAGTAAATCCGTTTTACTCTAACTAGGTCCATTTTCCGTTGGAATTTACAAGCTGAACGGACGGGGTCGTGAATTGTAAGTTTTTTGAATTCCCTCTTGTCTTCTTCGCTTCAGCATCCACCTGGCTTGCAATTTTTAGAAGCCATGGAGGTGTTACCAGGAAAATGGTCCAATAAGTTTTCAATTAAACATCTGTTAGGAATCTTTTTAATATTTTTTAATGTTTTTAATATTTCTATTAGGTTGAAAACTTTAAAACTTTGACTTTCAGTTACCAGATGTCGTCAGACACCTACTCCATGGACGTCAGTTGCGATATGGACAATTCTTAATGAAACACCCTGTATAATATTTGATATTCTCTATATCTCCATGAATAGCAATATAAATATGAACACCAAATTTTACAAAAAATCTTCACTGAATTTGATATAGAGCTGCTTATAATACGTAAAATTTTTAATTTTAATTTCAAACTTTTAACTATATCTCAGGAACTTTCAGCCCTTTAAGAATCCGTAGAATGAGTTGGAGGAGAACATAAAACGGAAAATTACTTTTCTATTTCCATCAAACTAACAAGTGGTCCAACAAGAAACCGTTCTTTAAATGGAAACCCACTAAATAGCGAGTTACTTTATAAATATCTTTTTACTTTGGTTTCAAATCTATTCACTTATTTCTAAAGTCTCCATTGTTGTAGATGTTTAATTTTTATACTTCACTTTGGGAGAGTTAAGGGTTTTGTAACTTGAATTTTGATACAAGTTTTACAATCCTCAGCAGTATTAAGATATATTGTCTTGTAACTTGAATTTTGATACAAGTTTTACAATCCTCAGCAGTATTAAGATATATTGTCTTTTTCAGTCTTGTTTTTGTATATTTGCTAACATATATATATATATATATATATATATATATATATATATATATATATATATATATATATGAGTTGACTAGAAGCAACCTACCTTGCTCGTTTCGGTACGAAACCGATCTGTGCTTCCATTTTGAAGCCACTAGATGTCACCTCGTATTTATTTAAAAATACCTACGGCGTCAAACAAGCAGGAAATAATCGCAACTTTCTACTTTTCAAAAGTATGAAAATAATATGCAAAATAATATACGGGAAATAAATATTCTCACCCTCGTCTGTGCTGCCATCTTGAGAACGTTTTCGCTGTCTACAGCTCATCAGTCAAGCTCTCAGAACAGACGAAGATGTAGAATATTCCCTCCGTATACCCGCGGCCGTAAGACAGCCATGCAGTCCTTATGGGACTAGCGCAATCTGAGTTAACTAGAAGCAACCTACCTTGCTCGTTTCGGTACGAAACCGATCTGTGCTTCCATTTTGAAGCCACTAGATGTCACCTCGTATTTATTTAAAAATACCTACGGCGTCAAACAAGCAGCAAATAATCACAACTTTCTACTTTTCAAAAGTATGAAAATAATATGCAAAATAATATACGGGAAATAAATATTCTCACCCTCGTCTGTGCTGCCATCTTGAGAACGTTTTCGCTGTCTACAGCTCATCAGTCAAGCTCTCAGAAGCTCTCAAGCTTTCCGAGAGCTTGACTGATGAGCTGTAGACAGCGAAAACGTTCTCAAGATGGCAGCACAGACGAGGGTGAGAATATTTATTTCCCGTATATTATTTTGCATATATATATATATATATATATATATATATATATATATATATATATATATATATATATATATATATATATATATAACTTGTTAATAAACTTAGATTAAATGTAGCATGTAGAAATTTTTTTTTTAATTTATCAAAAGTACCAAAATTTCGTTGATATTTAATACCACTCAGAGGCTTTGGTTGTGGTGTCCTCGGTTCGGCTATCCTCTCTGGTCGTTGTCCGGTATTGTTTCAAGGAGGCTTTTCGTGGATTTCAGTCGCTTTCAGAGCGTTCGATCTCTGTATAATGTATGGCACTTGTCCGATAGGTGTTTAATTTTCTCTATTTGTTCTGCTACATTTTTGCGTGTTAAGAGATCTGCAAAAACCCACTGCCTTATGTAGATTTGAGAGAGGCGCCGGTTTCATGCATCCCCTTACTATCCTGCATATCTCACTTAGCACAGTATCCACTTTTTTGATGTGGTCAGCTTCAAACGGGGCACGCATATTCAGTAGTTGAAAAACACAGTGCCTGTATAGTTTACCCCATTTACTCCCTCTAACTTCCTAAGTATGCTGTTCCTAGCTGTTATTTTCTATCTCGGTTTTATGCAGTGTTGTGTGTAGGTGGCCAAAGGTGACCAAAATCACGAGATAAAAAGACGTATTGAAATTGCCAGGTCTACTTTTATAAAAATGAAAAAATTATTTTGTAATCGTGATATTAGTATTCATCTACGAACTAGAATGTTAAAATGCTATGTATTCAGTACTTTGCTCTACGGTGTTGAGTCATGGACTCAACAGAGGAATATTATTAATCTTGAAAGCTTTGAGATGTGGTGCTACCGCCGTATACTAAGAATAAGTTGGGTGGATAAAATTACAAATGAAGAAGTAATACGCAGAATAAATAACGAGCCAGAAGTTCTACTGAATATAAAAAAGAGAAAACTTGATTACTTAGGCCACCTGATGAGAGGACAAAGGTACACATTCCTACAAAATATAATGCAAAGAAAAATCCAAGGACGAAGAAATCCAGGCCGTAGAAGAATGTCCTGGATGAGAAACTTGAGGGAGTGGTTTGGCTGTACCACTAACGAATTGTTCAAAACAGCAGTAAATAAAATTAGAACCGCCCTAATGATATCCAATCTCCGATAGGAGAGGCACTCAAAGAAGAAGAAGTGTGTAGGTGAGGGACCGGTCCAGTGGCACTCCAAGATATTTAGGTTGGTCTGTGAGTTCTAATGTATTGCTATTCCATGCAATTTGTAGTTTTCTCCTATAAACATTTTGCCTTGGGCACATATTGCAAAATCGTCAGCTTAGAGAAAGTGTTTGATTTCAGTCGGTGTAAGTTGGTTGTTTGTATATTAAGAAGCATTGATGCTAAGACATTTGGGATTGGGTGGTTTCTCGGATGTCCACACATTAGTATGGTTAGGTTCTTGCCAAACTATGGGACAGCAAAGGTCATAGATCGTTTTTTATTTGAGTTTTTGGATTGTTGTACCTGGATCGAACCTACATCATTCAACAACAAAGAATATACACTTACCTAGTGCATAGATATTGATAATGCATGTCTATCAGGCTAAAGCTTTACAGTTTCTCTCCAATTTTACTTATGGCTCTACAATTTTGAAAATGTTGAAGGTCCTTTTCCTCTTTATCTAACCCTCTTTTTCTTGATTGACTCACACATTGACTCTTTATTCATCCATTTCTCTCTTTATAGTACTGCTTTGGCTACTTGGATGATCTCAGACACAGTTATTATTACCCAACACTATTACACGATATTATTACACAATCCCGAGGTAATAAAGTTATTACCTCGGAATTGATAGTTGTCTTATAAACTGTAAAAATAGTGTGGCATATCTGACTATAATGATAAATGACGAGAGAATTAATGTTTCCAGAAAAATGGTCCGGAGGTAATTAGTTGAACAGGCCCTAGTGGTCGTCGGCGTGTGAAAAAACCTTGCCTTACTGAAACCATGATTTAAAATGGACTGTAATGAGCCCGTATATTATGACTGATTAGAGACTGACGTAGGGTAATTCGTATTAATTTGCCATATTAGTTTATGAACAGAGATTATTTCAATATTTACAAATGTATACTATAACCTTAAAAAAAGTATCCTGGTGATAAAAATTAGATTTTTATGCAGGATTTGACACCGTGCTACAAAGCCACGATTTTGAGAAGTGTTTTGAGAATGTTTCCGTTTTTGTACTGACCGGAAAACTCGCCTGAGGTGAAACTTATTGAGAACATATTTATATTATGTGAGTTAACCAAACGAGCCATCGCCAAAGAAGTGAACAGTTGATTAAAATTCTTATTAGAGAATGGCATTAACATATAAACTAAAAAATGATGCAGAATATGGTACAAAGGGGTGTAGAAACTGTAATGACATAGGATCAATCACTAAATATTAAAATAATTGTTTTATGAACACACCAAAATGCGTTTGCATAAAACTGGTTTTTATAATCTTAGTATTATGTTCTCCATATAAAAATTAAATAGAAGACCCAAAACCATTTAAAAAAAATAGTTAAATTAGAAAATCAAGAATATTTGTTCATTGCGTCTAATAATTTGATCACCCATTGTATAATTATATATACGATATTGTGAATAAAATCATGGCATAGTATAACATCTAAAAATATTTTAGATCTTTTTTAGATATTTATATCACTTCAGTTATATTAAATTTTAAATTATTATAAATTATTTTGTGTTGTTATAAATTATTTCATATCCTTCACTCGTAAACATATTATTATTGTCAAAAGTATTCTAAAGGTCGTTTATATCAAATGGCTTTTCAAATAAATTTACATAAACTTCGAGCAAATCCATATAACTTATCCACACTTATTTTTTACATTCAGTATATTAATAGTTATCAAATATTTTTTATAATTTAAGGGCCAAACCATCTCTGACCGCCTGTAAATAAAAATGGAAGTGTCACAAAATCTGTAAAGCAAGATTTTTGTCTTGTGGGTACGTTTTAAAAGAAGAGAGCTTAATGTAACTGCTTCGGATACCGCCAAAGTTTAGCCAGAGGCACTAGGAATGTAATTTTTTATGTCTGCATGTGAAGAGCAGTTTTATTATTTTAGCTGCAGTATGAAAACAATCTGCTTTTAACACATACTGTACTTGCCTTGCACTCAAGGACGTACTTGCAAAGTTATGTTCAAGGATGTTTTACGGAAAATATTTAATCTGTCTGCTACATCAACATTTCGTCACCTGAATGCAGAACTAGCTTAACTCACATTTAAGATATTTTACAGGAGAGCGATTTTAATGTTTCAATGTGTCATAATTTAAACAGTATTTGGTTAAATGGTGAAATTATCTCAGTATAGTATATTAGGAACCTTTTAAATGTGTTATTAGGAATGAGACGGATTAATGATAATTTTTTTATAAAAAGTGTGACTTAGGATACTACTGACTTATAAATTCTACTGCAGAACTATTGTAAGTGCGATGTTTGGTACATAAGCTACTTCTGCATTAATACATTTCAAGCTTAGAATAAATTTAAGATTAACATAGGATACAAATAAAAACAAAATCGGTAAAATTTAAAACTTTTTAATTTTTATTAAAGATTTACAACTCAAAATCAAAATACCAAAGAATACTATGAAATGGTCAAATTATTAAACTAACATATTAAATTAATCTTCGTCAGTTTCCTGTTCGGGAATGTTACTAGCTTGAAGATTAGTGAAAAAGTTATGGTATTCCGTAGGTATAACCTTGTTTTCACACAAAAATAATAAGTCTTTATATTTCGCGGCAGGAATTGGAACTGGTGAGCTTCTTAACATTCTAAGTTGATAGGTCTCTAATGAGTCTAACTTTTGGTGGCTCCTTTTCAATTCCAGAGTATTAATTTTTATAAAATCTTCTTCAAAACTATATTTAACGTTAAGTTGGTTTGGGCATTTTGGGTCAACCATAATAACTTTCAAATTATTAAATATGACTTTGCAACCAAGTTCAGTTTTATCCCAATTTTTTGTAGTTTTGGCTAACAGGTCCTTTAAATCGTAAAAGTCCGCCTGAGCCATTTCTTTAATTTTATAAGGTCGCACTTTACACGCAGTCCTTGCTAATGTGTACCACTGCTGTGGACTAAATATAGGGATTTTTTTTGCAGCTCTTTCGATAACCCCATGTACGGAGTCGCACTCATTTTGTGTATGTCCCTTTTCTAGAAAACTGTGAGTAATTTTAACACCATATTTGGCGGCACAATACATGTACAGACAATATATAAATCGATTGCGATTTTGTCCAGTGCAGTTGTCACTATAGAAACTGAATTCCTTAATTCCATTTCGTACCATTTCGTCAATGAAACTTAATATGCAACTACCGATTTCACAAGCACCCCTACATGCTAGCGATTCTGGCCACATGTAGCAGTATCCCTGTTTGTTAGCAGCATCGTACACAGTCAGATTGTAACATGCAAGCTTACGTCTATAGTAGAGGAGAGATACTTCAGCTTTAGGACATAACAATGTTTTTTGTAAGTCGTATATAGCCATGCAAAACGAATTATCAGTTTTAGCCCTCTCTTTATCTAGTTCTTTATTTGCTCTAGATAAGTCCTTGTTTTTAAGATGAGCTTCCATTGCAGAACGAAGTTCTTCCTTTTCTGACGGAGAAGAATTAGACAATTTGTTGCAAAAATCGCACTGGTCTTTTTTGGGAATGAAAAAACCCAAATTAAATTCATTGTTAAATACCTCTCTATATATAGCATAAGAAGCTATGGTATTTATATTGTTATCACTGCAATATGTTTTATATAAACGGTACATTTTGCTGATATTGAGGTCAGGTGGCAAATATTTTTTAGTGCTATTTTTTCTGCAATAATGGCTTTCAATCAAAGCAAATGACTTAATATGATGTCGTACTGAATCCTTAAAATGTTTTGGCAATCGAGAATTACATTGTACTTTACCTCGTAAATCTGCTTGTGGCGATATTGAATTTGAATGATGAGTTTTTTTAACTACTGTTTTGACGATTTGATGACTTATTCCCAGGGTATTTAAGAAAAATGTTTGACATACCTTGATTGTGTTGACTGGACAATTCTCTTGTGGAAAAGTATAAAAATACGACAGCTTTCTACGACTTTCACAAGTATCACCTTCTGGAAGCTCAACTGCATCCTTCTTTTTTCTGGGGTGTTTTGTAGGCTTCACAGTTAAGTTCCGCAAAACAAATTCTCTCTGATAATTAATATCTCCCAATTTCCAAAAATCTTGAAAAATCTGGACGCGATGTTTTTCCTGAAATTTCGTTTGACATTTAAGTCTGCATGTTGTGGGACATGGCGGTTTCATAATCCTTTCTGAAACCTGTTTAGACTTCCAATTTACATAGGCCTTGCCGGAGTTTCGTAATTTCTTTATTCTATTTCTCCTCCAATTATCTGGGTTTCTTTTTCGCTTACGAGACTTGGTGATATCTGGTATTTTTTCCTCAGACACTAGGGCATCCTGCTGGTCTAAATCAAAATCATTTGGATTAAAATCAACATCTGAGCTTCCATCTGTAGCATATGGGTCACTATTTTCATCAGTTTGATGTGAGATGGTCGGTAAAAGCTTACCGGTAGATGTGGATGGACGCGTAATATCATCTTGGTGCTGAAGGACCTGCTCTTGAAGGACACGTGTTGCAAAATTTACAACGCTAGGTGTAGGATTATGGGAATCTTTAGCTTCATCACGTTGCTGCAACCGTGGTTGTTCGATGGATGTTTGAAGATCTATGACGTTATCTAGAGGTGAACAATAACCCAAACAATTATTCGGAGATTGGCGATACTGCTCTGCTTCAGGTACTAGTAGGCTTATGGAGGTAGGTATTGGTAAGTCGTAATATTGATTATAATGTTGGGAAAACTGCTGTTCTATCGGTGTCTCGAGCTGGCAATACTGTTGTTCTTGGTGTACGGGAGAGTGTAGACATCTTAATTCACCTAGATCTCCGTAGTACTGCTGGTTAGTATACAATGTGGAAGGGCTTTCTACCGTAGCTATAGATATGGGACTACCTGCCGTATCATTACTTGATTCTCCAGAATTCTCATGTTGTGTTGGATTCATAGACATGGCCATTTTTACCATTAACGCACCTGCAACAAATTTACAATGAGCTTACAGTCAGCATAACAAGAACATATTAATTGCAGACATTTAAAATTAATTGATACAAATTAAAATACTCAGAAACCAGGACGTACGTTAAACCTTATTTCACTTGTTCAAATTTACAATTTTTGTCCCAATAATAATGTATCCCCAAACTGCCGTCTGTAGCAACGCATTGTTCAATATAAAGAATTATATATTATTTAATAACGAAATATGTATGTGTGGTTAGTAATTCTGCGATATTTTCTCAAATATATCATAAAATATTGTGAAATTCAACACGTGCCTAATAGTTATATACAATTTATAGCACGTGGCAGAATAAAAACACAGCCCTTTAATGCGTACCTACTTTCTACCAAAAGCATCTTAAAAACAAGATTCACAGTTTTATTAATTCACTTATTAGATAAAAATTAGATTCACTTAATAGATAAAAAACTACTAATAAAGCATATTTATTATTAAAACTTACCTCGTTTCATTATTGTTGTTAAAATTCACACTCACTGCAACTCTATTTGGCAAAAGAACAAACGTGAATATCCAACAAGACGATGGAAATGACTAACCGATAGCCGTTGAATTATCCTATGTAAATAGAAGATAACAAAAATAATGTTGGCGCGCATTGTTATTGAAAATGCAGAACAATCCTAACTGTATTTGTATTTACTTAGGATTATTCTGCATTGATAAAATAATGATTTGCTAGTTAGGATTATGATGTTCTATATAGAATTTCTATTAGTAAATTTAAAGTTATGAACTTAAGATTGTTCTGCATGAAAATATACGATATGTATTACCTTTATAAGGAATAAACGAAAAAAAAATTTTTTTTGAGTTAGGATAGTTCTGCATTCAAGTGACGATTTGCGGACGCAGTGTAAAATTTGTTGATTTTTACCAGCTTAAATATTCAGTCTAGAATGGTAGAATGGACGAAAAGTCAACTAAAATAATAAGTAGGTATTTACAAATGATAATTACAATCAGAAAACTCCCAGCAATGATTTTAATTAAAAAATATATTTTATTTCTACAGGGTGTTTCAATGGGAAACGGAAATACTTGAATGGTGAATGGAGGTCACTGAGGCGGTTCTAGATATACCATATTCATTACCGATTTTTTTAACCAGTTACAGGGTGTTGTATCGATTTTGCCCATTTCTTTATGAATCTATAACTTTAAGTTTATGAACCACCTTGTATATTTTTTGATGTTTGGTACATATATGTCTCATTTAGAACCCAAATGACTTTTCTACTAATCACACGAAAAATCCAGGTCCGGATTAACAAAAGATATAGTCATTGTGAGCTTGAAACAACATCCTGTATATTGAAATTTTCAACATGTGTTAAAGTTTTGTCAGAGTTCTCAGAGTTTTTAAAATTTGCGACATAATTTTAAAATGTTATGTTTGGTCGCAACTACTATATGGGGTAGAAGCTTGGACTCTAAAAGCCCAATCCGTAAAAAAATTGGAAGCGTATTCTGAAAATTCCTTGGACTGCAAGTCTCAAGCGAAGACGTGTTAAGACTAATTGGACATGGCAGAAAGCTGATGAACACAATTAAAATAAGAAAAACATCTTACCTTGGCCACATTCTCCGTAACGATAAATACTCTCTGCTACACGTCATCATGCAAGAAAGATTCTTTTTGTGAAGAAAGAAGAAATCTTGGCTGAGGAGTATCAGAGATTGGACTAACCTCAATGTTGAACATATATTTCACGTTGCAAAGGATATAGAAGGGTTTAAAGAAGTGATCGCCAAGCTTCGTTAGAAGACGGTACAAGAAGAAGAGAGTATTAAATTCCAGAAAAAGGTCTAAAGTACATGTGTTATGTAGAGGTGGTCTATATTTTATAATTGAGAGATAATTATTGAGAGACTCATAAAAGCCCGACTTATGTCCTTTCTCGTTGATAACAACATTTTATCTAAAAAATAAAAATGTATACTATTTTTATTCAGTTGCAATGCGAAGGCAAAACAATCTTACTTTTCAATTAGAATACGGAATGCAGTCCAGTCCCTTGAATCGCGATTTTCGGCTCTTATTGTAGCCTTCATCGGAAAGAACGTAGGCACTGTTCTCCATATTTTAACTGATTCGCATCGAGAGGTTTTCCCACCCATTGCAACTGAAGTGATGATAGTAGGTGGCTAGCGCCATCTGGCATTGAAAGACGAAGTAGTTTTCAATCCTAATAGTAAATTATTAATATTGAAAATATTAAAAATATTACTAAAAGATTTTTAGATTGAAAACTTATTGGTACACTTTCCTGGTGACACCTTCAAGACTTCTACAATTTGCAAGTCAAATGGATGCTGCAGTGAAGACGAGAGGGAAGGAATTCTACACTATGCACTTCACATCCCCCGTCTGCAGCTGGTAAAGTTCCAACGGAGAAATGCACCTAGTTACTCTACGGAGTAATACGACTATAAAATAAAAATGTATACCATTTTTATTCAGTTGCAATGCGAAGGCAAAACAATCTTACTTTTCAATTAGAATACGGAGTGCAGTTCAGTCCCTTGAATCGCGATTTTCGGCTCTTATTGGAGCCTTCATCGGAAAGAACGTAGGCACTGTTCTCCATATTTTAACTGATTCGCATCACACAATCAGTTCGGCTTTTTAAATAATAAATGTACCACCGATGCCAGGTTTTCTGCACTACATGAGGTTTATCAAGCAATAAACAATAATCTCCACACTGCAAATGTTTTTTGTGATTATACCAAAGCTTTTGATTGTGTAAATCACGACATTTTGATAAAAAAACTAGATTTCTATGGAATTCGAGGTATTTCTTTGAACTGGTTTGAATCTTACTTGGATAATAGAAAACAACTGGTTAGAGCAAATGATACAGACTCTAGTCTCAAAAATGTTGTATGTGGGGTAGCACAAGGTTCAGTATTGGGTCCTATACTTTTCCTTATCTTTATTAATGTTTCACTAGTTTGAAAATCGTTGGAGAAGTTTTTCTTTTTGCTGACGATACCATTATCACTTTGAGCAACTTAAATATCGCAACTATTCATGCTACTAAAACTTCTGATCTACTCACAATAAAATCCTGGTTCGATTCCAATTTACGCTTTTTTAGCGTAGATAAAACAGTAGCATTATCCTATAGAGGAGCTCTTCAACCCTTACCTCTTCATAACAGCCAGAGCAGTATGGTTGAGTCTGTAAAGTTTCTTGGTATATTTTTAGATAGCAACCTTAAATGGTCCTTCATATGGATGTGTTAAGCAAGAAACTATTTTCAGCTTGCTTTGCAATAAGATCTGTTTCGAAGGAAATAAATTTAGACTCTTCCAAAATAACATATTTTTCTTTGTTCGAGTCCCATCTTCGATATGGTCTTCCTTTGTGGGTTCTGGTAAAGCTGTCCAATCCGATGTTATTTTTTAATTACAAAAAATAGCAATAAGATATCTGTTTGGCCTCAAAAGAACAACACACTGCAGAAGCTACTTCAAAGATCACAGGATTCTAACACTATAGACGGAGAGCTAGAGCCGAAAAATCATCGTCATAAGTAATATGGAGATTTTCCTGTGAAATGTGTTCATTGTATATTGACAATTATGACCTCTTTTGGGCTGACACCCCAGTGGATACAGTAGGTAGCAATAAGGGATGAAAGGGGAAAGTTAGTGCAGTCATTAAAGATTTTCACCTCCTATTTTGTTAAACCTTCATCGATTTGCATGAAAATTGGTGACTAGTTAGAGCATACCTCAAGAAATAAAACTGATTTGGTGCCAACTTGCACTTTTACCCTGGTGGTAAATACCACCCCTTCACGCGGGTGAAAACAATTTTATTAAAAATAACCCCACAAATCGATAGAAGGACAAATTTTAAGTAAAATTTGTTATATAATGTTATTAAAATAAATCAATACTTTTTGAGTTATTAAAGATCAAACATTTGTCTATTTAAGAGCAAATGCGTAAAGTTACGGATGATAAAAAGAACATATTCATTAATTGTATGTTAGTAAAATATTATTTTTATATTATTTCGATATTTAATTAAATTTTTCTATTAATATAAACTGAATATGTCAAGAAACTGGGGGTGTCCAATAATGGGTACATTTGACATATTCGAATACACTTTTGCTAAATTTATAATATCGAAATAATATAAAAATAATATTTTAGTAACCTACAATTAATTAATATGTTCTTTTTATTATCCGTAACTTCACGCATGTGCTCTTAAACAGACAAATCTTTGATCTTTAATAACTCAAAAAGTTATGATTTATTTTAATAACATGGTATAACAAATTTTATTTATAATTTGTCCCTCTATAGATTTGTGGGGTTATTTTTAATAAAATAATTTTCACCCCCTAGAAGGGGCGGTATCTACCCCCAGGGAAAAAGTGCAAGTTGGCACCAAATGATTTTTATTTCTTGGGGTATGCTCTAACTAGTCACTAATTTTCATGCAAATCGATGGAGGTTTAACAAAATAGGAAATGAAAACCTTTAAAGACTACACTAACTTTCTTCTTTCATCCCTTATTGCTACTTCCTGTATCCACTGAGGTGTGAGCCTGAAAGGGGTCATAATTATCAATATACAATAGACTCATTTCACATGTCAAACTCCATATTACTTATGACATGATTTTTCGGCTCTAGCTCTTAGACTACTACCTTCTTTATATATTTTAGAAACTGTTTGCTTAATTCGTAAACATCTACACGTCTTTCCAGCAAGAACTAGACATGACTATTCCACCAGAAATTCTACCTTTGACATCTATTTACCGATCCCGTCCAGTGAGTTAGTAAAGAAATCTATATTACGAGTATATTCTGCAAAAAAACTATACAACCATCTCCCTCTACAACTTAAATCTGCAACATCTTTCCCCAGGTTCCGTAAAATGACAAAAGCCTATTTATCTGAAAGACCATATTATTATTCAATAGCAGAGTTTCTTAACCAATAACTAAGAAATTACAATATTCCTATGTATAAGTAGAATCATAATCTATATTTGAGTGTCACATGCAGCAGCTTAACATATTAAATTTCTTAAGGTAGTTTACGCAATTTGCAATTTTTTTAATTACGCCATAGATTGTTACTGTTTTTCATTTCATTTTATTATATTTAATTTATATTGACGATTTATATAATTTTAGTGAATAGTATTTGTTATTGTTTTTATGTATGATTTTTGTAAGCTTTGTCTATCATCATCATCATCATTAGGGCTTTTCATTCCAGGTGGAATGTTTGCCGCTCTTACTTAGAGCTCTCAGATTCGCTTATTGCGGTGAATCACTCCGCATTCCACTTGTATGTTGTCAAAGTTTGTTGTATGACTTGGCTTTCGTTACTATTTTCTTCCACTCATTTCGATATGTGCATAGTTCGCTCCAGTTTCTCACTTCCAGAATTTTGATATCTCTCATGACCTGGTCCTCCCATCTCTCTCTGGGTCTTCCTCTTGGTCTTTCAGTTGCCGGTTTCCATTTGGTGATCTTCTTAATCAGTCGGTCGTTTTTCCTTCTTTCTATGTGTCCCAGCCATCTCAGCCTCTGTGATTTAATAAATCTAACTATATCTTCTCCCTTCATTATGTCTCTTAGTTCATGGTTCATTCTTCTTCTCATTTCTCCGTTGTCCATTCTTATCGGGCCCATAATGCGTCTGAGGATTTTCCTTTCGAATATTCTCAATTTTTCTTCATCTTTTTCCGTGAGGCACATTGTCTCAGCTGCGTACGTAACTACTGGTCTGATTGCAACTCTGTATATTTTCAGTTTTGTATTTCTGGATAAGTTCTTGTCCTTCATAAGCCTATGATATCTCCAGTATGTTTTGTTGCCTGTTAGTATTCGTTCCGTTACTTCTTCACTTCTCTTGTTTTGGCCATTCACTATTACTCCCAAATATTTAAATTGTTGGACTCTTTCAAAAGTGTAGTTTTCTATTTTGATTTCTCTCATCCTGTTATCTTCTCTTCTAGAGCAGAGTAGATATTTTGTTTTTCCTTCGTTAATTTCTAGACCTCTTTTCCGTGCTTCTTTTGCCAGGATTGTTACTGCTTCTTTTAATCTTTCCTTGTCTCTTCCGATAAGAACTAAATCATCTGCATATGCAACTATTTGTGTTGAGGAGTGAGCTATAGTTCCTTTAATTTTGCTGGCCTTGACTGTTCCTTCTAGTGCTATGTTGAATAATGTGGTTGACAGGGAGTCGCCTTGTCGCACTCCTGTTTCTATTGCAATTGATTTTGTGCTACCTTCTTCTGTTGTTACTTTGGCTCGAGCTCCATCCATGGTCATTTTTGTTAATCTGATTAATTTTGCTGGTATATCTTGATTTTTCATTTCAATAAATAATTTATTTCTTCCAATACAGTCAAAGGCTTGTCTGAAGTCTACGAAGAGGATGTGGAGTTCTATGTTGTGTTCGTGGCATTTTTCGATTGTTTGTGTAACTATGTGGATCGCATCTGTAGTGGATCTGCCTTCTCTGAATCCTTGCGGGTAGTCCCCAATTTTTTTCTCTGTGAATTGATTAAGTTTTTGTTTGATGAGGGCTGTTAGAATTTTATATGTTGTACTCAGTAGAGATATTGCTCTATAATTGTTACAGTTTGTTACTTCTCCTTTCTTAAATATTGGTATAATTCTGCCTTCTTTCCAATCCTCGGGCATTTCTTCTGCTTCCCATATTCTAACTATTAGGTTATAGATGCTTGTTAATAACTTTTCCCCTCCGTTTTTAATTAGCTCATTGGGAATTTCATCTGGGCCTGGTGTTCTTTTCTGTTTCATTTTTTGAATGATGGCTAAATATTCATCATGTGTTAGCATCCCTATTTCATTATCTCTAATGTCTTCCATTGCGCCTACCTCCTCTTCCGGGCTTTCTTTGCATCTATATAGTTCTGTGAAGTGTATTTCCCATGATCTATTGTCAATTTTAACTACTGGTCTGCCTTTTCTTTGTTGAGCTTTTAGGTATCCAAATAGTTTGGCGCTGTCTTTACTATTCATTTCTAGTTCCTTTAACAGCTCTTCGATCCACAGTTTTTTTTTGTTCTTGCAACAATTATCGGCTGCTTTCTTTTTTCTTTATATTCGTTTCGATGATGCAATTCTTTAGTTGATATCCATTTCTCTCTTGCTTGGTTTTTCTATTTGATTTTGTTTTCGCATTCTGCATCAAACCACTCTTTCCTTCTTTTTATTTCCCTCTGTTCTAGCACCTCTTCAGCTGAATTCAAAATGGATTCTTTTATATTTTTCCATATGTCCTCTGTGTTATTTGCTTGTGTTAGGTTTTCCTTTAGGGTTTTATCATATTGTTCTCTTAGTTCCTGTACTTTTAACTTCTCCAGATTCCATCTTCTTTTGTTTTGTCTTGTTCTCTCTGCTTTAATTATCTTCATTTTGATTTCTCATATTACTAGAAAATGGTCTGTGTCCGCGTTTGCCCCTCTATATGATCTGACATCGTGCATTATTACTTTCCATTTTTTGGATATTAGTATGTGATCTATCTGATTGCCATCTGTTGTGCCAGGTATCAACCATGTTACTTTATGCTCTCTTCTGTGCATGAAGTTTGTACTTATAATGTAACTGTTTGTTATTGCTGCTAGTTGGCATAATTTTCTTCCGTTATCGTTTGTCTCGTCATGAATAGTTTCTTTCCCTGCTACTTCCTTATACTGGTTTTCTTTGCCTACTTTTGCATTGAAGTCACCAACCATTAGTACTATATCATTTCTGGGTAATCTTTCATATAATTCTTCCAGTTGTTCATACAATTCAATTTTATCATTTTCTGGTGCATTTTATGTGGGTGCATATATGTTTATGATTGTCATATTGGCTTGTTTGTTTTCTACTTTTATATACGACATTCGTCCATTTATCGCTTTAAATTCTATAACTTTGTCCCTAATCTTACTGTTAACCATGAATGCTGTACCGTTTTTTCCTTGCTTGTTTTCTCCCGAGTAGTACAGTCGAACCCGCTTATTGGAATGGCCTTCGTGCCAAGCAAAAGTATTCTTATAACAGGGATATTCTAATAACCGATCATTGGTGGCTAGTAGAAACGTTCCGGGACCGCAAATTTCTATTCCTTAAAGCGGGATATTCCTTTAACAGGTATTCTAATAAGCGGGTTCGACTGTATATTGTGTAGTTTTTCTTTTTGATATTTCCTTCTCCCTTCCATCGTACTTCTTGTAGTGCTAGTATGTCTATTATGTATCTTTGCATTTCTCTTGCTACCTCTTCCATTTTTCCTGGTCTCAATAATGTTTGAACGTTCCAGGTTCCTACTTTTACTCTATTTTTCTTCTTGGTTTTTCTTTTTCTATCTCTTTTTCTTATGTTTGATTCGTTGTTCTTTTTCCGTGCTAGTTTCGTTTTCAGGTTTTCATTCATTTTCTTTACAGTCTCTTTACATTCCATAAATACGTTTTCCATATTCGTTTGCCGGTATGTTTTAGTGATACTAGTCGTTTGTTCTTTACTATATGCTACTTTTACATACAATCTCAGTTTTTTGGCTTTGTGCCGGAATTATGTGCAGTCTTGGTTATTTTCACCATATTTTCTGATTCATTTTCGTCGTCTCCTGGTGATCTTTCCGTATATGTTCTTCCTCTGGGTTTTCCTTGAGGTGTTTTAGTATTCATCATTTCGCTTTGTGTCCTCTTGTATCCTAAGCTTTCCACAGTATATGTTTTGTCGTTTATTTTTAGCTTATTATAATTTAGCGATGCCTTCTGACCCCTTTCTCTTGCTTCATTTAAGTGTTGTTTCAGTATTTTTCTCTGGTCTTGTATCTCCTTGGAATAATCTTCACTTAGGTAAATGTCTGTTCCTTTTAGTCTTTCCGATTGGTTCAATATTTCAGTTCTTTTGGAACCGCTTTTAAGTTCCAGTAGTATAGGTCTCGGTAACTGTCTTAGGGGATCTCTTTGTATACCAACGCGTTTTATGTCTATTATGTCTGTGTGTTCATTTAGTGGAACTTGGATTTTAATTGCCATATTTTTTATACTTTTTATCATATCATTTCCTTGTTCACCTTCTTTCTCTGTTATACCGTATACTATAATATTTTTCTTTCTTGCCTCTCTTTCTAGATCTTCTATTCTTTTTTCGTGTACTTTATTTTCTGATTTTAATGCTATATTTTCAGCTTTTAATTCTGCGATTTCCAGTTTCATGAGCTGTAAATCATTTTTCCACCTACCTCTACCGAAAGTATACTTTTCCGGGCCTGATTGTAGGGAGCAAAGTTGTACTTTTCCTCCCTAGGGAGGAAAATATTTTTCCTCCCTAGGGAGGAAAAGTAAAAGTGACGTCATGGTATTTCATTCATGAAATATAACTTATTGACGCCCTGTATAATATCTATTTTCTATTACGAAGTATCTATACATTTTAACGTTTATTTATAAAACATCCTGTATTTTGCAGAATGGTAAAAAACAGTAAATTGTTATTTTGATTTAACAATGTTTACATTAATAATTTGACTTATATTTGACAGTTGACAGTTATATTGTACCTACTTGTTGTTTTAGTTCTAATAAATTTTGTTGGTTAGTTACATAAATAAATTAAGTAAAAATAAAAAAAATGACTTGTTATTTGAGGAAGGCGGAAAACCCATATGTATAACATGGGAGTAAAGTGCCTTTTCCTCCCTTGAATGATTACTGCCCTCCGCTACGCGTCGGGCAGTAAACTTCATTCTCGGGAGGAAAAGTTACACTTTCCTCCCTTGTTATACAAATAGCTATTGCACTTCATTTAGTTTTTGTTCTATTCTTATGCCTCTATTATCCATACAATCTAATTTTTCACTCATCTTTTTCATCATTTCCTCCATCTTTTTTTCGACTACGGATTATTTTTCTAAATCTCTAGGCTAGCGTTAGAATCTTTCTCACTTCGACGGTTAGTAAGATTTTGCTTTTATCCTTTTAAACTTTGTCTATAAAATTGTTAAATTTTTCATGACAATAAAGCATATTTCTATTCTATTCTAATTTAAAAACTATTTTAAAAGGGCAGGTATTTTCCTACATTGCAATCTTTACAATATACTATAATTTCACCTTCTGGAGTAATTTTTATTAATCTGACCATATATCTCTAAATCAACGTATATATACAGGATATTCCATTAAGAATTGTCCATATCGTAACTGGATAAACCTTAGCACAAAATACGAAGATTTAACTTAAAACATTTAAATAAAATATTCTTCCTTACCCAGATAAATGGTGTTGTATTACAAAAAAATATTCTATAAAATGATTTTAGCCCATTTAGGCCGGGCCCTGGAAGTATTGGAGTATGCAAAACCTGAGGACCGGCAACTATGTTCGGATTCTTTTACCTGAGACCTTGAACAATGAAAAACTGAATCTTGCCGGAAGGTGGTATGGTGGCGATGGTGCCTTTTTCCCCCTCTTTCCCCCCTCCCCCTCTTTACCCCTTGTTAAGGGCAGATAAAAAGCGATTTTTCGCAAAACAAAACAAAACAGGGTTTGTATTTTTTGGGTCATTCTAAGCAAAAAATGTTAGTTAGCAAAAAAATCGAAATAAACGCGGTTAAACTTATAACAAAATCGAAAAATTTCAATTTTTGAACCCGAATAACCTTTAATTAAAAAATAAAATGTAAATTCTGCTTGCGATTTGAAAGTCAAATTATAGCGGTTTTGATTATTTGCATTGCGAAAAATTTTAATTTTTTTATTGTTAAACAAAACCATAAACAAACAGTGTTTAAGCGTTTTGTTGCATGTCCGCACCGCGCCAAGGATTAAAACCGAACGGAACCGACTAAGTAGGACTTCCTTGGCGCGGTGTGGACATGCGACAAAACGCTCAAATACTGTTTGTTTATGGCTTTGTTAAACAATAAAAAAAATTTTAGCAGTGAAAATAATCAAAATCGGTATAATTTGACTTGGACTTTCAAATTCTGCAAGCAGAATTGCTATTTTATTTTTTAATCTAAAGTTATTCGGATTAAAAAGTTGCAATTTTTCGATTTTTTTAGGATTTAACCCAGTGTATCTCGAAAACTATGCATTTTACGAAACAACTTGTACAAACATTTTTTGCTTAGAATGACCCAAAAAATACAAAAATGTTTTGTTTTGCCAAAAATCGTTTTTTATCTGCCCTTAACTTAGAGGGATGGAGAGGGGGTAACAATGCACCATCGCACCTTCCGGCAAGATTCAGTTTTTCATTTTTCAAGGTCTCAGGTAAAAGAATCCGAACATAGTTACCGGTCCTCGGGTTTTGCATACTCAAATACTTCCAAGGCCTGCACTAATTGTTTTAACACCTTCCAATATTTTTTGTTCAAACTTGGCGAACAGTTTACACTACACATGTTAGGATACTTTAACTAATGTTAAAAGATAGTTTTCGGGATTCTTCTCTAAAAACTCTCCCATTCTCGAAAAAAATGAATTTATTCCATAATTTTGCCCCTCACTATACAGAGTGTCCCGAAAAGATTGGTCATAAATTATACCACAGATTCTAGGGTCAAAAATTGAACATTGATTGAACCTCACTTACCTATATACAATAGTGCACACAAAAAAAGTTACAGCCCTTTGAAGTTATTAAATGAAAATCGATTTTTTTTCATATATTGAAAACTTTTAGAGATTTTTTATTGAAAATAGACATGTGGCATTCTTATAGCAGCAGCATTTAAAAAAAATAAAAGTGAAATTTGTGCACCCCATAAAAATTTTATGGGGGTTTTGTTCCATTCAAGCCCCCCAAACTTCTGTGTACGTTCCAATTAAATTATTATTGTGGCACCATTAGTTAAAGACAATATTTTTAATACTTTTTTGTCTCTTTGTACTTTTTCGATAAGCCAGTGTTTATCGAGATATTTTGAATATTTTCGAATCCACCACATATTTGTATATGGTTAAGTACGATTATTTATAGACCTGTTAGTAATCTGAAAATTTATTTATAATTTACATTTTTAGGTATATTTTGAAAAAGAAGCCGCATCTCGATAAAAGGTGACTTATCAAAAAAAGACTAAGAGGCAAAAAAGTTTTAAAAATACTGTGTTTAACTAATGGTACCACAATAATAGTTTAATTGGAACGTACACAATCATTTGGGGAGTTTAAGGGAACAAAATCCCCATAAAATTTTTATGTAAATATATTATAAAAACTGGCTTATCGAAAAATACTAAGAGGCAAAAAAGGTTTAAAAACATTGTGTTTAACTCATGGTACCACAATAATGAATTAATTGGAACGTACACAAAAGTTTGGGGGTTTAAACCCACAAAACCCCCATAAAATTTTTATGTGGTGGACAAATTTCACTATAATTTTGTTTTAAAATGTTCCTGCCATAAAAATGATACATGTCCATTTTCAATAAAAAATCTCTAATAGTTTTTGGTATATTGAAAAAAATCGATTTTCATTTTTTAACTTCAAAGGGCTGTAACTTTTTTTGTGGGCACATTTTTACTAAGGTAAGTTAGGTTCCACATTTAAGAAGGCAGATCTAAACGAATATGGTATCAATATAAATGGAGAGAAGCTCAGTCATTTGAGATTCGCAGATGACATCGTCCTTATAGCCGATCGTATGGATGATGCAATAGTAATGTTGAACAAATTATATTACGCTTCCTTGGAGGTAGGACTGAAGATTAGCATCAACAATGCGCAAATAATGACTAATCTGGTGCTAAATCGTAATATTGTTGTTGATGGAATGGATATTGAGCAGACTGCATCTTATAAGTACTTGGGACATGAAGTTCGGTTGGGACGAGATAACCAGACGTGCGAACTCCCACGTCGCATAGGATTAGCCTGGGCAGCGTTTGGTAAACTGAACTATGTATTAAAATCAGACTTGCCCATATGCCTCAAAAGGAAAATCTTTGACCAGTGTGTGTTGCCTGTACTCACTTATGGAGCCGAAACATTAACACTAACAAAAAAGGTAGTGAACAAGATTCGCGTGACTCAGAGGGCTATGGAGCGCCAGATGTTGGGTGTCTCCCTGAGAGACCGAATCCCAAACGAAGAAATACGCCGTAGAACAAAAACAACAGACGCTGTCGAAAAAATCGCGTCGCTTAAGTGGAATTGGGCAGGACACGTCGCCAGATTGCCAGACAACCGATGGACAAAACGTATTATCGAGTGGAGGCCGCGGGAGGAAGCACTACGGAGCAGAGGACGCCCACTAACCAGATGGGCTGATGATTTGAAACATGTTATCGGTAACTGGATGCAAGCCGCACAAAATAGAGATAAATGGAAAGAGCTGAGGGAGACCTATATCCAGCAGTGGACGCGTACGGGTTGATGATGATGAAGTTAGGTTCAATAGAACTATTTTTGACCCCAGAATGTGGTATAATTTATGACCAATCTTTTCGGGACACCCTGTATATTAATTACACACAATACCTTTAACATTCTTAAAAAAATTTGTGCTACGACTAATTCAAGTTAACTCCACGTAAAGAATTAAGAAACTTAAAATCAGTGGTGAGGTTATAAATAAAGAAAGTGTTTTCCATCAAGACATAAATCCATCAAAATCCATCCTTAAGACATAAAATATTTTCTCTTGATAATACAAATGCTGTAATCGTTTCGCGCAGAGACGTAGAGCTTTTTGCTTTCGGGTATATTAAACAAGAACTCACATTGTTTTTCTCACATTCTACGAAAACCTAATCTAAAGACTCGAAATGCTTTTGGCCCTGAGCTTTAAAATAAAATTTCGTACGTTATTGATTTTCTTTTTCATGTAGTGTGGTGTGGGATCATCGCTGAGGTTCGTTTTAAATGCGTTGGATGATTCTATGGCTTTGCTAAAATCTTACAATTGCCTGCTTTATTGGAGTTACTTACTTTAATATTCTCCATTTTATTACTTTTCCTTTTTTTTTCTTTTAAAAAAATTTAACTTTTAAATAAAAGAACACAACACTGAAGAGAAACGAAAAATTAGTAAAAGTGGTATTAAATAAAGTCAATTATATTGTCGATAATTTCCTCAAAAATCTGAGTTATTCTGATATATCTTTCACAGCCACAGAATTGCAAAATGCCAACTTTTTTGACAAATAACCGTAGGCGGACGTTTGAATCTTCTTCTTCTTCTTTCTTGTATGTAGGCTTTAAAACCTCTTTCTTCTTCAATTTTAGCCTCATAAGACCCGGTTTTTCAGTGAGAGGTAAAAGTTTGGATAGCTAACCTAGTTTAAATTTTAACCAATATTTTAACCCTCCTAGCGTTTTTCAGTGCTTTAAAAATCTCGGTTAGCTAACCACTTTTTTCTCTTATGTTGGTTGCAGCAATTTTACTTGCGCATGTGCAATTCGAGAAATAATGAGCAATTTGACAGAAAAATAAATAAAATCAATTTCATAACCAAATTTAAAAAAAATGTTTAATGGAATATCAAGTTGGGAGTCTTTATTTAGTTCATACCATCTACCTTGCTTTCATAACAGAAAATACCATTACAATTACTGGGACGATTTAGACTTTTTTTTGCCGATTTCGTTTGTCAAAGACCACGGTGATATCGCTATTGGAACTTGTTAGTCAGAAAATAAGAAGTCCAACCTGTCCAACTGTTTAGTAAATAATTATTTTGCTGTGTGGACAAATGTGTAATTACCTTTTTAAATATTACTAGGAATCATGCATTAAATCCTGTTGTAGTACCTATGTGTAAACATAGGTACCTGCTACGGTTATAAAAATATGTTTCCTTATAATTCCTTCCTATTGTAATAATGATAATAATTTATAATTCCGATAATAATATACAGGGTGTAACGAAAATACAGGTCATAAATTAAATCACATATTCTGAGACCAAAAATAGTTCGAATGAACCTAATTTACCTTAGTACAAATATGCACATAAAAAAAGTTACAGCCCTTTGAAGTTACAAACTGAAAATCGATTTTTTCGAATATATCGAAAACTATTAGAGATTTTTTATTGAAAATGGACATGTGGCACTCTTATTGCAGGAACATCTTAAAAAAGAATTATAGTGAAATTTGTGCACCCCATAAAAATTTTATGGGGGTTTTGTCCACTTAAACCCCCCCAAATTTTGTGTACGTTCCAATTAAATTATTATTGTGGTACCATTAGTTAAATTCAAAATTTCTAAAACTTTTTTGCCTCTTAGTATTTTTTTGATAAGGCCGTTTTGATCGAGTTGAGGCTTCTTTTTTAATATGTTTACATAAAAATTTTATGGGGGTTTTGTTCCTTTAAACCCCCCAAATGTTTGTGTATGTTCCAATTAAACTTTTACTGCGGTACCATTAGTTAAACACAGTGTATTTAAAACTTTTTTGTCTCTTTGTATTTTTTCGAGAAGGCACTTTTTATCGAGATATTATTTCTTTTTTAATATGGTTCAAAATATACCTAAAAATGTAAATCATAAATAAATTTTCATATTATTTCCTAGTCTGCATAATCGTACTTAGCCATATACAAATATGTGGTGGATTTGACAAATATTCAAAATATCTCGATAAAAAATGACTTTTCGAAAAAGTAATAAGAGGCAAAAAAGTTTTAAAAATATTGTGTTTAACTAATGGTACTACAATAATAATTAAATTGGAACGTACACAAAAGTTTGGGGGGGTTTGAAAGAACAAAACCCCCATAAAATTTTTATGGGGTGTCCAAATTTCACTATAATTTTTTCTTAAGATATTACTACCATAAGAATGCCACACGTGTACTTTCAATAAAAGATCTATAATAGTTTTCGATATATTGGAAAAAATCGATTTTCATTTTGTAACTTCAAAGGGCTGTAACTTTTTTTATGTGCACATTTGTACTAAGGTAAGTTAGATTCAATCGAACTATTTTTGATCCCAGAATATGTGATTAAATTTATGACCTGTATTTTTGTTACACCCTGTATAATTTCCTTCTAATAATAACGAGGAAGAATACTTAACGCGATAAAAACAAAATAACATAACCTAACTATTCTCTTCAAAATAAACATTCTAAATTCGACTTTGATGCATTCATTCACCCATGCGCAAGCGTAACCACAAAATTCTAAAACTTAAACGCGTTAACTTAAACGGGTTTAATCTCTAACCTAGTAGTGAAAAACTGATTAACCATAAATATTTCGGTGGCCGAAAAATAAATAGGTTAGCCCAGCACGGAAAAACCGGCCCTAAATCGCACCATCTTTTTCTTGGTCTGCCAATACTTCTTCGTCCATTTGGTGACTTATCCTGTGCTATTCGTACTATTCTATCCTCTGCCATTCTACTAACGTGTTCGTTCCACTCCTGTTTCCGTTTTGTCACCAATCCGTTTATGTCTTCTACATTGCATGCTCTTCTTATATTTTCGCTTGTCTCCCTATCCAACAGACTATTCCCTGGTATTCGGCGAAGTATTTTCATCTCGGTTGTTTCTAGTAGTCGTCTAGTTTTATATGTGTCAGGTCTTATCTCCGCCGCTTATGTCAATATACTGCTTTATAGATTTTTGCTTTTGTGTCTTGTCTTAGGTGTTTGTTCTTCCAGATTGTGTCATTAAGAGATCCCGCCGCTTTACTTGCTTTTAAGCTTTGTTGTCGTACTTCTTTTTCAACATCTCCGTAACTAGTTATATATACTCAAAGATATCTAAACCTTGCTTCATGCTTTATTATTTTCCCATCAATTTCGATTTTACATCGTAGTGGGTATTTAGATGTCATACATTTGGTTTTTTTCTGTTGATATTATCGTATTGTATTTCTTGGTTGTTGTATTGAAGATGTGTGTTAACCTTTGGAGATCGGCTTCTCTCTCGGCGGCTAATGCGGCGTCGTCTGCATAACATAATATTTGTATTTCATTGTCCCTCATTCTGTAACCATGACCTCTACGTACTGCTTGTATTGTTTCGTCCATTATTATATTAAAGAGCAGTGTGCTTAACGAGTCACCTTGTCTGACTCCGCCTTGTACTGGTATAAACTCTGCTAGTTCTCCATTTATCTCTGCCTGTATTCGATTATGGAAGTCGATGTTTTCGATGGTTTGTACAATATTGATTGGTATGTTTCTTCTATACAGTAGGTGTAGGTCTTCGACTAAAATGCAATCGAAAGCCTTTGCCAATACTATAAAGAATAGATATGCTGGTTTATTGTACTAGATTGACTTTCCTGTCATTTGTATTAGTACAAATATGGAATCTGCGCAAGGTTTCTATAATCTTACTTAACCATTTACAAAATATGTGGTGGATTTACAAATGTTGAAAATATGTCGATAAAATCTGGCTTATCGCAAAAGTAATAAGAGGCAAAAAAGTTATCAAACCAGTGTACTTAACTAAATGGTAACACAATAATAATTTAATTGAAACGTACATAAAATTTTTGGGGTGTTTAAGGTTACAAATCGCAGATAATATTTTTATGTGGTGCACAAATTTCGCTGTTATTTTTTTTTATGTTCCTGCCATAAGAATGCTACATGTCCATTTTCAATAAAAGATATGTAATAGTTTTCGATATGTATATATATTGGAAAAAATCGATTTTCATTTTGGAACTTCAAAGAGCTGTAACTTTTTTTTGTGCACATTTGTACTAAGGTAAGTTAGGTTCAATCGAACTATTTTTGGTTTCAGAATATGTGATTTAATTTATGACCTTCCTTTTTGTTACACCCTGTATATGGTTAGATTATTAAAAATACTCCAGAAGGTGATATTGTAATTGTAAAGATTAAAATGTAACAAGAAACCTTCTTTTTAAAAATGGTTTTCTAGCTCTGTATAAGCCTTGGAGGAAGAGGTGAAGGGCAGGATCCTTTCGGATTAAAGCTTTGGATTAATTTTGAAGTTTACTTCAAGCCACAGCAAGAAGCGAAACTGCCTGACTTGACAATGCCAAATGCGATCTTGGCGAAACGTAGTCAAAATAATGGTTTTTCTCAAGAACCAAAATCATTTAAAGCGGAATCAAACCCGGAAGTCTATCTATTTACGAATAAAATTATGTATGTATACACCGGTATTTTAGGCGTTAACGCCCTTCCGGTAGGGATCTATGGGGGAGTATCACCGAGCCGCAAGCCCTTATCCCTTGCCGTACTGCTCCCTCATAGGCCGATCAGACGCCCGCATATTCCAGTCTAAGCGCCAGATTCATATTTAGAATTTTAAACTGACGCGTTAGCCTTTTTGTTTTCCGATGACCTGGCTGGGCTAGAACTCACATACCTCACATCGAAGTGAAGTGGCGGTCAGCCGCTAGTCCCACTGAGCTGTCTGATCGACGAATACAATTATGTCATAATAATTATTCAATTGTTAACACCATCTTGCTGTATTCCCGTCATCCTCTGCCAAACCTTTCTGTCCAAGGCATCGTCTTCTTGTAAATTGCGGTCATACATCGATCTCCTAACGCTCTCATTCCACGATCTTCGCGGTCTACCCCGCTTTCTTCTTCCTGGTGGTCTCCAATGAATAATTTGTTTAGGACAACGTTCTTCAGGCATTCTTAATAGATGTCGACTATCGACTACCGTTTCCTCAGCACTCATTCTTGTTCTTGGTCTTCGTTAGTTTTCTTTTCCCATCTTGAAATTCTTGCACTTCTATATAGTCCATTTCTACGGCTAGTAGCCTTTTTAGACCTGCGTTGAGACTATATACTTCCGAGCCATAACACAATACCGACTCCACTATTGCTCTGCCAACCCTTTCCTTGTTTTTATTAGAAATATTCTTACCCCACCAAAATTAATTCAAACTTCCCACAATTTGCCTGCCTTTCCCGATTCTCTATTGTATCTCTGCTGCCCCCAATCCGGTCTTGTCAAACAATGCTTGCAGGTATTTAAATGTTTCCACCTGATTAATGTTAACTTTATCATTGACAAGGACTTGAAACGGAGCCTCACCGTTTACTACCAAATACTCTGTTTTTGTTAGACTCACTCGCAGTCCCCACTTTTGATACTCATGATTCAACCTTCATCATAAATTCTAGATCGAAAGCATCCTGACCTACCATGACCTGATCATCTGCAAAACTAGAAGAAAAAAGGGTGTTGTCATTAACTGAAATAACCATTCCGCCACATATGTTCTTCCAGTTCAAAGGGCTGAATCAACATTCAAATTAAACAAAAGAGGAGACATACTACAACCCTGTCTAAGGCCTTTTGTGACATTAATGGAGTGCGACAATATCTCTCGCTTTCTAATTTGTACTGTACTATTATTCCTGTACATTTCTATAAAAATCAGCAAAAGGTGGTTGTTAATATTCAGGACTTTCAAGGCTTCCCACATCTTTGATCAAGAAACCGTGTCACATGCCTTTCCTAAGTCAACAAAAGTGTAATTATTTTCCTACGGATACAAACTTTTCTGCCAGTTGTTGCAAAACAAAAAGGTTATTTGTACAAGATCTGTCTGGTGTGAATCCACTCTGATCTTCTCCTATTTTATGACCTATGTTCTGTCTAATTTTATTGTTTAATATTTTGCTAAACAGGCGGCACATAGTACTGTGTACACTTAAGCCTCGATAATAGTTTGGGTCTTTTCTATTACCGTTTTTAAAAATACAAACTAAATGAGCCTTTTTCCACTCAACTGGTATCTGTATTTGATTGCAGCAGCAATTCACAATCTGTGTAATTTTGTTTATCAGACAGGGGCCTCCGAGACTCGGGAAAAAACCCGGAAATCACAGAAAGCATATATTATATAGATAGTATAGTCTAAATTGAAATAACAATGTATAATATTGTTAACATACATTCAAATAAAATATATTTATACTTTCTCAATGTATCCATAACATGCATACCTATTACTAGTGTTACTAATCAGGTACAACCCATACACTATTCTTGGAACATATAGTTGATTATCGAGTGTCATGTGGCGTGCCTGTAAGATAATTACTTCTAAAGTAATACTTGTGAAATATAAACGACATCAAACAATGTACACAATGGACTATTGTTTGTATGAATAAAAGTTTCACTAAGATAAGTAGTTAAGTGCTTTTGAAAAAACACTAATGTGTGTACAGATATATTAGACAAAAAGATTTGAGGTTACATCGCGTTAGAGGAGATTAATATATTGTTATTGTTGGTACTAAGTACCAGCTAATTTTGAATGTATCTAAATAATAAGCGTGTTATTTTATTATATTAATATATGTACCTACAATTAGATACAATGTTGAATCATAAAGCCGAAGCTCAAATTAGCAGACATAACCGTGCATCTTCATCAGATGATGGATTAGCCTAAATTGCGTTGTCTTAAGACTCTATAAAAATCAATTGGAGATGACTAGCACAAGCTTTTTTGGAGCTCATTTAGAAATGATTTTTACTTTTTTTCTTCTTATTTATATTTAAGTATATTTACGTACGTGAATGAGACTTAATACTTAATAATTTAATTATTATTAAACCAAAAGACAAATAAATATAGAATTACCGTACAGGAAAAAAGCCTGTTAGACTTAACCAACTTCAAAGAAGCAGAAGAAATAGCAGGGAAATTTATAACGAAACGAGAATACAAGAGACTAGAGTATGCAGAAGAAAAAAAGAGATTTTTTGAAAAAAAACAGGTACAAGAAATCCTAGAGCAGGGGTTCTCAATCTGTGGTACATGTACCACTGGTGGTACATTCCATTAGGTGCGGTGGTACACAAAACGCGAAACCACAGCCAAAATCCAGCATATTTGTAGTTAATTAAATTACCTACCTCCATAGATACTTCAGTTAGGTGGTACCAAAAATAATTATAAGCATTTTGGTGGTACATGGCTCAAAAACATTGAAAACCACTGTCCTAGAGCATAACAACAGACACGAAAGCAGAACATTTTATACACGAATAAAAGAAAGCATACAGTAATTTAGACCACAATTGACGATATGCGAAGGACAGAGAACTACTAACAGAGAAGCAAAAAAATTATAAGGAGATGTAAAGAATACTTTGAAGACAACCTAAATGCAGAAAATGAAAATGAACAACACGAGATAATATAGTATAGGGGAATACTATGCTACGAGAGGCCAATTACATCGCAAAATTCTTTCTGGTATTATATATAATAGATTATTACAATACTCCGAGAATATAATAATTGGTGATTATCAAAATCGATTCAGATGAAATATTATGTTATGCAGACGACGTCGCATTAATCGCCTAGAGAGAAGACAATCTCCAAAGATTAACATACATCTTCAATACAACAGCCAAGAAATACAATATAATATCAGCAGAAAAAACCAAATGTATGACAACATCTAAATACCCACTACGATTTAAAATCGAAATTGATGGGAAACTAATAAAGCAGGAAGCAAAGCAGGAGATGTTGAAGAGAAAGTACAACAACAAAGTTTAAAAGCAAGCGAAGCGGCGGGATCTCCTAATGAAACCATCTGGAAGAACAAACACCTAAGACAAGACACAAAAGCAAGAATTTATAAAGCAGCAATTAGACCTATATTGACATACACGGCGGAGACAAGACCTGACACATCTAAAACGAGACGACTACTAGAAAAAACAGAGATGAAACAACTTCGACGAATATCAGGGAAAAGTCTGTTGGATAGGGAGAGAAGCGAAAACATAAGAAGATCATGCAGTGTAGAGGATACTGGATACCGAAATGAATGGGTGACAAAACCGAAACAGGAGTGAAACAAACACATTAGCAGAATAGCAGAGGATAGGTTAGTACGAATAGCACGAGATAAGTCACCAAATGGACGAAGAAGTATTGGCAGACCAAGAAAAAGATGGTGTGCAATAATTTAAACAATTAAGGAGGCTAATATTGAAGAAGAAACAGGCTTTAAAGCCTACATATAAAAAGGAAGAAAAAGAAGGAGATTCAGACCAAACAAAAGCACTACAGAAAATATATTTATACGATACGAGTGAAAGGTTATGAAAATGACTCAAAACTATACATATAATATGTATATAAACTTTAAACAAGCTTTTTATAATGTAAAAAGAAACAAAATGCTGGAAGACATTCATAATCTATGTATATCTAACAGATACATCAACCTCATAAAAATGACCTTGCATAGTTCAAAAGCCACAGTTAGAGTAGGTGGAGAACTGTCCCCCCCTATTGGACATCAATGTGGTAGTGGCACAAGGAAACCCACTATCACCCATGCTCTTCAACCTAGTTCTTGAGAAAGTCATCAAAAAAAACCAATTATAGTCGGTCATATAAATACCAAAATGGTACAAATTACTGCATATGCAGACGATGTAGCGATCATTAGTATACAGGTTGTTTTATTAATAATTGTCCATATAGTAACTGGAGAAACCTTAGCACAAAATACGAAGATTTAACCTAAAACACTTAAATAAAATGTGGTTCCTTACTGAGTTACAGGGTGTTTTATCTAAAAATTTAAAAAATATTTTTGGTCAGCATTTTAAAACTATTCTACGTATCCTTTTCATACTTGGCAGGAAGTATAGGTACTGTACAAACTACTAAATTATGTTAAACAAACTTTTCTGTCTATTACCAGAGGCGTACGACGGGGGAAAGTGGATGGTTGACCCTTTCCAAATTCTACGCCACTGGCGGTATTGCTATTTTAGTTCAATTTTTGGATTCTTCAATACATTCTATGAAAATAATGTACTCTTTATTCGTAACGATAAAGTCATTAGTTTTCGAGATCTTTGAAGTTAAAATGAAACGACACGGTTATTTTGGTATTGTGTCGCTTCATTTTTAATTTCAAATATCTCGAAAACTAATAATTTTTTGTTACGAATGAAAAGTATATTACTTACATAAAAGGTATTGAAAAATCAAAAAATTACACTAAAATAGCAATTTCGTCAGTGGCGTAGAATTTGGGAAGGGTCAACCAGCCACTATCCCCTGTCGTACGCCTCTGGTAGTAGCTAGAAACGTTTATTTATCTTAATTTAGTAGGGTATACAGTACCTACACTTTCTGCCAAGTATGATAAGGATACGCCAAATAGTTTTAAAGTACTGGGTACAAATAATTTTTAAATTTTAATCAAATGAATCATTTCATAAATTAATCAAAATAACTGTGCCGTTTCATATTTAACTTCAAATATCTCGAAAACTAATGACTTTATCGTTACCAATGAGGAGTATATTATTTACGTAGAAAGTATTGGAGAATCTAAAGATGGCACTAAAATAGTAATTCCTCCAGTGGCGTAGAAATTGAGAAGGGTCAACCATTTAATATCCCCTGTCGTACGCCTCTGGTAGTAGCTAGAAACGTTTGTTTATCATATTTTAGTAGGGTGTATAGTAGTCACACTTTCTGCCGAGTATAAAAAGCATGCGTCGAATACTTTTAAAACGCTGAGCAAAAATAATTTTTTAATTTTTAGATAAAACACCCTGTAACTCAGTAAGGAGCCACATTTTAATTAAGTGTTTTAGGTTAAATCTTCGTATTTTGTGCTAAGGTTTCTCCAGTTACTACATGGACAATTATTAATGAAACACCCTGTATAGGAGCAAGCAACGACTAATGGAAGCGTTCAAGAAAATTGATCCTGGAATGAAAAACGACAAAGAGGGCTTGAAATAAACAAAGTGCCTGACCATCAAAAGAACACCTAACAATGAAAATAATATCGCAATATACAGTGCTATACCCAGTGGCGGTGCCTGGTGTAAAGTATTGGGGTGCACACATAATATTAAGATATAAAAAGCCCTTGAGGCCCTATTTACCTAGGTAAAATTTTTTGTGTCGTCAAATAGTAAAAATCAAAGGATCTTTTTAAAAAATTACAATAAATAATGTATTTTTTCTACAACCGTGTTAAAAATGCCATTTTTAGCACTCCATAGGAGCATTAAAAATGCTACTTTAAAGCACGAGTTCTTTAAAATTTTTAAGGCACTGCAGTTAAAAGTGAATTGTCAAATTGTGAAACGTCAAAATATTTATATTTCATTTATTAACATTAATATTAATAGTACAACTTGCGCAATTTGAAAAAGGTGGTTTAAAAGGTTTTTTAAAATTTAATATAAAACTGTATTGTCGCATTTTTAACACGTTTTTAGAAAAAAACTATTCAAATTTGTTAGAATATATAACAATAAAAGTAAGATGTTATTCTATAGTTGTTATGATTTACGTATTGACAGTATAGGCAGTTTTGATGTAATGTCAAGAAAAATATAAAAATGGAATGCCAGTCAAGTTCAAGTAAAAGTTTTTGTAGATATTGTCCTGTAATTGAGAATGAATAAATTATAATTGTTGATATATAAGACGTTTGTAAAAAAAAAATTTGTATTATATACGTGTTAAAAGTACATTTTTAAGGCACTCATGTGAATTTCATGTGAAACTTTCACATGCGTGCCTTAAACGTGTACTTTTAACACTTATATCATAAATAACTGTTATTGACTTAAAATTATAATTTAGTGTTTAAATATTACAAACAAATTTTGTAACGAAAGTCAAGTCGTCTGTTATTTTTTAGGTAAATTCTTCAATAACCAATTCAGTAAAATTTGAAATTTCTTGAATCAATTTTTTTTTATTGAAAACATTGCGAGTGCTATTAGTCGATCCTAGCCAATAGCCATTCTAAGGAAAGTTTTGGTTTTGATACGTTTCAATGCAGAGAAACATCGTTCTGTTTCTGTAGTTGTCACTGGCATCGTAACAAGTAATTGAAGAATTCAAATTATTTCAGAAAACTCATCTTGTAAATAATTTTCAATCAAAAATTTACGTAAGTGAACTGCCCCGGATAGTTAAAATCGGATCTTCTATTTTGTTCTTTATGATTCCTCTTCTCCAAATATGTAGCCTACACAGTCAGTAAGTTTTTTCACAAATCTCCATGTTAAATGATCTTTTCATAATCCCGACCTATGCTCTGTGGTACATTCGTAATTAAGAAATTTGGTTTAGATATTTTTAATTTTTCTTCTAAATATAATGAAGAAAATTTAATGGATGTGAAATATTCCACGCTAACTTTCACATCCACAAATCACTCCATTCTTAATATTGTTCCGAAATTCGAACTTTTCACAAAAGCAATATTTAAATGTAGGTACATATGCGCCGTGCACGTTAAAAACACCATAAGATCACAGACAATTTGTGCTCTTGTGCCCATCTAAACTTGTGGGCTATAGCGGGAAGCGGGGTGTGTGGTGAGTTGTATTTTGCCCTATGATAAGTCATCGGGATAGGAGCTACCGTAAGAGCGGTGAACGAGATGGTTCTGTCTAAGGCCTCGCATTCGTGAAGTTTCCTCGTCGAAATAGAATAAAAATAATTAAATATATAAACTCCCTGGATCTGCGATTTGTGATTTCAATTACTGTATAGTTAGATTAAAATGTGATTTATAGAATGATAAACTTTAATATGAATGTTTCTGTGACAATAATTTTGGGGGTTCCCGTGCACATGTGCAGTTATGGAGAAACCGCCACTGGCTATACCATTCAACTTGTGGATGCCTTCTCATATCTGCGTACAGAAATCAATCTACAGGATATTAATCAGACTCGTAATAACCTATGGTTGTGAAATATGCGTAATGACAAAAGATATCAAGCCCAGCTCAAGACATTTGAGATAAAAATACTGAGAAAATTCCATGGAAAAAATAATGAATTAAATTAATGGAGATTGTAACAAGATTTGTGAAAAGTCTGAAAAGTCAAAGACTATCATAGCTGAGATATATCCAGAAAGAAGATACAAAAACAACAAAGAAAATAATACAGTGGAAGCCGATAGGAAAACGAAAAAAAGAAGGCCCAGAAAGAGATGGTTGGACGATGTAGATGACGACCTGAAAACTATGAGTTTAATACACTGGAAAAGAAGGGCACAAGAAAGGTCTGAATGGAAATACAAGCCAGACAGGCAAAGACCCCTCCAGGGTTATGTCAAAAGAAAAAGAGGAACAATATCAATAAAGGCTCTATAAACTGGAAATGCATATTTTGGCTACCGCAGTTTTATTTCTAATCTTGAACATAAAGAAACCGTCAATATTATTTTTGTAACAAACAATGACATAAGCCTGGATAATTACAGAAGCAACACAATAAAGAGAGCTTATATGCTTATAATAAAAGTACGGAAAACACAATATTTTGGTCCTATCATAAGAAATCAAAAGTCTGAACTGTTCCAACTTATAATCGAAGGCAAAATCAATAGCAAAAGGGGACCAGGAAGAAGACGCAACTCTTGGCTTAAAAACCTACATGACCTCCATAGACCTACTCAGGGAGGCTGCAAATAAGACTAAATGGGCAAATGTAATGGCCAACGTCCTTAAGCATAAGGCCAGGGCCGCCGAGAGGGCGGTACAGCCGGTACATTTTACCGGGGTCCGGCGATGTAAGGGGCCCGGCGTCGACCAGAACAAAGACGTAATTTTTCCCGTTTTTTTTTGTCTTCACTTAATGTCCATAATACGTTTAATTAATCCTCGGCTATATTTAACAGGATCTTTAGTTGATTTGCTGTAAAATTTTAACAGCAATAAATCACAGAAGTCAAATGCTGCAGTGCAGTCAGATAACTATCGATATGAAGATTAAAAATATATCAGGGCTTCTAGAAAATTTACAAAAAATCAAAAATTGATTGAAGAATATAAAGGGTCAGAATCTAAAGCGATCAGGTCTTCCATTGTTGAAGAATCTAAATTAGTTACCAGCAATTATGGAATAAATCCAGAATTTACATAAAATAAAGAAAGACGGCGCAAGAAGCCAGTGAGATTTTTTGATGATTGCCTGGGCCCAGTAGTGATACCACTGATAATTTTGAGCCCGACGTAATATTTCGCTGGGAACTATTTAATATTGTCAAATAATAAGCAATTTAACCAGAATATTTAATGCGGCAAATGGAATTCATTCGCCATTTAACATTTTTTGAACATTCCGAGATGACAATGGCGAGAATATTAAGAAAAAAATTGATATATTGCGCCAGTTTTATAAAGAAGACATCAGTGAAGAATTGATAGATGAATTTTTTCATTTGAGAGCGATATACAAGGATAATATTGGTAAATCTCAACTTTCTCCAATCTTTTTCTTTACGTGCCAACTCCACGACGAAGGGTGACAATCATCATTGCTATTCTAACTTTTGACACTACAGCGCGACAGAGTTCAGTTGAGCTGGTTCCAAACCATTCTCTGAGATTTCTCTGCCAGGACATTTTCTTATACCTATGCTGCGCCTTCCTTGAATATTTCCCTGCAATTTCTGCAATAGATTTACTAAATAAAATTAAACATCTCAAATTAGATTCATTATTTCCTAACGTAGTTGTTGCGTTAAGAATATTTTGCACATTGTCGGTGACAGTCGCAGAAGGGAAAAGATCCTTTAGTTGCCTTCCTCGCATAAAAAATGCTGTGATATCTACAATGAAACAGGATTGGTTAATAAACTCGCCTATAAACTTTGTGCATTGAGAATGATTTAGTAAAGTCATGCGATTTTTCGAAAGTTATAGACATCTTTTCCAAGCAGAAAACTCGAAAAGTACCTGTATTATAAATATTTTCACTGTTATAAATATAACTAAAATTTAATAAAATTTATATTTGAAATGTTCTTTATTACATATTTTTACTATTGATAATTTTATTTCTATAAAAGTTGAACATTTCCGCTCTTCACTTTTTGTCGGGGGCCCGTTCGCCACTTCTTGCCGGGGCCCGCTCCTCCCTCCCGGCGGCCCTGCATAAGGCAACGTAAAAAGAAGAAGAACAAACAATGTATATCAATGTAACTTCTCCTCACACATACACACATAAATAGATACACATCCAGAACACAGTGTTAACATTAAAATAGTTTGGTTTTTAATAATTACACTTTCAAATTCAAGAAAATAAAAAAAGAATATATAACACTATAATAAAAAGCATCACAACATATGGATGAGAAGTTTGGCCCCCTAAAAGACAGAACAGAGAAAATGCTTAGAGCAACAGAAATGGACTTCTGGCGCCGTTCGGCGGGAATATCTAGACGCGACAGAATAACAAACGAGAGAGTCCGAGAAATCATGGGGTTACACATACTATTGTTGACGACAGCAGGACGAAACAACTTAGCTGGTACGGACACGTAAGGAGAATGCCGGAGTATAGAATACCAAGACAAATCCTCGAATGGCAACCAAGAGGAAGGCGCAGACCAGGAAGCCCTAGAAGAAGTTGGAGAAAAGGAGTTGATAGAGAAATCAGGGACAGAGAACTCGAGGACGATCTATGGAATGACAGAACGAGATGGAGATGGTAAAACGGAATACGTCGAAGAACGTTGTAAACCGATGTTATACAGGGTGTCTGCGTAACTTGGAACCATATGGGAAATTTTTTTAATATCAATTTTACGAAAAAAAGTCATTCTTTATAAAGTGCTCTGCATAGTCTAAAACCTAAGATGCAATCATCATATATCAAATTTTGTCAACAGTATACGAGCTTTGTCAAAAAATATGAATTTCGCTCAAGAGCAAACTACTTTTTTATTTCAAAAGTTTTATTATGAAAAGTTATTTGCAATTAAAAACCATATTCAAATATGCAATAACAGCTTTCTACTTGAAAAAAAAATTTCTGAAATTTTCCTAAATTACCGATTCCGAACATCATTTTTATTTATTAGACATGTAATAACTCTTTTATTAATAATTTTAGGAAAAAAAGTTATTTTTCATAAAAATCTGTGCATGGTCTAAACCTCAAGATGCAACTATCAGTTATCCAGGTTTGTTAATTTTATACGAGGTGTGTCAAATAATATGAATTTAGAAAGAATTCTTTTCTAAATTCATATTATTTGACACACCTCGTATAAAATTAACAAACTTGGATAACTGATAGTTGCATCTTGAGGTTTAGACCATGCACAGATTTTTATGAAAAATAACTGTTTTTCCTAAAATTATTAATAAAAGAGTTATTACATGTCTAATAAATAAAAATGATGTTCGGAATCGGTAATTTAGGAAAATTTCAGAATTTTTCAAGTAGAAGGCTGTTATTGCGTATTTGAACATGGTTTTTAATTACAAATAACTTTTCATAATAGAATTTTTTGATATTTTGAAATATAAAGGTAGTTTGCTCTTGAGCGAAATTCATATTTTTTGACATACCTCGTATACTGTTGACAAAATTTGGTATATGATGATTGCATCTTAGGTTTTAGACTATGCAGAGCATAAATAATTTATAAAGAATGACTTTTTTTCGTAAAATTGATATTAAAAAAGTTTCCCATATGGTTCCAAGTTACGCAGAAACCCTGTATATATATATATATATATCGATAAAAGGTACGTTGTCGCCTCGCGGTGAAAACTATGACGACCTCGCCTCACCCTTGTGTAGTTCTTTTTTTCAAAAAATATATGCATATATACAATGAGGGGAACTTTCTAATTAAGAATCTCTAAAGAGGGGAAACGATTTTAAATGTTTTTTTATATATAAATTTACGATTAAATCCAATGCGCTGTCGCCTCACAACTATATATGACTAAGAATGAAAGCCGGTAAGTTGTTGCCTCAGACGGCGTTGCCAAATATTCGAAAATGAGTAAAGGATTGAGTGGGTCGAACTTTGGTGCACAGCGAGAAGTAGTGTAGGTATTTGTTACGGATATAGGTAAAGAAATAGTGGGAATTTGTTCACATGTTCCATTGTTGTTTACATTAAAAATAAAGGATGGTTATTTTTGATATTTTAACCTTCGGATGACCAAGCGGGGGAAATTGTGACCCCAGCGTATGTTTTTCTTTAATAAATTCAAAAGTATTTTCAATTTTTAACTCATTATTTTTTTATTTGACTTTAATATCATTCTAGATATCCTCATATTTTGAAATAAAAATAATTCCCTATATTTTACGAATAAAAAATATATTCTGAAGTTGATGTTTAGTAAAATGGCGTCTATTATGTGTAATTACAAGTAGTTTTACGCTAATGACGTCGACTTTGCAAAGTAACAAGACACTTACTCAACATACACACTACACAAATACTTATGTCGTGACTGGCTGAATGACATAAAGTCCATGCCAAAAAAAAACTCAAGAAAAAAAAACTTTATTTTTTTGTTAATTGTCATTTTTGACATTTTTGACCTGGGGTCATTTCCCCCCCCCCCCCCCCCTTGGTCTTCCATGTAACAGAAAAAGGTTGGTCATCGGAAGGTTAAATAAGCTTAAGATATGAACATGGTTTGTTTGGATTATGTTTAAAAATTTTTTATTAGCAGATTCCAAAACTAGTATTTTGCAATAAATTAAGCTAAGACAAATTATTTTGTGTGAATTATTGCTCTTATACAGTAAAATTAAAAGGCTCTTAACGATACAATTTATTATTTGCAGTAAACATATTATTACCTATCTCACAGAAAAAAGTGTCAACGGTTTATTTAAAAATTTTAATTAAAAACCAGTGAACCAGTATACATAGCTGTAAAAATGTTCCAACAAAACGTATTCTTACAGCAAAGTGTACGAAAATAATCTATAAGGTGGTGAAGGTGGGGTGGTTTTAAGGGCGAAAATGGTTTTCTGAAATTTCTGGCTAAACATTGCATCGTTTAAAAAATTCAACGCAAAAGCTGTGGGCGATAAAAAAATCTACAATTTGTGTAGTGGTCTTTTTATCCTAATCTCAAAAAATTTTGAGAAAAACTCAAAGGTAGGTTTTAGGTACCTATTTAATTTTTTTCTTCTACAAAAATGATTTCATAATGTTTTGTTTAAATGTCAAACCCATTAATTGAGGCGTTGGTTAGATGTTTATTATATCTAAGAATAAAAAAAATTATAAAAATAGCAACAAAAAGTAAACTAAAAGATTTCTATATTTTCACTTAAGCATCATATAAAAAACTTCATATCCCATAAATATTTTATTTTTATAAGATGTTGAATTTTTGATTTTATAATATTGGAATTCACCTTTTTATCTACATGGATATACGCCATATTGAATATAATTTGAAAAGTGTTGGCACACATGAATAAGGCACATATTATGAATCTCATATGAATCTCCTTCGGAATCTTCCCTTGCTTGGTTTTTTGATGCTTTGAGTAGTTTTTTATTTGCATAGTACTTATCGTCACTGTCCGTTTTAAATTATTTACTTGTTTGAGCCAGAACGTTATCTTTTGCAACCAACGCTTTACTTTTTTTAACTTCTTGCATACCTGCAATACTTGGAAAATTAATATTCGTATTTTGAAGATTGCTTTTTTATTTTCTTCCGCATTTCTAAATCGTGGTGAAAATCTAGTTCTTCAAGCGATTTTCCTTTATATTCTAAATGAAGAGAATCCCTTTCCATTACTATTAAAAATTTTGACAATTTTAAGGTTTGATAAATGTCAGCATGTAATTCATATCATTCATCATGCATTTTTTCGTCATGCCCCATAAACTTGACAAATTCTTTAGTTTAATTTTTGGACATACTTAAAATGTGTGCTACTGTTGCAATATTTTTGCGTAATTTGTTGCTTGATATAGCTTCAGAGTTTGTTAAATTCATTTTGCTTGTCAATTTACGGATCGAAACATCCCCTTTGTACCATTTTAGCTTACTGCCTGGAACTGCAAACATATAGTTATTAACGTCGGACGACGTCAGTCATGTATTTATGTCTATGTTTTATTAAAGTTTCTATGAAACCTTGCAACATTTTTGGAAGTAAAATCACAACAGCTCAAGAACCTTTACCAGAACACACTGGAATTTTTTCTCCTGTCGTAAGTGCCTTTTCTTCTTCTGCTTATCTTTCGTTACTAGTGCTGAATTTTTAAATACTGAACATTACCTATTCGTCTTGTGTTAAAAATAATGGCTAATGCTAGAGCATAGCTAACTAAATTTTTATGTTTCAAAATTATCAATATTACTCTCAAACCTCTTCTGACACTTCACACCCATTTTAATACTTTCTTCTCAGAATATTTTAATATCACTTACAAGTGGTACTAGCTTTGGCAATTTTTGTTCTTGAATATCTTTGTTAGCGAGAGAAGCAATTTCCAAACTCCAACGATTTGTCAGCAACGTTTTCAAATTATGTATTTATAGCCCTTGGCCAATTCCTGTATTTGTCTTTCTGTTGAACACGTAAAATCAGCTGATTCTTTTAGTATAAATGGAGGTGTTCATAGCAACATAGTTTTAGATACGTACCCAAGTGCAACGCGATAATACGAGTAGGAGAACTGAAGGTTTTTTAAAAGTATTATATACATATAAAACTAAAGACTAAGTAGTTTCGTGTTGCAACGAAATTGAAAATGGTTATTCATTTTTGATTTACATGTTTACTCTGATTGGAGTACGAAGGAAACCATTCTCGTTAGAACTTTACCGCGCTGGGCAGATGAGACTGAATTATAAATTGTAAAATTCCCTCATCTTCCTTAGTCTCAGCATCCGTTATGGCTTGGAAATTTTAGAAGCCTCAAAGGTGTAACCAGAGAAGGTTCCCATTGTTTTCAATGTGGTAGGATGTGAAGCAACATTTTTGGTATTGTTTTATGTGCTATTAGGTTGAAAATTTAGTCTTTTGCTAGCAGTTGCCGCTAGGGCATCCCTGCCATTTCGTTCGTTGCAATTCGTGACTGCACGCCAGGGTTTGTCCTAGTTGGGTCAGAGAGAGCAGCATATGCGCCTCCTGATGAGAGACTAATAAGTTTCGAAACCTGTAGAGGCGCTTGCAGCGCTCTCTGATTGGACTAGAATATGATGCGCCTGTAGTTTCGCGTTGCAACGAAATTGAAAATGGTTATTCATTTTTGACATATAAAACTCTTGGAACACTTGAGATCGTCAAAATTTTTGGGTCTTAAAATATGCTTTAAAGCAATCGTATTATTATTTACCATCGTTCTATACTTAATAAGAAATATAGAGAGGGTTCGCATTCTTCCACTATATGCATAGTTTATGCCCTTCCCTCTCTCTTATGGTTTTTTAAGTAAGAATTACCAAAATTAACGTAAACGTAAATGCTATACATCTTTCGTTTTGTCGAAGATTCTTGTTCCTTAACATTTAATTTGGGGACAACGTTTTTTGGATGTCTTGTCAATTTATTTTTGTTAGTTTCTCATTTTATCGTCCTATATTTTTTTTGCTTGAAATATTACTGTTGTCATTTCTATTCAAACATTTTAATGTCAGAATACGGGTTTTTCTTTCAGAGCAGAAGTAGTAAACTTCTGATGTTGGATAGTGTTTTGTTGTTTCATTTTTGAGATTTTTGAAACTGTTGCTATACTGTTCAATGATAAATTCCTATACCAAATTTACTTAGATTGACTCCCGTTTGCATGTCACTCACATAAAGATATTTATTTTGGTTTTAGTTTTTTTATTTGAGTTAAGCCATTCAGGTTCATTTTTGTGTTTTTCAACTTTCTGTAATTTCGATAGTATATCAGTGTTTATCCTCTGTCATAACTGTTATTTTTTTTCCTACTGCGGTTACAGAAAAAATCATTTATGTTCTTACTTTTGTAAAAAAGTCACATAATATAATGAATTTTTTATTTTTAGGATTAAATTAATGACTGGTTAGAATTTACCTATCCTTTCGTCTTCATGATCCTTTGGGGCATAGACTTGTTCAGTTCCATATTATAATAACTACTTAAGCATTAAATACGCTCCATGATTACTAATATTCTGTTTGTAATTTTTATTAATTCTTATGCGACCAGCTAACATATTTTTATTCCGGCATGCTCTCTCTCTTATAGAATTTGTTTATACAGGGTGTCCAGAAACTCTACCTACAAACGAAGACAGGCGATTTCTCAGATATTTTCCTAAGACAATTTAACCCAATTCACCTAGTCCGAAAATGCTTCCTAAGGGAGCTAGAGCTCTTGGAAGATGGCATCTAGTAATTAGTTTTTCTTAAATACCTTCAGAACGCTTCTATTTAGAAAAACGAAATTTGGTATGCCTATTCATCTTGTCAAAAGTTGACCTACCCAAAACGGACGCATATGACCGATACTAAAAATTTGCAATTAATGAAACCGATTCATCTCTGGAATATAAACAATCGTACCAGTTTTTGTTTTCTAAATAGTTTTTTTTTAATTCTTTTTTAATTCAAGAAACGAATAATTTTCAAATCGATTTTTCTAGAAAATGGTATATTTTATGAACTTAAAGCAAGAGTACCTTTTAGTACTAGAATAATTCACAATTTAATAATCCATAGTCAAAAATGCTTAAAAAGTAAATAAAAAAAAGGTATGGGATAAAATAACCGTTGCCGTACCCAAAACGGGCGGCTATGACCGGTACTGGGAATTCACAATGAATGGAATCGATTTATATCTGGATGATAAATATGCGTAATAATTTTCGTTTTTCTAAATAGAAGCGTTCTGGCGGTATTTAAGAAAAACTAATTACAAGACGCCATCTTCAAAGAGCTCTAGCTCCCTATGTGAATTGGGTTAAATTATCTTAAAATTATCTGAGGAATCTCCTTTTTTCGTTTGTCGGTAGGGTTTCTGGACACCCTGTATAAGGCAACAATTTTAAATCGTAAGCTGCAACTTATATCATAAACTTTTTAGCTGCCTTGTTACGGTACCGACGGCGCATTTTTTATATTTCACGACCTAATACCCAATGCAAACTGAAAGCGACGTTGCCAAAATCTGAGGCGACTAGGTACCGGTTGTTAACCAAAAAGTAGAATTTATATGCTGAGGCGATAACATACAGCCAGTCACTGCTGCAATGCCGATACTAGCGCCAGTGATATACTGCCGAACTAACGAACCAAAAAATAGTGAAAAGGGGTACGTTGTCACCTCAAAACTATTTTTTACACATCGACTCATAAGGTGGTTGGAAAGCTGTCCTGAAATTTTCAGCCCAAAACGTTGTCGCCTCACCAAAGAGAGGCGACAGCGTCATATATGAGGCGACAACGTCTACCTATTCACCGTTTCTGAGGCGACAAGGTACCCCTTATCAATATATATATTGTTATATTTCTATTTGATATAAAAATTAAAATTTGATAATTATAAACAAAATTCACTTTAATATAAAATATTTTTAATTTTCTCAACCTCGGGCATATAAATTTAGAACAACCTGTATACAACAAATTGTTATATTTAATTTTAAGAAGTGATTAGAATAAGCGTACGAAACTCGGAACAATGTGCTTAGATAAACAAAGTGAATGACGCGTACCATTATCGTTCTTCTCGGAAGGTCGATCATTAGCCTATGCTAAATAAAACTCAGTGAAATAGATGATAGTTCATTATCGTTTTTCGCGGAAGGTTTCGATCATTAGCCTATGCTAAATAAGACTCATTTGAAAGAGAGAATAGGTCATTAAAATTTGTAAATAGTTAGAAAGTATTTTAGAATGGGAATTAAATATTTTCTTTGGAAATCCATTAAGCATATTTAGAAAGTTTAAAAATTGGTTTTGAGGAATACTGCGAATGAGAGTTGGTGGTGGAAGGTTGATTTGTGAATCTGGAAGGGATATTTAGAAAGTAGGGGAATGAATGAAAAATAGAGAGAAGAATGTTTTGAGCTGTCGAGAAGTGAAGTCGAGTAGTAGACGGTAGTGTACGGAGAGTGAGAAAGCCGGTGTAGTTCCGTGAGTGTGGAGTATCTATCGTGGAACGAGAAGTAGGCCAGGTCGAGAGTAAAAGAACCTCCTTGAGCCAAGAGTGTCCCGGTAGCTGATAGCAGTTTCGAGAAAGGTAGAACACAGCATCACGACAGACGCAGGAACGAGAGCTATTCGAGCTAGTTTTTCAAAGGAGAACATTACTGGAAGCCAGGACGAGGTTTGATCGCAGCCAAGGATAGCAGGAAACGGGTCTTGTGTGAGGACATTTTCAGTTCACCAGGAAAAGGTCAGTCTCATTTGTTTGGACATGAATGTATGGGTTTTTCGTATTAAATTACACATAAAAAATTGAATAACATAATCAATAATATCAGAAAAGCTTCATCAAACTTAAATAGAGTTGTTCCTAATAACTCCTAATAGTTAAATGTTAATAAAAACTTTCAATTGAAAACCAAAAGGAAATAAGATTCCCATTTGTAAATGTTATGTTTAAGAATAATAAGAAATAGCAAATATTAAGCATTGATTGCCTTTTATAAAATAAAAAATATTTTGATTATAATTGTAACCCATATGTGTATTTTTTTTTTTACTCTTTTCTTTTCTATCCCGATTAGGAACCATTAAGAAATATTCAGAAGCCACGAAAGTAAGTAATTAATTTATAATTCGCCCTGAGATTGAAAACATATTGATATGTGATCTGGTTAATTAATTAGATTAGTATTAATACATTGATTAAATTAAGTGACATATAAGAATATTATCTCATATCAATAATCAAGATCACATCAACTGGCGCCCAACGTGGGGCATTGTAAAGTATTTCTAGTGGCAAATTTGAAGGATAGAAAGAGTAAAGCCGGTATTTGAAAATTTATATGCCTGTGGTAAAAAGTGAGATACTTACATTTGATAACATAAAATTTTAGATCTCTTTAGGTACAAATTTTACATAACTGATTTAATATTTTATTTTTACGATATTTACATTTGATATATTTATTGACAATTTATAATATTTGGGTAAAAAAAAAAGTCGTCTTGGTAACATACTAGTAAAATTTCATATTTGGCGGGGATAATACTTCTTGAAAACAAATGTCTGTGACAAGAAGCCAAAGCAAGGACAACAAAAAACAAAAAGAACATTCAGACCAAGAAGATATTTTAGACACGACAATCATGGCATCAGAACAGCAAGAATTATCAGGAATAGATAAACTATTACAACTGATGCAACTCCAGTCACAAAAACTGGATGACAATCAACGAAAAGTGGATCGAAAAATGGATGAAACACAACAAAAATTGGATCAGAAAATGGATAAAGTGGAGAAAAAAATGGATGACAATCAACAGGAAACAAAACAAGCGATAGAAGAGAACAATAAGAAAATAGAGGAACGCATAGAAAAGTATGAAATGAAAATTAAAGATCACATGCAAAAACAAGAAATGAGAATGAAGGACCACATGAAAGAACAAGAAATGAAAATTCAAAATAAAATGAAGGAGTTAACGAATTGCCAGAAAAAAGAAATGGAAAGTTTGGAAAACAAGTTGCAAAACGCTATTCAAGCAGACATAGAAGAAGTGGAAAGAAAGATTGCGGAAATCAATACGCAACAAAATGTCGGAGAAAGAAGAGAAATGGTTATACATAGCACAGATGACGTGAAGATAAGGTTTGGCGGGGATGTAAGAAGATTACACCCAGTGCCGTTCATTAATAGCCTGAAAAAGAAAATACAACACATCGGAAATTTCGATACAGCAAAAGAAACTATCAGAAACCATCTCAAATATGAAGCAAGCCTATGGTTCGATAGTAAAGAAGAAGAATTCGGCAATTGGCAACAATTTGAACAAAAATTTTTGAATTATTTCTGGGGAAAAGTGCAACAATTGGAAATTAACAAGGAATTGCAAAATGGGAAATACAATGATAGGATGGGTATATCAGAAAGGACATATGCATTACAAATTTACTATAACGCAAAACATTTACAATATAATTACTCATCGGAACAATTAGTCGAACTGATTGCAAGACATTTCGAAGAAACGCTGGAAGACCATATCACATTGCAAAACTACAAAGACATAGATAGTTTATGCCAATTCCTACAAATAAGAGAATTACGTGTAAGAGAAACAAAATCAAGAAGGTCGCGAGAAGATTACAGGCCCCGAGAAACACAGGATTACAGAGATAGAAATCAAAATAGGAGGGACTATACAAGACGAGTTTTTAATCCCAGAAGGGAAAACGAAAATAGAGACAACGGAAGAGGAAATTATGAACAAAGAAATAGGCAATGGAATGAGGACAGAAATCGAGAATACCAGAATAGAAACACCACACGCTCAAATCAAGAAAACAGAAATAATGGTAGACAAAATGAACAGGGATATCAAGAAAACCGAAACAGATCCGACAGACCAAGAGAAAATAGAAGAGAAGTAAATAATACCCAGACAGATGGATATGACGGAGAGAGACATTATGACGAAAATATAAACAACGATGAGCAACCGGCGTTTTTTCACGACGGCGCTCACTAAAAACCAAAAATCAAACAGGAATCTTTTGTAACCCCAAGGAGTTTATTAAATTGGCAAGAAACAACGAAAAGAAAAATGGAGTTAATTTAAAATTTGTGGATGGATTTATCAACGAGAAACCAATTAAAATTATGATAGACACTGGATCTGAAATAACATTGGTCAACAGAAAACTAATAGAAGAAGTTAACTTAACAAATTTAATTTACAAAATACCTAGGGTAAATTTAGTGGGCGCAAACAAACGGACATTGGCAACTATAAATGAAGGCATACGAGTAATGGTACGACTGGGTAAGAAGATGTATGCACTACAATGTGTAATAATGCCAAACATGTCACATGACATGATAGTAGGAGTTGACGAATTGGCAGAAAAACATGTAGTGATAGATTTTAAAAATAATACGATGAATCTAACAGAAGAAAAAGAAGAAGAGCAGGACAAGGAACAGGAGAAACAAAATACGGACGAATCAGGTAAAGAACAAACAGTGGAAATGAATTTGGCAACGAAGCAAGGACAAAGAAGAAAAGGGAGAAAAAGTCAGAAAAAGACAAAAGAAAATGAAACCTGTGGCTCCTCAAAAGAAGAGTTGAGCCCAGAAGAAGAAAATTTGAGAGTATCAGAAACAAAGGAAACCTGGGATTCCTCAAAAGAAGAGACGAGCTCAGGAGAAGAAGAAATAAAGCAAAAAAATGAAAGCGAAAAAGATATGATCGAAACAGTGGCATTTGAAGAGGAGGCATATGAAAACGAGGATGCAGAATACACGATAAAAGTATGTGAAAAATCTGAGGAAAAAGACAGAAGATTAATATGGGAAAAAGGGAAAGACAACATAATAGCCGACACTCTAACACAGGATGAGGACACTGAAAATAAGGAAACAATTACTCTACAGGTGGGACTAATTAGAGTAATACAAGAAGAAGGGGTATAAGACGTAGATTAAAGTAAGGAAATATACAGGGAGTTGGTTTTGCCTCGAGAAAATTTATTTAAAAATGCAGATAAATTTTATCGAATACAAGGCGGGGATTTGTTATATTTCTATTTGATATAAAAATTAAAATTTGATAATTATAAACAAAATTCACTTTAATATAAAATATTTTTAATTTTCTCAACCTCGGGCATATAAATTTAGAACAACCTGTATACAACAAATTGTTATATTTAATTTTAAGAAGTGATTAGAATAAGCGTACGAAACTCGGAACAATGTGCTTAGATAAACAAAGTGAATGACGCGTACCATTATCGTTCTTCTCGGAAGGTCGATCATTAGCCTATGCTAAATAAAACTCAGTGAAATAGATGATAGTTCATTATCGTTTTTCGCGGAAGGTTTCGATCATTAGCTTATGCTAAATAAGACTCATTTGAAAGAGAGAATAGGTCATTAAAATTTGTAAATAGTTAGAAAGTATTTTAGAATGGGAATTAAATATTTTCTTTGGAAATCCATTAAGCATATTTAGAAAGTTTAAAAATTGGTTTTGAGGAATACTGCGAATGAGAGTTGGTGGTGGAAGGTTGATTTGTGAATCTGGAAGGGATATTTAGAAAGTAGGGGAATGAATGAAAAATAGAGAGAAGAATGTTTTGAGCTGTCGAGAAGTGAAGTCGAGTAGTAGACGGTAGTGTACGGAGAGTGAGAAAGCCGGTGTAGTTCCGTGAGTGTGGAGTATCTATCGTGGAACGAGAAGTAGGCCAGGTCGAGAGTAAAAGAACCTCCTTGAGCCAAGAGTGTCCCGGTAGCTGATAGCAGTTTCGAGAAAGGTAGAACACAGCATCACGACAGACGCAGGAACGAGAGCTATTCGAGCTAGTTTTTCAAAGGAGAACATTACTGGAAGCCAGGACGAGGTTTGATCGCAGCCAAGGATAGCAGGAAACGGGTCTTGTGTGAGGACATTTTCAGTTCACCAGGAAAAGGTCAGTCTCATTTGTTTGGACATGAATGTATGGGTTTTTCGTATTAAATTACACATAAAAAATTGAATAACATAATCAATAATATCAGAAAAGCTTCATCAAACTTAAATAGAGTTGTTCCTAATAACTCCTAATAGTTAAATGTTAATAAAAACTTTCAATTGAAAACCAAAAGGAAATAAGATTCCCATTTGTAAATGTTATGTTTAAGAATAATAAGAAATAGCAAATATTAAGCATTGATTGCCTTTTATAAAATAAAAAATATTTTGATTATAATTGTAACCCATATGTGTATTTTTTTTTTACTCTTTTCTTTTCTATCCCGATTAGGAACCATTAAGAAATATTCAGAAGCCACGAAAGTAAGTAATTAATTTATAATTCGCCCTGAGATTGAAAACATATTGATATGTGATCTGGTTAATTAATTAGATTAGTATTAATACATTGATTAAATTAAGTGACATATAAGAATATTATCTCATATCAATAATCAAGATCACATCAATATATATATATATATATATATATATATATATATACAGAGTGGGCCAAATAAAAGGAGCCACCCCGATATTTGGCAGTATTTATTAGATTTTAAGAAAATAAAAAATAGGTCAATTTTTGATCTAAGGGGGACACATTTTTACGATACAAACATCTGTCATTTGTCAACTCCCTCCCTTTCACTTCCCCACCCCTTATTTTTAAATAGGGAATAGGGTTCTTGTGCTAGCTCATTTGAAAGGTTATTTAATTCTCTATTCAGTAATATCAACATCGACTTAAAAATGTATACAGGGTGTCAAAGAAAAATTATTTTGGATTAAATTAATTGACACAAAAAGAAGAATGTATGTAATTTATTTAACTCAGAACACATTCTACTGCTGACAGAAAACAGAAAAAAATGTTTTTTGATAAATAGACACTGCTTTTTGCTTAATTTTAATGTTCAAGCTTCCACTCATCTGCCTCTTGGTAGGTTGAATATTGAATTTAAGCAACAAACAGTGTTTATTTATCAAATAAACATTTTTTTCTGTTTTTGATCAGCAGTAGAATGTATTCTGAGTTAAATAAATTACATACATTCTTCTTTTTGAGTCAATTAATTTAATTTAAAATAATTTTTCTTGGACACCCTGTATAAATTTTTATGTCAATGTTGATATTACTAAATAGAGAATTGAATACCCTTTCAAATGAGCTAGCACACGACCCCTACTCCCTATTTAAAAGTAAGGGGTGGGAGAAGTGGAAGGGAGGGAGTTGACAAATGACAGATGTTTGTACCGTAAAAATGTGTCCCCCTTAGATCAAAAATTGACCTGTTTTTTTATTTTCTTAAAATTTAATAAATACTGCCAAATATCGGGGTGGCTCCTTTTATTTGGCCCACTCTGTATATATTTATATATATAATACGTCTGGTTTATTCTAAAACGAAATTTCAACAAAAAAACTTTGCTACAAGTGAAACCGTCGCCGTAACTAATAATCCTAACATTTAAATTTTTTATGTACAACACAATAAACGCGGGCTTAATTAATCCGATTGTATGCCCAATTCAAAATAAAGGTCTTCATTATGTCTACCGAAAACCCGTGTAAATTCACCTTAAACCCTCCCTTCTCTACTTTTCACTAAGTTCTTGACTTTAAATTAACTCGAACCCTCTCTGCAGATAACCGTGAGTGAACACGCGATTATTTTCTTTGAAAAATACCTAAAGTAACAATCTGATCAAGATAAATTGCCTTAAATTTACACGTCTAAAAATAGCAGTAATTAAACATAATAAAGGACACAAATTTTACATTTTTCTCTTAATGAATATTAGTGTTCCTTGCGTTAACCAGATGTGACTATAAGTTTAATTATTCGTGTTATACCGTAGCTTTTTTAACCCATTAGTTGCAACAACTTAGAAATATTACAGCCATTTTCGACGAATAGTTGTTAATAAGGATGTCTTTAGAAATAAACAATTTTTGCTTCAAAATGTTACATAATAATTTACACAGCATAAAAACAAATATACTCACGGACAAAAATATTGCATATTTTATCTTCAATCGTTATTATTTGTTTATTTTTTAAATTTGAAATATTAAGTATTTTTTATTTATTTATTTATTTATCTAGGTATTTATTTTATTTATTTATTTATTTTAATTTATTAGAGATAAGTAAATGGTTAAAAATAGCCTTTGTAACCGAATATGCAATAATGTAACAAATAAACAAACATTGCATAGTATGGAGAGGGTGCTTTGGCGACTTGACAATTCTTGTTTTGTAGAAATGTCAGTTAGAATATGTCAGTTGGACAGTTTTATTTTTCGATTCTGCAGTTTTCTTGCTGATATGCCACATTTAAGTGACTTAGTGTGTGCTAGAATTGTTACTTTAAGAAATGAGGGTTACAGACAAGGAGATATTGCGTGGATAGCAAATATCCATCATTCGACTGTTTCTCGTATAGTAAAGCGATATAATGAGACTGGGAAATACAAACGGCGACCTGTCCAAGGACGAAAAAGATGTACAACGCCAAGAGATGACCAATATTTAAGACTTAATGCAAAATCGTACACTTACAGCTCCCTATCTCAAAAATGAATTACTGATCACAAGACAAGTTAATATAAGTGTCAAAACTGTGACTCGAAGACTTAAAGAGGTTGGTTTGAATCCAAAACGGCCTCCCAGAGTTCCACTTCTTCTACCACGACATATAAAACTAAAAGGTTGCACTTTGCAAGAGCCCACGTTAACTGGAACGAACATCAATGGAGAAGAGTTCTTTTCACAGATGCAAAGAGGATACAATTATGGAAGCCAGATGGACGTGATCGAGTATACAGAAGGTCTGGGGAACGGTTCGCAGAATGTAATCTTGTACAAAATGTCAGTTTTGGTGGCGGTTCCATAATGCTACGGGGTGGCATTAGTTGGGAGAGTCGTACGGAGCTTATTAAGGTGAAATTTCGGATGAATGCTGACTGGTACATACGGCACATCCTTGAAGAGCATGTTTTTCCTTATGCCGGCTTCATTGGGTATGATAACTTTGTGCTAATGCATGATAATGCCCGTGCACATACCGCAGGAACAGTACTACAATATCTTGAAGATGTTGGGGTTGAGGCTCTAGACTGGCCACCAATGAGCCCTGATGCAAATCCATACGAGTAAGAAATCCAGCTCCAAACTCAATTGCAGAATTAATAAATGCTGCACAGGAAGAATGGAATCGACTTCCGCAAGAAACCATCCAAGATATTCTGCGGAGCATGCCTAGAAGGATCCAGGCAATCATTAGAGCTAGAGGAGGAAATACTAGGTACTAAATTATTACAATGTTACCATAAAAAAGTGTTCTATTGTCCACTGGCGAAGCGTCCATGTAACCATTGTTACCATTGGTAACAGTTAAAATTTGTAAATAAATATTTTATGACTACTATGAAATAATTCCATTTATATTTTTTAAAAATAGAAATATTTGTTAATAGTATCTACCTAATTCAGTAAAATAGCCAACTAGACACACGAAAATATCAGCGAGTTTATGTAAAATCGGTTGCACGTTATTATAATACGCCCTTACCACAGTATAAAGAGGTTCCATATACTGTGTCCTTACCGTGCGCCGCGCCGTTACCTCTACTGTGAGTGGCAACGATGGTAGGATCTTTGTATCGGTCAGGACTGGATCGTCTCTGAAAATTTTGCGGGCACGATGGCTCTGAAGCCGCTGTGGATTAGTATTCGTGTTACCAAATTTTAATTTGGTGACGCTAGGTAGGGCCGGTGTCTATCGGGACAGAAAATACCGACCGTAAGAATATCAGACTTAATAAATGAAATTTTAATTATTATTATAATTATAGGTAGATAATAATTATAATTCCATTTATGAAGTCTGTTATTCTTAGGGCCGGTATTTTCTCGATTAAACTCCGGTTAGTTAACCGTACCGGCCCTTTGGATTCGATTATTGCATAATATGCATTATTAATTATTAGTTTATAACTTGCAACCGTACTTGCTTATTATACAGATAACATATCTATACCTTTTTATCCTATATAAATCATATTAATCGATTTTAATTACTTGTCGAAATATATTAATTAACAACAATATTATTATATGACATATAATAATATTTATTATACAGTACATTGTAGTGTATAATCAATAAAATAAAAATTATTTAATATTTTAGGCTAAAAATGACAAATAAATGTACTGATTAGTATAATAATTATACAATTTGGATTTTTTATTAAAGTATAAAGGTGATATAATACATATTTTACCTAAAAACAACAAATATGTTTTTAGTTTGTAGATACTTTATATAATTTCTTAAATTTTTAATTTTTTAATTTTATTTCTGTATTTCATCTATTTTTATAATAGACCTGGATCGCGCGTACCAAAAAAAAAGTTGATTAATAGCAAGCTGAAAATTCACGGTGTCTAGTCGGACAAACTTTGATGTATGGAACACTGTATATATAAAAATATTTGTAAAATACATTATATATAAAATATATATATATATATATATATATATATATATATACATCCCGCTATCATTATGTCATCTTTTCATGTTGCAGTCATTTGGCATCACCAAGAAATACTATCATTTTCGAATTTTAATTCGTGTATGTTTGTTGAGCGCATTTTTTAACGCCCTGTATCGTTCTCAGTTTTCTAAAATTTTAATTTTAAAAATTTAAATTATATACAAAAATTTTTACACTTCATAACCATTTTGACTTCCACCACATAAAAATGTGTATTTCCCATCATTTTGCCGCTTTTCGACGTTGCCACGAGTTAAAAATACCGATCTTTTGAGGACAGGTAGAAAAGGTCTATTGTAAACTTAGAGGATGGAATATTTTGGTAAAATATTCCATCCTCTCAGATTATAAACTACATAAAAGGTAGGTTCTTTACCTGTTCAGCTGGATTACCAAGCAAGGGTCTAAATATTTTACGAGTTGAATTGTGTTTATTTGATTTCATCTGTTAAATTAAAATTTCTCATACCGACTTAAAATATTTGTTTGAAAAATTCATTTTATATTTTCGTTTAATTTACTTAGGGTTTTTGGTCAGAATTTTGAAGAAACGCTTGGTTTGACATAAAATTTGGGACACGTACCTATAGCTAATATGTTAAAGAAAAAAAGTGATATTGTGCCGATATGTGCTTTTGATCTGGAGGTGAGTTTCGTCGGTTATAGGGTATGAAAACAAATACGTTCAAATAAGTCCGGAATTGGATAAACTGACTAATTCTAAGCAACTTCTATTTTATAGCGTTTTTCACTAAGTCAATACTTTTAGAGATATTTGCGAGTGAATATGTTCATTTTTCAACAAAAAAAAAAAAGGTTTTTATACGGTTTTTCGCAAATAACTCAAAAAGTAGGTACTTTATTGAAAAAAAATTAGCAAATAGTAAATATAGCTTATAAAAAAGTGAAAAAATGGTATATGTGTCAGGTCTGTAGACCCAGTAGAAGCAGAGTTATTGCTAAGCTTTGTTTTAAAACCAAGAGGAGTGGGTAAACTAAATGGCAGATTCACACCTAAGAAAGTCACTAGAAATATCATCAGATAAATCTTCTTTTTTGGTTGATCATATCGGCCTTTGACGGTAATCTTGACTAAAAATCTAAAAATAAAAGGAAGAACGCAGAAAATACAAAAATTGCTGATAAAATAAATAAACTAACCTATGAAATGCCAATAGTGTCAAAATTTGATATGAGTAAAATTGCCTGAGGTTGTACCAATTACAAACAAGGTGTACGGCGCGGGAAATTTGAATGACTCCTCTTGTTTAAAAACAGACTATAGTGAAAAATAAGCTCTTATATCTCAAATTCCAAATCGAATATTTTAACGTGAAATAAAAAAAATGAAACACTTTTCTGGGAAAACTTATTACAACTTTCTTAAAGTGTTTAAGAAAACGTTTATTTTTATTTTTTTTAAGTTTCCAGCAGCAAGAGTAAGCAGGTTACGCTCAAAATACAGTTGTTCCTTTTTTTTTGGTTAAAAATATTCTAAAAACTCCCTCTAATTAACAGCCCAAATGGAATTAATCGTTACCACTTCACAAGTAACTTTATGTATTGTTTGAGTTTGTAAGTTTCATCAGTTCAAAGTGCTTATTTGTGGAAAAATTTGGTTTTAAAGTAAATTTTTTTAAATCTTTAATTTTGAAAAAAAGACTTTTGTCAAAATAACTTAAAAATTATTAGTGATACCAAATATCTTAAAGAGTAAAAAATGTAGGTGTTGCTTTTTTAAATATTTGGAATTTTTTGATTTTCTGGAAGACAAAAAGGTTAAGATATGGCTGTTCAAAATTTGCATATACATACTCGTGACTAGTGATTCGTTCGAGGCCTTTCAACAAAACCCCTTTCAAAAATAAGCATTTTGAACCAATGCAACTTACAGATCATATACAGGGTTTCCCCGAAAATAGTGCGTTCCTTAAAGGTATAGATAGAAAGCACAATGTAGAGCAAAAAAGTCTTATAACATTTTATTCTAAATTCAGCCGTTTGACCAAAAAACGAAAATACATTTTGATATGCAAATTGATACTCAATTAGTAAATAAACAAGGGGTCCCATTAGATTAAATTTCACAGTCACAGGTTCTTCTACGCCATGTTGCCAGGTCATATAAATTTATGAAAATAAAAATTTACTCTTATGGAGAACAACGTAATTTTTGTTGAAACGGTTAACTTTAGGAAAAAATGTTACAACACCTTTTTGTTCTAAATTGTGTATTATATCCACACCTTAAAGGAACGCACTATTTTCGGAGACACCCTGTATAAACAATACATTTATCTAAAGTAACGTGTGAAGCGGTAACAATTAATTTTCATGACTTTCTTTTGCCAAAAAAAAGGGAACGATTTTATTTTCAGCGTAACTTGCTTACTTTTCACGCTAGAAACTGTTTTAAAAACACCAAAAAAAATTTTTTTTTAACACTTTAAAATAATTATGATGAGTGTTTCCCGAAAAGTGCTTTATTTTTTTGGTTATTTTACGTTGAAATATTCGATTTGGTATTTGACGAATAAGAACCTATTTTTCATTAGCTGCAACCCTGCTTCTACTGGGTCTACAGACCTTATACTGACACCTCTTTTTCATAAGCTATATTATTGCTAGGAATATTTTCTTCGATAAAATATGTACATACTTACTTTTTGAGTTATTTGCGAAAATCCGTCCAAAACGTGTTTTTCTATGAAAAATAAACATATTCACTCGCACATACCTCGAAAAGTATTGACCTAAAACTTTTATAGAACAAAATTTGCTTAGAATTAGAATTAGTCAGTTTATCCACTTCCGGACTTATTTTGCACGTATGTTTTTTCACCTCCAAGAAGGGGTGAAAGTCACATCCAGGACAAGAGAACATATCGGCATAATCTCACTTTTTTCTTTGGCATTTTAGCTACGTGTGTGCCAAATTTTATGTCAATCCAAGCGGTTCTTTAAAATCTGGAGGTTTTGCGATATTTTATCGTGAGTGAATGGAATAATAATTATTACAACGGCAATTATTGCCGTTGTCACTTTTAGATAAGAAGTCATTATCACAATGATATAGTCAGGTTAACTGAATTGTATAATTATTGTTTTTATCATTAAATGTGAAAACCTAGAATTATCCATGTCTGTCCGTCAATAAACACAACTCGTCTATTAGTAGGACAGAAAGAATGACAAATAAGGTGTCAAATGAAAGCCTATAACCAAAATATGATATTACATGTGAGAAGTTTGACCTCGGACTGCCTGTTCCAGAGTTGCAACCGAAAGTACTGTTTTAAATTCTTCGAAATAGTACAAACTATTGGTCAACACGACTAAGAAAGACCAGAACAAATACATACTTCCGGTTTCATGCCTGTCTGTTCGTCCATAACTGTAGGTGAACAAAATTCATCCGTCATATCAGCTGACAAAAAGTTACACGAAGGGTTCAAATATCGACTGCCGGTTCAACTTCCGGTCACTTTTTGTGAAAAATTAGAACTTACGATGTCCAATTGCTTGTTACAATTTTTTTTATAAGTGTTCTACTCTATCTATTCTGACTTTTCATTAACTTACTTAGATCACATATAATTTAATACAGTTTTGATGTCAGGGTCTTCAAAATCTATGTGGTGAGTTCCGGTATGTGATGAATGAAAAACGACTCCATAAGCAGAAGAAAAAAGTGTTCTCAAGACCTAAGACAATACATCGACTCACAAGAGCGTTGTGACAGTAGCAAAAATTCGAGTTGGGGTTCTAATTACTTTCTCATGCGGCTTACTCTCCTGACTTGGCCCCCTCCGATTATTAAGTGTTCCCAAATCTGAAGAAATGATGGGCGAGTCACAAAGTTTCACAAAAAAGCGAATATTTCGCGAAATGAACGTCAGATCGAAAAACTAAAAAATGCGTGTTCAATATTTTTCAAAAGTCTATCGAATGATACCAAAAACGAACCCCCACGGAAAGGGGTGAGGAGTAAATTAAAAATTTTAAATACGAACCCTGCGATATTTCGCGAAATGAACATCAGAGTGCCAGTGTGTGCTTTTTTTCTGGGGATGAGTACCACCCCCTTCTCGAGTGTGAAAAAATATAGGTCCAAATAAGTCCGTAAGTGGATAAACTAATTAAATTCCTTGTAACTTTTGTTTTTAGATGGTTTTTCGCAAATAAATCAAAAAGTAAGTATTTGATCGAAAAACTATTCCTAGCAAATATAAAGCTTATTAAACAGTAAAAAAAATGATGTATGTATGAAATCTGGACACACAATAAAAACAGAGTTGGAGCTAATCAAAAGTTGGTTCTTATTCGTCAAATTCCAAATCGACTAGTTCAACGTAAAATGTCCAAAAAATAACGCACTTTTCGGGGAAAACCCGCCACAAATTTTTTAAAGAGTTTAAAAAAAGTTTTATCTTTGTTATATAAAAAGTATCTATTCTATCACCATCAGCATCAAAAGTAGACCGGGCAGTATCGTCGCCCCCGCTAGCGAAATTATTCCGATTCGATTTTTTTGCACAAACTTACTCAAAAAGAGGTCCTTATAACATATCCAAAGGGTGCCGGGCGGTGCATTGGTCGAAAAATTGTTTAAAAAATTTTTTTGAAACAAATTCACAAAAACAATTTTTTCATTTCGAACAATTTTTTTTAGATAACTTGTGTCATTCTGGGCAAAAAAGGTGTCTTGCCATTTTTGTTTAAAATTGATTGTTGTCGAGTTATATGCGATTAAAAATTTGAAAAATGCGAAAATGGCCATTTTTAAGTCTTAATAACTCGATTAAAAGTTATTATTATGAAATTAAAAAGTGAGCAGATCAAGTTTCAAACCCTTGCTTCAAGGTCCTTAAGAGATTTTTGTCATTATTTTATTACAAAGCTGTTATTTTTAATTATTAATAATTAGCGCTATAGTCCCGGATTTATCGTCGCCCCTGTTAGTGAAATTATTCCGATTCGATTTTTTTGCACAAACTTACTCAAAAAGAGGTCCTTATAACATATTCACAAGGTGCCGTGGTCGAAAAATTGTTTAAACAATTTTTTAAACAAATCCACAAAAATAATTTTTTCACTTTGAACAATTTTTTTTTAGATAATTTTGGACATTCTGAACAAAAAAGGCCTCTTGTCAATTTTCTCTAAAATTGATTGTTGTCGAGTTATACGCGATTTAAAACCTGAAAAATGCGAAAATGGCCATATAACTCGACAAAAATAAATTTTAGAGAAAAATCTCAAGATACCTTTTTTGCTCAGAATAACCCAACTTATCTAAAAAATCGTTCGTAATGAAAAAATTATTTTTGTGAATTTGTTTAAAAAATTGTTTAAGGTGATACAGTAGCGATCAACAGGTAGCCAAAACGCGTTCCAAGATTGCGGCTGTAATTTTGAATATTTTTTCAAGATATTTGGCACACGTATCCGTAATATAATAAAGAATGGCGGTACAGAGCCCAATTTGAAAAATATATTAGGTAATATTTGAAAATTATTCTGTAATTAAATACAATATTAAAAAAACGAGCCTGTACCGCCATTAAGAAGAACAAAAAAATACACTTTCTTCAAATAAACTTTTTTATCCGATGCCTAGATTTTGTGTCATTTTGGAACTACTAAAATGTTTTATTTCATTAGTCCAAAACAAAATTTAAATTTTTTAATTCGACAAAATATTTCCACGCACAGGCTGTGGTCTGTATTAATTCGAGAACCAAGAGAGACAGCTCATTAACCGCCTTTCATTTTTTCTTAGAAAATAAACGATCTCTACACAAAGTACTTATAGGATAATACGCCGCCGTTATGAAATGATTGTAGGATGTTAAAATGACGAAGGATGTTTTACCCGGAAATCCGAATTTTATATACTTTTGTTATATTTAATACCCTAATAGCACACGACGTCCTTTGGACGTCCAAAATAGGTCAATTTTTGGTCCTAACGTCCATGGACCATAAACGGACGTCCTTTGGACGTCCGACGCTGGACGTACTTCGGGTGTACTAAATATGTACGTCCTTTGGACGTCCGGCGTTGGACGTCCGGCGTTGGACGTCCTTCAGGTGGACTAAATATGTACGTCCTTTGGACGTCCGGCGTTGGACGTCCTTCGGGTGGACTAAATATGTACGTCCTTCGGACGTCCGGTGTTGGACGTCCTTCGGGTGGAATAAATATGAACGTCCTTTGGACGTCCGTACTCGGACGAAATACGGACCTTTTCCAATCGTCCATATTGGACATATTCTACCAATAAGGGGATTAAACAGAAAAATTATTTAATAAAATATTAACTTAATTATGTTAATAAAATAGTTTAAATGGAAAAGATTATAAATCATATTTAATTCAAAACTGTATATGTAGTGTAATATCTAATACATGTTTTTGTTTTTATGTAAAGTGTGAAAATCTGATCGGTAAATTATTCGTTATGTCCACTCTACATCAACAATAAATTGAACAAGAAATTGACTAAGTTATTCAAGGCCAAATTTGACGAGTACAAAATGTATGATTTGTAAAAGAAAATGAAGGAATTTGATGAAATAGAACAATTGGATATGTTTTATTTTGTCAAATTTCTTTATTTTCTGTTTATTCACGGCAAAATTGGAAGTAGAATTGTGTTTTGTATAAGCCAAATTTGACCTTGAATAACTTGTCGTCAATTTCTTGTTCAATTATTGTTGATGTAAAGTGGACTTTATAATGTTTTATTATTCCCGTTACCAAGATGATAGAAGTTTGGTGGTTAATTCTAATAAGCAAAAATATAATTTTTATCAATGTATCCTTACTACAGATGAATATTGAGAGCATCTTTTTGAAGTTGAGCGTACGTGTGCCCAAAATAGGTCCAGTTTTAGTCCTAATGCGGATGGACTATAAATGAACGTCCTTCGGACGTCCGACGTTGGACGTACTTACGTGTTGAATAAATATGAACGTCCTTTGGACGTCCATTGGACGTCCGTGCTCGGACGTCCGTTGGACATTGACATCGATCCGTGAGCGTCATCTGCAAAGAAGAAAATCACAAGCCAGGACAACCAATCCAAATAGTGAGTGTTTCAAACTTTTGTGTTGTGTTGTCAAAAGTTTATTTAATTATTTATGTTTTTCCTTACATACTTACATATTTTTTCAAGCTTTTTGGTATATTTTTCATATTTTTTACTATATTTCGATAAAAAAATTCTTCGCAGTTTTATCCTAATCAACATCATCATCATTCTATCCAAAAAGGCAAATCGCCAAAATCGCAATTTTATCATAATATGATATGTATATTTGCATTTTACCACATTTTTTCGATGTTTTGAAACATTTTTGTATATCTTTTGTGTATCTATCTATATTTTGTATATCACCCCTCCTCGGGGTGAAACTCACCCCCCAAATTCACATACTAATTTGTAAGTACACATACTTTGTAAGTATGGAATAAAGGTTGCTTAATATTAATCAGTTTATCGAAGTCCGGACTTATTTTGAACGTTTTTCACCCCAGAGAAAGAGTGAAACTCACCCCAGGGCAATAGCACACATTGGCACAATATCACTTTTTTTCTTTGGCATATTAGCTATGCGTATGCCAAATTTCATGTCAATCCTTTAAAATTTACAGCAAAAACCATCAAAGAATGTAGTAATACTTGTTTTCATGAAGTCGGTGATAGAGTTTGACAAATCTTTATGGTTGTTAAATATCTTTTAATTTGTGTATTCGATTTTTAAAGGTAGGTACTATATACGTCCATTTGGCACAATAAAAAATAACCTTCGACCGGTACATATTGCTTGTATCGATGCTCGGTGCATTGTTCAGTCATAAATTTTACCTGTCCCTATAGCGTCGGCCGTCGGGTCCTATTGTAAATTATTATAATAATAGTCCGTCTCGGTATTTTATTATTCCTGTCATAAGTATCTCTGTGGAAATGCAAATGCTGCTTGTAACATCCCAAAAACCAGCTCTACTATTAATTGTACTCGTATAAATAAGTGTATAATATGTACCTACCTACTTATTTATTGTATTCATTTATAGACCTGGATCCCGCGTAATAAAAAAAGTTGATTAACAGCAAGCTGAAAATTTGTTAATAGCTTCACGGTGTCTAGTCGGACAAACTTTGATGTACGGGAATACTGGAACCGGGGAAGTTTTAATTGTGGAACAGGTTAAAAACTTGGAACATCAGACTACCGAAAACGTTCCATGTATTTTGTCGGACAGAACTTCCAATTGATTTGTTACCATTTCATTAAACTCTTATGCAAAAATCAGACTGCGTACCAGTCTACTTTTATTCTCTTAATATTTTTACTTAAAAAAAGTGTACTACAATCATCTCGCTAAACTTAATATAACTGTTTTCGAGATAAACCCATTTTAAATCTGCGATATAACATAATTTTTTGCATAATATTGTAGTTAAATCCGAAAAATCAACTTAAAACCATAATAATAATTGTGCCAATTCTCATTTATGTCATTTATATTTTTGGAGATTTTTATGGTTTATAAGTTATTTTTCGAGTTTAGCGAGACGAATGTAGTATATATTTTTTAAGTAATAATATTAAGAGAATAAAAGTTTTGATTCGAAAAGTATATGTAATGTAGAGTTCCCTCAGCGATGTGATATAATATTATTACAGTATAGCTCCCCGTGCATGACAAGCTTATGGAGGTAGCCCATATAGCCTAGGCTATAATATTATTAAAAAAATCACTTAGATGGGACAATGGCTTTAGGAAATTCGAGACATCAAAAATGGCCCATTTTTAAGGTGGTGCGTTAATTTCTTGGAGAAATGTAATTATAATTTAATGTAAATAATCTAATATCCAATAATTGTAAATTAATATAAGATGTAATATAAGTTCCTTAAAAAATATATTTTTTATTTCCCACAATACATTCTCCACAGGTATAAATATCGTCTCTAGACGTCCACCGAACGTCCTCCCAGGACGTTAGATGGATGATCGGCAGCAATACATTGGACCAAACTGGGACGTCCTATGAAGGCCCAATTGACGTCCACCGAACGTCCCTTCGGACGTTAGGTGGACCTCCATTGGGCGTTTGGCAACGTGGAATTTGGACCAAAATTGGACGTCCTGTTAAGGTCCAATTCACGTCCCCTAAGACGTCCGATTAAGATCCAATTTACTCCGATTAAGGTCCAATTTACGTCCAATTAAGGTCCCATTTACGTCCGAATAAGGTCCAATTTACGTCCGATTAAAGTCCAATTTACGCCCGATTAAGGTTCAATTTACGTCCGATTAAGGTCCAATTTACGTCCGATTAAGGTTCAATTTACGTCCGATTAAGGTCCAATTTACGTCCGATTAGGGTCCAATTTACGTCCCCTAGGACGTCCGATTAAGGTCCAATTTACGTCCGATTAAGATCCAATATATGTCACCTCGGACATTAGATGGACGTCCAATGGACGTTCGGTAGCGCGACATTTGGACCAAAATAGGACGTATAAAGGACGTTCCTCGGACGAAAACGGACGTCCAATGGACGTCCCTAAAGTCCGTGAAGGACGTCCATTGGACGTCCTTGTGCTATTAGGGTAGGTACCTCCCTATAATTCTGGTGATTTTTTAAATCCTCTATTGTTAAGAGAATTTACACCTTTAGCCAAAGTTTTACGATTTTCTAACGGAAATTAACAAGTTATTTTAAATACGCACCAATTATCGATGTTGAAAGGAGTTTTTCAAGTTATAAAAATATTTTGTCTGATCAAAGAATATGTTTCCTCGTAAAGAATTTGGAAAAACACATTGTAGTGAATTATAATCGAAGATATATTTATAGTGATATTGTTGTTTTATTTTAAATAGGTAACTATTGGTAGCAGTTTTTGTAAAAACTGTGAATAAATTGCATATATAAAAAATGATTTTATTTGAAAAATAATAAATAAGATTACTAAATAAGACAGAAAATTTGTGGTTTCCCGAAATGCGCATTTCTTGAATTTTTGTGCATATCTTGCGCATATTTCGTAATTTTTTACCGCATATATATGCGAATATTTCATCAAAATTGATCGCATATAAATCCGCTCCCTAGTCATTGTATTCTGTTGGCTGATTCCAATGATTTGAGCCGCCGTACGACACGTTGGGACCAATGGGAGTGAAGATACGTAACTAATACCTATCAAGAGGTTTACTCAAACTTCTTTTCTGTACTTATACCTACCACTCGGTATAAGTACAAAAAAGAAGTTTGTGTAAACCTTTGCACAACTGTGTAAATACTAAAGAAAAATCTAAAATATTAAAAAAAAATAGTGGAATCCGTTAATCTGTTCTCGAAAAAATTAGCTATGAAAATGAGCATAATTTTCTATATCCCTAACTTTTGACGAGCAGTTTAGCTTAAATGGGGAAAAGCGGTAAGCTTAGACCAAACACCAGTAGGAGGCATTCAATTAATTGAGGAAAAAAATTAAAGGGATAACAATATTCATTTCAGTTATAGAAAAGGCATTGCCCTGCTAGAATGGTTGAAATCACAAGTAACAATTAATAGTCGTACAAAAAAGACAGGCGCTTGAAAGTGATAAGACCATTGAACAATAAGCTTGCGAACTGCCTTTTAAACACATTCTTAAAAATAATCCATAACACAATTAAAAAAAGGTTTGTTAAGAAATTCTTTTATAGACTTCAGAAATTCAACAACTTCTCCTGATTATGTTTAAAAAACGTACGGAATGCACTAAATGAAAAAAAGAAGAAAAAGATTTATCATACCGTTATACTCTAATATATTCTTACGTTGAATATTTGATGCTTCCCTGTAGAGTATAAAACGGACAGTTGTGTTTTTCCCGTGAGCTGCCTTGTTTAGTCTTCTTTGTCGTTCTATTCGTTAAATCCTATCCTCTCAAGTCACAGCGTCAGAAAGCAGTGGGTATATGCAGTGAACGGGAGGCCTATGTCGAGCAGTGAACGTTGGGGCCCTTTCGCGTTTATCATATGTAGAGAAGTCGCTTGTCAAAACCTGGACGTATGTAATCGTATTCTATTTGTTAAATACTCTCACCTAATATGTCATACCATGTGTGTTAATCCATTTTATTTCTACAATTTTAAAGTGTTATTACATGCCGTCATTTTCATTTGTCTACACCATCTTATTCTGCCAGTTAAATCCCATCATTTCAGACGCTGTACGTCACGATTGAACCAATAGAACCGTAGATACAAGACTAAGGCCCTTTTGACATGATGCTGTAATTGATTTTCATACGTCATTGTATTATATTAGTCAAATCCAGTTATTTTAGGTGCTGTACGCCACGATTGGACCAATAGGAGCGAAGATACGTAAATAAGGCCCTTTTGACATATTGCTGTATTTGATTTTTCTGTGTCATTGTATTCTGTTCATTAAACCCTACCATTTGAGCTGCTGTACGTCACAATTGGACCAATAGGACTAGATATACATAACTAGGGCCCTTTTGACTTGTTGCTGTATTTGATTTTTCTGTGTCATTGTATTTTATTTGTCAAGTCCTATTATTTGAGATGCCGTACGTCACGATTGGTCTTATAGGACCGAAGATACGCGACTAAGGCCCTTTTGACATGAGGTTGTATTTGATTTTTCTCTCATTGTATTCTGTTTGTCAAATCCTATCATTTGAGGTGCTATACATCACGATTGGACCAACAGGACCGAAGATACATAACTAAGGCCCTTTTGACATATTGCTTGTTTGATTTTTCTGTGTCATTGTCTTCTATGATGTCTAAGGCATATCTCTGATATGCCCTATTTTTAAATTGGACTTCGTAAGTCCTAGGTTTTCACACACAAGCTTTTATTTGACACCTCATTTGTCATTCTACCCGGTATAATGGCGGAGGAGTTATATTGGCGGTCGTACGGACCGACAGAAAGAGTACCCAGCTCAAATATCTCACCTTTAGTACCATCCTTGGATTATAAGCTTTCATTTGACACCTCATTTATTATTATAGCTGGTATAATGATAGAGGAGTTACATTCGCGGTCGGACGGACCCACCGACAGACCGCCTAGGTCAAATATCTCACTTTTAGTACCATCCTTGTATTACCAGCTTACATTTGACACCTTATTTGTCATTCTACCTGGTATAATGACGGAGAAGTTATATTCGCGGTCGTACGGACCGACAGAAAGATTGTCTAGGCCAAATATCTCACTTTTAGTACCATCCTTGGATTATAAGCTTTCATTTGACACCTTATTTATCATTCTACTTGGTATAAAGACGCAGAAGTTATAGTCGCGGTCGTACGGACCGGCGGAAAGACAGCTTAGGTCAAATCGCTCACCTGTAGTACCATCATTGGATTATCAGCTTTCATTTGACACCTCATTTGTCATTCTACTTGGTATAAAGACGCAGAAGTTATAGTCGCGGTCGTACGGACCGGCGGAAAGACAGCCTAGGTCAAATCGCTCACCTGTAGTACTATCATTGGATTATCAGCTTTCATTTGACACCTCATTTGTCATTCTACCTGGTATAACGACGGAGGGGTTATATGCGCGGTCGTACGGACCGACGGAAAGACAGCCTGGGTCAAATAGCTCACCTTTAGTACCATCCTTGGAATATAAGCTTTCATTTGACACCTCATTTGTCATTCTACCTGGTATAATGACGGAGAAGTTATATTCGCGGTCGTACGGACCGACAGAAAGATTGCCTAGGCCAAATATCTCACCTTTAGTACCATCCTTGGATTATAAGCTTTCATTTGACACCTCATTTATCATTCTACCTGGTATAATGATTGAGGAGTTATACTCGCGGTCGGACGGACCGACGGACAGACCATGTAGGTCAAATATCTCACCTTTAGTACCATCCTTGGAATATCAGCCTTCATTTGACACCTCATTTCTCATTCTACATGGTATAATGACGGAGGAGTTATATTCCCGGTCGTACGGACCGTCGGAAAGACAGCCTAGGTCAAATATCTCACCTTTATTACCATCCTTGGAATATAAGCTTTCATTTGACACCTCATTTGTCATTCTACCTGGTATAATGATGGAGGAGTTATATTGGCGGTCGGAGGGACCGGCGCAGATCGCCTAAGTTAAATATCTCACCTTTAGTACCATCCTTGTATTATAAGCTTTCTTTTGACACCTCATTTGTCATTCTACCTGGTATAATGACGGAGGAGTTATATTCGCGGTCGGAGGGACCGACGGAAAGACAGCCTAGGTCCAATATCTCACCTTTAGTACCATCCTAGGATTATCAGCTTTCATTTGACACCTCATTTGTCATTCTACCTGGTATAATGACGGATAAGTTATATTCGCGGTCGGAGGGACCGAGTCACAGACCGCCTAAGTCAAATATCTCACCTTTAGTACCATCCTTGTATTATATGCTTTCATTTGACACCTCATTTGTCATTCTACCTGGTATAATGATGGAGGAGTTATATTCGCGGTCGTAAAGACCGACGGACAGACCGCCAAGGTCAAATATCTCACCTTTAGTACCATCCTTGGATTATCAGCTTTCATTTGATACCTCATTTGTCATTCTAGCTGGTATATTGACGGAGGAGTTGTGGTTACAGACAGACGGACAGACGGACGTGGAAAATACAAAGTTTTCACATTTTTTCAAAATTGGGTGAAAACAATAAAACATGATGCCAGACTGATTTCTTTATGAAAATAATATATACATTCTCAAATTGTCTATTTTTCGTTGTGAATAATATTGTATTCAACAGTGATGCCAAATTTCTGATGCCAAAATGATTGATAATGAAAGTGGGATATACGTTTTCATGTATATAACGGCAGCGACAAAACGGTAAAACACTGAACTAAATGTATATAATATTTTCACTGTACGATCATTTTGGACTCAAACATTTTATGGAATAAACTTATATAACTTAGTAAGAGGTAAACAAGGAAAGCTGATATATTAAAGTAACATCAAGGAATCAAATCTCTAACTACCGAGCTGATTAGACTTCTGGTAGCAAGTACAGGAATAAAGTTATTAAGGTAGTGTAAAGTGGCATCGATATACAGATGCCACTTTGCAAGACGATGCCAAATCGATGGTAAATGCATAATGTATCGATGCCAAATTGATAGTAGGATATATATATATATATATATATATATATATAATATATCTGGTATATATTTAATATCTGGTTTTGGTAACACTTTAGAAAAAGTCACGCGTCGCCACTGCTATTGTCATTAATGTTTGTTTTTCTAATTAAACGTTATAAGCAAAATCAGACTATTGCATGAATGTTGTTCTGAAGCTATTTCCTTGTGGAATTTTTATAATTAACTATTTAGATGGGAAATAAGCCACAATTAGATTGAAAAAATAATTTTATTAACGTTTCGACGCCCAAATCTGGTGCCGTTGTCAAAATACAAAATACAGTAGTATTTTGTATTATTAATACTGTATAGTTGTTAGTATAGTAATACTACTGTATTTTGTATTTTGACAACGACACCCGATTTGGGCGTCGAAACGTTAATAAAATTATTTTTTTATTTTAATTGTGGCTTATTTCCCATCTAAATAGTTAGTTATTTCATTAATTTCTCTACAAATTAGTTTTGACTCTGCAATATGCAAGTTTATTGAAAATAAATATACGTAGGATAGTCCAGCTCAACTTATTTGGCAATAAAAAGTACAAAATTTTTTGTAAGGAAAAAGATATACTTCAAAAATTAAATATGCAATATTTTTGTCTCTGAGTGTATAATGTAACATACTGACTATGACTGAGTATGGTATAGAATAGACCATGAAAACAGTACTTTCTGATAAATGGAAATATTCATTAGCATTTATACTAAAATCATAATAAAGATGCATTAGAAATAAACAAACCATGACACGTTGAATGCTACAAGGAGCACTCCCGAATCATGATTTAAAATGTATAAACTTTGTAAATCATTATTGATGAAGTATTGAAAACAAAAGTTTTCAGAGTTTTATTGTAAAAATTTCATATAAGCAGATTACACTGCCATTTTTGCTGACACTGGTGAATGATTACAGCTTTTAATAAACAAAGTGGCTGACATGAGGTAAGAGATATGACCTAGAATCTAGAAGGTAACACCAAAAAATCAAAATTCGTGATAATTAGCAAAGGAAAAACGGAAGAAGTACAATTTACCATCAATAAGATTATGGTAGAACTCAGCGCCGGATTAACCATTAGGCGGACTACGCGGCCGCCTAGAGCCCGTGCACTTCATGGGGCCCGCATCCCGCTCAATGCATTAATTAATATTGAATTATTTAAGCAGTAATTTAAAAAAAAATGTAAAATGTTAAATAAATCAAATAGGGCTAATAGAGACAAAAAAAGAGAATAGTTGATTTATGATTTCCAATCAAACTCAGTTTTTTGCTTTGTCTTCTGTCAATGTCAGGAAAATACAACCGACTTCAAGACAAAATTAAGCAGTTATCTTCAACGGCATTTTATATTCCAGGTTCTAATCATTCCCTCAATTTGGTAATCAATTTTCCAAGCAAATTTTGCTTAGAAGCTGGTAATTATTTTGGTATGATACGTTTTTTTTTTCAATTTCTACCCACCGATGGGCCTTATAGTCCATTCACTCACGGTAAAATATTGCAAAACCTCCGGATTTTGAAGAACGTTTGGATTTGAAAGAAGAGCTTGGATTGACATGAAATTTGGCATCTGTTATTGCTTTCTCGGGGGTGAAAAAATATACCGTCAAAATACGTCCGGAAGTAGATAAACTGACTAATTCTAAGCAAGTTTTGTTCAATAGAGGTTTTTCATCAAGTCAATATATTTCATCAAACACGTTTTTAGACGGTTTTTCGTAAATAACTCAAAAAGTAAGTATTTTATCGAAAAAATATTCGTAGGAAAAATATAGCTTTTAAAAAATTGAAAAAATGGTGTACGTGTGCAATCGGTAGACCCAGTAGAAGCAGAGTTGTAGCTAATGAAAAGTAGGTTCTTATTCATCAAATTCCAAATCGAATATTTCAACGTGAAATAATAAAAAAATGAAGCACTTTTCATGGAAAATTCATCATAAATTTTTAAATGTTTAAAAAAAGCACTATCCGTGTTTTTTTTTAATTTCTAGCATAAAAATTAAGCAAGATACGCTCGGAATAAAGTTGATCCCTTTTTTGGGTAAAAAAACTGGTTAAATAAGTTATTTTACTTATGTATTGTTTATATGCTCTGTAAGTTTTATCGGTATAAAGTGCTTATTTATAAAAGGGCTGTAGTAGAAAGGGCTTGAACAAGTCACTAATCATGAGTGTATGCAATTTTTTTATTTAGCCTTTTTATTTTTATTTACATTGACAACTACTGGCCATTGCCATGGTACAGTGTATTTTTCCAATCAGGTACCTAGTGTAATGTGTAGTGTGTGTGTGTTGAGTAAATGTCGTGTTACTTAGCAAAGTCGACGTCATTGTTTTCGCAAAGAGACGCTAATTGTACCCGAACGTCTGCAGTCCCTCCGGTGAGTACCGATCCCGCAAGGATAGAAACTATTTTCATTTATTAATTTTTATATGTTAACCAATTTTTATCTTTCAAAAAAGCAAATATCTGAAATATTCTGAAAAGCAAAAGGCACTGTTCAAGTATTACGTAACGCAGGGGGGGGGTCAAAAATCTTCAGAAATTGCGTTACGTAATAGTTAAACGCCCATTACAGTGCGTTACGTAGGGGGGAGGGGGGGTCAAAAATCTTCAAAAATCGCGTTACGTTATACTTGAACGCTCCCAAACCTACATTTTTTTACTCTAAGATTTTTGGTATCACTAATAATTTTTAAGTTACATATTTTGAAAAGAAAGACATTTTTTTCAAAATTTAAAAAAATTTGTTTTACTTTAAATTCCAATGTTTTGAAATATAAGAAGCACTCTGAACCGGTGAAACTTACAGATCATATATAAATAATGTATAAGTACAAACTAGGGCGCGATTTTCAAGATTTTTTTGCCAAAAAAAAGGAATCAACATGATTTTGAACTTTACTTGCTGAATTTGGATACTAAAAACTTGTTAACACAAAACAAAAATAAAGCTTTTTTAACACTTTAAAAAAGTTGTGATTAGTTATCACCGAAAAATGCTTAATTTTTTGGATATTCACGTTGAAATATTTGATTTGGAATTTGTCGAATAAGAATCTACTTTTCATTAGCTCTAGCTCTGCTTATACTGGGTCTACTTACTTCATACATACACCATTATTTTTACTTTTGTATTCGCTATATTTTTTGTATAAAATACTAAATTTTTGAGTAATTTGCGAAAAACCGTCTAAAGCTGTGTTTTTTTTTGTTGAAAAATAAACATATTCACTCGCAAATAACTCAAAAATATTGATCTAGTGAAAAAACTTTTATATTGAATGTATGTTTTTGCACCCTTAATCATTAGTTATGTGGTACAAAATTTTAGAACGTTTTAGTGCTGCTAGTAAACATTAAAAGATCCAACTATAAATTTATCAGGAAGGTAGTTATTTTACTTAAATCTTTAGCAAAGTAACAAGTGAAAAAAGAAAAATTATTTTTTAAATTGTCGTAATTTATTTTTGGAGTAACTAGTTCCCAAAACAACATAAATATCTGTAAATTTGTATTAAATAAATGGTCGCTATAAAGGGGCTTACTTCTTATGGCCGCCTAGGGCCTCATGATGTCTTAAACCGTCACTGGTAGAACTAGTGTGTCAACATGCACATATCTGGGTATAGTATTAAATAAACAGTGGGACAATTTCCAGGAACTAAAATCAAAAGTTGAAAAATCCAGAACAGCTTCCATCCAAACGTCCAAATTATAAAACAATAACTTAAATTTGAAATTAAAACTCAGAATGCTACGATGCTACATATCCTCTATAGTTTGATACTCAGTAGAGTCTTGAACATTGACTAAGGCAACAATAAAGAAGCTGGAAGTATACTCAGTGACATTAGAAGTGTTACACCCAGAAGGAATCATTTCTTGAACTTAATTTTTTGGCAGCACAATGACTATGTATTTAAAGTATACTATGTTAACCATATCAATGTTTTATCTTTTATAGTTTTTGTAAAATTTTTGTGAAAAGACCAATTTATCAAGACCGGTCTGTACAGAAATTTTTAGTTATTTTTCCTCAGTCTAATTGTATCCAGTGCAAGAATATGTCCCTTGTACGCGCCACTCACCCCCAATTTTAATTTGAGTCAGAGCGCATCGTGGATGCGTGCGATTATCACCCCGACTGAGGGGAAAGACCAGTACTCATTCGTCTTCAGGGTAGTACACTACATACAATTTTGTCACTATAGCAATAAATACATTAGCATTTATAGTGTTTTTCAATAGTTATTCAGTAAATACAGAACACTTCAAGCGTCAGCTACAATTTTGGTCCTTCGTAATAAACCAGATCTACAGTTCAATTAATAATAATAAGATTAGTTCTTTTAAAAGAATTGTGTTTCGTGGAAGTGACGTCAAGCCAAGCCGAAAAAGCGCGCGCTCTAGACCCAGTCATCCAACGATTCATCATTCATGAGAGGAGCGCTGCATTGTAGGATTCTTCGATTCTTCAACTGGCCGATCGCAACGACCACATCGAGGCGAGAACAGATAAAGATTCTTAAGTCAGGTACCTATTATACAAATATTCAGAGCTAATATAATCCTTATTTACCGTTTTCCTATACCATTTTTCAATTATTCAATGAAAGCTATTTAAAGACATTTTAACATGTTTTAATTTTAATTCAATGACATATTTCATTTTTTTTATCTTACGCTATACTTATCTATTAAATAATAATATTACATATATTATTAAATATAATATTTATTATATTATAAAAATAATTACACAATATCATTATATCGCATATTTATATAATACAGTCATATTTAGTATTCGGTTTTATTTTAGTTAAATTCTATTTGCACTTTTAAATAAATCTTGTTGTTTTTGTTTTGTTAATAAATAAAATGGAACATTTAAAAACATTACGTGTCAAGCGAGGTAGCTTAGAAGCGCGACTAGCAAATTTTCAGATATACGTTGAAAAATGCATGACACAAATCGATTCAATAGACGATAGAGTCTTAAAAAACAGACTTTCGGATATTGAAAGTCTATTCGCGGAATTTTCGGAGCTTTAGGTAGGCATTGAATGCTCGGTGAAAGAAGAAGACTTACAAGGCGAGTATGACAAGCGCAAGGCATTTGAAAACGACTTTTATTCAATTATTTCAAAAGCGCAAGGTCTTGTCAAGGAAAATAGTACAGATAATGTAGGTTCAGCTTCGGTTTCCAATCCAGAAAATAGCAGATTCCCTAGCTCATCAGAAGTACGATTACCGGCCCTAAATCTGCCAATATATTCAGGAGAGGCAGGTGAATGGCTCCAGTTTCGCGATAGCTTTGATAGCTTGATAAATAGCAACCTTTCCATTAGCAATGTACAGAAATTTCACTATCTAAAGAGAGCTTTGAAGGGTGAAGCATTTGAAGTTATCGCCAATATCCAGGTCGCACATGACAATTTTCCGATAGCTTGGGATTTATTGTGTGACCAATATACTGACAAGAGGACATTGTTGCATGTACATACTAAGGCCTTATTCGATATCCATCCTGTAAAAAAGGAATCTTCAAAGAGTTTAAGCCACTTGGTAGATCATGTGAGGATGCACTTAAGGTCTTTAAAGTCATTAGGACAGCCTACAGAATCATGGAATACTTTAATTATATATTTGGTATTCAATAAACTTGATCCAGTGACAATTAGAGAATGGGAATCAAAGGATTTCATGAATGATACTCCTAAGTTGGAAGCTTTTCTCACATTTTTGAAACAAAAGTCAAAAATGCTCAAAATAATGAAGGAAAAACCTACAGAGGCAAATTCAAGCCAAAACGTAAAGGGACAAACTTCTAAACCACCAGCAGAGTCTAGTAATAGATCTAATTCTCATGTTCAGAGAAGTTATCACATCTCAAATCGTACTTGTGCATCATGCGATGCTCCAAATCATAAAATTTATACATGTACAAAGTTTCTAAGGTTGTCTGTGTCTGAACGAACCGATTTAGTCAAAAAATCCAATTTGTGCATTAACTGTCTAAATCAGGGGCATCAAGTAAACAATTGTAACTTTGGTCATTGCAAAAATTGTACTGTTAAGCATCATTCTCTGTTTCACGTTTTCGAACCTTCTACATCTAACACCAATACGCAACAGTCTCTATTTACATTTAATTTAAGTTCAAAACAGGTATTTCTATCCACTGTCTTGTTAGAGGTAGTTGATTCAAAGGGAAATCGTCATGATTGCAGAGCACTTTTAGATCCAGGGAGCCAGTCTAATTTCATTAGTTCACATTTATGCCATAAACTTGCACTACCAAGAAAGCCTACAAATATTACGATTTCAGGGGCATTCAAGGTGGAATCCAAAATTCAGGCTGTTTGTCAAATTCAAATTGTGTCTAAAAACACTCCATTTACTGCTCCTTTAGTCTGTTTGGTAGCTCCAGAAATATGCGATGTTGTACCCGAAGCTCCTATTGATCCAGTATCTCTTTCGATACCTACATGTCATAAATTACCAGATCCTGATTTTCACATTCCCAAACAAATTGATCTTCTCATAGGTGCTGAGTTGTTTTGGGAAACATTATGCATAGGACAGACTCGTCTTAAACCTTCAGGTCCGTTTCTTCATAAAACTAAGTTTGGTTGGATAGTTAGTGGTCCACTTTCAAAGCCCCTTCTTTCAGACCGATCCAGTTCTTCTCCAAGTTATTCACAAAACTTAAACATACAAAGTCAGCTTGCTCGCTTTTGGGAAATAGAGGAGTGTTCTGACTTAATTCAGTCTCCAGAAGAAAAATCTTGTGAAGATATGTTTACTTCTACACACTACAGAGACAACGAAGGTCGATTCGTGGTCTCAATACCCTTGAAAGAACCTATTTCTAGACTAGGTGACTCAAGATCTATTGCACTTAAAAGGTTTCATGGTCTAGAACGTAAACTTCAGCGGAATGCACAGCTTCGAGAGTTATACACTTCATTCATGAGAGAGTATAAAGAGTTAGGGCACATGTCCAAGGTAGACCCGTCGAATAATACAACACAGTTCTTTTTGCCACATCATGGCGTATTAAAGGCAGATTCACTTACAACCAAATTACGGGTTGTATTCGATGGTTCTTGTTCTTCATCTTCAGGCTGGTCCTTAAATGATATACAAATGGTAGGACCAACCATTCAAAATGATCTCTTTCACATCTTACTTCGTTTCAGGCAACATACATATGTCGTTTCAGCTGATATATGCAAAATGTATCGGCAAGTTTAAATTCATCCTCCACAAAGAAATCTTCAACAAATTCTGTGGAGAGAAAAACATTCAGATCCTCTTTTGGAATTTCAATTAAATACGGTTACGTATGGCACATCTTCAGCGTCATATCTAGCCATAAGATCCATTTTTCAATTGGTTTTAGAAAATATGAATTCATATCCAGTCCCTTCCAAGGTCATCCAAAACGGCTTCTATGTAGACGATCTACTCACAGGCTCTGATTCATTAAGAGACCTGTACAATATTTGCAAAGATGTATCTTCAATCCTCAAACAAGGTTGTTTTGAATTACGGAAGTGGATATCTAACGAACCTCAAGCCCTTAAACATATTTCAGATTCCAATGTGCAATTACACACATTGAACTTAGGTTCCAAGGAAAATACAAAAACATTGGGCATATTTTGGTCATCTTCGTCAGACGTCCTAACCTACAATTCAGAGGTTTTATTAGGCAACTCTTCCAAAACCGTTACAAAACGCCTAATTTTATCCAGTGTCTCACAGATCTTTGATCCATTAGGTTTACTAAGTCCTTGTGTCATAATAGCAAAAATTCTTCTTCAAAAACTATGGACGGAACGGTTATCTTGGGATGAGTCCGTCCCAGCATATATCCACACAGTGTGGGTAAATCTTCGTGATGAGCTCAATCATATTAATACCTATTCGATTCCTAGACATATAAGATGTAACAACACTGTTGTAACTGAACTCCACACTTTTTGCGATGCAAGTGAGAAGGCTTATGGTGCCTGCGCATACATTCGCACAATTGACATTCAAGGCAATGTTCATGTTCATCTACTTTGTGCCAAATACAAGGTGAGTCCAATCAAGGCTCTTAAAATTCCTCGATTGGAATTGTGCGGTGCTCTTGTAGCCGCCAAATTGTTCCATCATATTCAGAGGGCGCTCACCATATCTTTCAGTGGCATATTTCATTGGACGGATTCTACAATAGTCTTGGGCTGGATAAACATATCCTCTTCTTCACTAAAAACATTTGTTTCAAACAGGATATCTGAAATTCAGAGCAAAACTTCATGTGAAAATTGGTACCACGTCAATTCATCTTCGAACGCTGCAGATCTATTGTCACGAGGTGTCACTCTAACTTCATTATTTGCATCTTCTTTATGGTGGCATGGTCCAGACTGGCTTTCTCTTCCCTCAGTGAATTGGCCCATTGCTTCCGTTTTCAAGGAAACGGAACTTCCTGAAATAAAAACCCCTCAAGTGCTACAAACTACAATAAGAGGTACTGCAATAATAGATATTGAACGATTTTCAAATTTCTCAAGGCTTCATCGCTCTATGGCATTTTGTTTACGTTTTATTCATAACCTCAAACCAGGTAACGATAAGTGCCATGGGCCATTGAGCAGTGAAGAACTGTCAAATGCGTTGAACATTCTTTCAAAGATAGTTCAAGCTGAATATTTCAGTTCAGAAATAAAATTGTTGAGAGAATCATGCCCAATAAAAAAGGGTACTCTTAAGTTTCTTTCGCCGTTTTTGGACGACATGGGTATTTTGCGAGTTGGAGGTAGACTCAAGCATGCCTCATGGTCATTCGAAAAACGCCATCCTATTCTACTTCCCAAAGATTCACATTTTACAAAATTACTTTTCATTGATGAACATAAAAGGCTTCTTCATTCAGGTCCCAACCAGTTACTTTCTTCTGTTAGGGACAGGTTTTGGCCCATTTCCGGCCGCAACATTGCTCGCAAAACAGTGCATAGTTGCATAACATGTTTCAGGGCAAAACCCTCTTTTCAAACCCCTATAATGGGTGATCTTCCCAAGGAGCGGGTTACCAAAACGTTTCCCTTCCATTCAACTGGCGTGGATTACGCTGGGCCCTTTCTCCTAAAGGATAGGAAGGGTCGGGGGTGCAAGACGTTTAAGGCTTGGGTTTGCCTCTTTATATGCCTTACAACCAAGGCTATTTATCTGGAGATAGCCACAAGTCTTACTTCCGAAGCATTCATTGCCTGCCTCAAGCGCTTTATAGCTAGAAGAGGCCGGCCCTTGCAATTATTTTCGGATAATGGCACTAATTTCATAGGAGCCAAGAGTGAGTTGGATGCAATTTCAAATTTTTTACTCAATAATGAGGCTGAGCTAGCTTCATTCTGCGCTAACGATCAAATAGTTTGGAAATTCATTCCGGCAAATTCTCCACATTTCGGGGGAATTTGGGAGGCGGGCGTAAAATCAATGAAAGTGCATTTACGCGGAACAATGAAAAACAACATACTCACTTTGAGGAATTTCAAACACTTTTAATTCAAGTAGAGTCAGTATTAAATTCCCGACCACTCTCACCTCTTAGCTCCAATCCCAATGATTTAAATCCCATTACACCAGCTCATTTTATCATCGGCAGACCATTCACTGCATTGCCTGAACCAGACCTGACGGACGTATCTACAAACCGATTGTCTCGTTATCAACATCTTCAGATGATGCACCAGCACCTATGGCATCGCTGGTCCAAAGAATACATGGGAGAGTTGCAGCAACGTCAGAAATGGTTTTCTGACCCTTCACCTAACATACAAATGGGACAATTAGTTTTAATCAAGGACATGCGGTTTCCACCTCTGTGTTGGCCAATAGGCCGTGTGACTGCCATTCATCCAGGACAAGATGGTGTGACTCGCGTAGTGTCAGTGAAAACAGCTCGCGGCGAATACAAACGCGGGGTTAAGAACATTTCACCACTACCGAACATTTAAGCTTTACTTATATTGAAGACTTTTCGTTATTTTCACTACCGAACATTTAAGCTTTACTTATATTGAAGACTTTTCGTTATTTTCACTACCGAACATTTAAGTTTTCACTTATATTGAACACTTTGCGTTATTCTCATAACCATTTTTTTTATCTCATTTATGTATTTTATCTTATTTATATGTATTTCCTTCATTCATTTGTATACTTTATATATGTTGTATATGTACTTGCATAATTTGTGTTGACATATTTGAAATGTATTTCAAGGCGGGGAGCATGTACGCGCCACTCACCCCCAATTTTAATTTGAGTCAGAGCGCATCGTGGATGCGTGCGATCATCACCCCGACTGAGGGAAAGACCAGTACTCATTCGTCTTCAGGGTAGTACACTACATACAATTTTGTCACTATAGCAATAAATACATTAGCATTTATAGTGTTTTTCAATAGTTATTCAGTAAATACAGAACACTTCAAGCGTCAGCTACACCCCTCGAGTTCGAAGACACCAAAATTACCATAATTTTAGCGATTTTGACAGGGATAGAATTATTGCCTATAGAGATATGGGTTTGTCGTATCGCGAAATTGGCCGTAGTGTTAATTGTACGGCAATAACAGTTATGCGAGTGTATCGTGTGTGGACAAACAAAGGTAGAAGAACACGTAGAAGACCAACTGGTCAACCGAGGCGTACCACAGGGCGTTAAGATAAACCCTTTAGACTCCTGGCTCGGCGAGACCGTTTTGCTACTACGCTTCAAATCGCTGACCAATGGTTTGGAGTAGAAGGTAGACTTGTTACTATACGTACCCTATACAGTGTCATTCGAGCCTTTGGACTGGTTTCATTCCGCCCACGACGAGTGCTTCCTTTGACTGCGGACCACTGTCATCAACGTTTGCATTGGTGCAGAGAACGGCAGCATTGGGTGGCAGAATGTCACAATGCAGCATTCAGCGATGAATCGTGATTTTGTTTAGGTATGCATGATAAGATGATAAGACGCCGCCGCGCCGTCGAGAGCGACGAGGTATCGGGTTTGCTGTTAAGAGGCATCTACACAGGACAGTTGAAATAATGGTTTGGGGGGTTATTGCTTATGGTAGCCGATTACCACTTTTGTTTATTCAAGGCAGTATGACAGATGCGCGTTATGTTGATGACATCTTCCAAACCACTTTAGTGCCTTATCTAGATGACCGTTGAAACGCCCTTTTTCAGGAGGACAATGCGCGTCCCCATATTGCTCATCGAACTATGGACTTCCTCCAAGAAGCTAATGTTAATTTTTTGCCATGGCTACTCCGTTCACTGCGTTTAAATCCTGTTAAACATATGTGGGATATGATGGGGAGGAGACTGTCCACTTTGCACCATCCTCCACACACTCTGGCACAGTTAATCCATGAAATTCAAGTTGCTTGGAACGAGGTGCCACAAGCAGACATCTATCATCTCATTTTGTCAATGTCTAGACGTGTACAGGAGTGTTTTCAGCTAGCAGCTAAGGGGTCGCCAAACACATTATTAATTTTTTTTTGATTACATGTCAACAAAAACTCTTGCAAATGTTATCGTTTCATTCCTGATAAAAATGTACCATGTTGCCAAAAAATTTAGTTCCAGAAATGATTCCTTCTGTGTGCAACACTTCTAATGTCACTGAGTATATTTGAGATGTGGACTTATAGAAGGATTCTTAAAATTTCATGTGTGGACAAGTTATCAAACATAGGAGTGCCCAAAAAATTAAAAAGGAACAGAAATAATGTACACCGTAAAACATAGAAAATTATGAAAGAAAAAATTTAGAGAAGAAAGAAAACTGAGGAGCAGCTGAATTAATGAAATATGGAGGAACATACACATTAATAAACATGCTATAAAAGAAACATCGGCACAAAATATATTAGCAGATGAACAGAACAGAAGAATTATTATTAACGGGTTCAGATCAAGGAGATCTATAATTAGTACCGTATATATAGTAAAATAAATGATCCAAAAAATAAGAGCAAATAATCGGGTGAGAATAATAGGAGAATCAAAATATCTCTAGATCCCAATAAAATTAATATGCTCACAGTAACTCGTCTACAGAACACCATACCACAACGAATATAGGATTCAACAGAACAACTGAAGAATTCTAAGAAATTTTAAGGAGATCAAAATAAACAAGGACGTCAAACACGGAGACTGTATTGCCCCAACACTATTCAGTCTTATTCTAGAAGCCATAGTTAGCAAGATAAACTTCATGAACAAAAATATAAATGATAGCAAGGTGTAAAGGATAAAGAGGAAGAATATACTTAGCTAAGAACAAGATTTTCAAAATGCCCTAGCCTTAATCGTAATTCCATGGATTGCAATGCTTTGATGATGATAAGCATGTACTTTTTAAATAACGGTTAATAAAAATTTCTTAAAATATGTTTGAATGGTTTCCTTTAATTAATATGAGTCGATACGAGTATGGCCACTCGAAATAAATTCAAGTTTTAATAGTATTAAGGGGGCGTATTATTTTAAATGAAAGTACACAACTTCAAGAATACCCTTTGAAAATTTCAAATTCATCTGAGCAAAATTTCCGGAGTTACAGAATGCTGAATATCCCTACCTTCGATTTGCTTTGCGGCAACTTCGGGCCAGCGTGCGTGAGCGTAGTGAAAAACGCTCAACACCTGCTCCCCTTTTTTTGCAAATTACTCCGCGATTCAAAAACATATTCCATGGTGTATCACTTTAAGATTTAACAAACAAAAAAGAAATTGAAAATAAAAGTTGTTAATATTTAAACGAGTTTTCATTGTTCACCGCTTTTTTCAGAGGCGGTGAACATTGTAACACAAAAATTATTTGACCGATGTACCTGAAATTTTGCATAGATTTTGTTCAGACATTTACTTAGTGAGGTAACGCTGTCGAGTTATTTTTTGTTTTATGCTTATTTTTTGTTTAACAATAATATAATATATCCTAATTTTCGCACCCTTTTACAAAATAATTCGTTATTTTGACTTATGAGTGATACTAAAATCTCAAAAATTGTTAAAACTAAAAAATCGCGACAGCACTACCTCAAGAAAGTCGTAAGCTAATAAAATCTTTTATATATTTTTTTTTTCACATGATCCAGTGACGAGTTCTGATGTCCACCGTAAAATGCAGTTTTTGGAGGTATCTGTAAAATTTGGAACTATTGGCTTATTTTTAAATATTTTGCCTCGTCATTTGTATTAAATATTCTTCTTAATTTAAAAATAAAATAATGCTATAAGCCACAGTTTCAAAAAAATTAACAAAATGTTGATTTCAAACCAGTTTTAAGATTACTTTTTTTGGATATTCTGTTTATTTTTTAAAAAGTTTCTTGCAAATTGTATTATACAATTTAACTGCCCAGTATTTTTCTCCAACAGAGCACATTAAACCACTTAAAAGTTAATAGTGATACTATTTGCTTCATTTTGATACTAAAATTAATTTAAGAGGAATATCTTAAAATTTATATCGCAATTACCGTACGGATGAATTTACAACTTTAAAATAATAAAAATATTTTACTAATAAACTGTGAAACATGGTAATTGCCATGCTTCGTCCTAGCTTCGTGCTTAATGCTTTATTACAACTGTAATAAGCATTAAAGTTCAAGTCAGACAAAGCGGAAGTCGAAATATACGACATTCGTTAGGAAATTATTATTTACACTCATTTATAGGCATGCTAATAATGTTTTGCAAGGTCCACCATGTTACATAGCGAATCGAAAGCAAGCCATGTGAATATGTGGTTTAATAATAGAAATATGATACTGACCAATGGCAAAAAGGAATGTGACATTTATCAGTATTAATTATTTCAGTTAAGGGTCAGGTCTTGCAGACCTTTAAACAAAAGTGCATAATTGTTAGTTTTGTACCAATAGCGATAAAAAGTCGTATTACGCGAATTCGTGCAATAACATTGCACAGCTAATTTTACCCCTGTGAAGTTAAAGTCTCATTTAACAGTGCAGTTGATGACAGTGGCGGAACTAGAAATTTGCCTAAGGGGGGGATGAAAAACACCAAGCAAAAGACATTAAAAAGGGCAAGACATAAATAATAATGGTGTAAATTTCATAAATTTTGGAACTTCTAGGGAGGGGGGTACTTTAGAGGACGCTTTGATAGGTTTGGTACTGGTACTGTTTAGTTAGTGTATAAGTAGTTTCTAAGTACTCATCCATTATCTTAGTTGGGAAAGCAACCATTTATAGATTTTTAAAACAACGAAAGCAAGGATTTTTTTATAGTAGCACCAAAAAGTCAACAGAAACACAATTCTAGCAAATAAATGACATTTTAAAATAAACAATTGACAGAAAAGCGCATTCAATAATAAATTAGATACCTACTGTGTACAAACTCGTAACAGATATTAATAGTGACGCAATTTTGACAAACATAATATAGACTAAAAGCTGGGATAGGTAAAATTTGCTAATTATTTTAGGCACCGTAGATAACATAATATGAGTCTATAGCATAATATGAGCAGTATGCTGTCGATATTCAGTAGCACATGCATCGACAGTGGAGAATCAAACTTTCCACCAACGGACGGAAAAAAATAAATCAAATTATTTTTTAACCCCCCTTAAGACACCTAAAATGTCCTCACTACCAGAATTCAATTTTTTACACTCTATGTGATTGAAAAATAAGACTCAGCGCAATTTTCCCTATTTCATAGACTTCAAAATAGATCAAATCAAGTTTTTTATAGATTATAAATAAATTGAAATAATAGAGTCCTTTACTTTAGCTTTAGAACATTCAAAAAGGGGAGAAAAACATTCAAACCTTCAAAAAAAAACGTTTTTTGCATTTTTGAAAGTGATAATAGTGATAAGCATTACGAAAAAATTTGAAAAAGATTAGAAATATAGCGTTTGATAAAGTATACAAAATAAGACAAAATTAGACAGGCTGCCGTCTCAAAAATATTATACGCTTTTTTTCAAAAAAAAATAAATCAAGTTTTATCAGTTTATGTACATTCAACCTGCAGCTGTATAAAAAATAGACATGTTTTGTAAAGGTCTCAACTATGCGTGTGAATTTTTTGAAATTTTAAAATTGATTGCAGCCCATCTAAAAAAATAAAAACGAAAAATTACGTTTTTGGTGGAGGGGACGGAGTGGTGGATTAAAATTGCTCTGAGTCTTATTTTTTAATTACATAGAGTGTAAAGAAGCTAGATTCTGGAGTGAGGGCATTTTGTCTGTCTTAACGGGGGTACCCTTTAATTTATTTATCCCGTCCATAAATGGAAAGTTTGATTTTCCACTGTCGACGCATGTGCCACTGAAAATGGACTGCATAGTACTCGATATACATATCGATGACATACGCTATGTTTTCTTTATGATTCAAATGATCAGCAAATTTTACCTATTTATCCCGGCGTTTAGCCTATAAAGAAGCATGGGCTAAAATCTGTGGGTTATATATAATTTATCTGCCTGCCTTGTTTTTCTCCAGCTTCTCTTGGTCTTACACGTTTTCTTGGTCCTGGCGGTACCTAATTTAATAGTTGCTTTGTTTGTCTATTTTCTGTGATCCTCTGTACATTACCGTACCATATAAGTTCTCTTCTAGATTTTTTTGCATATCTTCGCCAAATGTCCATTTCTGTGGATTTTAGCATATATGTACTCTGTTGGAAATGGCCTCCACAGAAAATAGTCTAGCGGTGTTAAATCGCACTATCTTAAAGGCTGTAAATTGGCCTCCATTGCACCATAAACATGAAACTATGCCTTTACCAAATGTTTCCTTTAATAAATCAATTGTTGCACGAGCTGTGCAACATGTTGCGTCGTCTTGTTGAAACCACAGCTCCTGTACATCATGGTTGTTCAATTGAGGAATGAAAAAGTCAATAATCATGGCTCTATAGTGGTCACAACTGTAACTTTCTGGCTAGCATCGTTTATGAAGTATGTAGTACCGACCAATGATTCCACTATCCCATAAAGCACACCAAGTAGTCAGTTTTTCTAGATATAATGATGTCTCAACATACACTTAGGATTATCTTTATTCCAAATATGGCAGTTTTGTTTATTGATGTAGCCATTGAACCAAAAGTGAGATTCATCGCTAAACAAAATTCGCTTAGGAGAATCGGGATCAACGGCAATCTCGTTTTGGACCCATTCACCGAATCTACGCCTTGCTAAGTGATCGTGTAGCTTCAATTCTTGCATTAGTTGGATTTTAGTAAGCATACAAATCAAGATGTTTACAAGAAATATCCCATGAAATAGATGGACACATATCCAAGAGCTGTGTACGATAACTGATATACTGATTCGGGTCTTTCTCTATGCTATGCTTTAAAAAAGAAGCAACTTCTTTTGTACACACTGCCCAATGTCTTTGTGAATGCGTATTATCAACTAGAGTAAACTTGGTGAGTAAACGTTCCATGGTTAATCGAATTAATTGCTCTGATGGACGATTATGTTGACCATAAAATGGACGTACTTCACAATACGTAGGTATTTCGAACAGAACCATGATTTTCAAAATAAATTTGCACAATTTGGAAGCGTTGTTCAGGCGCTAGTCTATTCATGCTCAAATGCTAAACCAAATTAAACATAAATCACTTGACAGCTGTCATAGTGGTCGCCAGTTAAAAACATCCATTTTATTATTGTATTTAGAAATTACATACCTGGACTAATCAAAAACTCTAAACATGTTATTTTCTTACTTAAGTAATATTTCCCTGAAGTATGTCAGTGTTTCGGAAATTTAATGTTATTGTTAAACCCATTAGTTAAAATTTTTGGTTAAAAATCAGTTTCTGGGGATCGTTACGCGTGGCATCATCTGACGCTGTACAAACCCCAAAGAAAATTTAATTCGATTTGATTAATATTCTTTGAGCTTTGTTCAATGAAATAAAAGCGACAAGATTCGATATTAAAATTTCAGCAGCGAGAAAAGCCAAAAAAAATCTGCCATTCGTTTAGCAATTCGATTCATTTTTCCTAAGCTGAGCCGTCCCACTTTTAGTCCAGGGTAATAAGGCAAAAAAAATACCCTATTCGTGACACTTCTACAGCCAGGGTACTGAAGCGTTTTTTCGACAGATAATACCTATAAGAACCAATATTGTAAGTATTTCCTACCCTACGTAGGATCTGGCAGCCATTTTTATTTATAAACAATTTAGTGTCAAAACGGCCCTTTTTCCTTTTTTTTAAATCAATGGAAAACAGTGAAACATGGATTTTTTAGTAAAAACATCTTCGAGAGCATGAAAAAAGCTTTAAAATGAAATATTATAAAGGTTGATATACTAATTTATTGTTAATATAATTGCAAAAAAAGTCGAATTTGTAAAAAAATTAATTTTGCAATAACTGTTGTAAAAATTAGCCAACAGCTTTGAAGCTTTTGTCAAATGAGGGCTCTTTGGTGCTTAATAAGTGACAAAAATTTCAAAGCGATTCATTCAATTGTTTAAATTTTATTCAAATTGTTTATCTCAGAGAGCTTTTTTTGCAACATAAGTCAGAAAAAATTTTATAACCATTCTACAGGAGTCAAATGAAAGAGCTTGAGCTAAACTTTCAAATTGTTTTAAAAAAAGTGAATGAAAAATGGATTTATTAGTAATAAATAGTTATGCAAAAGTATCGTCAATTTTTCCTTATAAACTTTTGAATAAGTATTTTCAAAAAGATCTATTTTTATACCGTGTTTTAGGTGCACAACTACCAAGTAATGTTATGTATATAATAATTGATAAAAAATATGTATTACTAATAAATGCACTTTTTATTCACTTTTTTTAAATCACTTTGAAAGCTTAGCTCATGCTGTTTTATTTGACACCAGTAAAAAGGTTCTAACATAATTTGTTTCTGACTTACGTTATTGGAAAAAAAGAATGTGTGTGTACTTTGTACGCACGTAAGAAGGTATTCTTCTATTATATAATAGGTAATTTAAACGAAGTAAATATACTTAACAGGTTATTTGTATTTTATTTAAAAATCCAACTAACTTTCTTATCTACCACTTTCAAAAAATTTTATTAAAACAACCAAAAATAAAAAAAAAATATGAATAGCCCAGGATTTGAACCCGCGTCATTCCAATTTCAGAGCTAACGCATTACCAACTACTCCAGCGAGGTCCTTGTAATTGACATGTAAGTTTCGGATATAATTAAACAACACGGCGACATATAGTGTAAAAATGTTATGCTTATATAATATTTTATTATTTTACTACAGAGAAACACAAATCCAAAAACACAAGAATTATAATAAATAATGCATTTCCTAAAAACATTAATATATTATCTTAATGACTTATTTGCACGGTTACAGATACATACATACCTATCTTGAAAGATTAGCAATGAACTACATACTGTCTGTGTACATACTGTCTGCGCAGGCGCGCAGATTTATGTACAATTTTACCCTCAATCGAATCGCGCCTAAAGAAGAATATCTTCAAAAAATCTCTCTGTGATAAACAATTTGAATAAAATTTAAACTTAAACAATTGAATGAATGTGAAATTTTTGTCACATATTAAGAACTAAAGAACCCTCATTTGACAAAACTTTCAAAACTTTACACGGCTTTACACTAATTTTTGTAGTAGTTATTGCAAAATTATTTTTTTGCAATTTCGACCCTTTTTCACAATTATATTAACAATAAATGAGTATATTAACCTTGATAATATGCCATTTTAAAGCTTTTTCCATGCTCTCGAAGATTTTTGTATTAAAAAAAAAACCATAAGTTTCACTGTTTTCCATTGATTTGAAAAAAAAAAGGAAAAAAGGCCGTTTTTTGACACTATAATATTTTGTTTATAAATAAAAATGACCACCAGATCCTACGCAGGAATTAGTTACAATTTGTTATTATAGGTACTATCGGTCGAAAAAACGTTTCAGCACCCTGGCTGTTGAAGTGTTATGAGTTATGGAAAAACCTTATTACCCTGGACTATTTTGGAATCTGTTTTAAGCGACTTTAATGAAATTAACATTTATTCAAAAGTTGCGTTGCGTGTGGATGCTGCATATATTTTCGACTGGAAGTTCATTTGTCAATTCTAATAACACTAAATCTTTTAACGATATAGTTAAAACTGTGCATGTGTTGATTTAACGAGTTTAATCATACACTTGCTGGTTTAAAAAAATATATATCTACCGCACGTGTTGAAAATATTGGGAGACAATGATAACTTTTAGTATACTCGCAACATTGTTACGGGTCAAGTTTATTGTATTTTTATTACACATATATTTTCAAAAGTTATGCATCACCTAAAATTATACTTATTTTCATAGTTCATTTTTTCATGAATAGATAACAGACTCCTCTAATTTTTTTTAGTATTTTAGATTTTTCTTAGGTATTTACACAGTTGGGTAAAGGTTTACTCAAACTTCTTTTTTGAACTTATACCGCGTGAAAGAAAAGATGTTTTTCTGATGTTAAGATTGAGACGCTCTGTAGGGGACAAGGTATAAGTGTGGGTATACATCGAAATCTTATGTTTGTAGTTTGTAGTCTTGTTTTGTGAACATTTTGTTTTTTGAGTGTCTCCGATATCTTTTGAAACAAAGAAAATATACGATTTTATTCTTTAACGTGACGTGTTTTAACTGAAACAAAACTAAATTAACAATAAAAAATAACAGTCAACAAAACTTTACAGAAAGCACATACCGTTTACAAATCTGATCGATACTTTAAAAATTATATGTCGACTAAGTGAATGGTATGCACAGCGCAATTTAAGAGAGACGAGATTGTTTAATGGAGACTCTGTAATGTTTTGGGGTGGAGTTTCGTTGAAACTAAGCACGGATTTGGTGTCTATATGGAGGTTCTTTAAATAGCGGGAGTTATATTGCACATATTTCCTTTCATTGAACATGCAGGGCCCCCGTAAGGGCTACTGGCGGCTGTGTGCCAAAAAGGATTTTGGCGCACCTTTGGGCATTTTGGTTCATGTTTATTTATTTATTTCTTTGAAGGTAGGTAGGTATTTTGGTAGGTGCTTGAAATAAGGCAAAAAACAACTTTGGAATTTGACGAATAAGAACGTATTTTTCATGAGCTTCAATTTTGGTTTTACTAGGTCTATAGACTTCATGAATATACCAGTTTTTTTCGTTTTTTTATAAGCTACATTTTTTAACAATATTTTTTTGATAAAATACTTAGTTTGTGAGTTATTTGTGAAAAACCGCCTAAAAACGTGTTTTTTATGTTGACAAATAAACATTTTCACTCGAAAATAATTCAAAAAGTATTGATTTAGTCACAAAACAAAGGTTGCTTAGAATTAGTCGAGTTTATCCATTTCCGGACTTATTTTAAACCTATATTTTTTCACCCCGAAGAAGGGGTCAAATTCACCCCCAAGCATAAGCAACCAACGGCTTTAAGTTCAACTTTGAAGTGAAGGGAAGTATAACCTACATCCACATTTTCATGCAATTCGGTGTGGTGACCCTGAAAATTACACGGTATCGCCGTATTTCACGTTCATTTACTGGGCTATAGGTACAATACAAAAATAAAAAATAGCTTAATTTGCAGTAGCGATATTTTTCGAGACTTTGCTGTTGCAAATTCATTAATTACATCGCTAAAATTTATACCATCAAAAATTTCTTGTTCAATTGCTAATACACACAACCAAACTTACATGGAACCACCTGATAGTTCTTATTATTTCGTGCAAATTTAAAAAAACGAACAAACGAAGTCAAACAATATTTATTTTAAAGCAATTTAATAACAAATACATAACAATTAAATAAAACAATAAAGTATTTAACAAACAAATTGAAATTAGTTGTTTTAAAGTCAATAGCATAAAAAATTTCAATGTAAAACGAATAATGTTTAAATTGTTTTTATTTATTATTTTTGTTTTTTTTTGTAGTCAGTGTTATCACCTCTAGTCCTTATGCAAGCTTCAGTTTGCGTGGGCACGCTCCTAATCAAATTATCAACATTTTGCTGCGGTAGGTTGCTCCATCCTTCAAGAGCAGCTTTTACTAGCCGTGAGGTGTTTTGTTGGATTATTCTGGCGAGCTCTAATTTTTCTAATTTTTCTTTTGAGCATATCCCACAAATTCTCTATAGGGTTAAGCTCGGGTGATTAAGCAGGCTACTCCAAACAAGGGACACCTTCTACTTCAATGATGTCTCTAGTCACTCTAATGGTATGTGGAGGTCCATTATTATGTAAGAAAATTTAATTTTCTCCTGTTGCACCTCTGCAGAGCCTAACCTATGGTTATCAACATACCTATGAGAAGTTAAAGTTGTTTGCATGAAAATTAAATGAGTTTTTGTACGGATCACAGTTCCTCTCCAGAATATTACACTTCCTCTTGTATATTCGTGAACAGATCTGACAGCTTTCATTCTTGCTTATCTTCGTCCACCTCTATGTACACGATTTCGTGGGTCATCTGATTTTACACAAATCCTGACTTTTTCTGAAAATAGCATATTTCGTCAATTTCCAATGTCTTGGTGGTGAAAACACCAATTTAGGCGATCAATCTTCTGCTGCCTGTATAACTCGAGAACTCATAACTGTCTCCTGCTGTATACTTCTTGGCACGAACTATTCTTCTTATCGTTTCAACTGAAAGAGTTACAACTGTAGCTTCCAAAAGCTGCCTTTGGAGCTGCAGGTGAGAAATGGTTGGGTGTCTTCCAGCTGAATGGACAATTAAACGATCGCGGCGAGCCGTTGTTACTTTTTGGTAACTTTCCCTTGCTTTATTTTTGAGTTTTCCTAGTCCTGTTAACTAGCATAGGTTTTGGACAGAACGCCCTGTGTTACGCCTAGCTCTAGAGCTTTGTCCCTCTGAGAACATTACTTGCTCCACAAGACCAATAATCTTTCCCCGTTTTAAGTTCTATAACCCCATATGACGCATATTTTCGTTTTTGGTCGCAAAAGTTAGTTTATTTATTTTCGTTAGGAATATTTCTTAAATAATTGCCCTTAAATGATTTTTAACTTTGGAAAAGATCGCTCGCTAAAAGCTACAGATTAGGCAATGTCAAAAGAATTCTTAGTGAAATGCTTACGTTTGGAAGGGTGTAAATTGTTTTCAAATATATATTGTAAAATATTTAAGGGGTCAGTATCATCAAATGATACCTTGACTTTAACGCTTTAATTTCAAAACAAATGATTGGAGTCTACATCCTTGTTATCCTGATCTGTCAGTAATTCTTCAAGAACAAAACAACGTTTTAAAAGATCACTGTCACTTAATATAAATATGTTTCGTGTGTATCTACTTATACCTAATCCTATTTAACCTCTTAACTTTTGTTTTAAAATTAATTTTTTTATCAATTTTTGACCCTGGGTTTTGGCGCCCCTAAATGATGGCGCCCGTGTGCATTGCACACTTTGCACATATGGTAGCGGGAGCCCTGTGAACACGTTGTTATTTTCGCAGTATATATAGGAAATAATTTCATCTTAGTGTATTATCAATATTTGTTGTATCATAAATCTTAGTGTATTATAAATCTTAGTGTATTGTAAGTATTATAAGGCATAGCATGTATCGCATGTCGTCAGTTAAAACACATATTAAAAAATAAAACCCTCCAGTTTCTTTGTTATTACAGATATCAGAGAAACTAAAAATGAAAATGTTTACAAAATATGAGGCTACAAAATAATTTCTACGTATACCCACCTTTGTACCTTTTCCTCTCTACAGGGTGTCTGAAACTTTTACTTCAGTTAAAACACATGTTGAAGAATAAAATGGCCAATTTCCTTTCCTTCTAAATTTATCAGAGACATTCAAAATACAAAATATCCACAAAACATAAGGCCATAATACGATTTCGATGCATACTCACATTTGTACCTTATTCTCCCTACAGGTTGTTTCAAATATAACATAAGAAAAATATTTCTTTTCTTGCACCCAGTATAAGTACAAAGAAGAAAATATAAAATAAAGATCCCATTTTTTTATTCAGTTGCAATACGAAGGCAAAACCGTCTTATTTTCCACTTAGAACAGGGAGCGCAAGCCAGCACTTTGAATCGACGATTTTCGACTCTTTTGGAGTCATCTTCGGAGAGGCGTAGGCTTGCTGCTCTCTGCTCGAAGTGACAAAACCACGAAAGGTTATCCCCGCATTGCAACTGACGTTAATGGAGTAGGTGACTATCGTCATCTAGCCACTGAAAGGCACATTTTCAACCTAATATAAACATGGCCAGGCTGAGAGTTGTTTAAAGGGCCCTTTTGCATGTTAATGGTAAGCTGAAGTCATTTTTAGTCAGTTTATTGCTTTTGCTTTGCTTATCACCTAAAATTATGCTTATTTTCATAGTTCATTTTTTCATGAATAGATAAGAGATTCCTTTAATTTTTTTTAGTATTTTAGATTTTTCTTTGGTATTTACACAGTTGGGTAAAGGTTTACTCAAACTTCTTTTTTGAACTTATACCGCGTGAAAGAAAAGATATGTTTTTCTGATGTTAAGTTTGAGACGCTCTGTAGGGGACAAGGTATACGTGTGGTGGGTATACATCGAAATCTTATGTTTGTAGTTTGTAGTCTTATGTTTTGTGAGCATTTTGTTTTTTGAGTGTCTCCGATATCTTTTGAAACAAAGAAAATATACGATTTTATTCTTTAACGTGACGTGTTTTAACTGAAACAAAACTAAATTAACAATAAAAAATAACAGTCAACAAAACTTTACAGAAAGGCACATACCGTTAACAAATCTGATCGATACTTTAAAAATTATATGTCGACTAAGTGAATGGTATGCACAGCGCAATTTAAGCCCGACCGCACATCAAAGAAATATGAAACGTAAATTACGTTTCATGGAAATAAACCACTGCTAAACAAATATACGTCCGACCATTTATGAAACTCTCCGAAAATAAAAATGTGTCATGAGCATGAATCACACTCGTTTCATTGGTAGGCGGACTTTGAGATTTATTTAGCAGTGTTTTAGTTTCATGAAACATGTTTTTCGTTTCATGCTTCATGTTTTTCGTTTCATGTTTCTTTGGTGTGCGGCTTGGCTTAGAGAGACGAGATTGTTTAATGGAGACTGTGTAATGTTTTGGGGTGGAATTTCGTTGAAACTAAGCACGGATTTGGTGTCTACCTGGAGGTTCTTTAAATAGCGGGAGGTATATTGCACATATTTTCTTTCATTGAAGACGTTGTTCTTTTCGCAATATATATAGGAAATAATTTCATCTTAGTGTATTATCAATATTAGTTGTATCATAAATCTTAGTGTATTATAAATCTTAGTGTATTGTAAGTATTATAAGGCAAAAGGCATAGCCTCCTTACGTATCGCATGTCGTCAGTTAAAACACATATTAAAGAATAAAACCCTCCAGTTTCTTTGTTATTACAGATATCAGATAAACTAAAAATGAAAATGTTTAAAAAGTATGAGGCTACAAAATCATTTCGACGTATACCCACCTTTGTACCTTTTCCTCCATACAGGGTGTCTGAAACTTTTACTTCAGTTAAAACACATGTTAAAGAATAAAATGGCCAATTTTCTTTCCTTCTAAATTTATCAGAGACATTCAAAATACAAAATATCCACAAAACATAAGGCTATAATACGATTTCGATGCATACTCAAACTTGTACCTTATTCTCCCTACAGGCTGTTTCAAACATAACATAAGAAAAACATTTCTTTTCTTGCACCCAGTATAAGTACAAAGAAGAAAAAATAAAATAAATAGTCCATTTTTTTTATTCAGTTGCAATACGAAGGTAAAACCGTCTTATTTTTCACTTAGAACAGGGAGCGCAAACCAGCACTCTGAATCGACGATTTTCGACTCTTTTTGGAGTCATCATCGGAGAGGCGTAGGCTTGCTGCTCTCTGCTCGAAGTGACAAAACCACGAAAGGTTATCTCCGCATTGCAACTGACGTTAATGGAGTAGGTGACTAGCGTCATCTAGCCACTGAAAGGCACATTTTCAACCTAATATAAACATGGCCAGGCTGAGAGTTGTTTAATGGACCCTTTTGCATGTTAATGGTAAGCTGAAGTCATTTTTAGTCAGTTTATTGCTTTTGAGTTTTAAGAGGTTAGTTCAGTTATTTTTATTGTTTTTTCTTTTGCTAGGGTGTTCCGGTAGTACAATAATTGTATGTGTTTATCGATCCTGGGGCTTTGAAGCAGTTGTAATAGAAGTACATTTATATTTACATGTATTTAGCAGTTTTATATTTGACATTTAACCACTTGACATTTTGACAAAATTTAAGGAAGGTTTCAGTGTGTTTATCCAGGCAAATGGTTTGTTATTGAAGGAAAAAAGGAAGGTAACAGATTTTATTTTATTTTATGGAAGAAAAAAGAGGAAGCAAGGTACAATTTAGGTTGGGTTAAATGGGTCTAAAAAGGGGACTAAAATAACAAGTTTTTATATTTATGTGAAGGAAACAGCTGGTTGTGGTTTATTTTTTTTTTCTTTATTTCGTTGATTTAACGAGTTTAATCATACACTTGCTGGTTTAAAAAAATATATATATATATATATATATATATATATATATATATATATATATATATATATATATATATATGTATATATATGTATATATATATATGTATATATATATATATATATATATATATATATATATATATATATATAATGCTACCGCACGTGTTGAAAATATTAGGAGACAATGATAACTTTTAGTATACTCGCAACATTCTTACGGGTCAAGTTTATTGTATTTTTATTACACATATATTTTCAAAAGTTATGCATCACCTCAAATTATGCTGATTTTCATAGTTAATTTTTTCATGAATAGATAGAGATTTCTCTAATTTTTTTAGTATTTTAGATTTTTCTTTGGTATTTACACAGTTGGGTAAAGGTTTAGTCAAACTTCTTTTCTGAACTTATACCGCGTAAAAGAAAAGATATGTTTTTCTGATGTTAAGTTTGAGACGCTCTGTAGGGGACAAGGTATAAGTGTGGGTATACATCGAAATCTTATGTTTGTAGTTTGTAGTCTTACGTTTTGTGAACATTTTGTTTTTTGAGTGTCTCCGATATCTTTTGAAACAAAGAAAATATACGATTTTATTCTTTAACGTGACGTGTTTTAACTGAAACAAAACTAAATTAACAATAAAAAATAACAGTCAACAAAACTTTACAGAAAGGCACATACCGTTAACAAATCTGATCGATACTTTAAAAATTATATGTTGACTAAGTGAATGGTATGCACAGCGCAATTTAAGAGAGACGAGATTGTTTAATGGAGACTCTGTAATGTATGGGGTGGAATTTCGATGAAACTAAGCACGGATTTGCTGTCTACATGGAGGTTCTTTAAATAGCGGGAGGTATATTGCACATATTTTCTTTCATTCAACACGTTGTTCTTTTCGCAGTATATATAGGAAATAATTTCATCTTAGTGTACTATCAATATTAGTTGTATCATAAATCTTAGTGTATTATAAATCTTAGTATATTGTAAGTATTATGAGACATAGCCTCCTTACGTATCGCATGTCGTCAGTTAAAACACATATTAAAGAATTAAATCCTCCAATTTCTTTGTTATTACAGATATCAGAGAACCTAAAAATGAAAATGTTTACAAAGTATGAGGCTACAAAATAATTTCGACGTATACCCACCTTTGTGCCTTTTTCTCCCTACAGGGTGTCTGAAACTTTTACTTCAGTTAAAACACATCCATCCATCCAATGGCACTACAGCCCAAATCGAGCCTTGGCCTCCTTCAATAAGCTTCTCCAATCATTTCGATTTACCGCTGTTCTCTTCTATGAACGCGTTCCCAGAAAGTTCCTGGCATCCTCATCGACTTCGTCTTCCCATCTCTTTTTAGGTCTTCCAACAGGTCTTCTTCCCTGCATTCTTGCATTCAGCAATTTTCTGGGGATTCTATTCTCATGCATGCGGACCACGTGCCCTGCCCACCGTAATCTCTGCAGTTTAGTGTGTTGTGCTAGAGTTGGTTCGCTATATTGCTCGTATATTTCTCTATTATACCTAATTCGCCAGTTGTTATTTTCACTTATTGGGCCCAGTATCCTACGTAATACTTTTCTTTCAAACACATCTAATGCATTGGTAGATTTCTGTGTCACCACCCAGGTCAGTTAAAACACATGTTAAAGAATAAAATGGCCAATTTTCATTCCTTCTAAATTTATCAGAGACATTCAAAATACAAAATATCCACAAAACATAAGGCTATAATACGATCTCGATGCATACTCACACTTGTACCTTATTCTCCCTTTAGGTTGTTTCAAACATAACATAAGAAAAATATTTCTTTTCTTGCACCCAGTATAAGTACAAAGAAAAAAATATAAAATAAAGATCCCATTTTTTTATTCAGTTGCAATACGAAGGCAAAACCGTCTCATTTTTCACTTAGAACAGGGAGTGCAAACCAGCACTCTGAATCGACGATTTTCGACTCTTTTGGAGTCATCTTCGGAGAGGCGTAGGCTTGCTGCTCTCTGCTCGAAGTGACAAAACCACGAAAGGTTGTCCCCGCATTGCAACTGACGTTAATGGAGTAGGTGACTAGCGTCATCTAGCCACTGAAAGGCACATTTTCAACCTAATATAAACATGGCCAGGCTGAGAGTTGTTTAATGGACCCTTTTGCATGTTAAAGGTTGAAGAAGTTGTAATAGAAGTACATTTACATTTACATTTATTTAGCAGTTTTATATTTGACGTTTAACCATTTGACATTTTGACAAAATTTAAGGAAGATTTCAGTGTGTTTATCCAGGCAAATGGTTTGTTATTGAAGGAAAAAAAGGACGGTAACAGATTTTATTTTATTTTATGGAGAAAAAAAGAAGAAACAAGATACAATTTAGGTTGGGTTAAATGGGTTTAAAAAGGGGACTAAAATAACAAGCTTTTATATTTATGTGAAGGAAACAGCTGGTTCTGGTTTATTTTTTTTTCTTATAAACTGTTAAATCAAAATTAATATTTGTATGTAAAAAAAAGGATTTAAATTTATTTTGATATTACATTCTCTATAGTTATCTAGTGTTTTATTTGAACTGTCATGTCTCATGCTCTAAATCTAACCAACTAATTAAAAAATAATAATTTTGACTGAGAAATAGTTGTGGTACTTTGGTGACGGTTGGCGATAAACATTATTATTATCCTAAATATACATTAAAATAATCCTTAAAACATTAGTATACAGAGTGTTTCATTAATAATTGTCCATATAGTAACTGGAGAAACCTTAGCACAAAATACGAAGATTTAACCTAAAACACTTAAATAAAATGTGGTTCCTTACTGAGTTACAGGGTGGTTTATCTAAAAATTTAAAAACTGTTTTTGCTTAGCATTTTAAAACTATTCGACGTATCCTTTTCATACTTGGCAGAAAGTGCAACTACTGGACATTCTACTAAATTATGATAAACAAACGTTTCTAGCTCCTACCAGAGGCGTACGACAGGGGATGGTAAATGGTTGACCCTTCTCAAATTCTACGCCACTGGAGGAATTACTATTTTAGTACCATTTTTAGATTTTACAACACTTTCTACGTAAATAATATACTTTTCATTAATAACGATAAAGTCATTAGTTTTTGAGATATTTGAAGTTAAATATGAAACGGCACAGTTATTTTGATTAATTTATGATATGATTCATATGATTAAAATTTAAAAATTATTTGTACCCAGTACTTTAAAACTATTTGACGTATCCTTTTCATACTTGGTAGAAAGTGTAGGTACTGTACACCCTACTAAATTAAGATAAATAACCGTTTCTAGCTAGTAGCAGAGACATACGACAGGGGATAATGGCTGTTTGACCCTTCCCAAATTCTACACCATTGACGAAATTGTTATTTTAGTGTAATTTTTTGATTTTGCAATAGTTTTTATGTAAATAATATACTCTTCATTCGTAACGATAAAATGATTAGTTTTCGAGATATTTGAAATTAAAAATGAAGCGACACAATACACTGATCAAAATAACCGTGTCGTTTCATTTTTAACTTCAAATATCTCGAGAACTAATGACTTTATGGTTACGAATGAAGAGTATATTATTTTCATGGAGAGTATTGGAGAATCCAAAAATTTTACTAAAATAGCAATTTCGCCAGTGGCGTAGAATTTGGAAAGGGTCAACCATTCACTTTCCCCCGTCGTACGCCTCTGGTAATAGCCAGAAACATTTGTTTAACATAATTTAGTAGTTTGTACAGTATCTATACTTCCTGCCAAGTATGAAAACGATACGAAGAATAGTTTTAAAATGCTGAGCAAAAATAATTTTTAAATTTTTAGAAAAACACCCTGTAACTCAGTAAGGAACCACATTTTATTTAAGTGTTTTAGGTTAAATCTTCGTATTTTGTGCTAAGGTTCCTCCAGTTACTATATGGACAATTATTAATGAAACACCCTGTATTCTTTTTAGAAATAATTTCCACCAAGGGTCGTCCATTATTTATTTCATCGTCCTCATCCATTATCTTTTTACCTATTGCAAAATCCTCATGTTCATTTATTTTATGCAGCAGTATATTTTAAATATATACTAGTAAAAACAACATAACTATAACTTATATCTACTTTAATCTGTTATGTCAGCACGGAGCGTCTACTATATGCCATATGCAGCCAGAAAACTTAAAACCCTATCAGTTTGGGTATAATATTGTTGGTCAGGATTTGTATACGTAATATACATAAATGTGACAGGTCTATTAACCCACTGGGAGGTATCATAACCAATATATTATGTCAAGCTGCGTTTACAGGATTTTCGCCAAATCATTGTGTAAATAAAGCGCCTCGTGCGCGTAAAGATGGAGTTAACATGCTAATGGTATGATATTTTTATAGGATGATTCCCTCTTTAGAGAAATAAGGTCGATTTAAAAACATGCTCTATGAAGTAATAACTGAAATAAAAGAGAGGCCATTAAGAGAAAAACATTTTCAGTATTTTCTAAGGAAAAATAAAATCAAGAACAAAATTATAATCTTCTTGATGTGCCTATCCGTGACGAATGTTGGCGATCATTATGGCAATTTTCACTTTATCTGCAGCAACGCGGAAAAGCTGCACAGATGTTGTGTTGAACCAGGTTCTGAGGTTCTTTAACCAGGATGTTCTTCTTCTTCCTGGACCTCGCTTTCCAAATATTTTCCCTTGCAGGATGGCTTGTATGAGGGCATATCTGGATTTATTTCGCATAATGTGTCCAAAGTATTCCAACTTTCGAGATTTGATGGTGGTTAGTACTTCTCGGTTCTTCCCCATTCTTCTAAGAACCTCCTCATTTGTGACCCGATCAGTCCCTGGGATTTTAAGAATTCTCCGATATAGACACATCTCAAATGCTTCCAATTTTTGGCTCACATCCTCGTTCAAGGTCCACGATTCAACACCATAGAAAAGGACAGAGAAGACGTAACATCTCAGCATTCATACTTTTATACCAAGAGAAAGGTTGTGGCTCTTGAAAAACGCCCCCACACGGTTGAAGATTGATCTAGCTTTTCCGATGCGCACTCTAATTTCTTGGTTGTTGGTCCATTCTTCATTTATTATGGTACCGAGGTAGTTGTAGCACCTCACTCTTTCTACAGGTGTTTGGTTGATATAGAGTTGACCTTCTGTTATCTTTTTCTTGCTGACGATCATAAGCTTTGTTTTCTTTACGTTTATATTGACATATTGTTGACTGTAATACGTGATTTTGTCCATGAGGACTTGTAGGTCTTCTAGGTTGTCCGCAAATACTATGGTGTCATCTGCATACCTGATATTATTTAGCCAGTAGCTGTTTAGTAGAATACCTTTTTCAGTTTCGTGTAAAGCTTTGATAAATATTCTTTCAGAGTAAAGATTGAAAATTAGGTGGGACAAAATGCAGCCTTGCCTCACTACACGAATAATTTTGACATATTCGGTGAGTTCACCGTCAACTCTGAGGTTTGCAGTCTAATTCCAGTAAAGGTTTCTAATTATTTTCAGATCTTACTTGTTAATACCTGCTTCTTTTAGTATTTGCATCATCTTGGCGTGTTGTACTCGATCAAACGCCTTCTCGTAATCAACCAGACATACGTATACGTCACAATTTACGTCTCTGCATCTCTGGAATAAGACTTTTATTGAAAACAAAGCCTCTCTCGTACCAACAGCATTTATGAACCCGAACTGGTTGGGCGAAATTTGACTTTCACATAGCTTGTAAATTCTCGTATGGATTACCTTTAGGAACAATTTTAGGAGATGACTCATCAGGCTTATCGTATTGTATTCTTCGCACTTTTTGGCTCCTGTTTTTTTTTTTGGAAGTGCAATAAACTCAGACTTCAGCCGTTCTGTTGGTATTTGTCCAGAGTTGTATATATTGTTGAATATATTTGTGATTATTGCTATTGATTCGTTGTCCATCAGTTTGAGTAGTTCTGCTTGTATATTACCGGGACCTGCTGCTTTGCCATTCTTTAGCTGTGTTATGGCAGAATAAACATCCTGTAAAAAATTATAATAAAACAACAATATTTGAGAAAATGAGAGACAGCTTATATTTCATTTCGGTTCAGAGATAATCAATCATTCCCTCACATACGTTCCACTCTCTCCAGAGATCTTCACAATGGGCTTTATGATCTGCTCTGAAGATCTCTGGGGAGAGTGAAACATACCTAAGGGAATCATTTATTTTCTCTGAATTAAATGAAACTTAAGCTGTCTTCCATTTTCTTAGTTAACTCATATTGTGAGTAAACGGAACCAACTATCGTTGGAATTTTTTCCTAGACGAATGGACGAAATGTGACTGCATATTTTAGAGTCCCTTTTGTCTGCTTTAAACGTCTGCTGCTTGCCTTGTAAATTGTAGAAAGTAGAGATTAAGGATGTGTCCAGAAATTGGTTCCACGGCAGATGTCTTCAGATTTGGTACTTCCCATGTCATCATCATCATCATAATTCTCTTTCCCTTATCCCTATGCGGGGTCGGCTTTCCTTATTGCATTTCTCCACACATTTCTTTCTTGGGTCATATCAATGTTAATCCCCTTTAACAACATGTCCTGCCTTATCGTCTCCCCCCAGGTCTTCTTTGGTCTTCCTCTCCTACTCCTTCCAGGAATCTGCACTATAGCTATTCTTCGTATTGGGTGATTAACTTCTCGACGTTGAACATGACCAAACCATCTTAACGTATGCTCTCTCATTTTGGCATCAATTGGTGCCACACCTAGACTTCCCCTAATATACTCATTTCTAATTTTATCCTTCTTTTTCACTCCACTCATCCATCTAAGCATTCTCATTTCCGCCACATACATTAGTTGTTCCTCTTTCTTTTTCACTGCCCAACATTCAGTTCTGTACATCATAGCCGGTCTTATGGCTGTTTTATAGAATTTTCCCTTCAGCTTTATTGGAATTTTTCTGTGACACAACACACCACTCGCTTCTTTCCACTTCATCCATCCAGCCCTAATTCTACTACATGCATCTCCACCTATTTCTCCATTACTCTGTAGTACCGATCCTAGGTACTTAAAACTATTGCTTTTCACAATCATTTCACCATCCAAAAATACTATTTTATTTGTAGTAACTCCATCTTTGAATGAAAGATACCGTAATGCTCTTAAAGCTGTGAAAGCATACCCCGGAGCAGACGTGGCCTCAGACCACAACCCACTTATCGCCAGGATTACATTTACACTTAAAAACATTAAAACACAACAAAGAACTCCTACAATGGACATAAGCAAGCTTAAACAATAAAATATAAAAGAATGCCTCCAACATGAACTGCATATGAACTGTAGCAAACTGAACATAGACACCAATGATATTGACGAGCACTGGGTTCGACTAAAACATTTCCTACTAGAACCGTGCAAAGAAATATTGAAGACTTCTACAAAAAGAAATGAAGAATGGATGAACGACGAGATACTCAATATGATGGAACAACGGAGACAACATAAGAACAAAGATAACAATAAATACAGGGAGATTAACCACCAGATAAGAAGGATGATAAAGCAGGAAAAAGAAAAACACTTTTAAGAGAAATGCAAACAGATCGAGGACCTTCAAAAAAGATACGATCTATTTAATCTGCACAAGAAAGTAAAAGAAATGGCAGGGCTAAGAAAACAAAATCTCACTGGTGCACTTCTGGATAGACACGGGAATAATATAACACAGACGGATGAGAAAATACAACGCTGGGCAGAATACATAGATGAACTGTTCGATGATGAAAGAGGAGACCTGGAAAACATAGAACTTACTTCAGAAGAAATAAGTCCAGATATCACAAAAGAAGAAATAGCACACGCATTAAAAACAATGAAGAAGGGAAAAACCCTAGGCCTGACATGCTTCCTACCGAATTAATAAAAATTATAGATGAACAACATTGATATTCTAGTTATACTTATAAACCAAATTTATAGCTCAGTGGTATTACCCAAAGAATGGTTTACGTCGATCTTTGTTTGTCTCCCAAAAAAGAAAAACTCAAGAGAATGCGCGGATTACCGCACCATCAGCTTGATGTCCCATGTGCTGAAGTTGCTACTGAAAGTCATCCATAACCGAATATATCATAAACTGGACATAGATATTATTGATACACAATTTGGGTTTCGCAAAGGCCTAGGAACGCGTGAAGCTCTTTTCTCACTTAATATCCTAATACAAAGGTGCCTAGATGTCAATCAAGATATATATGTCTGTTTTATTAAGTATAATAAAGCTTTCGATAGAGTACGATATGAACAATTAATGAATTTCCTGAAACTAAAAAATATAGACTACAATGACCTCAGGATCATATCTAATTTATACTATAAGCAGCGAGCAAAAGTACGTGTTAACGAACAGTTGTCAGAGGAAATTGAAATTAGACGTGAGGTGAGACAGGTATGCGTATTGTCGCCAGTTCTCTTAAATGCCTACTCGGAAGAGATCCTAAAACAAGCTCTTGAGGGCGAAACAGTTGGAATAAAGGTGAACGGAGTTCCCATTAACAACATTAGATATGCGGATGACACTGTCGTCTTAGCCGAAAATATTGAAGATCTTCAGAGACTGGTTAACAGAATAGCGACATATAGCCAAGAATACGGTCTAACAATGAACATTAAGAAAACAAAATTTATGAGAATATCTAAAACTCAAAGAAATAACGAGAATCTCCTCATAAACGGAACCAACGTCGAACGAGTAGACAAATATGCACATCTTGGAACAATTATCAACTCCACAAATGATTACTTGCAGGAGATTAAAATTAGAATCGAAAAGGCTAGAGCGAATTTTAACAAAATGAGAAAAGTGTTCTGCACAAGAGATCTAAGGTTGGAGCTAAGAGTAAGGTTGGCTAGGTGCTAAGTTTTCTCGACTCTGTTTTACGGAATGGAAGCTTGGACCTTAAATGCGGCATCAATGAAAAAACTGGAATCATTCGAGATGTATGTATATAGAAGAATTCTAAAAATATCATGGACAGAAAACCTCACAAACAAAGAGGTTCTGAGAAAGATGAAAAAAGAAATGGAAGTCTTAAATACCATCAAAACAATAAAAAATTACAATATCTCGGACATATTAAACGTGGAGAGAGATACAACTTGCTCCAACTCATTATTCAGGGAAAGATTCAAGGAAAAAGAAGCATGGGGAGACGCAGAATATCGTGGCTACGCAACCTGAGAGAATGGTACGGATGCACATCAAACGAACTTCTCTGAGCAGCCGTCTTCAAAGTCCGAATAGCTATGATGATTGCCGACCTCCATCGCGGAGATGGCACTTGAAGAAGAAGATCTTTAAATGAACATTCCCAATTATTTTTTTTCCTACTAAGTTTTAAACCTTTTTCCTCCAGAGCTTGTCTCCACTGTTCCAGTTTTTGTTCTAAGTCTCTTTCAACTATTTCCTATTAACACTACATCATCAGCATACATTAGGCACCATGGAATGCTACCCTGTAGTTTCGCTGTTATCTGGTCCAAAACTAATGAGAATAAATAAGGACTAAGCACCGAGCCTTGGTGCAGTCCTACTTTCACCTGAAATTTATCAGTCTCTCCCACACCTGTCCTAACACTAGTCATTATTTTCTCATATATATCTCTCACAATCTTTACATGATCGCCAGGGACTCCTTTCTTATTGAGTGCCCATCACAGAGTCTCTCGAGGAACTCTATCATATGCTTTCTCAAGATCAATGAATACCATATGAGCTTTGGTCTCTTTATTCCTGTATTTTTTCATCAGTTGCCTTACAATGAAAACTGCATCTGTTGTTGATCTGCCCTGCATAAAGCCAAAATGATTATCGGATATTTCGGTTTCTTCACGTATCCGTCTATCAATTACTCTCTCCCATATTTTCATGGTGTGGCTAAGCAGTTTTATAGTTTTATAGTCATATAGTTTGTACATTGTTGTATGTCTTCCTTGTTTTTGTAGACAGGTACTAATAAACTGCTTCTCCATTCGTCTGGCATTTGTCCAACTTCCATAATTCTATTAAATAGACCTGCTAGCCAACTTATTCCTGTCTCTCCCAATGCTCTCCATACCTCCCCAGGAATATCATCTGGTCCGACTGCTTCTCCTTTCTTTATTTTTTGAAGCGCTTGAGCCACTTCCTCGTTTGTTATTCTGGTAACCATTGCTGTTACTGTCTCCGTTAACTCCACAGGCTGTCTGTTAAATTCTTCATTTAATAAACTGTCAAAATACTTTCTCCATCTCTTTTTGACATCCTTTTCGTGAATTAGTGTTTTATTATTTCGTGAATTAGTATTATTTGGTACTTCCCATGTCGTCTATATTTATTTGTTAACGGGGTTATCCCGATTTTATAAAAATATAAGTACGTGTCATTGGCCCAAATAAATTGTTTTTTTTTGTGGTTTTATGGGTTGGCTGTTGGTGTATACTGTACAATTTTTTGCGATATGACACTGTTCTGTGGGAGACAATTTTTTTGGCCCCTCCACCGACTGTTCTTGGACTGGAGTATTACAAAGAAGCGTCTGTTCTGAGATGGTATTTTACCAACCTTGTGAGTTCAATCCTTTATAGTTTCGTTGAGTTTTGCCATCAGCCATTGATGGTTAACTGTGTGATAGGCTGCAGTTAAACGCTGAATCTGTTATTTCTTTCCATTTCCAATGTGTTGGGTGAAGTTTAGATTTTGGCTACAGCAAGACTTTCTGAATCTGAACTCTGTTTGTTCTAGAATAATTTTAGTCTTTACACATTCAGGGACCCGGGTCAGTATCATTCTTTCGAATATCTTGAAAAGGTGACTCAAAAGAGAGACAGGTCTAAAGCTTTTTATATCTGCAGGATCCTTCCCTCGCTTTAAGAAGGCAACCACTCTAGCATTCCTCCAGATTTTGGAGATTTGTAATGTGAAAATAAAGCAATACATTTGTACATTCGTACAAGCCACTATACTTGTTTTATTCGTATTTTTTCCAGGCCAGCCGGTTTATTATCTTTCATTTAGTGAATCGTTTCTCTCATCTCTTCCAGACAGAAGGAGGTACCTAGAACATCTCTTTCTTCGTAGATATTGCATTGTATTCTCACCTTGTTCTTCCTTTCGTTCATCAGAAAGCGATGGGCTATCTAATCGGGTGTGATTTCTGTCAGGTTGGGTGCCTGGACTGCGGGATAGTTGTCAAGGTTCCAAATTAACTTCTAGGTGCGTTTGCATCTTTTGTTTTATATACAGACTCATCACCAGCTTGCATTACCTCTCAGAGACTATCATCATCAAGAAATGCCCATAATCGTCAAATCGAATTCAGTTACAGTTGGCCAAACAACATATGTAACAGAGAGAAGTGAAAAACATAGTTTGTTTCATGAAAAAGTAAATGAAATGAAGCTTCAAATCCTTTTGACAGTTGAAAATTTTGGAAATTTGTATACAAAGACTGAAATCACAAATACCAAGACAATTTCCACATAAAATATCATTAATAGGCATTAAATGTGACGAAAAATTGCCCTCTTTCTTGATTTTTACAAAATTGCCCTTGTAAATAAATAAATTGCCCTAAAATAGATTGCCATTTTGAAGTTATACTTTTTACGATCGAGAGTGAAATTTTATAATGCCGGGCACATGTGCACACAGACAGTATGTAATTCGTTGCTAATCTTTCAAAATATGTATGTATCAGCGCTGTCAGCGCAAATAAGTCATTAAAAGGATATATTAGTGTTTTTAGTAAATGTACTTTTTATTATAATTTTTGTGTCATAGGATTTGTCTTCCTCGGGAATAAGATATTTTATAATAATAGTAAGTATATTTAAAGTATTTTTGTATACTTCACTTGGTCTATTACATTTGTCAGTATGTATGAGAAATCTTGTAACCTGTCAAAGCAAAGGAAATATAGCTCAGTGGTCGAGCGTGTGACCGGAGATCGATAGGTCCCGGGTTCAAATCCCGGACGATTAATATTTTTTTTTTAATTTTTGGTATCGTTTTAATAAAAAATTTTTAAAAGTGGTAGGTAAGAAAGTTAGTTTAATATTTAAATAAAATACAAATAACCTGTTAAGTATATTTATTTCTTTGAAATCATATAATAGAAGTATAACTTCTTACGTGCGTACAAAGTACACACACATTCTTTTTTTTTAACAATAACAGAAAAACTTCCACAACTTAAATCTTACACAACTGAAATCCCGTATGACATTATTTTATTTAAAATCTCAGTGATATGTAACTAGCAATTTTTTATTTTCTAGGGCAACATTTTTGCACATATATAAATCAGCTTTTTATTCGAATTTCTGTGGCCTGCGGGAGCTGCGTTCTTGAGATAAAGCCCTTATTCTCACTTATATGACCCACCTGTATTATGTGCCTAATTTAAAGCGGGTACCGTACCTTTCATTTTCAAGAATTCAAGAACACGAACAAAATCTTTTCAGTGAAGTCAGTTCAAACAAAATTTCCTGTGTAGGCAGGAGCTGTGTTTACTCCAATTTTTAACGAAATGCATATATAAATATTGACAAATCCGCTTCAGGTAATATGAGAGGAAACATGTGTTAACAATGGAATAAGCTTTTTAAGCATCCCGCTTTTAAAAATTCAAACAATGTCGATCCAATGTTTCGTGTTAACAAAAACACACAACAAATAGGAGGGTTACACGATAAATAAAAACTAATTATTCTTCCTTTCATTTTTGATTCCATCTATTCGCTTGGAAAAACAGAATCAATGCAATATTGTGTTAGAAATTGTAGCTGAAAGTGAACTTGTTTTGCCTACAGCGGGACTTTATTATTTGATTATTAAATAAATATCTTTATTCGTTTTTAAAGAGAATTATGTTCTTATATAACTGAGCTTTAAATAAAGTGTTTTGCAAATTGTTTTGAAGAAAATGAAAATGCAGCTATTCATTCAGTATTTTATATTTTTATCTGTTTTAAATAAGAATTGTTTGAAACGTAAGTTTGTCTAATCTATTTTAATATGCTGAGAAATATGTTTTGCTTCATACCTTCAAAGTTTACATACAATCAAGTAAAAATAAAATAAAAATACAAGGCTATTGCAGAAATTTAACACATGTGTTGTTTTTAATTCCATGAATTTATTATAAATAAGGGAGAGATAAATGTAGGGGTATGGGAATACCGATAAGGGACGATTATCTCTACACATTATGTTTCGCAGAAGACCAGGTTGTGATGGCTTAAGATCAAGAGGATATCAGTTACATGGTAAGAAAACTAAAAGAGTAATACAAAAAAGAGGGCCTGGAAATAAATATGAAGAAAATCGAATATTTAGCAATATCGGAGGAAGACGTCAAAAATCTGGAAATAGAAAAACAAGTCGAAATAAAAAGAACGAAGAATTTTCAATATTTGGGTTTTATAATGACGAAAAACCGAACAACAGAAGCAGAAATACAAAATAGATTCGGACAAACAAGATTTTGTATCAGGCAACTCCTTAATGTATTCTGGAATAAGAATATCAAGGGAAAAACAAAAAAATGATATACCAAAGGACAGCACGAAGCATCATGATATATGCTGCAGATTTGGGTCGTAAACAAAAAAACCCAAAGGAAAATTCTGGCAACCGAAATGGAATACTGGAGAAGATGCTGTGATCTCACCAGAAGCGACAGAATACTAAATGAAGAGATAAGAAGAAAAATGCAAGTTAAAAAAGATGCCCTGCATTATATAGACGAGAGAAGACTTAGGGTAAGAACAGAACAAGTGGGTCGCGGTGGAGGTGGAGGTCGCGGTCGATGTCGATATCTATGTAAAACAAACACATTGTAGTGAATGGAAGAGAACAGAGCAGGTGGAGGTTTAGCGCGATGCCATCCAGGAGGTTTACATCGATGCTTTTGAAAATAAAATGAGTTTGTTTTACATGGTTGTCTACTGCGCGGCTTACAAGGATGCTTCCCTGTGATTGGTCCGTTCGAAGCCAAGTTGTCATTACCTGCGCTATCTGAGTTGATACTTTTTATATTATAATCCCTTTTTTGAATTCAGTTTATTTTTGAATTTCTAAAGTAATTAAATTTAGTAAATTTTTCAAATTTGAAGGAGGATCTGATTATTTACAGCTGACATTTCATCACTATCATCACTTGACTGACACAAAATCGCAAAAGCACAGTCTTTTTGTCATTCAAATTTCATTAAACTACTTCACTTGATAGTGGTTCTAGCTCGACTGACAGCTCAGGTGACCTCCTTGCTATGTGCTGTCGACATCGACCGCGACTTAACTAGTGGCATCCACCGCGACCTACACCTCCACCTCGACCCACTTGTTCTGTTATTACCCTAAAATGGTACAGCCACATACGCAGAGCAGAAAACACATGGATAAACAAGGTTGCAGAATGGAGCCCAAGATGAACAAGAAGGAGAGGATGACCGAGAAAATCTTTGCAAAATGAAGTCGACGACGCTATGTCTAAGAAAGAATTGGAAGACGCAGACTGGGAAGATCGAAAAAAATGGAAGTCTTGGCTGACAGAAGGGAAACTGAGTTGCCGTCAAACTGTAGTAATGTAGAGACAACAACTTAATTTACATTCCACGTGATGGGAAGGTTTATACTTTACCTAAGGGCATAATTCCTTATTAATTATATCCATCTTATGGAATTTACAACAAATGTGCATTTGTAAAATAGCTACATACCATTTAAAGGGTCCTCACCCTGGCCTGGTATTTCTTTGGTAGCTCAGCTAGCATTCAACCTGTTTATTTTAACACTGATGATGATTTTGTAATAAAATCGAAAACGTTCTGTTGTTATGTAGCCCTTACAGGGATTTTAATAAATGTTTTTATACCTTTTACAAAGGATTTTTTCAATAAAATTTTTACTTCATTATAATATATTATGTATTAACAACATTTGAAGCCAATTTTTATTGAGAGTAGTATCAAACACAAAACTGTAAATAAAACTTCAAGTACGCGAATGAAACGGTTTTTTTATTTTAAAATACTTTCAACAAAAGTTATTTTGGCTGGTCTATATACAACCAGAACCACAGAACCAAATATGTTCTTACCTGGAAATGGTACGTGTAGGAGTTGAACGGGCATCCCACACGACCATTACCCACAATGCATCAACACATTTTCAATTTTTTATTTCTTTTCTTTCGTCTTTATGTTTTATCTCTGTTTTATTTTCTGATATAAAAATGCAGAGATTTGAGCGATAATTAGCACCTAATGTGTGGTATAGGCTGTAATTTATTATTTAACTTTGATATTACATACCACACAAGATGCAGAGAATAGGGTTCGAGCATGCGGCTACTTGTTTAGTATGGGGAATTAGTACAATACAAGGAGTATAAATGCAAATTTGCGAAGACAGATGGTAGAAATTTGCACTTTTTTTTATTAATTTAGAGATTATTCCACAACAGAAATTGTTTTTTCATGTTGATTTCAATTGAACTTGATACCAACGAAAGAAAAATTTTCCTTGCTTTTGCAAAAACTTAAAAAGTATGCATAGGGTAAAGGAGGGTAAGAGTACGCACGTAATTTATTTTGGGTTGTAACTTGGGGGAAGAAAGACATAACAATACCATATTTGTTGAATATCGATCTTTATGTATTACGTAACAATAAAATCATATTTTATTATGTTTAAACAAAAAAACACCCCTGTAAAAAGATTATTTTGAAAAAGTGTCATTTGCTTACTTTTGAGCTCCAGGAAGGCTGAAGGAATGAGTTAGGGTAAAAGTAGGCACTAGCTAAAAGTCTTACAATGGTTGCAAACGAAAGGTCCGCTTCCTTCATACGCTGAGCAGGCCTCATGCTACAATTCTGCATATATTCAACACTGAATCCAATTGTCATTAAATGACTGTCCACATCCTAAGCATTCAACAGTCTCTTCTGATTATCGGTTTGAGCTGGTAGATGGTTTGGGTTGCTCAATATCAAAAGTTAGTTTAGTTTTGACGTTTAAAGCTTTCTTTTTGGTTTCTTTGTCACTATCTTTCATATTTTTCCTTTTGATTCGCTGTTCCATCCTTGAAATCTTTAGACTGCGTATTTTTAGACTTATGTGACATGATTCAAAGAATGGCCGCTACGTGCCTGCACTAAACAGACTCTTCTATTTAACTCCACTCATTAGATAGCTAATCTTATGGTCTTTGCCTTAATATTAATACAAAATATGCCTACCACTGTTAAGTAACCTTAAACTCTTACGATTTAGAGTAAAAATATTACATTCCGAAGGTGGAAAAGAACAATTTACCTTGTAAAATCCAAAGATAGAGTGTCAGGTGGATGACAATATGGCGGGTTCCTCCCCAGTTGAAAGCACACTAAAACGTGATATCACGAAATTCCTGCAGTGATGCCAAGTGTTTAAAAATTCCCTGCGTACTTTTAGCTGACCGCGTACTCTTACCCTCCTTTACCTTACTAATTTTTGCTTTCCAAAATAACTATTTTAGTAACGTACTGCAAACAGTATCCCATAAGTAAATTATAGATTTTAGATAAAGGATCATTGACATACTAGAATTTTTCATCAAAGTCCCTTTTCTATCTTCTTTTGACATCCTTTTCGTATATCATTATTTTCATCTCGGACACCTCCGAGATGCAAGCCAAGTTTACAGTTTTACAAGAAAGTAAAATGTTTTAATCAGACTTTCATCATTATCCAGGCATCTACACTCCTAGCGGAGTGATTACCGCCCTCTTTGGGCTCTTCCGATTCATTTGTCGCGGTAAATCAGTCAATTTTTCTCCATTCGTTCCTGTTGTTACTTGTGGTTACCCATTCTCTAACTCCCATCTTCTTAAGGTAGTTGACAATTTGGTTCTCCCATCTAGCTTTTGGTCTTCCTTGTGGTCTTCCTGATACAGGTCTCCATTTGGTAATTTTCTTGATAACGGCTTCTGGATATCTCCTTTAAATATATGCCATCCATCTGGGTCTATGTGCCTTGATAAAGCTGACGATATTTTCTCCTTTCAAAAGTTCTCTTACTTCGTGGTTCATGAGTTTTCTAAATTCATTATTATCTAAGTTTAGTGGGCCTGCTATCTTCCGAATTATTTTTCTCTCTAAGATCCTCAATTTATCTTCCTCTTTCTGTGTCAGACACATTACTTCAGCACCATATGTAATTACTGCTCTGTAAACTTTCAGTTTAGTATTCTGAGTAAGCTTCTTATATTTGAGGAAGTTATTCATTAACTTGGACCCCAATAGAATTAAATTGTTCTACCTTTTCAAACTCATATTTATTAATAATCTATTTTGTCATACTAACTGGATTTTTCTTGCGCATGGTAGGTATTTTGGTTTGATTTATTGCTAAGCCTCTTTTGGATGCTTCCTTGCATAACTTCGTAAATTTTTTCTTTAAACTGTTTAGGTTTCTGCTAATTAATGCTATGTCGTCAGCATACTCCACAAATTGCGACGTCGATCTTATAATAATTGTACCTTTTATTTCTGTAGTTCTTATTGTTGATATTATTATTAGCGACATTAATAAATAGTGACGTTGATAGAGAGTCCCCTTGTCTTACTTCAGTTGCTATTTCTATATTTTTGGTGATTCCGTTATCTGTTATTATTGTTGCAGTCGATCCTTCCATTATCATTTTCGTAAGCTTTATAAGTCTCATTGGGATACCTATGATTTTCATGTCTTCTATTGGGTTGGGTCCTGTTAAGCTGTCAAAGGCTTGCTTGAAATCTATGAAAAGGATGTGTAAGTCGATATCATGTTCGTAACATTTCTCAATTAACTGTGTGATTATGTGTACTGATTTCAATATTTTGTAGCGGCTGCTTAACAGTGTTACTCCTCTATAGTTGTTGCATTTTGTGGTGTCCCCTTTCTATAGAATCGGAAATAACCATCCAGTTTTCCATTCTTCAGGCATACTTTCTTCTTCCCAAATTCTTATTATTAGGTTGTATATTTTCCATTGTAGTTGTTCTCCGCCTCGTTTTCATCAGATTATATGAATTACATATTGACTATAATATGTAATTCACGAAAAGGATGTCAAAAAGAGATGAACAAAGTACTTTGACGTTTACGAAATGAAGAATTTGACAAATATCAGTTAAGTTAACGAAGAAAGTGACAGCAATAAAAAATAAAGAAAGGAAAATCAGTTAGACCAGATGATATTTCTGGGTTAGTGTGGAAAGCATTAGGAGAGACAGGAATATATAAGTTGGAATGAGTTAAAAATAATAGGTTTATTTGATAGTATTATGGAAGTTAAATACATGCCAGACGAATAAAGAAACAGTATATTAGTACCTGTTTACAGAAATAAGGGAGATATAGAACAATGTACAAACTATACAGGACCATAAAACTAATTAATTACGCCATGAAAATATGGGAGAGAGTAACTTATAAACGGATTAGTTTGGTTTTGCTTAAGGCAGATCAAAAATAGATGCAATTTTCATCAAAAAGCAGTCGATGGAAATTTACTATTATTATTTTTCATACGGCTCACACTCCCTCTAAGGGGAAAATTGACTCATCCCAGATACCTACGGTATCAAAAGGATTGAGCTCTGGTGGGACTCTTTCCGTGTTATCGAGCCATAGGTGACTTGGTATGCAGGTGTATTTCCCAAAAATTTTCGTACACATCTGGCCGTTGCGAGTAGTACAGCTTTCTGCATGGTCTTGTAAAGATGTTCATTTAGACCCAGCCTTTTTATGCTTTCGAGGAGGTTCTTCGGAATGACTCCAGTAGTAGATATAACAATAGGTATCGTCTGGGTACTTTGCATTCTCCATTGCCTTCGTATTTGAATTTCTAGATCTCTGTACTTGGCGATCTTTTCAGTGAATTTACTACGTAGATTATTGTTGTTGGGTATCGCCACATCAATTAGTGTTGTTTGTCTTGTTAATTTATTAACTAGTACGAGATCTGGTCTATTATGTGCCACTGTTTGATCTGTGAGCACAGTGCGGTCCCAGTATAGCTTGTAGTTGCCATCCTCAAGCATACTCTCAGGGACGTATTGATAATACGGGAGATGGTCCGTTTGGAGAAGTCCCAGCTTGATAGCTATCTCTTGATGAAGGATTTTTCCCACTGCGTCATGCCGTTCCTTGTATTCAGTTGCAGCAAATGCCTGGCAGCCCCCTGTAAGATGTTGGATGGTTTCTTGGGCTTGACATCCATATCGGCATCTGTCGTTTTGAACCTGAGGGTCTTTGATGATATATTTCAGGTAGTTTCTGGTTGGTATAACCTGATCCTGAATGGCCAGTAATGAACCCTCCGTTTCAGGGAACATCTTTCCTGATGTCAACCAGTAGTTCGACGCTATATTGTCGACATAATCTTGGCTGACTTTTAGGGTGGTGTTTTTGTGCCTTTGTGAGGTGTGTTCGTACTTTTCGCTGAAGATTTTCTATATCCGTTTTTGTCCACTTAACAATACCAAATAAATAGCTAAGCGCGGAACAAGCGTAGGTGTTTAGTGCCTTAAACAAATTTTTACTGTTAAGCTGTGAACGAAGCAGCTGTTTTACCCTTCTTATAAACTCAGTAGTTATCTCAGTTTTCATTTGCTTATGGTCAATTTTCCGCGCCTGCTTTACTCCAAGATATTTGTACATATCGTTGTCGCCCATGGCCTCGATGTTCTGGCCTTATTATTATTTGTGAACACTGAAGTCCTACCCAATTATGTCGTAGAAGCCCACACATTGGAATATCTGCATATGCTAATCTACTGTGCAGCAACAGCAATTGCCAATGTAATGGGCGTTAAGATCAGAACACGACGGGGTACTAATAACGGAAAGACTGGTAACAGAATTGCACCATGGGAAAAAAGACTTCTCGGAAAAATTGAATTACTGCGTAGGGATATTGGTCAAGTCACAGAATATATAAGAGGTGTAACAAGTAGAAAAGTCATTAAGAGAGCTGAAGAAATAATGCGGAGCACTTTAAGACACTCGAGATACGATCCAGAAAATAACACAGCCCAACAGTGTCTGGATACATTAAAACAAAAACTCTCCGTCTATTCAGGACGATTAAGAAGGTATAAAGTTAGTAACAACCGAAAATGTGACAATGCACTTTTTGAGAACTCTGAGAAGGCGTTTTACCGAAAACTCAATTCCACCGTAGAAAGTGTCGACAAGTCTTACCCAAGCCAAGAAGAAATTCATGAGTTTTGGGGAAATCAACTTTCCACGCCAGCTGCTTTTAACAACAATGCTGGCTGGATAGAAGATACGACGCACAACTGTCACCACTACGTCACTGCTAACTACGAACCATTCACGACTGAAGAAGTCTCAAATGTCATCAAAGAGCTTCATAACTGGAAATCTCCTGGACCAGACGGAGTTCAGAACTTCTGGCTTAAAAAGTTTTGGAGTATTCATGAGTGCTTATCAACATTAATTAATCATGTTATTTCTAATCCGCAGGAATTACCATCATTTCTAACTCAGGGAACTACTTATTTAATACCCAAGGATCAAAATAACACCCAAGATCCATCCAAGTACCGCCCAATTACTTGTCTTCCAACTTTGTATAAATTGGTCACATCCTGTGTAACCCGGCGTATCTACCAACACTGTGCTCTAAACGATATCGTAGAGCCTCAACAGAAAGGATGCGCTAAGGGTTCCATGGGTTGCAAAGAATAGCTTATCATCGATTCAGTCATTTCTAACCAGGCATTCACTAAAAAAAGGAACCTTTTTACTGCTTTTATTGACTATAAAAAGGCCTTTGATTCAGTACCGCAGGAATGGCTAATAGATATTTTGAAAATATACAAAGTCGATGATAACATAGTGACCTTTTTAAGGCATATAATGAGAGATTGGAAGACTAAAATTCACCTCCAAATACCTGGTGAAAAAAATATTGAAACCGAAAATATCGCAATCAACCGCGGCCTGTTTCAAGAAGACTCGTTGAGTCCACTGTGGTTCTGTTTAGCTTTGAACCCCCTTTCCCAGCTATTAAACTCCACTGACTCAGGTTTTAGCATTAAAAGCAATAATACTGTGGTAGCGAAGCTCAATCATCTGATGTATATGGATGATTTGAAATTAATGGCTTCCACTCGAGAACACCTAGAAGAGATGCTAAAAACTGTAGAAACATTCTCTAATGATATTAGTATGCAGTTCGGTCTAGACAAGTGCCGTGTTTTGAATATAGTCAGAGGAAAGGTACAGCCCGGTGGATTCGATATGCAAAATGGCCAGAACATCGAGGCCATGGGCGACAACGATATGTATAAATATCTTGGAGTAAAGCAGGCGCGGAAAATTGACCATAAGCAAATGAAAACTGAGATAACTACTGAGTTTATAAGAAGGGTAAAACAGCTGCTTCGTTCACAGCTAAACAGTAAAAATTTGTTTAAGGCACTAAACACCTACGCTTGTTCCGCGCTTAGCTATTCATTTGGTATTGTTAAGTGGACAAAAACGGATATAGAAAATCTTCAGCGAAAAGTACGAACACACCTCACAAAGGCACAAAAACACCACCCTAAAAGTGCAGTAGAACGAACAACATTACCCCGGTATTTAGGAGGAAGAGGACTTATGGATATAGGTGAGCAATTAGATAAACAAATTGCTAATTTAAGAACTTATTTTCCGATGCAGGCTGAGACATCTACTCTACACCGCGCAATTTGCGCAGTAGATGACACAACACCGATCAAACTGAGGGAACCAGAAATGCGCATAAACCACCTTACTAAGGACGAAAAACTGCGCACCTGGATGGGTAAACCTCTGCACGGGCGACATCCCAATGAGGTCAGCCAAGACTATGTCGACAATACAGCGTCGAACTATTGGTTGACATCAGGAAAGATGTTCCCTGAAACGGAGGGTTCATTACTGGCCATTCAGGATCAGGTTATTATTATACCAGATTTAGCCATACGGCTCACACTCCCTCTAAGGGGAAAATTGACTCATCCCAGATACCTACGGTATCAAAAGGATTGAGCTCTGGTGGGACTCTTTCCGTGTTATCGAGCCCTAGGTGACTTGGAATGCAGGTGTATCTCCCAGAAATTTTCGTACGCATCTGGCCGTCGCGAGCAGTACAGCTTTCTGCATGGTCTTATAAAGATGTTCATTCAGACCCAGCTTTTTTATGCTTTCGAGGAGGGTCTTCGGAATGACTCCAGTAGTAGACATAATAATCGGTATCGTCTGGGTACTTTGCATTCTCCATTGCCTTCGTATTTGAATTTCTAGATCTCTGTACTTGGCGATCTTTTCAGTAAATTTACTACGTAGATTATTGTTGTTAGGTATCGCCACATCAATTAGTGTTGTTTGTCTTGTTAATTTATTAACTAGTACGAGATCTGGTCTATTATGTGCCACTGTTTGGTCTGTGAGCACAGTGCGGTCCCAGTATAGCTTGTAGTTGCCATCCTCAAGCATACTCTCAGGGACGTATTGATAATACGGGAGATGGTCTGTTTGGAGAAGTCCCAGCTTGATAGCTATCTCTTGATGAAGGATTTTTCCCACTGCGTCATGCCGTTCCTTGTATTCAGTTGCAGCAAATGCCTGGCAGCCCCCTGTAAGATGTTGGATGGTTTCTTGGGCTTGACATCCATATCGGCATCTGTCGTTTTGAACATGAGGGTCTTTGATGATATATTTCAGGTAATTTCTGGTTGGCATAACCTGATCCTGAATGGCCAGTAATGAACCCTCCGTCTCAGGGAACATCTTTCCTGATGTCAACCAGTAGTTCGACGCTATATTGTCGACATAATCTTGGCTGACCTCATTGGGATGTCGCCCGTGCAGAGGTTTACCCATCCAGGCGCGCACTTTTTCGTCCTTAGTAAGGTGGTTTATGCGCATTTCTGGTTCCCTCAGTTTGATCGGTGTTGTGTCATCTACTGCGCAGATAGCGCGATGTAGAGTAGATGTCTCAGCCTGCATCTGAAAATAAGTTCTTAAATTAGCAATTTGTTTATCTAATTGCTCACCTATATCCATAAGTCCTCTTCCTCCTAGATTCCGTGGTAATGTTGTTCTTTCTACTGCACTTTTAGGATGGTGTTTTTGTGCCTTTGTGAGGTGTGTTCGTACTTTTCGCTGAAGAGCCTCTATATCTGTTTTTGTCCACTTAATAATACCAAATGAGTAGCTAAGCGCGGAACATGCGTAGGTGTTTAGTGCCTTAAACAAATTTCTACTGTTAAGGTGTGAGCGAAGCAGCTGTTTTACCCTTCGTATAAACTCAGTAGTTATCTCTGTTTTCATTTGTTTATGGTCAATTTTCCTCGCTTGCTTTACTCCAAGATATTTATACATATCGTTTTCACCCATGGCCTCGATGTTCTGGCCATTTTGCATATCGAATCCTCCGGGCTGTACTTTTCCTCTGACTATATTTAAAATACGACACTTATCTAGTCCGAAGTGCATATTAATATCATTAGAAAAAGTTTCTACAGTTTTTAGCATCTCGTCGAGTTGGTTTCGAGTGGAAGCCATTAATTTCAAATCATCCATGTACAATAAATGATTAAGCTTCGCCACCACATTGTTGTTATTTTTGATGCTAAAACCTGCATCTGAGGAGTTCAATAGCTGAGATAGTGGGTTCATAGCTAGACAGAACCACAGAGGACTCAACGAATCTCCTTGAAACAGGCCCCGGCTGATTACGATATTTTCAGTTTCGATGTTACTTTCACCAGGTATTTGAAGGTGAATTCTAGTTTTCCACTCTGTCATTATATGTTGTAAAAAGGTCACTATATTATCATCGACTTTATATATTCTCAAAATATCTATAAGCCATTCATGCGGCACTGAATCAAAGGCCTTCTTGTAATCAATAAAAGCCGTAAATAGATTCCTCTTTTTGGAATATGCTTGATTAGAAATGACTGAGTCGATGATAAGTTGTTCTTTGCAACCCATGGAACCCTTAGCGCATCCTTTCTGTTGAGGCTCTATGATATTGTTCAGAGCACAGTGTTGGTAGATACGCCGGGCTACACAGGATGTGACCAATTTATACAAAGTTGGAAGGCAAGTAATTGGGCGGTATTTTGCTGGATCTTGGGTGTTATTTTGATCCTTCGGTATTAAATAAGTGGTTCCCTGAGTTAGGAATGATGGAATATCCTGCGGATTAGAAATAACATGATTAATTAGTGTTGATAAGCATTCATGAGCACTCGAGAACTTCTTGAGCCAAAAGTTTTGAACTCCGTCTGGTCCAGGAGATTTCCAGTTATGAAGCTCTTTGATGATATTTGAGACTTCTTCAGTGGTGAAGGGTTCGTAGAGAGTAGTAGTGTAGTGTTGGCAGTTCTGTGCCGTATCTTCTATCCATCCAGCATTGTTGTTAAGAGCAGCTGGTGTGGAAAGTTGATTTCCCCAAAACTCATGAATTTCTTCTTGGCTTGGGTAAGACTTATCGAGATTTTCTACGGTGGAATTGAGTTTCCGATAGAACGCCTTCTCAGCAGTCTCAAAAAGGGCATTGTCGGATTTTCGGTTGTTACTCACTTTGTACCTTCTTAGTCGTCCTGAATAAACTGAGAGTCTTTGTTTTAATGTATCCAGGCACTGTTGGGCTGTGTTGTTTTCTGGATCGTATCTTGAGTGTCTTGCAGTATTCCGTATTATTTCTTCAGCTCTCCTGATGACTCTTGTACTTCTTACACCTCGTATATATTCTGTGACTTGACCAATATCCCTACGTAGCAATTCAATCTTTCCGAGCAGTCTTTTTTCCCAGGGTGCAATTCTGTTACCAGTCCTTCCGTTGTTAGTACCCCGTCGTGTTCTGATCTTAACGCCCATTACATTAGCAATTGCTGTTGCTGCACAGTAGATTAGCATGTGCAAATATTCTAATGTGTGGGCTTCTACGACATAATTGGGTAGGACTTCAGTGTTCACAATTTGTAACAGCGCCCCTAGTTTCTTACAAGAGTTTATTCGTGGTAGCGGTGGTCTGCTAAGTGGGTTTGTTCCATTAAACTCATGTACAGCACGTGCCATTTCGCTTACTAGGTTATCATGTAGCTCGTTGTTTTCCTGCTCTGTATTGTCAGGTTGAGTTTCTTGTATGGCAAGCTCAGGAATCTGCTCATGAATTATTATTATGGCTTATTATTATTATTATTATTATTATTATCCCCGGTTATTTATAGAGTTCTTCGCCTTCTGGTTCCCAGTTTCCAGCTTCGCCGGTCGTTCCATTCGCCAAGGTGAAGATTACTTTCCGTCATTACCTTCTGAATGGCGCCTAGCCAGGATTGTTTCGGCCTTCCTCTCTTCCTTCTTTCTCTTGGCGTTCATTTTAAAATTTGTTTTGGCAACTTGTCGTCGTCCATTCTTTCTACACGACCATACCAGATCAGTTATCTCCTTTGAATTTTGTCTATGATGGTTGACTTGACTCCCATTATATTTCTGATTTGGTCATTTTGTATTCTTTCAAGCCTTGATTTTCTAGCCTATCTTCTCCAGAAGTCCATTTTTAATGCATGCAAGTGGTCGTCGTTTCAGGGATTTAGTAAGTGGCCATGTTTCGCATACATCACTGTACTTTTAAAGATGGAGATAAAGATGAGATGTTTATTTTGATTAGATACATAGTTCTTTTGACCACAGGCATCACCCTTTTTCCTTTTACGATCTTTTACTCCATATTTTTTTCGGTGCGCCCACTCGGTTGATTGTTGGTCCAAAATATATATATTCCTTGATTGTTTCATGTTCGTTAATCATTAGATCTTCTACTTTATTCCCGATGCATAAGTATTGTGTTTTGTTTCTATTTACAGAAAGGCCTCACTCTTCATATGTTTGAAATAACCTAATGGACAAATACACGAATAAAAAAAATATTTGTTTGACATTTATTGACCTTGAGAAAGCATATGATGAAATTCTTCCAGAGATTCTATGGTGGGTACTCAAATATTGTGAGAGGCATGTATGAAGGAGTAGGAACTGGTGTTAGGGCAGGTGTGGAAGAGACTGATAAATTTCATGTGAGAATAGCATTTCAACGACTCGGTGTTTGGTCCATATTTATTCTCGTTAGTTTTGGTTAGGATTATAGGGAAACTACAGGGTAACCTTCCCCGGTACTTAATGTATGTTGATGATGTAGTGACAGTGCGAAATAGTGAAAGCAACTTAGAACAAAAATTGGAACAGTGGAGACAAGTTCTTGAAGAAAAAGGTTTTAAACTTAGTAGGACAAAGACAGTATTAATTTGGAATATTCATTTAACACTCTCGCTGCCAAGTGTAACATTAATGTACACTCTGTATTGACAAGCGTCTAACATTAATGTACACTTGCAGCGTTTCACTTAGAACGCTGGTATAATTTTGGCGCACGACGAAATAATTTAAAATATTTTTGGCAGCGAGAGTGTTAAAGATGGTGTTACTAAAAATAAAATGATATCTTTGGATGGTAAAACAATTATGGTCACAATTATTGTGAAAAGTATTAGTTTTGAGTACCTGGGATAGTGCGTGGGATCGGTATTACCATTACCCAGCAATGGGGAAATAGATGGAGATGCATGCAGAAGAATTAAGGGTTGGATGGATTGCAAGTCAAAGGAAGTGAATGGTGAGTTGTGTGACAGAATAAAACCACTGAAGCTGAATAGAAAATTCTATAAGACATCAACAAGACCAGCTAAGGTGTAAGGAACTGAATGTTGGAATGTTAACAGTTAAAATGGGCCTCTTCGATGAATGAAAGAAGAATTTAATCGACAGTTTGAAACTAAACAACGTGAAATACACGACGAAATGTGCTAAAAACTGAATCCCAAGCGTTGATGTGGACATGGAAGAAGTAGAGAATTTCACGAAGGAAACTGGGTAAGAAACGATTGCACATGAAATGCGAGAAATAGCAATATTAAAGTTGCAAAATCTCTTCTTCATGATCTCTTGTCCTCTCTCTCTCATTCTCTCTGTATATTTAATTATATTCCTTTATATTTTTTCGATACAACTTTCTATATGAGCATTAATAACTATATCGTAAAAAAGTCGCTTTTGCAAAAGCTTTTAAACCTATTTGCAGTTTATATCTCCCTGTAAGGCAATGTAAATCACTCGTATATCATTACAGATGCAATAAAAGCGAAACTTTAGAATAGGGATAATATCTAGGTATTCAAAATATTATTTATACGACTAGTTTATTATCACTTACAAATCGGTGAAGTACCTATTAAAATATTTATAAACTGTTTTATGTCGCATTAGTTCGTCTTACCTATTAGCTTTTATCGAGTGATATAGCGTATTTCATTGTTCTTACGATGTAATAGTATACCATCATATTAATACAAAACAAATAAACATTTTATGCTAATTTACATATATAGTTTATCTTTATTTTTAGGGATATGTTTATAATTATGCATCCATTCATTAAGTATTACAATCCCTAGGAATTATAGCAAACGTCATGGCGTTCAAAATCCTACTCTGCAGTGAGGTGGATTACTCCTCTATGTCATTTATACCTTACCGTGTATATTTGCTGCTGCCGTGACTCTTTTCCATTTCTTCTTGTCCTTGGACTGAACTTTCCACTCTTTTACACTCATTGCACTTTTGTCTTCTTCTTTATCATCCAGTCATCTTCTTCCAGTTCTTCCTCTACACCTGGGCTCTAGTGGTGTCCAGTTAGTTATCCTTCTCAACATATCGAGTGTGGTCGTCTCTGTATATGTCCTATCAATTATAAGCGAATAGATTTTATGTATCTCAATATATGTATTTTCTCCCTTTAATTCTTCTTCAATTTCGGTATTGATTTTGATTTTTATTTCTCCTTCTCTTGTTGCATTGAGGCCCAGTATCGTTCTTATTATTTTTCTTTCAAGTTTCAGAAAGCTATCTTCCTCTTTCTTATTAATCGTCATTGTTTCCATCCCAGATGCAATAACAGGTCTTATTAAAGTCTAATATAGGTTTATCTTTGTTCTCTTACTTAGAGTCTTGCATCCCCAACATATTTCTATTCATTCCATATGTTTTTTGTCTTTCAGAACTCTTTCCTCCGTTCTCTCTTTTTCGGTTTTCCCTATTGTTACTCCCAATTGGCTAAAATTGGATACAGTTTCAAATTTGTGGCTCTGTGTTATTATAGATATTCCTGAGTTGTTGTGTCTTCCTTTCCTATCGTCATGTATCTTGTTTTGTGCTGGTTTATCTTTAGCCCTCTTATCTTCGCTTACTGGCCTGGTCTAATTTTTCAACTGCTTTTATAAGTATCACCTTCGTCTTCGCTATGATAACTATCTGCATATGCTATTACTTAGAGATAATATACAGGGTGTCCAGAAACTCTCCCGACAAACGAATACTGGAGATCCTTCAGATAACTTTAAGACAATTTAACCCAATTCACCTAGTTCGAAAATGCTTCCTAAGGGAGATAGAGCTCTTTGAAGATGGCGTCATGGAATTAGCTTTGCTTAAATATTTCCAGAACGCTTCTATTTAGAAAAACGAAAACTGGTACACCTATTTATCTTGTGGAGATAAATCAATTACATCAATTACGAATTTCTAGTACCGGTCATATGCGCCCGTTCTGGGTAGGGTAACGGTTATTTTATCATATAACTTTTTTATCTTTAACTTCTAAGCATTTTTTATAGTGGATTAGTAAATTGTAAGGTATTTTAGTACTAAAAGGTACTCTTGCTTTAAGTCGGTAGGATGCACCGTTTTCGATAAAAATCAATTTGAAAATTTTTCGTTTGTGGAATTTGAAAAAAAAATTTCAAAAACAACTATTTAGAAAAACGAAAACTGGTACCTTTATTTATCTTCCAAAGATAAATCGATTTGCTTAGTTGCGAAATTCTTGTACCGGTCATATGCGTCCGTTTTGGGTAGGTCAATGGTTATTTTGTCGCATAACTTTTTTGTCTTTAATTTTTAACCATTTTTGACATTTGACGATTAAAATATGAGGTATTCTAGTACTAAAAGTTACTATTACTTTAAATCGGTAAAATACACCGTCTTTTTTGACAAAAATTTTCAAATTTTCTTCAAATTTAATAAACGAAAAATTTTCAAATCGATTTTTCTATAAAACGGTGCATCCTATCGCGTTAAAGTAAGAGTACCTTTTAGTACTAGAACACCTCACAATTCAATAATCCATTGTCAAGAATGCTTAGAAGTTAAAGACAAAAAAGTTATGCGATAAAATACTAGTTGCCATACCCAAAACGGGCGCCTATGACCGGTACTAGAAATTCGTAATTGATGGAATCGATTTATCTCTGGAAGGTAAATAAGCGTACCAGTTTTCGTTTTTCTGAATAACAGTGTTCTGGAGATATTTAAGAAAAACTAATTCCCAGACACCATCTTCAAAGAGCTCTAGCTCCCTCAGGAAGCATTTTCCGACTAGGTGAACTGGGTTAAATTGTCTTAAAATTACCTAAAGAATCTCCGGTCTTCGTTTGCCGGGAGAGTTTCTGGACACCCTGTATAATAATGTTTTTGTTTAAAAAGTTTTCCTTCTTATTATTCAGTATTTCATTTCAGGTATCGAGGAGATAGAGTCACTTGGTTTCACGCCTTTGTTTACTTTGATCTCCTTAGAAGGTGTGCCGTTGAAGCTAATCTTTGCTGTGGTGTTCTTTAGGCTCAGTGTTAGCAAATGTATTAATTTTTTTGGTATTTCAGGATTCTCTAGCTCAGATTGCTTTTGAAATCTATAAATATTAGGTGCAGTTCTCTGTTGTATTCTGTCGATTTTTAAATTATTTGCTCCATTGTATGTATGTAATTGTCGATTTCGTCGGTCTGAACCCGTTCTGGTATTCTCCTAATATTTGTTCAGCGTAAGAACCTCATGTGATGTTATGGCGAGGAGCTGTGGGTGAAAATTTTGTATCTATGAGTGATAACGCGGGCCCACATAGGGTTGAAGCGGTTAATGGCTAAAGCGGAGTGGCCTTCGATGTCTCCAGATGTAAAGCACATTGATCATACGTGCGATATGTTCTAGAGATGCTCATGCTCGGAATCCCCCTAGAACCTGTCATGAACTTACAATTTCCTGTAAAGAAAAATGGAGAATCTACCACAGGAAATGATTGATCGACTTTTTAGGAGTATTAGAGCTCGAAATCACATATATTCTTGGAGATTTTAACGCGAAAATTGGTTAAGGACGAAGATCTGACCTGGTAGGTGAATATGGACTAGGGGAGAGCAATGACATGATAATCGCAAATACATGGTTCAAATTACACAAAATAAGATTATACACATAAAAGGGACCAGGAGATAACTCACTTCATATAATTAGAAATCAGTTAGATTATATTATAGTAAACAAGAGATTTAAAAATGGTGTCAAGAGATCAACGACATATCCCGGTGCAGATATCGGTTCAGACCATAACCCTCTAATAGCTGACATCCAAGTGAAGCTCAAAAAAGTCGAAGAAAGCCCCAAAACACCAAAATTACATATCTCAGCATCCAACAAAACGCTAACAGAAAATGACCTGAATAATCAGCTAAATAATTCAACAAATGAAAACAATACAGAAATATGTAACACGTTTAAAGATCTTACCTGCCTGGAAAGTAATGAAAAAATATACAACAACGATGCAGAGGCACAAAAAACAACAATGGATGACTGATGAAATCCTGGAATTGATGGAGCAGAGAAGAAAACTGAAAGATAACAAGGCAGACTACAAAGAAAAACAGAAACTAATTAAACAAAAAATTAAGGTAGCTAAAGAAAAATGGACGGAGGATAAATGCAAGGAATTAGAAAAGTTGAATGAAAAACATGATACGTTTAATATGTTTAAAAAAGTTAGAGAAGTAGCTGGTCTTTATCATAGGAAAACTCCACATATTATAACGGATTCGTCGGGAAAAATGATAATAGACGAACACGAAATTCGAACTACCTGGTGTAATTATATAAATGAACTTTATAATGATGATAGAACTGGAGACTTTAGATGAAGGTGAAGGACCAGAAATACTACATGCTATAAAATTGGCAAAAAATAAGAAAGCCGTTGGTCCTGGCAACATACCTACAGAAATGTTAAAGCTCATAAATGAGGAAAACATTGGAATACTAGTCAAACTTTTCAATGATGTTTATTCGACTGGTGATATCCCTGAAGATTGGTTAAAGTCCGAATTCATAACCCTACCAAAAAAACAACGTCCGAAAAACTGTAGCGATTATAGAATGATAAGCCTTATGAGCCACACTTTGAAAATCTTTCTACGTATCATCCACAGTAGAATCAGAGATAAATGTGAAGAAGATCAGGATGAAACACAATTTGGTTTCAGAAACGGACTGGGAACCCGGGACGCACTCTTTGCACTAAATGTATTATTGCAGAAATGCCGAGATCAAAGGAAGGACGTCTTAGCTGTATTTATTGACTATGAGAAGGCCTTTGGTCGAATACAACATCACAAATTAATTAAAATATTAAAGGATAAAGGAGTGGATAGTCAAGATGTACGAATCATAGAAAAATTATACTGGCGTCAAACAGCGACAGCTTGCATAAACGGAAAATCAACAGAAATATGCAAAATACAAAGAGGTGTCAGATAGGCTTGTATACTGTCCCCACTCTTATTCAATTTATACATATTCAGATAGAATATTTAAGGAAGCGCTGCATAATTTGGAATGGGGGTGAAAGTTAATGGAATTCTGATAAATACAATCAGATATGCAGACGATACAGTTATTTTAAGTGATGATATGAATGGATTACAACACCTTTTAAATGCTATTGACACAGTGGGAAAGAGTTTGGCCTAAACATAAACTGTTCAAAAACAAAATACATGGTGTTTAGCCGTTTGGCCCATCAAGATTCACGGTTATATGTTGATGGTCATATAATTCAAAGAGTACCCACTTTTAAATATCTTGGTTGCCATATTACTGAACAACTAGATCCAAATAAAGAGATAAAATATAGAATCGAGATAGCCCGCACGACATTTTTAAAAATGAGGTCATTCTTCTGTAATGATAACTGGCAAGTTCAACTTCGAAAGCGCATGATTAAATGTTACATTTGGTCAGTCCTTTTGTATGGTGTCGAAGCATGGACATTAAAAATATCCACCATTAATCGTTTGGAGGCCTTTAAAATGTGGCTGCACAGACGTACACTGAAAATACGATGGACGGCTATGCTGACAAATGTGGCAGTTCTTAAGACAGCAAATGCTGCCCGCGAGCTACTTAATAACATCAAATATAGAAAGATGGCCTATTTTGGACACGTAGTCAGGGGAGACCGGTATAATATTCTTTAACTTATTATGATGGGTAAAATCGAAGGACGCAGAAGAATTGGTAGAAAGCAAGCCTCTTGGTTGAAGAATATCCGGGAGTGGACAGGAATAAAGAAAGCAGAACAACTATTTAGAATAGCTCGAGAGAGAGAGACAGTTTCGCCATGTTAATCGCCAACGTCAAGGGGACTTGATAGGGCACGTTAAGAAGAAGAAGAAGAGCTCGAATCCAGGCTTGCATCGATGCCCTTGGTGGAAATATAGGATATTAACATTGTTAAATACATTTTTATTTATTAAAACAACACTATCTCCTTTAAAACAAAAAAAGTCTGTCGACGTTATAATATTTTTTTATAAATGATCTATAACGATAGTTTCTGAATATAGTTAATAATAGCGCTGCATAACTTTTAAAACTATGTGTATGTACATATTTAAGAGAAAAATGGTAAGTGGAAAATAGTTTGTGTAGTATTACAAGTGCTTGCATGTTAAGAGCGCTGAAATGAACTCTCAATAGCTTTATTCATAAAGTTTATTAAGTGCTTGAACTAGATTTCTAGTCGTTAATTATCTTTAATGCACCAAATAGTAGCATAGCGTGATTAACTGGAGTATTTTGAAGATTCCTAAATGGATCTTTTACTGATACCACAGAGATGAATTAAAAAGCTACTTAAATATTTGGTAACACCGACCATCAATAAAATGTGGTGACCATTTTAAATATATGGCTTCAGAAAACAAAAAGATAGAATGTATTTCTACACAGTAAATTATGAAAAATCCCTTCTTCTTCTGGTTCCAATCCGTTTCGTATGTTGGAAATCATGTTGGCACTCATAACCTTGCTCGCTGCGGCCCGAAATAGTTCCATTGAGGTTTTCGTAAACCATGTTCTCAAATTCCGCATCCATGATATCCTCCTTCAACCGGGTCCTCGCTTACCTTTGACTTTACCTTTCAATTTGGATTGCAGCAGGGAGTAACGGTGCTGATTTTTTTCAATACAAAATTCCTACAAACATAATCTCCCCTTACTATAACGTCCGGAAGGATCAAAAGGCTCTGAAAACGTCTGAGACGTTTCTATGAATAGTATTACCCTCTCGATCTATATCTCGAACCATGTCCAACGTATTTAATTTTTAAAATATAAGAACGGTCGGAATTCAGATGGAGTTAAATCTGGAAAATTGGGCGAATGTTTCAACGTGAATTACTCACTGATTTACAATTTTTTTGTGTGTATAAAAAATTCAACACTTTATTAGCCGATTTTTGAACTCTTATTAGTATTGTAGCAGTAGTACTGGATTTACAGTACTCCTTGGTCTTTTGGTTTAATTTAGGATTATAATAGAAGAAATTCTCATCCATAGTGATGAAGTATTCGGTAGAATTCTTTTTATGATTTCTCAAATGCTCCTGAAAACCTCTTGCTTATATTACCTGAGAGGATGGTGGCAGCTGTGAAAACGGTATTTGCAGGAGGAGGTACTACTAGGAGATATACCGCAAATACAAACAGATATCTGGTGGTAAAAACGTAATATCTCTAATAAACCTAGGAGAACTAAGATAGCGGGACATCTAGCAAGATCAGAACAGTACAACCCATCTAGATGAAATAGCCAGTGGGAAGTAGACGAAGAGGTAGGCAAAATCTTATATGGAGAGACTCTGTAGACGAAGATGCAAGAAAAATAGGTGTAGCAAACTGGCATCGGTTGGCAATGGGTAGGGCTGACTGGCGAAATAATCTGGAAAAGGTCTGTAGTACCATTGATAATGATGATTAAAATGCTCTTTACTTCCACTTGTTGTCTAATGTCGTCGATTCTTAATATGTTCTAGGCTAGATCTTCTTGCTGCTCCAAAAATCCGTCTCCGTATTTATGGTCTCATCACTATAGATTTGTTCCAACACAACGAAAACGGTCATGAAACGATCACGAAACTGCGCGCAGTGAGCATAATAATACGTTCCAGGGGTATTTTGTTTACTGCGCAGTTTCATGATCATTCCATGACGGTTTTTCATTGTGTTGGAACAAATCTTATGTTATCGATATGTTTTTTTGCTTTTTTGGGTCGTTCTTTGCAATTTCTAGCTCGTTCTTTCTCAGGTCTACTTTTTCTGCAATGAATTTTAGAGTACATATTAAATACATCTTTAATATGTGTTCTATGTGGAGTTCTGTTTAGTCTTCTCTTGCTTATTACCCATTCCAGAGTTATATTAAATAGAGTTGTCGGGCATAGAGACAGGGGATTCCCATATTTTAGTCCTTGTTTTGTTTCGAATCGGTCTGAGAGCTTACCATCACACCGAATCTTCATCATAACATTTCCTTTGTAATATTTACCAGGTTGATTCCAGCTTTTTACTCGCTCTCTATTGTCTGTAGTTAGAACTATTCCAGTGTTAGTTGTTCAAATCTTGTCAGTATTTGGCATGCTGTGATTTATAATGCTATTTTTGCACAGTTTAAGCAGTCTTGCTTGTTTTTTTTTGGTGTATGGGTGTCAGCATTACATTTAGCTTTAATTTCCTCTGCCCTGTATTAGATTTATGAGATTTTGAATTTTTTTATTAGCTCTTCTTCAGTTAATATTTTATTACATTCCAGAGGCAACTACTATCCTCTTACGGGTTTCACCCTTTTGGGATCTTCAGAGGGGCCTGTGGTCTGGTCTGAATCATAACGAAAACCAACCGTCTCACTAAGCAAAATTCAGAGCAGACCACAGGCCTATCTGAAGATCCCAAAAGGATAAAACCTACGCAAGAGGGTGGTTGCCACTGAAATAGAATTTTTTTTTATTTAATAAAACTGCAACAGGAATCTTATGATTATTGCTATCTGATCATTACTATGATCAATAAGCAAGTTAGTTCTATATACAAAATATTATAAAAAACTTATCTAAGGTCATATTCAACAATATTCCTTAGGCTCTAATACATTACAGTACTACTAGCTAACGTGTACACTTTAGCCGCACTTTGCTCTGCTTTTTCACTTTCACGCACTTGAACTTACTGCACTAACTCGAACGGCTTCGTTTTCTTAAGTCTTCTTATCTGGTTGGCGTTGTCTAGGAGATTGATCTCGACATTCACATGGTTGGAGAGCCTTTGTTCATGACTCTCGGCAAACTTACTTATTGTCTGGATAACCGTATCCATCTGGAGGTCTCGATGAAGATCACAGTTTCTGAAGTATCATGGAGCTTTGACGATGTTCCTTAATAATTTATTCTGATATCGTTGTATAATTTGGATGTTACTTTCTTTGGTACAGCCCCATAGCTGTACATATGTCCATATCGGTTTAAGGACTTGCTTATACAATAACAATTTGTTATAAGTAGACAGAGTGGATTTTTTTCCCATCAACCAGTACATCTTTCTGAACTTAATTTCTAATTCTTCCTTTTTTTCTTAATATGCGCTTTCCAACGTAGCTTGGAATCTAATGTCATACCCAAATATTTTGCCGTATTTGCATGAGGTATTTGGTTTCTATTTATACTAACTGGAATATGTTGTTCTCTTTTGTTAATAAAATTGACATGAACAGATTTTGTTTCATTTAATTTGATACGCTATCACCTGGTCCAGATGTTAATTTGTTCAACAGAATTCTGTAGCATGGTTGCTGCTTCCTCGTGGTTTTGTCCGACTGCTAGAATGCATGTGTCGTCTGCAAATGTGGCAATTGTGTTAGGTTCTAATGATGTAATATCACTGGTATAGAGCAGGTATAGCACTGGCCCCAGGACACTTCCTTGTGGAACTCCAGCTTTAATTTCTCTTAATTCTGAATATGCTTCCTCATTTTTAACTCGAAAGTATCTGTCGGATATATAATTCTAGTAGTTCAGAATATTGTTTTGGTAAATAGCATCTCATTTTATGATATAATCCGTCATGCCACGCTATGTCAAAAGCCTGCGCTACATCGAGGAAAATTGCAGAACAGATTTTCCTTCCTCTAAAGCTTTTTCTACTATATCTGTTATTCTATGCACCTGATCTATCGTTAAGTGGCTTTTTCTAAACCCAAACTGATGTTTAGGAATTAGATTTTTTTTCCTCTATAATTGGTTTTAGTATCTTCAAGAGTTTTCATATAATTTAGACATGACAGGTAACAGTGAAATAGGCCTATATGGAGAAACTACTTGTGGAGGTTTTCCTGGTTTTAGTGTCACTATAATTTCTGCCACCTTCCATATCTTTAGTACGTACCTCAGCCTAAAGGAAGCATTTATAAGATGTGTTAATTTTATTATAGCTTTCCTTGGAAGTTGCTTTAACCCTTCCCCAGTAATCAGATCAAATCCAGGAGCTTTCTTTGGATTTATATTTTCTTTTATTTCCAAATATACTTCTTTTGAAGTACTGAAATAGAATGAAATATTAATTGTGACTATCATTAAAAAAGAGTTGGAAATCCCCTAACACATAAATTTGAATGTAAAGGAGAATTAAAATGACGTATCATTTTTAGTGATATGGGTTATTGTAAAAGATAAATTTTTGTGGTTTAAATATCCAGTTAGTATTTTTCTCTAGTCTCTTTAATTAGTCAGAACTGATTGATTTATTACATAATTCCCTTAATTTACATATTTCTCCAAATAAAACTACCGCCCACTGCCGTTCATTAAACTATCGGAAATTGATGGAACGAAAATTGGCCACAGATGAAGAAATCAGATTTTATACCATAAAAGACAGTCAAATTAACGACGCTATTAATTTAGGTACCTACCTGATTGTACCTGATGAGTTAACCATGTTCATCTAGGCGCCGGATGACGTCTTTACGCTTCGTTCCGTTTGTTCGAGTAACATGCTAATCAGAGGCGCATCAGCGATATCAACAAAAAAGTATTAAAAAATACACACACCGGCAAAATTAAAGGAACACCTTAAAAATAGGACATGTTTGATGTCTCGAATCTCCTAAACCAATTGTCCGATTAGAGTAATTTTTTGTTATGTTGTAGCCTTGCTATTTAAGAATATCAATGTAATAATATTGTTGCTAGAAAGGTAAATGTCATTTTATACCGGGTGTAACAATAATACTGTGCTTTTTCCTTAAATTTCGGAACACCCTGTGGAACATTCTAGCCTATATAAAATATTGAAATTAAAACTTTATTGTAGCCTTAAGCTTTCTTAACATTTTCTGTTTTTATTCATTTGCTTATGTGTGATAATAAAAAAGTTAGGTACTTTAACAACTAGCCATGTTCTTCAGTAATACAGGGTGTTTCCAAATAAGTGCGACAAACTTTAAGGGGTAATTCAGCATGAAAAAATAATATCAGTTTACTTTATAAACATATGTCCGCAAATGTTTCGTTTCCGAGATACGGGATGTTGAATTTTTCTTGCGAACTGACGATTTATTTATTGCTCTAAAACCTGTTGAGATATGCAAATGAAATTTGGTAGGTTTTACGAGGTAGTTATTGTGCATTTTTTGGCATACAATTAAGAATGTTATATTCACCATTGACGTGCATCCGGGCTATATCTGAAATGTTTATACCCATATGCACGCCAATGGTGAATATAACATTCTTAATCGGATGCCAAACAATGCGCAATAAGTACCTCGTGAAACCTGCCAAGTTTCATTTGCATATCTCAACCGGTCTTAGAGCAATAAATAAATCGTCAGTTTGCGAAAAAAAAATTCAACATCCTGTATCTCGGAAACGAAACATTTGCGGATATATGTTTATAAAGTAAACTGTCATTATTTTTTCATGCAGAATTGCTCCTTAAAGTTTGTCGCACTTATTTAGAAACACCCTGTATTAATGAAGAACATGGCTAGTTGTTAAAATACCTAACTTTTTTATTATCCAACTTAAGCAAATGAATGAAAAAAGAGAATGTTAAGAAAGCTTAAGGCTACAGTTGAATTTTAATTTCAATATTTTTTATCGGCTAGAATATTCCACAGGGTGTTCCGAACTTTAAAATGTAAACACAGTATGATTGTTACACCCGGTATAAAATGACATTTACCTACCTGTCTAGCAACAATATCATTACACCAATATTCCTAAATGATGAGGCTACAACATACTAAAAAAATCACTCAAATCGGACAACTGGTTTAGTAGATTCGAGACATTAAACATGCCCCATTTTTAAGGTGTTCTTTTAATTTTGCCGGTGTATGTAGTTTTACTCCATGTAGTTTTAAAACTATAAAAAAATAATATTAATATCTACAGGGTCGAATTTTAGTGCGATATTGATCGAAAATACATTATGGCACAGAACATCCAAAAAAGTTATTTAGAGAGAATGTAGGCAGTGCTATTCTCCTGGCTTTTGGATAATATGCCGAATTCTACATGGTAAAGCTACTCAAAAACTACGAGGTAAAGCAAACCCTTTTTTTTTAATAGGACGCCCTGTAAATTTTCTCATATTTAGATTTCTCTAATAATCCCTGTTCTTACATTAAGTTTCACACTACTGTATAGTATAGGTTATTTAACGAGTTATGAGATCTCCAAAAAGCACATAATCGAAAAAAAAACTCGGACTCTATGCACCTTTTATATTTACGCGTACGATTTTTGTCGTCGAAGTTTGACCAATGTCATTTTGACTTAAAACTTCACCAGTGCTAATGTGGGATCATTAGTAGTAATTAACAGTGCATTATAATCGTTTATGCTAACTAAATGATTCTGTAATTTTTCAAAAGGTCTTACGTTTGGCTTTCTTTATTCAGGATACCACTGTTGCTATATTCTGGATGCAAGAATGCAATTTCAAGAACTTTCTCCTAATATTCAGATCATATTTTATTTAAAAATCCACAAGGAAGAATTTCCTGTAGCTGGCTGGATACCATTAATTACAAGTAAAATTTAATAAAAAATGTTGGTCTTGGTAAAAGGTATATTATTTTAAAAAGCCCTATAGGGCTACAAACATCGAACAAAACGTTTTCGCTTTAAAAAGAGCATCATCAGTGTTGCCTAAAATAAGTATAACCATATTAATTATCAAAATGTTAAACTTAAAATGATGACCAAGGTAGAAGCAAAGTTTGGTTATACTTACAAGAACATGGTGAGCCAACCAAAAAATACGAAGGTCAAAGCCTTTCAAAAATGGACTAAAAGTCACATCAAAATGCTAACATAGCAAATTCCAAAGGATGGAAATAATTCCTAAGGATACGGCCCTAGGATAACATATGACTCCCACACGTGGTAAGTGGGTCAAAGGTAACAAATTAAGTCATTATGTTACAAGAGGTGACAGGCAACTAAGACCGTTTTTCGTTTAGTGTCCAATCATAACTATTTCATTCTAAACTAAATCAACCAATAATACTTTACAATAAATCTTTCAAGTTTCACACATCTAGTAGTTATTCCATTCAGCCAACCTTTCCTTCATCATCTGGTTTGTTTAGTTGCCTGGTCTCTAGAGTCCCCAGTCTCTCAATAATGTTCATTAGCCTCAATAGTGATGTCAAATTTACTTTTTATACCACAAACTCATCTATCTATCCACCTTTTTATTCTGTTTTATCTACGAATTTAATTAAATAAACACAATTTTTAATTTTCTCATATCCTCAATAATCTTACTCAACACTTATCTTCATCTGACCCCACTTTAGTTGTAGCTTAGACACTTTTATCCAAGTTATTAATTTTTCTTTGCCCTAGATGTTATTTAACATAAATGGACATAATAAAGAAATTTGGACTAAGCTTTTAATACAACCTTTTCAGTCTTGTAAATTTGTGTTGATGAACCCATCTATATTTTATTAATTGATAAATAAGATTTTGCATTTACAACTTTTTCAGCATTTGATATCACGACCCCTATTTTGTCTATAATTTTTCAGCCAGTCTCTCAGCCATCATTTGTGTTGGTTAATAAATATAAATTATCTAATGTCAAAACACAAACCATAAATTACATTCTCTGTATGTTGTTTTGCCTACCTTTCTTCATCAATTTACGTACACTTCATTGATGATCGTGGGTATTCAAATTCCCCCTTCTATTTTACATCTAGATAATCTATTCTCACTAACTCTTTTTTTTATAATTCCAACACATTGATGTTAGCTGTTATCATTGCTTGTACTATAAACAACTAGAAATTTAGTAGCTGTGTAACCAACTTTTCATGATACTTCAAGTTCCATTGACAATTGTTGTCTTTACATCAGACAGATTCGCTTTTGAAATCTCACATCTTAGTTGCCTGTCACCTCTTGTAACATAATGACCTAATTTGTTACCTTTGACCCACTTACCACGTGTGGGAGTCATATGTTATCCTAGGGCCGTATCCTTAGGAATTATTTCCATCCTTTGGAATTTGCTATGTTAGCATTTTGATGTAACTTTTAGTCCATTTTTGAAAGGCTTTGACCTTCGAATTTTTTGGTTGGCTCACCATGTTCTTGTAAGTATAACCAAACTTTGCTTCTACCTTGGTCATCATTTTAAGTTTAACAATTTGGTAATTAATATGGTTATACTTATTTTAGGCAACACTGATGGTGCTCTTTTTAGAGCGAAAACGTTTTGTTCGATGTTTGTAGCCCTATAGGGCTTTTTAAAATAATATACCTTTTACCAAGACCAAAATTTTTTATTAAATTTTACTCATATTTTATTTGTTAATCTTCTTCTACAAAACTATGCATTGAAAATTGAAATGAAAATTGAAAATGCAATTAAAATCCAGCCACATAGATCGATTAAAAAGGTAATGTAATAAGTAATATGAAAACTGTCATTTTTATATTTATTATTATCCCGGTTATTTATAGCGTTCTTCGCATTCCGGTTCCCAGTTTTCAGCTTCATCGGCCGTTCCATTCGCCAGGGTGAAGATTCCTTTCCGACATTGCCTTCTGAATGCCGCCTAGCCAGGATTGTTTCGGCCTTCTTCTCTTCCTTCTTTCCCTTGGCATCCATTTTAGAATTTGTTTTGGCAGTCTGTCGTCGTCCACTCTTTCTACATGACCATACCAGATCAGTTGTCTCCTTTGAATTTCGTCTATGATGGTTGACTTGACTCCCTTTATATTTCTGATTTGGTCATTTTGTATTCTTTCAAGCCTTGATTTTATAGCCGATCTTCCCCAGAAGTCCATTTCCAATGCAAGTAGGCATCATTTCAGGGATTTAGTAAGTTACCATGTTTCGCATCAATAGAGCAATATACTTTTAAAGATGGAGTTAAAGATAAGACGTTTTCTTTGATTAGATAGTTCTTTTGACCATAGCATCGGGTTTATAGGCATCCAATCACCCTTTTTCCTTTCACCATCCTTTGCTCTATCTTTTTTTCGGTGCGCCCACTCTTGTTGATTGTTGTTCCCAAATATACATATTTTTCTTCTTCTTAAGGTGCCGAGACCGCTTGTCGATCGTTGGCTCTCATGTTGCCCAGCATATTAACAATCATTGTCTTATTTACAGCCGCACGAAATAGTTCAGTGCTAGTTTTCCCAAACCATTGGCGTAGGTTTTTAAGCCAAGAAGTTCTACGGCGGCCCACACTTCTTTTTCCCATTATTTTACCTTGCATGACAAGGTGAAGTATGTCATATTTTTCTGGGTGACACACTATATGACCAAAGTATTCCAATTTGCGCCTTTTAACCGTGTTCGCTACTTCGCATCTTTTATTCAAGCGTTGCAAAACCCTTTCGTTTGTGACTCTTTCTACCCAACTGATCTTCAGAATACGGCGGTAGACCCACATTTCAAATGCTTCTAGGTTTTTTAAAAGCGATTCTGTCAGTGTCCATGCTTCAACCCCGTAAAGTAGTACTGGGAATATATAACATCGGACCATTCTTATGCGAAGTTCCAAATTTAGATCATGACTGCACAGGATTTTCTTAAATTTCATAAAACTTGTTCTTGCTTTGGCAATTCTACTTTTTATTTCTGTACTAGGGTTCCAGCTTTCATTAATATGAGTACCCAGATATACAAGATTACTTACTCGTTCAATTGAGTCATTACCGATTGTTACGTTATAGTTATTATTATTTACGGCTGCCTGTTTACTAATAACCATAAACTTTGTTTTTCTTGCGTTGAGTTTGAGTCCATATATCGCGCAGAATGCCACCATTCGGTTCAATAACGCTTGAAGATGTTCAATTGATCCAGTCAGCAACAACGTGTCATCTGCGTATCTGATATTGTTCATAAGCATACCATTAATGAGTATTCCCTCTTTTGCGTTTTCCAACACTTCATTTAAGATTGTTTCAGCGTAAAGATTAAACAACATTGGTGACAATATACAGCCTTGTCGAACTCCGCGCTTGATTTTTACTTCTTCAGAGCACTGATTCGCAACCCTAATACATGCAGCCTGGCCCCAATACAAATTTGCGATTATTCAAATGTCCCTACCGTCCAGACCGGTAGTTTTGAGAATATGTAGCATTTTTTCATGGCGAACTTTATCAAAGGCCTTTTCAAAATCAATCACGCACATGAAAACGTCATGATTTACATATCTTCATCTTTGAATTAAAACTTGGGTTGCGAATAGTGCATCACGCGTTCCAAGGCCACAGCAAAAACCGAATTGAGTACTTGAGATTCTTTCCTCAATTTTTCTATAATATGTTCTTTGATGAATTATTCTGAGAAACGTTTTCAATACATGACTCATTAGGCTGATGGTGCGATAGTCGCTGCATTTTGTGGCTCTGTGTTTTTTTGGTAGTACAACAAATGAGGATTTAAGCCAATCTTTAGGAATTTTTTCGCTTTCGTAGATTAAGTTGAACAATTTCGTAAGTATCTTAATGCCCTCGGCACCTAAAAGCTTTAGTGTTTCTACGTAAATCCCATCTGGTCCGATCGCCTTGCCGTTTTTTGCGTTCTTTATAGCGTATTGCACTTCTTCCTTAGTTATTGGAGGACCGCTTATGTCATATACATATTCCTCACAGTTATTGATTGTTTCTTGTTCGTTAACTATTAGGTCTTCTACTTCAGTCCCGATGCATAAGTATTGCGTTTTGTTTCTACTTACTGTCATTTATTAAGCCTGTTATTTTAACGTTGTTAACCAATACAAGTGGCCTTTTCCTTATTACTAATTGCTCAACATAATCGACAGTTATGAATGTTTTATTTAAAAACTTCTTGGCATAGAATACTGTTGATTAATTAATCATTTTGTTGAATAATTTTAATCTAAAACAGTTAGATTTAATGCATGTTGTTTTGACTTTTGTTTTGTTTTAGCTATTTATTTATTAACAATATGCGTGGGACTAGCAACCTCACCATCATTCCTCATGCTACTTGAAACACCGCAAGGTTCCCTTTGCTCCACTTGGAGATGTATGATATATGACGATGATTTATTAACAATACAATAACAATACAATAACAAGATATACAGAGTAAACACGAAATAGAACTAGATAAAACCAAAGTGGAAGAAGCTATTAAAACTATGAAATCCCGGAAAGCACCCGGAGCTGGAGGAATTAATCCTGAATTAATAAAATATGGACCACCCAAACTATGGGATATGCCTAAAAATCTTTTCGAAAGATGCCTGAATGGAAAAAAAGTACCAGATTAATGGCTAACACCACATATTACTCCCATACATAAGAAGGGACCTAAAAATAACCCCAAAACCTATAGGTGAATCGCAGTCATCAGCACCACTGGAAGATTATACTCCAGGCTATTAAGAAATGAAATAGAACAAGAAATTCAAGGAAAGCAAGCTGAAGAACAAGCTGGCTTTCGTGCGGGACGTTCAACGGTAGACAATCTCTTTACTTTAAAAATAGCACTAGAAAAAAGAATACAAAGAAATCAGGAAACCCACATCGCTCTTATCGACCTAGAAAATGCCTATGATAGTGTCCCCATAATAGAACTATGGAATTAAATGAAAGACATCGATATCGATGGAAAACTCATAAAAGCAACTAGAATGTTGTATGAGACTACTAACACCAGAATCAAAAACGGCAAAAATTTCACTGAGGCATTTAATACTTCAAAAGGCCTCCAAGAAGAATGTTGTATATCACCCACTCTCTTTAAAATATACCTTGACCAATCCTTACAGAGGTGGACAAAAGCAGTAAAACCGATGGGACTGAAAGTGGGAGACGACTCCCTATTTACATTATACTTTGCGGACGACCAAGTTGTTATAGCCCAAGATCAAGATGACTTAAGCTATATGATACGGAAGCTAAATGAGCATTACCAACAGGCAGGATTAGTAATAAATATGGATAAGTCAGAATACTTCATATTGGGAAACGAAGACATTGAAAACCTACCATTGGAACAAGGACATATTCTTGGTGTGAAACAATGCAAATATTTGTCAGCTATATTTAACAAACGAGGAAATAGTGAAGATGAAATACAACACAGGATCAATAAAGGTAGAAGCATCAGTAGATCCCTCAGTTCAATTTTATGGGACAAAGATATCAGGAAGGAAACCAAGAGAAGAATATATGAAAGTATAATGAAGAGCGCTACAATCTACGGTGCAGAAGTTTGGGACATAAGTGCAAGAAATAAAAAGAAGCTACTTAGTACAGAAATGGACTTTTTGAGGAGAAGTTGTCAGGTTTCGAGATTAGAACATGTAAGAAATGAAACAATTAGAGAACGTATGAAGGTGGAAAAAACTATAATAGACGATATTGAAAAGAGACAGCTATGGTTCGGTCACGTTAAAAGAATGAATGAGACTCGCTGGCCGAGAAAAATATTAGAGTGGGTCCCACCGGAGAGAAGAAGAAGAGGACGGCCACGGAGAAGCTGGAGGGACAATATTCAGGAGGCAATGGATTCGAGGCAATTAGATGAAGATATGTGTTACGATAGAAAAAATTGGGAGCTGGGTATGGAGAGGCGGCGACAGCCGTAGAAAATCCATTATATATATTTATTAACAATAATTTTATTACATATTTTAACTTATTACCATATTTTATACCATTGATTTTCCATTCAATTTTCTTTTAAATACTTTTGGGGAGCATATACCAATCTAATAGTTGGAAAAAAATGGAGTCTCTTTCTCTCACATTCCATTTTATGGCATTCATTTTTTATTTCGTCTAGCTTTACTCTTATGTGCGTTTTCATATCGCACCTCCGCTCAAAAAGTGTCATAACTCACAAAAATTTAAAATCGATTTTACTGCACCACCAGTTTAATAAAACTATGAACTCCTATCTTACAAAGTGTCACGTCTATAGGTCAAGTATTTATCGTTAGGTGACACTAGTGCCATTACACGATTATCCAAAATCAACGACACACCGACAAACAGTGTCACATATCGACTTGTGCAAAGCATTTGTCCAAGAAGTGTATAAAGCGTAGTTTGTCGAGTTAAGACAGTATAAGTGATTACTTTATTCAAAACAATCTGTTTATGTGCTCAGGAAAAGTGACACACTTTTCACTTATTTATCTTTCTTTTTGCAGTATTTTGTGTTTAATGTTATTACTTGTATTTAAAGTTACATCATTAAAAAGTATAAGTCTGTTAACCAGATAATAATAATGATATTATATTATGTACTGCAAGTGTCACTTTTGATAAAAATATTTCGTAAATTTTTCGTTATTTTATCTGTACAGTGTCACAACTCAAAAAAATTATTAATTTTTAAATATTTTTAATTTACTTGATACGCTATTTTATAGCGCTTCAAAAACCATTGTAACTGACTAAAATAGTTATTATTCTAATTTTAATATTTTTTGAATTAAACCCGAAAATGTTGTAGGACAAACTTTAAACGTCGTTTTCTCGATACTTTGCTTTTTTTGACTTATGACACTCTTTGAGCGGAGGTGCGATATATTTTTTCAACGTTTTTGTATCTTGAATGTAGTCTTGCGTTTTTAGAGACTCTAATACAGATAATAATTCGATATAGTCTAATGCTTTTTGAGAATCCACAAACTCCATATGAAGTACACTAACCCAGAGTCATTACGATTTAAGCGGTCCAAAATATCAGTTTTTTTCTCTAATAGTCATTGTCAATTGTGATTTGTTCCTTCGCTTTTGAGCTTGTGAAGACATTACTAGACATTTACATGTGACAGACAATGAATACATACAATAAAGTTATAAATTTTCGCTAGACCGTTATTACATGTATATAGATAGGTAAATTCTAACTGAGACAATATGCGTCCAGCACAATAATAGTGGTGGCGCATACAAGTTACAATTTGTTCAATCATGCATTATACACTGGAGTGCAAAATTAACTAGACACTCAGATTTGTATGTAATTTTTCGTTTTTAGATAAATCACTATTTAATTTTTTTAATTATATTTTATGCCCTATTAGCGATTAAGTTTTGCTTGTTTTAATCTGTTTAGATGATTTCTGCTAACAACAGTTCTATACAATTTTTTTGTTATTAATGTGAAATAGTGTTTTGAATTAAACAGCATTATTTTAAGTTTATTTTGATATTCTAAGTGTTTACAAGCTTGACTTTAGTTTTTTGTTTTCTACTTTTCAAAAATTGCAATAAAAAAATAATAACACTAGAAGACGTAGCACAAGCTGTTGCTTAACAGGATGATGGGCGGAGCATTCGTTATATCGCAAAATAAAACAGGTATTACCTATATGGAATGTTATTTGGTACGAAATTCATAAATAAAATTGTGTAGATTTAAAAGATATAATTTCTTTATTTGACTAAGGTTTCGCTTTCGCAGAATTTCTATTGACGTGCTCGTGTTGTTTAGTATGTTCTGATCTGTTTCAGCTATTCAGTTCTGTTGAAGTTTAGGGCTGTGTGCTACTAGACGAAAATACGTTAACTGGTTATATATTTGCGGTTGCATTTTAAATATTATTTATTCTATAAGATATTGTTTATTTACATAGGTAATGGATTGCCAAAAAGTTTTAAATACATTGTAGGTAATCAATGTAAATAAATACAGAACATTAGAAATGAAGAAGACATGAATAAATGGCTAAATGAATACAAAGCATATGAATTTTGCACCAAATAACATTCCAAATACTATAATTATTTTATATTTGTTTAATAATACATTAAAAATTATTTTAAAATCAACCTCCCTTTAACTGACTCTAATAAAAAGTTGTCTTTTTCGGTCTACGAATATTTAACATTCCGTATATGAATTTCCCTCGAATAATATTCCGTATACGTGTTTGGCACCTCGCCGCCTATTGGTTGAAATATGGCCGCGTGCCGCAAAAATCCAATGGAAAAGTAAAAGATGGTTTTGCTTATTTTCGATTCAGAGGGATGCACAATCGCTGGACAGCTGTTTCTGCCATTGAAGGCTTCCTCAACAGTGCTAGCGTGCACACCTCTAAATCGAAAAACAGCTCGATCATCTATTTAAGGGAAATTTCAAAGATCATAGAAATCCCCATTGGGACTACAATGTTCTGACTGTGATGCTACTTACATAGGAAGAACTTGTAGATCACTTGCTTCTCGCTCTCTTGAACACACCAAAAGAGAGAACACCTCTACCTTTTCTCAACATCTCAAACAAAAAAATCATACGTTGAATATCCCAGATGATGTCGCTCTACTTCACAACATCCCACAGAAAGACTTCTTAAAATTAGACTTGTACGAGGACCTAGAAATAATAAAAGAAAAACAGAAAAGTCCGAATTGTGTCAACCGCCATGTTTCGTTCAATCGGGACTTCCAACCACTCCATCGACAACTTTTTTCTTAACACATTTACAATATCACTTTTCACCCCCCTTCTACTGCTTCGTTCACATTCACACTTATAATAATTTCTAAGTCTAATTTTCTTTCTGGGTCTCCTTCATGTTCCTTTCTCACTAATTTCCTCACAGACATCTCATACCCTCAGCCCCTACTGTCATCATCCTATTACGGTTTTGGTTTTTGGACCCTTAGGGATCCGGGCAGCCTGCGAGGTCTTTAGGAATTAGTCGCCTAAGTTTGAGCTTGTGCTTTCTTAATGATACAACCCCCAGATTATTTAAGACATTTTTACACCTCAGTCACCCCCATTGTGATTTCTTACACACTTACCCACACAAATTCCAACAGCTACCAATAAGTTAAATAAATTCGATAACTTTAAATCAACACAAAGTTGCTTTTTTGAATCTTAGATCTCTTGATAATAAGATTTGATTACTGAATTTATTTCTAGAATAGAAAACTTTTGTGTAATGTGGTTTGCCTAACTAACTCCACTTACAGTATACGTGAATACATTTTTAACTATAACAACTAGCTTAATGAATTTTAAATGATAATTTTCACAATGGAGTGTGTTGTTACATCATTTCTAATTTTAACAAGCTGTACACCTTAGTCTTTAAATATGACAGGTTAATTTTCAACTTCCTGTGGAACAGTCATTTCTGTCTTGTCATTGTTCGGAGGTCTCTATCCATGTAATTGTCACTTGCCGTCATACTTTCAACATGTGAACAAGTCAAATCCACAGCTCAGATGTTACCTGGGGCAGATTAGCTAAATATTTTAAACATCCACACTTAATGTAGCATTTTAAACCAATGTTTCCTTGACGGACTACTTTTGCTGGGCTTTGACCCACATATTTTTGTTAAATAATATCTTGGTGGTTAGCATGTACATTGCACGTGAGTATAACTGATAATTTTTTAACCGTAGTCAAAATTTCAATAGCTTTGCATTATTTTATCGGGTTATATTCATTTTAGGTAAGCACTGATGAAGACTGGTAAACCAGTCGAAAACTAGTTATGTGATTTTGATGTGGCCCTTTTGAGGGATTTTAAATATACCTTTTATACAGGATTTTACTGTTTTTTGTTGTTTATTTAGTTAATCGAATTGAGCGTCGCAAATAAGAAATCTTGGGAACTGCCCTCGTAGGCTCGCTGGTGCCACTTCTCCGTTTTATGCTTGATACATTGGAACTCGCTGTATGACGGTGATGGTAAATTACCACATATATGTCCAACATATAGACACATCGATCATGTAGAGTTCTGATGCGGTTAAGTGTGCACCAAGTCTTACGCGGTAGATAAAATCCAGAACTTGTCTCTGTGACGCAAGGTATAACTGTATTTGGTTGAGATTCCGACCATTCGTGGATCAATTTGATGGTCATGTTGGAACCCAGTGGCTGCGGCCGATCTTGTGGTTTGTATGTGAGATTTTCTGGAGCGCAGCCGACTTTTGGTTGCATCTTCTATATAGTTATGAATCGACAGCGCCGTGTTGCTAAGGATCTTTTTATATTCTTTGGTTATCAGATTGAGTCGACGAAGGTATGGTGGTGTTCTCATGGAGTTGTTTCGCACATCATCTTTTGAACGTGCTCACTGTTGACCCATATTGGTGCGCAACATTCAGCTACAGCATTAACAAGAGCTGGGTCTAAAGACCTGAGTGTGGATGCCGATAAAACCTAATGTTTTATATACAAGCAACAGTGATAGGCAAGCTGGATTACAGGGGACGCTAAACTAGATAGGGCCCGGGTTACTGAGGGTACACTGTACATTATTTATCAATAGGTCTCTTCATAATTTCAACTTTCAATTTAAGATAAATAAGTAAAAATCTGTAGTAGGCATATTTGTTTTGTTTCTGCTTCTAACTCTGTAAAGCCTGTCAGTTTCTATTACACTACCATTAGTATACATACACAAATGTTATTCTTCTTCTTAAAGTGCCCTCTCCTGAAGGGAGGTTGGCTACTACAATTGCAAACTCTTCTCTGTCTTCAGCTATTCTTATTAGCTGTTCAAAATTTAGCCCTGTCCATTGTCGTACGTTTCTGAGCCACGATGGTCTTTTCCTTCCTAGTCCTCTCTTTACCTCGATCTTTTCTTTCACTATTAGTTGAGCATCTTGGTACTAATTGTTTCTCAGTATGTGGCCTAGTTATGATGTTTTTCTAACTTCCACTGTGTTGAAAAGTTCTTAGCTTGCCTATTCTATGCAGCACTTCTTCGTTTGAGGTATGCGATGTCCATGAAATTTTGAGGATTCTCCGGTAGATCCACATTTTTCAAAGGCCTCCAATTTATTTACAGTTGATGTTTTAAGGGTCCATGTATCAACTGCATGGAGAAGAGTCGACCAGACGTGACATTTTAATAAACATAGTCGAATTTCGAGAATTATTCGAGAATTGCAAAGTAATTCTTTTATTTTTTCGATTTCTGGCCTTTCTTTCGCAAAGAGTTTCTGGCCTGTTCTATTCTCGATTTTATTTCTTCATCAGGATTTAGGCTGCTATCGATCCAACATCCCAGGTACTTAAATCTATTGACCTATACTTGGTCAATAGATCCTTGGAATCCCCTTGGAATCCTCCAGTGCCTCTTTAAATAGAAACTCGGAGTAAATATTAAACAACAGGGGCGACAGAACACATCCTTGTCTAACTCATCTGCTACTTTCTATTTCTGCGGATGTGGAATAACACATGTTATTAGTTTTATGTAATCCTAGAGTATTTAGTATTTTTTTGGAGGTACCAGGCTAATGTTGAACTCATTTTTTTTTACAAAATATAGATCTTGGAAGATAAAACTTTAACCTATAATTTATGTGCTAGAAGATAATGGTCAGTTCTGAAGAACTAAACCGCAGAACTATTGACTAATACTAATGAGGCGCCATAAAGCTTAGATGTGGGTGTTCGACACCGACACCTACGCGCAGAGGCCACATTCGATTAGTTATAGTGAATGCAATTATTATCACACACAAATGTTTCTTTATAGTCCAGGCCGCATCTGTAAATATATGAATACATTTGGATGTTGAGAGGTGGCTCATATTTTTTTTGCAGAAATCGCTTGGAATTACCTCATATAATAATAATTGAGTTATGCTCCCACTCAAAAAGGTCAGGAACATTGTTCAAATAATCAAAATATCAAAAAATTAAGGAAAAATTCGATTTTTTTTTTCGTTTTTTCATTATGTATAACTTTAAAAGTATTCATTTCTGAGAAAAGTTGCACTGACCTAAATGTTGCAAAATTGAATTTCCTACAAGACAGGATTGGTTAAAGATTTCAGAAATTGTCACCATTGTTGCAAAATAGCAATAACTGCGAAAAAAAAAACATAAAAAACAAGTACATATTCGCATTTTACTTTTTTCAATAATTTATGCTATACTTAGGACCTTCATATTTCATCCAGAAAAAAATTATGATATAGTAAAACAATACTGTAAATTTCATTATGATCGGTTTTTTCAAAATGTTTCAGGACTGAAAATAAAGCAGATAGCAAGTTAAACATTTTTCTCATATTTATAGAAGAACTCTGTACCTGTTATTTGCAATTTGCTAAATTAAAATGGATTAATTAGCACGGCGTCAAGAATTTTTTTAAGTAAACATTAATTCTTTGCTTATAAAAAAAATAAAATACCTTTTAAACTACGCAATCAAATTAAATTTATGGATACAGAATTTTAAAGTTGAGCGCCATTTTCAAAAAAAGTATTAAACATAGGTGAATTTTTCTTGCGCCAAAATATTTGGCATTTCAAGCTCTTTCTATGTACAAACTTTCATAATGTCTGAAAATCACAAACGCCTTAAAAAAATTAATAAACATATTCCGGATCAGTAAAAATACTAATTATTTAGCTGAGAAAAAAAATGAAATCTAACTTTCAAAATGAAAAAAAAATTGCATTATCTTGGGTTCTAGTGAAGCGATTTTTATCATTTTTTTAAACCGATGTAACTCGAAGTAAAAATCACAAATAACGTATTGATACATTTTAATTTTTAGTACATTTCGATATAAATAAATTTGTTTATTGCAAAATAAAAGTACATATTCTGTCCTTTGAAATAATACTTTTTTAGCATAAACTTTCTTTGATCATATATTTTAACTTAGAGAATAAAAGTTTATTATGTTTAAAAACATATCCAATTGTTTAAACAATATTTATTTAAACAGATTAAAAAACGAAAATTAAAGTATAATTTTTTTTCGTTTATAAATGAAAATAATAAATAATGTAAATAAATAATAAATAAATAATGTAAAAAATGTGTATGAAATTACAGCTATATTTATTATTATTTTTATTACTTAATGTAGTATAAAAAATTATAATTCAAATTTGTAAAACGAAACAGAGGTTTAATCCAAACGTACTCGTTTACGCTGAGGACTTTAGTAGTTTCATAATTATAATAATTAATATATATCATAATATCTTCATCTTGAAGTTAAAAATTATCATCTACATTTTCATACCCAAATTCGGTATCGATATCTGTCCTGCGCGTAGCACCAAAAATTCATGTTTATTTAAAAAAATTCCTGACGACGTGCTAATTAACCGATTTTAATTTTACAAATTACAAATGAAAGGTACAGTGTTCTTCTAAATGGAAAAAAATCAACTTGACATCTTCTTTATTTTCAGTCCTGCAAAATTTTGAAAAATTTAATTTTTTGCGAAAGCTGGATTGCAAAATCTATTAAACCGAGCTTAAGTGTGGCATAAATGGTTGAAAAAAGTAAAATGCGAATACTTGTTTTTTATGTTTTTTTTTCGCAAATATTGCTATTTTGCAACAAGGCTAACAATTTTTAAAATTTTTAACCCATCCTATCTTATAGAAAATTTAGTTATGCAACTTTTATGTCAGTGCAACTTTTCTCGAAACTGAACACTTTTAAAGTTATAATCAAAAAACGAAGAAAAAAATCGAATTTTTTCTTAATTTTTTGACATTTTGATTATTTAAATAATGTTCCGGACCTTTTTGAGTAGGAGGATAACTCAATTATTATTATATGGGTTATTTTCCAGCAATTTCTACAAAAAGATGAGTCACCTCTCAACATCCATCTCAAAACAAATGCGTCCTGGACTATTAAGCAACAGAGGTGAATAATATATAATATATAGCGTGGAAAGAAAATAAATTAAGTTATTGTGTAGTACCTAGTAGGAGTTGGAGCATTTATTTTATTATCTCTTTTAAATTATGTTTTAAACGGCTCTAGGTTTTATTATTATCTTTTTGTTTCTAGAAAGTGTAGAATCACAACGCATAGATAAACACGAGTGATCGTAAAACTGCAGTATGTGTGAAATTTAAAATATTAATAACTATTATTATATTACAGTATATTAATAAACAACTTATAAACGTATAGTCAAACAGAGAGGCGAAACATTCCTATAATAGAAATTCTTAGATATTGTTTAAAGAAAGAAAAATTTTATACAACAAAGTGCATTATGTATTTTGTTATAAAATAAAAGCTGTATCAGTGTGTATTACTTATCATAAGAATATTAATATTTTATGTAACAAATATTTATCACACCCTAATGATCTAGATATACACGTATTAAATAATCATTGATGAAATCAAAAGGAAGAAGAAAAATAATCATTGAACAAATCAATGAATGACATAAAGGTATAAATTGTCAATAAGTTTTATCGACTTTGAAAAGGCTTTCGAACGTGTCAATAGGGAACAACAGATGGACACTGTGGACTACCAACAAAAATTGTTAACCTGATGAAACTGTTTTATGAAGTGTACAAAGCAAAACTCGAACACGAGAGAGTGATCACAGAAGAAATAGGTATTGAAAGCGGTATTAAACAAGGTTGTATCAGGTCTCCTACCTACGTTATTCCTTATCTTGGTAGACTGGATTATGAGGAAAGTAACATATGATCGGAAAAGCATTAGATGGAACCTCTTTAATCAGCTTGAAGATCTTAAAGTTGTTGAAGAACGTCTTCCTGTGAACAAGTCACAGAACTCATATGCAAACAAAAATCGATAAGCTAACCCAGTACCCGACATGATTGGTCTCCAGATACCTAAATGCAGATAAGACAAAAATCTTAAAAATCAATAACCCGCAAATTAATAAAATAAAAATAAAAGGTAAAGAAATTGAAGAATTAGAGAAAGTCGAGTAGTAGCGGACACCATCTCAAAGATCAGCAACCGAAAAGAGATTATCATGATGGGAGACTTCAATGCCAGAACTGGGTCAAAGTTAAATGACGACATTGTGGGAAGATTTGGCGAAGAAACTGTTAACAACAATGGAACAAGACTTGTGGGACTATGTGAAGCGTATTCCTTACGGATAACGAATGGATTTTTTCAACACAGATCCATCCATAAATATACATGGACGCAGCCACCCCGACAATTGAAATCGATTATAGATTACGTCATCATGAAGCAGAAATCATCAATTGTGACGAAAGATATACGAGTCTATAGAGGTGCAGAATGTGGAACTGACCACTTTTTACTGAGAGCAGATCTATACTTTCCATATATCTTGAACAACAAAATTGAAGAAACCCAGGAAGAGATTACAGAAGAACACCCGCCTCAGTAGAAATACAACATCGATGCACTGAAAGATAATTCAATCTCCTTTCTTTTTAAGTTAAGGCTGAGCCAAAAGATAACCAATACACAGTTTAATACAAGAACAGCAGATGAAAAATATGATCGGCTAAAAAAGTGCTTACATGAAGCTGCATTCGAAGCGTTAGGGGAAAAATCCTCAAATCACACTCATCACCCTTGGTTTACAGATTCTTTAAAAGAAAAGACGAGGGAAAAAAGAAGCATATCAAAAATGGCTCAGTACCAATTGCTCAGAAGACCAAAAAACCTACGCAAGAATAAGAATGGAAACAAAAAAAGAAGTGATTAAAACCAAAGAAAATATGTGGCTGAAGAAATGTGAAGAAATAGACACTCTTATGGTAGGAACAAAAAGCAGAGAAGCTTGGAGAACAATATCAAATACAAGACAAAATGTACAAGAAAGATGCCAGATATCCCTTATAAGTATAAACGAGTGGGAAACATACTTTAGAAACCTATTGCAAGAGAATAGACAGGAATATGTAAGGCAAACCATCATCGACCCAAACAACCTGGAACAACTAGAAGATATAACTATTCAAGAACTAGAACTAACGTTAAGAGAAATGAAAAACAATAAAGCTCCTGGTCCTGGAGGTATTCCAATTGAACTCATTAAGCACAGCACGACACAGGCAAAAGAAATTTTAGTTGAAATATTCAACGGATGCCTTTCAGGCAATAGTGGCGTGCCCTCTGAGTGGAAAAACTCCATATTTACCCCTATATAAAAAAGGGTGGTAGAAAAAATTGTAATAATTACAGAGGCATTAGTGTGACCAGCTCAGTTGGAAGACTGTACGGACGAATAATAAAGAAACGGATAGAAAAGGAGTGGCAAGATTCCAAAGAACAAAGTGGATTTAGGGCAGGTAGATCATGCACAGATAACATTTTCTGCATAAGGCAATTACTAGAAAAACTTTCTGCTAGAAATCTAGAAACTCAAATGGTATTTGTAGACTTAAAAAAAGCATACGATACCGTTCCCAGAGAAAAAATGTTTGATGTATTACAACAAACCACTTTAAATAGAAAATACATCCAAACAATAAAATATCTCTATGCTAATGCAGCAAGCAATTAAAATTGGAACGAAACTTTCAAATACCTTTGAAACTTCGAAAGGTCTTTTGCAGGGATGCTGTCTGTCGCTCACTTTATTTAAAATTTACCTTACACATGTGTTAAAATATTGGACTAGGAAATGCCAAACAATGGGAATACCAGTAGGAGATTCTTATTTGTATACGTTGCTATTTGCTGACGACCAAGTTGTGATTGCTGCTGATAAAGATGACGCCAGTTACATGATTAGAAAATTGAAAGAGGAGTACCGAAAATGGGGCTTGGAAATGAGCATGGAGAAAACTGAATACCTTGTAGTCGGAGGTGATACTGAAGACTTAGAATTAGAAGGGGAATACATAAAAGGATGTGATGAATTTAAATATCTAGGTTCTATTTTTGACAAACACTCCACATGCGATCAAGATATAGAATATCGAATAAGTCAAGGAAGAAAAGCTATAAAACAGCTGAATGGCATTTGGTGGAGTACAGGATTGCAAAATCAGACAAAGAAAAAAATCTACCAAACTATCGTGGAAGGAATTGTCCTGTACAATTCGGAAGTGTGGGAAGTTAAAGACCGACAAAATAAACCACTACAAGCTTTAGAAATGGACGCGCTTAGAAGAAGCTGCAGAATATCTGAACTACAGCATATCCCAAACGAAGAAATAAAAGAAAGAATGGAAGTAGAAAATGATATTATAGACAGAATAGAACAAAAAAGATTGATATGGTACGGGCACGTCCAGAGAATGGGACCAACAAGATGGCCCAAGAAAATTATCCAGTATGCACCACCCGAGAGAAGAAAAAGAGGCAGACTGAAGAGAACATGGTTACAAGATGTAGAGAAAGCAATTAACAGTAGACAACTCAACGAGGAAGATATTCGTGACCGAAAAGCATGGCGAATAGGATGCGGGAAACGGCGAATGCTGTAGAACACCCGATATATATATTGATGTGATCTTGATTATTGATATGAGATAATATTCTTATTTTTCATTTAATTTAATCAATGCATTAATAATAATTTCATTAATTAACCAGATCACATATCAATATGTTTTCAATCTCAGGGAGAATTATAAAATTAATTACTTACTTACGTGGCTTCTCAGTATTTCTCAATGGTTCCTAATCGGGATAGGAAAGAAAAGAGTAAAATAATACACACATATGGGTTACAATTATAATCAAAATATTGTTTATTTTATTTAAATGGCAATCACTGCTTAATATTTGCTATACCTTATTATTCCTAAACATAACATTTACACATGGGAATCTTATTTCCTTTTGGTTTCCAATTGAAAGTTTTTATTAACATTTAACTATTATGATTTATTATCAACAATTCTATTTAATTTTGTTGAAGCTTTTCTGATATTATTGATTATGTTCTTCAATTTTAAATGTGGTATTTAATACGAAAAACCCATACATTCATGTCCAAACAAATGAGACTGACCTTTTTCTGGTGAACTGAGAATGTCTTCACACAAGACCCGCTTCCTGCTATCCTTGGCTGCGATCAAAACCTCGTCCTGGCTTCCAGTAATGTTCTCCTTTGAAACTAGCTCGTATAGCTCTCGTTCCTGCTTCTGTCGTGATGCTGTGTTCTACCTTTTTCGAAACTGCAATCAGCTACCGGGACACTCTTGGCTCAAGGAGGTTCTTTACTCTCGACCTGGCCTACCTCTCGTTCCACGATAGATACTCCACACTCACGGAACTACACCGGCTTTCTCACTCCCCGTACACTACCGTCTACTACTGGACTTCACTTCTCGACAGCTCAAAACATTCTGATCTCTCTTTTCAGTCATTCACCTACTTTCTAAATATCCCTTCCAGATTCACAAATCAACCTTCCACCACCAACTCTCATTCGCAGTATTCCTCAAAACCAATTTTTAATCTTTCTAAATATGCTTAATGGATTTCAAAAAAAAATAGTTAATTCCCATTCTAAAATTACTTTCTACTATTTACAAAATTTAATGACCTATTATCTACTTCAACTGAGTCTTATTTAGCATAGGCTAATGATCGAACCTTCCGCGAACAACGATAATGACCTATTATCTATTTCAAACGAGTCTTATTTAGCATAGGCTAATGATCGAACCTTCCGCGAACAACGATAATGGTACGCGCCATTCACTTTGTTTATTCTAAGCGCATTGTCCCGAGTTTCGTAAGCTTCGTCTAATCACTTCTTAAAATTAAACATAACAATTTGTTGTATACAGGTTGTTCTAAATTTATATGCCCGTGGTTGAGAAAATTGAAAATATTTTATATTAATTTGAATTCTGTTTATAATTATCAAAATTTAATTTTCATATCAAATAGAAATATAACAAATCCCCGCCTTGTATTCGATAAAATTTATCTGCATTTTTAAATAAATTTTCTCGAGGCAAACCAACTCCCTGTATATTTCCTTTTTAATCTACGTCTTATATCCTAACTTACTATCTACTTCATGTAATTCTGTCTTTTATTCGTGATATTTGTATACATCGTGAATATTATAAATTCCTCGGATCTTTTCCGAGTTCCTGTGCCTCAACTCATAACTATTTATCCCATTTTCATTATTCACGATGTACGGGCCTTCGAAAACAGGCATCAACTTTGCGCAAATGCCCCCAGGAAGATTTGATACTCGTAATGCCCTCACGAGTACTTTTTCACCCTTTTGGGAAGTCACTGGTCTTCTTTTTCTATTTTGTTCCTGTCTTTGGATATATTTTTCGTTGCTTCGCCGTAATCTTCTCTGTACGGTTTCAATCACCTGTTGATATTCTTTTGGCTCTTGGTCTTCCCATGGCCTTATCGGCAGTACACCCTTCATGATGTATTCTGGGGTCTCTTTTGTTACTGTGCTCGAAATTGTATTTAGATACCTTTCTATTTCCGCCATTTTCCTGTCCCAGTGGCGATGTTGACCATCTGTTGCAATGCGAAGAAATTTCGTCACTTCCTGTATGAATCGTTCCGAAGGATTACTCTGTGGATGCCTGATGCTGACAAAATTTGTCTCTATTCCTCGTTCTCGAAGTTGTCCCTTGAAACGATCATTTCGGAAATACGTTGCATTGTCCAGTAGAATCTTTTTTGGTGTTTCTACTATGGCTATAAAATTGTCGATTTTTCTTAATATTTTTTCCCCCTTTGTGGTGCGGCAACTATATAATTTTACGTATTTTGAAAACACATCCACCATTACCAGAATATGTTTGTTCCTTTTAGTGGTCATAATTAGATCGCTTAACATATCTATTGCTACAATGTCTAGTTTGTTTCGGGCTTCAATATTTTTGGCAACATTTTCGTTTTTGAAATTCCGACTCTTATATTTTTGACATACATCGCACTTCTGGGTAATTTCCTTTGCAATGCGGTAATCCTGTCGGCTGATGTAATTTTCCCTAAAAACAGCCAAACTTTTCTGCTACCGATATGCCCATTGTCCTCATGTAATTTCTTTATTATCTTTTCGGCCAATGTCTGTGTCACTAAATATAGTTCCTTTCCGTCTATTCTCTAAAATATATGTTATTTTCTACTTCCGCTCTTCTTTTCTCTCTTTCCTCTAGGTCTTCTTGGTTTGTCCTTATCTCATTTAACGAATATATCCCTTCTTCTTGTATTAATCTATTTAGTCCCACCTGTAGAGTAATTGTTTCCTTTTTTCCGGTGTCCTCATCCCGTGTTAGAGCGTCGGCTATTATGTTGTCTTTTCCTTTTATATATCGGAACTCAAAATCATACTCCTGTAATAATAGAATTCCTCTATGTATTCTATTATTTACTTTTCTTCATGATATGTACTAAAGCTGCATGGTCTGTTTCGATTGTGAATTTTGCTCCCAATAAGTAAAACCTCAATTTGTTTACGCAATATAGTACACTGGCAAACTCCAATTCTGTAACACTATATTTTCTCTCATGTGTTTTAGTCACTCGAGATATAAAACATATCGGCACTTCTTGGTCGTTTTGTATTTGAGACAGAACTCCTGCAAATTTTTGTATGGACGCATCAGTTCGGAGTATAAAAGGTAAATTGTAAATGGGGTGGTATATTTTCGTTCCTTTTGCGAATTCTCGTTTTAATGTTTCGAAAGCTTCCTCCTGTTCTTCTTTCCAATTCCATTTTATTCCTTTTTTAAGCAATTTTATCAGAGGGATTTCCTTTTGGCTCAAATCGGGAATCAGCTTTTTAAAATAATTAATCGTGCCAAGAAAACCTCTCAATGTTTTCAAATTCGTTGGTCTTGGGTATTCATCTATGAGCTTGACTCTGTCTTCGGCTAATCTTACTGTTTTGGTGTCCAATTGAAAACCCAAATAAATGACTTCTTTTTAAAAAAATTGACATTTTTCAATGTTTAATTTCAATCCCGCTGTGTCCAATTCTTCCAGAATTATTGCTATGTGTTCCAGATGACTCTGAGTATCTTGTGAAAAAATTAATAAATCATCGATATAATGAACTATGAAATCTTCATGGCGATTCAAAATGGTATGTAGAGCTCGGACGAGTGCAGCACAAGCACTCTGCAATCCAAATGGCACTACCTTAAACCGGTAGACAATACCATCAATAGAAAAAGCGGTGTAGTTTCTACACTTTTCAGCTAACGGTATCAACCAAAAACTGTGTTTTAAGTCAATTTTCGAAAATATGTGTGACCCGGTGATTCTTCCAAAAATGGCCTCGATGTTTAGAGGTGATTCATATTGTGATACAGTGTGCTGGTTGATATTCCTGGCATCTAAACATAATCTCAATTCTCCATTGCTTTTCTTTACTATCACAATCGGGTTAACATACGGTGAATCACATCTTTCGATGATTTGATCTTCCAACATTTTATTTATTTCTTCTTTCACCTCTTGTCAATACTTGTATGGAATCGAGTAAGTCTTTGATCGAAAATTTCCCAAGTTTTTCACCTCAAATGAATGTTCGTACTTTTTAGCCACTCTGTTTTCCTCATTGATCAAATTTTCGTAGTTTCTTAACATCAACCGCAATTCTTTTTCTTTCCCTTCTCCACATATCAATTTTCTGTCTTTTTTCTCAGATTCTTCACACATGTTTACCGTGCATTCTGCATCCTCGTTTGCATATACTTCCTCTTCAAATACCACTGTTTCAATCATATTCTTTTCACTTTCATTTTTTAGCTTTATTTCTTCTTCTCCTGAGCTCGTCTCTTCTTTTGAGGAATCCCAGGTTTCCTTTGTTTCTGATACTCTCAAATTTTCTTCTTCTGGGCTCAACTCTTCTTTTGAGGAGCCACAGGTTTCATTTTCTTTTATCTTTTTCTGACCTTTTCTCCTTTTTTTTCTTTGTCCTTGCTTCGCTGCCAAATTCATTTCCACTGTTTGTTCTTTACCTGATTCGTCCGTATTTTGTTTCTCATGTTCCTTGTCCTGTTCTTTTTCTTTTTCTTCTGTTAGTTTCATCGTATAATTTTTAAAATCTATCACTACATGTTTTTCTGCCAATTCGTCAACTCCTACTATCATGTCATGTGACATGTTTGGCATTATTACACATTGTAGTGCATACATATTCTTACCCAGTCGTACCATTACTCGTATGCCTTCATTTATAGTTGCCAATGTCCGTTTGTTTGCGCCCACTAAATTTACCCTAGGTATTTTGTAAATTAAATTTGTTAAGTTAACTTCTTCTATTAGTTTTCTGTTGACCAATGTTATTTCAGATCCAGTGTATATCATAATTTTAATTGGTTTCTCGTTGATAAATCCATCCACAAATTTTAAATTAACTCCATTTTTCTTTTCGTTGTTTCCTGCCAATTTAATAAACTCCTTGGGGTGACAAAAGATTCCTGTTTGATTTTTGGTTTTTAGTGAGCGCCGTCGTGAAAAGACGCCGGTTGCTCATCGTTGTTTATATTTTCGTCATAATGTCTCTCTCCGTCATATTTCTCTGTCTGGGTATTATTTACTTCTCTTCTATTTTCTCTTGGTCTGTCGGATCTGTTTCGGTTTTCTCGATATCCCTGTTCATTTTGTCTACCATTATTTCTGTTTTCTTGATTTGAGCGTGTGGTGTTTCTATTCTGTTATTCTCGATTTCTATCCTCATTCCATTGCCTATTTCTTTGTTCATAATTTCCTCTTCCGTTGTCTCTATTTTCGTTTTCCCTTCTGGGATTAAAATCTCGTCTTGTATAGTCCCTCCTATTTTGATTTCTATCTCTGTAATCTTGTGTTTCTCGGGGCCTGTAATCTTCTCGCGACCTTCTTGATTTTCTTTCTCTTAGACGTGATTCTCTTATTTGTAGGAATTGGCATAAACTATCTATGTCTTTGTAGTTTTGCAATGTGATATGGTCTTCCAGCGTTTCTTCGAAATGTCTTGCAATCAGTTCGACTAATTGTTCCGATGAGTAATTATATTGTAAATGTTTTGCATTATTGTAAATTTGTAACGCATATGTCCTTTCTGATACACCCATCCTATCATTGTATTTCCCATTTTGCAATTCCTTGTTAATTTCCAATTGTTGGACCTTTCCCCAGAAATAATTCAAAAATTTTTGTTCAAATTGTTGCCAATTGCCAAATTCTTCTTCTTTGCTATCGAACCATAGGCTTGCTTCATATTTGAGATGGTTTCTGATAGTTTCTTTTGCTGTTTCGAAATTTCCGATGTGCTGTATTTTCTTTTTCAAGCTATTTATGAACGGCACTGGGTGTAATCTTCTTACATCCCCGCCAAACCTTATCTTCACGTCATCTGTGCTGTGTATAACCATTTCTCTTCTTTCTCCGACATTCTGTTGCGTCCTGTTTTCGGTGACTTGTTTTTCTATTTCTGTGATTCTTTTTTCCACTTCTTCTCTGTCTACTTGAATAGCATTTTCCAACTTATTTTCCAAATTTTCTAGTTCCTTTTTCTGGCCATTCGTTAACTCCTCCATTTTGTTTTGAATTTTCATTTCTTGTTCTTTCATGTGGTCCTTCATTCTAATTTCTTGTTCTTGCATGTGATCTTTAATTTTCATTTCTTGCTGTTATATCTCGTTTTTCATTGTTGTCAAACATCCTTTTATTTCCTTTTCATACTTTTCTATGCGTTCCTCTATTTTCTTATTGTTCTCTTCTATTGCTTGTTTTGTTTCCTGTTGATTGTCATCCATTTTTTTCTCCACTTTATCCATTTTCTTTGATGTTTCTTCCTGATTTTTATCCATTGTTTGTTTTGTTTCTCTTTGATTGTCATCCAGTTTTTGTTGTGTTTCATCCATTTTCTGTTCCATTCTTTGTGACTGGAGTTGCATCATTTGTAATAATTTATCTATTCCTGATAATTCTTGCTGTTCTGATGCCATGATTGTCTTGTCTAAAATATCTTCTTGGTCTGAATTATTCTCTTGATTTGAATGTTCTTTTTGTTTTTTGTTGTCTTTGCTTTGGCTTCTTGTCACAGACATTTGTTTTCAAGAAGTACTGTCCCCGCCAAATATGAAATTTTACTAGTATGTTACCAAGACGACTTTTTCTCACCCAAATATTATAAATTGTAAATAAATATATCAAATGTAAATATCGTAAAAATAAAATATTACATCAGTTATGTAAAATTTGTACCTAAAGAGATCTAAAATTTTATGTTACCAAATGTAAGTATCTCACTTTTTACCACAGGCATATAAATTTTCAAATACCGGCTTTACTCTTTCTATCCTTCAAATTTGCCACTAGAAATACTTTACAATGCTTTCCACGTTGGACGACAGTTGATGTGATCTTGATTATTGATATGAGATAATATTCTTATTTTTCATTTAATTTAATCAATGCATTAATAATAATTTCATTAATTAACCAGATCACATATCAATATGTTTTCAATCTCAGGGCGAATTATAAAATTAATTACTTACTTACGTGGCTTCTCAGTATTTCTCAATGGTTCCTAATCGGGATAGGAAAGAAAAGAGTAAAATAATACACACATATGGGTTACAATTATAATCAAAATATTGTTTATTTTATTTAAATGGCAATCACTGCTTAATATTTGCTATATCTTATTATTCCTAAACATAACATTTACACATGGGAATCTTATTTCCTTTTGGTTTCCAATTGAAAGTTTTTATTAACATTTAACTATTATGATTTATTATCAACAATTCTATTTAATTTTGATGAAGCTTTTCTGATATTATTGATTATGTTCTTCAATTTTAAATGTGGTATTTAATACGAAAAACCCATACATTCATGTCCAAACAAATGAGACTGACCTTTTTTTGGTGAACTGAGAATGTCTTCACACAAGACCCGCTTCCTGCTATCCTTGGCTGCGATCAAAACCTCGTCCTGGCTTCCAGTAATGTTCTCCTTTGAAACTAGCTCGTATAGCTCTCGTTCCTGCTTCTGTCGTGATGCTGTGTTCTACCTTTTTCGAAACTGCAATCAGCTACCGGGACACTCTTGGCTCAAGGAGGTTCTTTACTCTCGACCTGGCCTACCTCTCGTTCCACGATAGATACTCCACACTCACGGAACTACACCGGCTTTCTCACTCCCCGTACACTACCGTCTACTACTGGACTTCACTTCTCGACAGCTCAAAACATTCTGATCTCTCTTTTCAGTCATTCACCTACTTTCTAAATATCCCTTCCAGATTCACAAATCAACCTTCCACCACCAACTCTCATTCGCAGTATTCCTCAAAACCAATTTTTAATCTTTCTAAATATGCTTAATGGATTTCAAAAAAAAATAGTTAATTCCCATTCTAAAATTACTTTCTACTATTTACAAAATTTAATGACCTATTATCTACTTCAACTGAGTCTTATTTAGCATAGGCTAATGATCAAACCTTCCGCGAACAACGATAATGACCTATTATCTATTTCAAACGAGTCTTATTTAGCATAGGCTAATGATCGAACCTTCCGCGAACAACGATAATGGTACGCGCCATTCACTTTGTTTATTCTAAGCGCATTGTCCCGAGTTTCGTAAGCTTCGTCTAATCACTTCTTAAAATTAAACATAACAATTTGTTTTATACAGGTTGTTCTAAATTTATATGCCCGTGGTTGAGAAAATTGAAAATATTTTATATTAAATTGAATTCTGTTTATAATTATCAAAATTTAATTTTCATATCAAATAGAAATATAACAATATATATATAGAGAGAATGTCACTTATTTGGGATCAGTCATTGAAAGAAAGGGAAGATTCACGAAATACTTCCAATCAAGAATAACGAGGCACAATTCGCCTTGAATACGTTAAACAAAATCTGACAAACACGTGAAATATTATAGGCAACAAAAATCAATGTATTCAATACCTGTGTCAAAATCATATTACTCTACGGAACAGAAACGTGGAAGCACGACGAAAGCACAACAAAGAGGCTACAGACTTTTATAAATGGGTCTTTAAGAAATATTCTAAAAATTTATTGGCCCTAATAAAATACCGAAAATAGAACTATGGAAAAAACAAACCAGTATAATAACAACAATTAAGTAGAAGAAATATCTGGAAGAAAACACTAATCAAAGAAGAGGAAGTGGAAAACAAAGCAAGAAACAGAAGAGAATGGAAAGAACTGATACGCAGATTAACCAGAGAATAAACACAAGAAGACGCGCTGAGGTGGTCACCAGTCGTCTTACACTATATCGGCCAAAAAACGCAGATGCACCAAACATAGGAGTGATAGTCCAAGAGAGAGATAGTGAATTTAGTTTATTATTATCAAACACACAAATGTTTCTTTAAGCAACACAGGTGAATAATATAATACAAAGCGTAGAAAAAAAAATAAATTAAGTTATTGTGTAGTAGGTACCTGGTAGGTGTACTACCAGAAATTATGCCAATATTTTATTAAAAATATTTTATGTCAACAATCTTTTCCTGGATTAGTTAGTGTAACATTTAGTTCTAAAGTTATATCGTATACCAACCTTCTTCTTCTTAACGTGCCCTATCTAGTCCCCTTGACGTTGGCGATTAACAGGCGAAACTGTCTCTGTCTCGAGCTATTCTAAATAGTATAGCGTATACCTACTAATCGTAAAAAATCGTACAACAAATTGTAAGCTCATAAACAATTACCTTTAAGTAATGGACACTTGACAATGCTATATTGTCCCCAGTCTCTCAATTCCAAATAAACTTTAGATGGTATGATAGTATTAAATTTTTTTAGTAGTTTATTACATGCATCTCGGTTCATTTATAGGTAGTCATTTAAATTACAATTATCTGTTATTATAAGTATTATTTTTATGTATTATTATATTTTATATTTTAGTCTTTCTTCTCTCCATTGATGTTGAATTTAGATAAAGTCTACATGAACTGTATAATAAATAAATTAGATTCATTTATTTTTGACTTTATAGCCCATATGTTTTTTTGTTTCATTATAATTACATCTGTTATCTTCGAGGCATGAGGCCATATTCAAACTAACAGATAATTAGGTCAAATCTTTTGGGGTTTTTTCGAATTGATGTTCATTCATATTTCTCTCACGTTCTTGGTATTGAATGGCGCAATTTTTGATTGAATATACATTGTGTGTATGGTTTTTTAACTTCCTAATTGCTCAACATAGTAATTTTTTTCGTGTATTATTTGTCTACTGTGGCCCCTTTCCATAATTACTAAATATGTGCAATTTTATAAGATAAACCTTGTCAACACATATTTTACCTTTAACTGTAAAGCAAGCATACGTTTCATTAGATTTAACAAGTTTTTGTTCTGTGTTTGTCTTAAATTTGAACTCATCTGGGTATACATTATTTTCCAACTGAGGGATTCTTCAATCAATCAAGATTTCGTAACCTGTGCGGCTGATGCTTTTCAAAAGTTTTAACCCACTGAGTTTGATGTGATATACAGTATGATGTAAAAGGATAAACAGACGAGTTTAAAAAAAAAGAATGTGTGTGTACTTTGTACGCACGTAAGAAGTTATCATATATTATATATATTGTTATATTTCTATTTGATATAAAAATTAAAATTTGATAATTATAAACAAAATTCACTTTAATATAAAATATTTTTAATTTTCTCAACCTCGGGCATATAAATTTAGAACAACCTGTATACAACAAATTGTTATATTTAATTTTAAGAAGTGATTAGAATAAGCGTACGAAACTCGGAACAATGTGCTTAGATAAACAAAGTGAATGACGCGTACCATTATCGTTCTTCTCGGAAGGTCGATCATTAGCCTATGCTAAATAAAACTCAGTGAAATAGATGATAGTTCATTATCGTTTTTCGCGGAAGGTTTCGATCATTAGCCTATGCTAAATAAGACTCATTTGAAAGAGAGAATAGGTCATTAAAATTTGTAAATAGTTAGAAAGTATTTTAGAATGGGAATTAAATATTTTCTTTTGAAATCCATTAAGCATATTTAGAAAGATTAAAAATTGGTTTTGAGGAATATTACGAATGAGAGTTGGTGGTGGAAGATTGATTTGTGAATCTGGAAGGGATATTTAGAAAGTAGGGGAATGGATGAGAAAGTGAGATCAGAATGTTTTGAGCTGTCGAGAAGTGAAGTCGAGTAGTAGACGGTAGTGTACGGAGAGGAGAAAGCCGATGTAGTTCCGTGAGTGTGGAGTATCTATCGTGGAACGAGAAGTAGGCCAGGTCGAGAGTAAAAGAACCTCCTTGAGCCAAGAGTGTCCCGGTAGCTGATAGCAGTTTCGAGAAAGGTAGAACACAGCATCACGACAGACGCAGGAACGAGAGCTATACGAGCTAGTTTTTCAAAGGAGAACATTACTGGAAGCCAGGACGAGGTTTGATCGCAGCCAAGGATAGCAGGAAACGGGTCTTGTGTGAGGACATTTTCAGTTCACCAGGAAAAGGTCAGTCTCATTTGTTTGGACATGAATGTATGGGTTTTTCGTATTAAATTCCACATAAAAATTGAATAACATAATCAATAATATCAGAAAAGCTTCATCAAACTTAAATAGAGTTGTTCCTAATAACTCCTAATAGTTAAATGTTAATAAAAACTTTCAATTGAAAACCAAAAGGAAATAAGATTCCCATTTGTAAATGTTATGTTTAAGAATAATAAGAAATAGCAAATATTAAGCATTGATTGCCTTTTAAATAAAATAAAAAATATTTTGATTATAATTGTAACCCATATGTGTATTTTTTTTACTCTTTTCTTTTCTATCCCGATTAGGAACCATTAAGAAATATTTAGAAGCCACGAAAGTAAGTAATTAATTTATAATTCGCCCTGAGATTGAAAACATATTGATATGTGATCTGGTTAATTAATTAGATTAGTATTAATACATTGATTAAATTAAGTGACATATAAGAATATTATCTCATATCAATAATCAAGATCACATCAATATATATATATATATATATATATATATATATATATATATATATATATATATATATATATATATATATAAACAAATGAAATAGAGAATGCGGAAAAATCCCCTTACGAACAATTCACACATCCACTACTTCGGGCTGGGAAAAATTTTTTGAATAGAATCGAAGATCCAAACACCAGCTCTTAGAAATGTGTTTCGCCCTCTTCAACCTCTATGGGCTCATCGGTGAAGATGAGAGGTTGAACATCTTCAGACACATTCCAATCAAAAAACAACATTCGAGACCTAGACATAGCAGGAACGTAAATCTACGCCCAACCTGACAATGCCATTCTCAAGTTTTAATTCCCTAATTACTTTAGAGTAAGAGGTATATATATATATATATATCTAGTATATAATTTCAATGAAATAAATATACTAAACCGTTTATTTATATTTTATTTAAATAGTAAACTAATTTTAATACTAACCTACCACTTTCAAAATTTTTTTATTAAAGCAATACCAAAAATAAAAAAAAGAATATGAATCGTCCGGATTCGAACCCGGGACCACTAGATCCGTGGTAAAATGCTCTACCAACGAAGCTATCATCGCTCTGTGCTCTGTACAGAGCGAACAGTACTCAGAAATTTTACAGCCGTACATAAATGAACGGCATTTTAGAATTGAACAGAAGACTATTTTGTAGACAGAAGAAATTAGATCAGGTGTTCCACAAGGCAGTGTGTTGAGTTCGGTCCTATACCTACTATACACGTATGATATGCTATACTGAAAGACAACACAGTTGCCACCTTTTCTGATGATACGGCTATCTAAGCAGTAGGTACGATTAGTGAAGAGGCCACCAACAAGGTCCAAATAGCAAGTAACCAAAGCCATCAATGGACAAAAAAAAAAATGGAGAATTAAGCTTAATGAAGCTAAATATGTTCATATTAATTTTACGAACAAAAAAATACAAAATGTACCAGTTATAATCAACAATATCCAAGTACCAAATACCAAATGCACATACTGCTAAGTAATTAGGTATAACATTAGATGCCAAACTACGCTAGAAGTCTCACATCAAGAAAAAACGGAAGAAGTAATACAAGAATATATTGGCTAGTTGAAAGAACCTCCACTCTGTCAATTCATAATAAGTTACTACTTTACCAACAAATATTGACATTGACATCTGTATGGACTTTTGGGTATCCCATGGTATGGGCACCCATCCAAAATTCTGAGAAACATTGTAGATACCACTTGGTACGTGGTAAAGAGTGACCTTTATAAGGACCTAGGAATGGAAACTGTGGATGTAACCTTCAATAAGATGTAGGAAGTCACGAGCAACGATTTCATAGGCACGAAAACATTTTTTTCCACCTACCTCTACCGAAAGTATACTTTTCCTGACCTGATTGTAGGGAGCAAAGTCGTACTTTTCCTCCCTAGGGAGGAAAAGAAAAATTACGTCACGGTATGTCATTGATAATAGTATTTATGTACCAAGTCAGTAAAGTGACTCTTTATCGAACGAGTCTGATATTATGAGCCGAGCGAGCCTAGTGAGCGAGGCGAATAACAGACGAGTTCGATAAAGAATCTTTACTGACGTGGTGCATACAAAATTGTATCGCCAATCATAAAAAACATTAACACTTACTTAACTACATCCTAATGAAAAGCAGTGTGTGTACTTGGTACACACGTATGACGTTATACTTCTATTATTATGATTTCAAAGAAATAAATATATGTTAACAGTTTGATCGTATTTTTATTTAAATATTAAACCAATTTTAACACTTAAAATAAAATACCAAAAATTAAAAATACCGTTAACAGTCACGTTATGTTTATGAAGTGTAGCCATCAGCGCAGTTGCTTTTCCCTTGATGAATAGTAGAAAATCTAAATAAATATATTTGCTAACAAATTATCATTAATATCTGTCACCGTCCTATAGTATACATATAATCGAATTAACAAAAACACCATTTCATAATATACAATAATTTGTATTTTCATTAATACAAAACTTAAGAGATTTAAGGATTTTATTAATTTCAGACGAAATAAAAATTTCGTATGACAGACGATGACAGAAAGCTTTTGCATGATGGCCGATTTCGATGTTTAATCGATAGTTGTTATCAATATTGAATAAGTACCTAATTATTAAATCTGTAAAGTTTTGATTTATGTTTTATAAATATAATTGCAAAATACTACAGAATTTCACTTTCTGACATAAATTTAATTAATAATAACGTAAATTGTGTACAATATTTTTAATAATTAAAGTAAATACATTTTAAGTTCACTCAAATAAATAATCGATTACTGCCATCGACCACTTACATTCAATCTTAGTTTATTTTGATTAATCGCGGCAGGTAAAATAACTTATTGACGCCCTATACAATATTCTATTAACTATTATACATTTTAACGTTTCTTTATAGAACACCCTGTATTTTGCAGAATGGTAAAAAACAGTAAATTGTTATTTTGATTTAACAATGTTTATATTAATAATTTGACTCATATTTGACAGTTGACAGTTATAATGTACCTACTTGTTAGTTTTAGTTCTATAATAAATTTTGTTAGACATAAATAAAATATTTAAAAATGAAAAAATTACTTGTTATTTGAGGAAGGTAGAAAAATCATATCTATAACATGGGAGTAAAGTGCATTTTCCTCCCTTGAATGATTACTGCCCTCGGCTACGCGTCGGGCAGTAAACTTCATTCTGAAAAGTAGCATTTTCCTCCCTTGTTATACTAATAGCTATTTCTACCTACCTCTACCGAAAGTCTACTTTTCCTGACCTGATTGTAGGGAGCAAAGTCGTGCTTTTCCTCCCTAAGGAGTAAAAGTACTTTTCACCCATAGGGAGGAAAAGTAAAAGTGACGTCATGATATGTCATTGATGATATAACTTATTGACGCCCTATACAATATTCTATTATCTATTACGCAAGTATCTATATATTTTAAAGTTTATTTGTAGAACACCCTGTATTTTGCAGAAGGTAAAAAACAGTAAATTATTGTAAACAATGAACAAACAGTAAACAATGATTACATTAATAATTTTACGTATATTTGACAGTTGACAGTTCTACTGTACCTACTTGTTAGTTTTAGTCTCTAATTAATTTTGTGAGTTAGTTACATAAATAAATTATTTAAAAATAAAAAAAATGACTTGTTATTTGAGGAAGGTGAAAAAATCATATGTATAACATGGGAGTAAAGTGCCTTTTCCTCCCTTGAATGATTACTGCCCTCCGCTAGACGTCGGGCAGTAAACTCGGGAGGAAAAGTAGCACTTTCCTCCCTTGTTATACAAATAGCTATTAGAAAAACTAGACACTATTTTTTCTGTAATCGAGTATTCCCCATATCTAATAGCCTTGCAGCTGAAGTAAGAGATGTTTTATCTGTCAATGTCTGCAAGAAGAGGCCAGATGACCACTTGTTCCATAACTGAACATTAAATTGAATAATATTTTTACTTATACCTTCAATTTTTAGTGTTAAATTTTGTTAACTTTTTCCCAGAATATTTAATATAGAATACTATTGACAATATGGATTTTGCGACTCCTCTAATTTATTATATAATAGTAATTAAGCACAACTAAATTTACCGGTCTGGCAATCTGTCTGTCTTATCTGGCAATCTGTCTGAATAGTCTCAAAAGTTAATTCAAATTTCTGGAAATAAATATAGATAATCTACAGAATAAATTACGTAGAATTCATTAGTTGTTTATTTCACCGAAATATTTCCATTTATCTATTTTTCCATAATATTTTCTGCCAAATATATCACAGAAACCTCTCTAAGTTGACTCCAAAAACCCGAACGACGATCCACACTGAATTCCTAAATATCCTGCTGCTAAATTTGTATAATAATTTAAGTAGATAAGCAGTTGTCAGTTAATTTAAACGCTTTATTCTCCCAGGTCCTAACCCAGTACAGCAAGCCCGTGGTAAATTCCACGGCAGGCCGCCCTACACGAGCCAAAAATTTTGCTTCCCTTTTTAAAAATATTTGTCCATTAGGAAAGAGAATTGTAGAATGGCATGATGGGAGGAATAACATACAGGGTTTAGCAGATATAGGGCCAATTAGAAATATCTCGAGAACTAAATGTAACAGAATCATAAAAAATGGAATTTAGGGGGTTTTGAAGAGTGAAAATGAGAAAAGTACACACTACAAAAGAGATTTGAAGTTGGAGCTAAGAGTTAATTTGGTTAGGTGTTACGTTTCCTCGACTTTATTTCATGGAATGGAAGTTTAGTCCTTGAATGCGGCATCAATGAAAAAACTGGAATCATTCGAGCTGTGGGTGTACAGAAGAATTCGTGGACAGAACACGTCACAGACAAAAAGGTTCTGAGAAAGATGAATAAAGAAATGGAAATCTTAAATACCATCAAAACAAGAAAATTGGAATATTTGGGATATATTACACGTGAAGAGAGGTGCAACCTTCTCCAACTGAATATGCAGGGAAAGATTCAAGGAAAAAGAAACATAGGGAGACGCAGAATATCGTGGCTGTGCAACCTGAGAGAATGGTACGAATGTACATAAAATAAATATAGCTATAGTCGGCGCCTTCATAAAAATATAATCAGGAATTTTTCTGTTCCCAAAGGAAGGACATCTTTGTGAATTAGTTTCCTTATATTTCTTTGGTGTTAGTAGTTAGTATTCTCATTCCCCTATCCCCTAATCTTTCCCTTCCCATGACCCAGCTTCTCCGAACTAAAAAACTGAGAGCCGTTTCGCGCATGTACGATTGAGTGCTTTGCTCTATCTTCTATGGACCCCATTATCTGTTAGTATAAATTAGTCCCCAACCCCCTTCAGAGTAAGCATCCCAATTGTTACAAATGGTTCCTAAAGTGGGGCCACGTTGCTGACGATAAATAAGAATTTATCATCAGCAATTTCCTGATAGAGGTCAACCAAGAAGAAAAATTGTTCAAAGTTTACTAGAATTGTTTCAACGGACTGGATACTTAGATTATGAGAAATCTAATAGAACAAAATCTATTGTAAATGAATAAAATGAATTAAATTTAATCCTTAGTGTCACTGAAAATCGGCATATTAGTTCGACCGTTCTTGTAATCTAAGTGTCTTGTCCATTGAAACCGTTTTAGGAAATTTTGAAAACTTTCTCTTGTTGGTTGTCCTCTATCAGGGAATTATTGATGATAAATTTTTATTGCTTTAGCACATTTTTGTTATAGTCTCTTAGCACAAAAACCATATTAATTAGTTCCGCATTAGAAAATTTCATATTAGTAATGGTAACAAATGGTATAATAATTTAAGTAGATGATCAGCCGTTAGTTAATTTAAACGCTTTATTCTCCCAGATCCTAACCCAGTACAGCAGGCGCGTGGTAAATTCCACGGCAGGCTCTACACCAGCCAAAAATTTTTCTTTTTTTTTTTAATATTTGTCCATTAAGAAAGAGAATTGTATAATGGCAAGATGGAAAGAATAATACATTTATATATCCACGGGAAAATTATGTAGGCCGTGCACTGTCTTTATTTATACGGCTTGTTAATCATCTTGCTGGATAAAGTGTATGACTTAATATCGTAAATAAAAAATTTGGGTAGAAAGGTTTATGTTTAACATTTTTTAAATTAAGTAAGAAAGTAAGTATGTCCTAGTATTAATTTTCAGAATGAAGGGTGACACTTACTTCTTCTTCTAAAGGTGCTTATATTTTTGTGATATTGGCCACATTGACTCATCTTATTTAATTCACATCAGCTCGAAATAGATCAGTTGACGTTAGACCAGTCCATTTTCTAAGACTAACCAGCCAGGATATACGTCTACGTCCGGAACCTATTTCATCCTGAGTTTTTATTGTAGAATCAACTAGTCACCGACTATTAGTCGGTATTTATTGTGTGTATATGAGTGCCTATCTTAAACTATGCTGTCTCATTTTAGCATCAATTAGTGCTACCCCTAGGCTTCCCTTACTATACTCATTCCTAATGCGGTCGGTTTTTGTTACTTCTTCTTCTTCTTCAAGTGCCATCTCCGCTACGGAGGTTGGCAATCATCATAGCTATTATTTTAATTTTTGAGTCAGTAGCTCTAAATAGTTGTTTTGAGCTGCATCCAAACCATTCTCTCAGGTTTTTCAGCCATGAAATTTGTCTTCTTCCTATGCTTCTTCTGCCATCTATCTTTCCTTGCATTGTGAGTCGCAGGATGCCATACTTCTCGCCCCGCATTACATGTCCGAAATACTGTAGTTTTCTTTCTTTAATTGTAAGTTCAACTTCCTTCTCTTTACCTATTCTTCTCAGTACTTCGTTGTTCGTAACTCTATCTACCCAGGAAACCCTCATAATTCTTCTATAGGTTCACATGTCAAAGGCGTTAACTCGTCTCATTGTATCATTTTTGTTACTATACTCATCCAACTAGGCATTCTTATTTCCCCATATGAATTCGTTGTTCTTCTTTATATCTTCACCTATGCTCTCTCATTTTAGCATTAGTTGGTGCCACCCGTAGGCTTCCCCTAATATACTCATTCCTAATTTTATAATTTTTTGTCACTCCACTCATCCATCTAAGCAGTATCATTCCCGCTACATGCATTTGTTGTTCCTCTTTCTTTTAAGTGCCCGTTTCCAAGTTCAGGAAAAGAACTTTTTCTTTAGCTTCATTGGAATCTTCTTCTCCACTACATCCATCTAACCCTAATTCTGCTATATGTATCTCCATCTATTTCCCCATTCATCTGTAATACCATTATAAGTACATAAAAGTATTATTTTTCAGAATCATTTTCACTATTCACAGGTACCATTATATGTGTAGTAACTCCCATCATTAAATGTACATTCGAAATACTCTATTCTTGTCCAAAGTTTTGAACATTTTTACTCAAGAGCTTATCTTCACTGTCTCTTTCACTATTTCTTACTAACACTACATCATCAGAGAAAAATTCTAAGAAGATTCTTTGGTCCTTAACACAATCCGAATGATAACCAATACCGAATAAGAGCAAATAATACCGAGGTTAATCAATTTTAGAGATATAGTCCAATAGATCAAATCCTATAACGTCCAAGATGCCATGTCCATATACTCCCTAATAACCACCTTGTCCAGTTAATCTGTGAAGAAGTCTCGACAGACAGAAGGCCATTAAGAGGTTCACGAATGCGATGGAGAGATAATGTATAGTGAGATTTAAGAACAATGGGGTTATCCACTGACCCAACCGTCATGAACGATCGTTCGAGATCGTTCCAGCGAGTTGTGCAGTCACCAAGACCCCGGATTGTAGTGCTACGAGAAGAAAAAGAAGAATACATCATTAGCATACATTAAGTATGCATTCTTTCTCTGTAGTTTCGTTGTTTCCTCATCCAACACTAATGAGAAATAAGGACAAAGCAGCAAAGCACCGAGCCTTGGTGTAATCCTACTTTTACATGAAAGGGCCTAGCCGGGTAAGATGATGAAAAATGCCCCCAACTCGATTCGAATTCTATATAGGTCACCGTTTCGCACATATAGAGAAACTCACTTTCTGAAGTTTTTAGCACCCTAGGTGGTCACGTGACCCACCTAGAGCCTAATTAGGTTTTTTATGGTGTTATTTTTTATCTCAGCTGCACCGAGAGCTACCGAAAAACTTTTAAAAAAGTTGTAGGTTTCAAAAAGTTCTGTCCGAAAAAAATGTTTTTTTAATTTTTGGCGGGAAATTTAAATTTTAGGACGATTTTAAAATTTTAAATGAGTATCCAAAAAATAGCTAAGACATTCGTTTTCACGAAAAAATTTATATCGTGTATTTTTGCATAATGTATCACCTTGAATTTTTTCAGATTTTTAAAATTGGTGAAATTAAAAATAAAAAACCGCATTTTTTGTTTTTTTTCGCTTTTTGATATAATTTTATACATGGTGTTTAAAAAAAAGGTCAAAACCGTCACTAGGATATATAAAAAACTGAAAAACAATTGGGGTTTGCTTAATAAAAAAAAATTTGTATTGCCATCCATTTTCAAGATACAGGGCTTGAAGAAAACAAAATTGTACACATTTTTTACGATTTTTCCGAAACTACTAGCAGCATTGTAATAAAATTTGGCAGACTTTAATAGGTAGTTATTGTGCATTTTTTGACATACAATTAAAATTTTATATTCATCATTGGCGCACATACGGGTAATGGTCTGAACTTTTTAAAGAAAAAAGGCAGTACGCCACTAACATATTTCAAATTAACAATCATTTTTGAAATCTTCGTTGCATTTGTTACAAAAAATTTATTTTCCGTTTTTCTCATACGACGCGCCGTTTTCATGCAAAAAATAAAATATCTTAATACTTCCAAAGTATTGGAATTAAGTTTTTATGTATAGTTAGTGTGACCAACTAGTCCGAAAAATCCGGGACGTGGCCCGAATTACGAAGTCGTGTCCCGGCGTCCCGGACAAGGCTTCCAAGCCATCCGAATTTTCAACGTTTTGGTAAAATTCTATTTTTAAAACGTTATTCTTCTAAGAATTCGAGAATACTTCTAAAGTCGACAATTACTAGAGTGTAGTACTAATACCACATGTTCCAAAACCCATGCATTTTATTTCGTGGTATTATAGTTCTACGAAAACAAAAACGGTGGACTTTTTTTCATTTCTGTATTTTAATTATCGTCTTCTGAAAAAAAAATGGCCCGATTTTCATTGAAAAGTCCCGGATTTCAGGTATTTTTTTCACTCTTGTCCCGGATTCGACTGAATTGAAGTTGGTCACACTATGTATAGTGTATATGTATATGTTGGTCACACTATGTATAGTTCGAATACTTTGTAAGGGTTTTAAGATGTTTTATTTCTTGCATAAAAATGGCGTGTCGTATGAAAAAATGGGAAGATAGATTTTTTGTCACAAATGGAACGAGGAATTCAAAAATGATTGTTAATTTGAAATATATCTCAGTGGCGTACTATCTTTTTTTCTTTAAAAATTCAGACCATTGATGAATTGATGAATATAAAATTCTTAATTGTATGTCAAAAAATGCACAATAAATACCTCTTAAAACCTGCCAAACTTGATTACAATGTTGCCAGTAGTTTCGACAAAATCGTAAAAAATGTGTAAAATTTTGTTTTCTTCAACGCCCTGTATCTTGAAAATGGATGGCATTACAATTTTTTTTTAATAAGCAAACCCCAATTGTTTTTCAGTTTTTTATCTATCCTATTTACTGTGTTACCTTTTTTAAACACCATGTATAAAATTGTATCAAAAAGCGAAAAAAAAAACATAAAAATGCGGTTTTTAATTTATAAAAGATCCTTTCACCAATTTTAAAAATCTGAAAAAATTCAGGGTGAAACATTATGCAAAAATACATGTTATGATTTTTTTTTTCGTGAAAACGGTTGTCTTAGTTATATCTTTATACTCATTAAAAATTTTAAAATCGTCCTAAAATTTAAATTTCCCGCCAAAAATTAAAAAAAAATTTCCGACAGAACTTTTTGAAACTTACAACTTATTTATTTAAAGTTTTTCTCTAGCTCTTGATGGCTGAGATAAAAAATAAACACATAAAAAGCTAATTAGGCTCTAGGTGGGTCACGTAACCACCTAGTGGGCTAAAAATTTCAGAAAGTGAGTTTTTCTATATTGTGTGATAAACGGTGACCTATATGGAATTCGAATCGAGTTGGGGGCATTTTTCATCATCTTACCCGGCTAGGCCCTTTATTACTAAACCTTTCCATAATATATTTTTCAGAAGTTTCAATAATGCTCTAAATAAAAAAGATCTATAAAGTCGACATTTTCAATAATCGCCCAGTATCTGGCTGATGTGCGTAGCTATTAATGTTTTGATGGGACAATCTTTACTTTATCGAAAAAAGAAATCATGACATCTTTAGTTTTTTCTCCTTTAGTTTCCGGTATATCCTGTTAAACATATTAATTTGAGACATACTGTACTGACTTTGAAAAAAATTAGTCCAGAATGGATCTTATTGATCAATTCTTACTGGAAGTTCGCAATTTTATGAAAATCAGTATTACTAGTACAGTACAATCTCTAACAAAGGATTGTTAGAAAACGACCATCCCTTTCATTGGTACATTCGTTTTTCCCTTGAACTAGCCTTGAAATTTAAAATAGCTGTGCCGTAAAATGTTCGACTTAGGCTGAATCTATTTTTTCCCAATACACTGACAATATTACAAATCAAGTATTCTCTTCATCCTGCAAAATTTACGGCGCACTGTCAATGTCTCCTCCGCCGATAAATTTCTCTGTTGATTCGTTTTTATTCTTTGAACCTTCGTAGATAAATTTCAAAATGCCCGTTTTATATTTTAGTATTTCTGAATGTTAAAAATGTTTTTGCTGCCTGCTATGAGAGTATGTTTCAAATATTTTTATTTATAAAACTGGCATATGCAGGGTCTATCAAAAGGATGGATCATAAATTAAATCACATATTCTTGGACCAAAAATAGTTCGATTCAATCGAACTTACCTTAATACAAATGTGCACAACAAATAAGTTACAGTCGTTTGAAGTTACAAAGTGAAAATGGATTTTTCCCAATACGTTGTAAATTGTTATTAGAGATTTTATATTGAAAATGGACGTGTAGCTTTCTTATAACAGGAACTTATTTAAAAAAAAATAACAGTAAAATTTGTGCATCCCATCAAAATTTTATGGGGGTTTTGTTCACATAACCCCCCATCCCCCTCCCAAATGTTTATGTACGTTTCAATAATATTATTGTGGTGGTACCATTATTAAAACACAATGTTTTTAAAACTTTTTTGCTTATTAGTACTTTTTCGATAAGCATGTTTTTATCGAGATATTTTGAACATTTATTAAAATGCACCACATATTTGTAAATGGTTAAGTAAGAATATAGATATATATTATAGAGAACTGGTCATAATATTATGAAAATGATATTCTATAATCTTACTTAAGGGCATAGGCGCAAAATGTCGCCTGTCAAAATGTTCAATGTGTTTTAAATGTAAGATCCACGAGGAAAAAGTTTTCCTACAGTTGGCTGTGTACCATATATAACAAAAACGAATAAAATCCTTTATAAAAGGTATATTTGTTAAAATCCCTAAAAAGGGCTACATCACAGAACTAGTTTTCGATCGGATGACCGATCATCATCAGTGCTTACATGATTCTAGCATGCTAACCACCAAAATACAAAAATATGTGGGTAAAAACCAGTGCCGGTTTAACCTAACTTCGGGCCCTTGGCGTTGGAGGTTTAGGGGCCCCCTTCATTGCTATTCGTTGTCAGATTTTTAACAAGAAAACACATGCATTAACTATAAAGGTTTATTGTAAAATCCATAAAATATTTTTTTAAACAAGCAAAAAGAATAGCAAACGTAAAAAATAATTTAAAAATATAAATAAAAAACAGAATGTTCCACAAAACAACACATGACAAGCAAAAAACATTCTAAAAAATACATACAGACAAAAATTAGATCACTTTTTTCTTGACTTGGCATTCGCAAACTGCCATATAATGTTATCACAATTCAGTTTCTCCAGTTCTTCATTCTCTATATACAATAGTGATAATGCGTCTAGGTTTTCTTGACCCAAATTTGACCTTAAATATGTTTTTGTTCTTTTTAAAGTCGAAAGAGACCGCTCGCCTGACGCATTAGAAATTGGTATCATCAAATAAATTTGCAGAAAAGTTAAAATATTGGGAAAAGTTGCTTTTACATCCTGGAAAAATCAAATTTTTCATAAATTGTATGATGTTTATTCAAATTTTGGCATAACGTTACAAAATGGGTAATTTCATTATGCAAGTTCTCTTTGGTTTCATCTACATCGTTTTTATGTTTCTCTTATAAAGTATTAATTGACCTCTTGACTTCTTCTTTATCTCTAGATTAAAAAACATCTAAAAGCTGATGTTACATCCTTGTAGCATTCAATTTGCGATTCTGAAAACAGCGACTAATTTTCTAGACTCTAGATTTTCTGCGACAGCGATTCTCTTGTCGCTGCGACTACAAATCACAAGTGGAGTGCTAGCCTTAGAGGCCACTTTATAATGCCAAATTGCAATTTTTGTAATCGCTTAACTTTTGAATGTTTGTAAAAGTGTACCTATTTTTTGACTGTTAACTATTTTAAAAGGACTTATTTTGTTCCTATTTTAAAAGAACTTATTTTAAAGCCGAAAAGTAAGATAAATTATTATTTAAGCCCCACAATTCAAAATGAAATTAATAGAAACTAAAAAAAACTCCGTTTGTACGATTATTTTGGATACAATTCGAGACATGGCCATTGATTAATAACCTACACAGTTTTTACCCACTACCTGGGTAGTTTTTAATCAATGACATGGCGAAATCTGACAACTTGCTGTAGTTTTTGGAAAAGGGCCCCGCCACAAACACTGACACGGGGCCCAGTGGATAAACCGGCACTGGTAAAAACCCTTTACAATTGATCCGTCATGGAGACATAGATAAAATATGTGAACTTAAACACGGATGTATTTGAGCTCAAAATTGACTTGTTCACATGTTGTGTTGACACCATATAGTGTGAAAAAATGGCTTGAATGCAGGTCCGTTAGTAACAGATTCTTGTTTTATTTTTTTAATCTATTAACTTTGTTATATTTTTACCTATTTCATTTAAATGACCATATTTGTTTCTTTCAAGGAGTTTATGAGTAATTTAAGTATTTACATTTCATGACAACTTAGTAGATATTCTATACTAATTGGAAAATACACTCGTGTTTGTCGTAGATTGTAATATAATTGAACTGTATATCTCTCGTTAATTTTGCATTCAAAGAAAATATGATTCAAATCTCTAATCGAAACATTATCACAAGATCAAACTGATGAATTAACTATTCCTAATTTGTGCAGATGTGCCTCATATTTTCCATGTCGAGTGTTTAATCTCACGATAGTAGAAATATCGCGCTTTGTCAGGTTATACTTAAATATATATTCAGGTGGCGAAGGAAGTCCTTGATGTAAAGAAAAATATAAATTTTTTGACATGTTGGAAATAGTTTTCCTTTGTTTTTTTCAAATTTTATTTAATAAACGACAATGGATAATCATTTTTTGTTGAAACCTTTGTTAACAAGTTTATTTCTTTCTGAAATTCCTTTTTATTAGACCAGATGTTTTGGGCTTTACGGTATAATGATTTGATAGTTCCCTTTTTTATTTGTACATTGTGGTTTGGTTTAAGTGGTAATTGAAATACCTGTTGGTGTGGGTTGGTAAACAACTTTGGTTGCATATCCTGTATCCTCTTTTGTAATTAACACATCCAGAAAAGGAAGCGAATTGTTGTTTTCTTCTCCATATTTCGCTTTATTTAATGCTTTTGGTCTGTGAAGGCAAAAATTTGTGAATTGTTCACAAATGAAACTTGCACAAAACCAACAATGATCCAACCAAATAACTCGAAAAGAACATATATTTTAATAAGACTAAAATAAGACTAATTCATATTTCCATTAATATCAGATATATTCATGGAGGATTTCGATCAAAATATCGTACACAAACAAGACAAGCAACCCATACCACAGACCACAGCATAGTAAAGAAATGTAGATGACGTAATGTAATGTAATGTAATGTAATGTAGAAAATGAAATAGAGAACCTATTGGGTCTCACGGACGAGAAGCATTGAATAAATTTCTGATTGACATCAACAGTAAGGAATAATGAATTAAATTTACCCTGGAAAAAGAAAACAACTATTTACCTCCTATAAATTCTAATACCAATAAAACCATGCCTCAATTGTCATACATACTTATATCAGTTTTTTTTTAAGTATGGGAGCATTCAGTTGACGTTATTTCTTTATAAGAAATCTATAAATTTTTGCCACCTTCATAAGCTATTACGCTGTACGCAGCTTAGTGGTTTTCCCTTGATGTCTTATTTTTGTTGAACTAATTCCTAACTCCAGAAAATAACAAAGAACATACCAACTGTGTAAAATGCTACAATATGTTCAGTTTAGAAGGCGACTGAATTCCATTTACTTTGACCTAATAAAGTAATATACAAAAATGTTCTATTTTTATTTTGGATTTTATTATCTCTATGTATGGAATACCATTTTTGACAGAAAGTTCGGAAAAACAAAAATTTTTGAAACACCCGGAAATTTTACACTCTCAAAATATTTACTTGTCACTAAAATGTCATTCTTTAGAATTCGTAAAAATTTCAACGTAAAATTTTATCTTTCATGACCTACCCAATTAACATTATTGGGGTTGCTCTATATTATTAAAATATACAATATAATAGAATAAATTCATTATTTTCTAAAATATAAAAAATATTTTCAAGGAAGCTGACAAATAGTTTTTAAAACTTTTAACAAAAAAATTTTCACCCTGTATAATAATGTTTTTTGTAAACTATCAAGAATTAAAATTAGAAATTAACGTGCCTCAGCTGTTATTGAAAATATTTCTATTTTAGAACATTTTGAATTTATTCTATATATTATTATTGACACATTTAATTTTAAGATTAAAAATTAATTTAATATTTTTCTGAAGCTACTTTTGTGGCATTTATGTAATTTATTATTTTAACTGGCAAATAAGCCACAAAAAAGATCTTATTGACATTTCGACTTTCACCTCGGACGGCGTTATCAAAATACAAAATATGTATTACTAAATTAAACAAAAACGTTGTTTCTTAGTAAAAAAATAATTTAATTTAATCTGACTCATTCATATCGGCAATTCAGACATATATTATACCTTTTAAAGTAGAAGATTTTAAAATGATATTTCCAATATGTATGAGTTGCGTTCCTGGGACGACTTTATCGAAAGTTACTTCATTCGATTATTTAAATAATATCAACTTTAACTCAAGAATATCCGTCACAAAAAAAACATAGCATGTGATTTGTCTTTAAAAAGACAACCACATGCAATGGTGACAGTAAAATTCTAGTGTTAGTGATTCCATAGTAAATCACGATGAAAAACCCGGAAAAAAACCCCTGATACTATCCCGACATTGTAAGTATTTGGTCTTACATTCAGTTTACTCTCAAAACCAAAGTTAACACCAAACACTGATTTTATATGTATGTTATTTTAAATTATAAATAATATTAATAATACATAGATATATAAATAATACTAAAATATAAATTATGTTTTAATTCAGTAATATTAATTTATTTATTAATATTTATTAATATTTATTCAACATTTTTGTTTAATTTGGTAATATTTTGTATTTTGGTAACGACGTCCGAGGTGGAAGTCGAAACGTCCATAAAATCGTTTTTTTTAAGTTAAATGGTGGCTTATTTCCCAGTTATAATAATAAAAAAATATTTATTTAAAATATTTATTAAATGATTTAAGGGTTTCGAAGGCGGCTCTGCATTAAGGGCTAATATCTCTTACCTTTTGTTGCGGCGCTGACCCTGTCCAAATTATTAAGAGTAACAGGAACAGGAGAAACAGCCAGAATAACATCAACATCCTGCGTTCTGAGAGGTTTCCGTCCGACAAATATCGCTGTATATTTAACCCTTAATGACTGTCTACACTTCACACCTTCCCCCTCGTTCAAGGGCTTCGCAATACGCACTTCTTTGTTTTTCGCCAACCCCGCGGTGTTTTTGAAATACCTCCGCACGATAACACTGAACACAACGGTGTTATTATTGATAATTATTACATCACTAGTGACTTTCCCCGTAAACACGACTTCCGCTTCTTTAATTTTTTTAGCGAACAATTCATTGTTTTTGATAATTGATTCATCGAATTTGCACCTGGGAAGATAAGCGCGATTCGCGACGTACCGACGCGCTTTTGAATTTCTGCAATTTCCCGCTACGAGAATAGTCGCGAAGACTATAAAAATCAAAAACTTTGTCATATTACCGATCACGTGGATGCACTATGTGTCAGTAGTGTTTTAACCGTAGCCAAAGTCGCGGCATGACTGCTGCATCTAGCTTACTCTACATGCATGGTACCGTCCTACCGCCGATAGGTACCTCTTAGGATTTCTATAAGATTGGATGCTGATTGGTCATCTGGACCAAACGTCCCACGCGTTAAAATTTTAATTAAAGGTAAGTATTATGAGCAGCTAAAGCGTCGTTTATCGAACAAAATGCACTGATACACTTCAGAACATGTAAATTAAATCAGAACTTTTTGAAATTTGTGTTTGCACCATTTGTTTTTGCAATCAAATACAAAAAATTACTACTTTTCTTTCTTTTAGAAAAGAGATTACTACCAGACACACAACTGTTGTTGTCTTAACGCACCCTTCTCAAATAAATTGACACGTTTATGATTTATGTGTGACCTAATAGAAGAACGAATTATTGGATTTAAACACGGTATAAGGAAGATGGATGTACAAAAAAAATGTATAATGCATAATGTTAAATTAACAAATTGGATCATAAAGGTGAAAAAGCTAAAGTAAGGTAATATTTCTTACATTTTTGCCAAATTCTAAAAGAGACCACGGTGTTTTTTAGATAGAGATTTTTCAGCAAAAAACTGAATAAAATTATGACATTAGCAGAAGAACAACAAGGGAAGATCATGCACCGACACTATATTTATAATGAGACAGGTTCAAGGGAATTAATTAGAATACAACAAACCGGTATATTTATGTTTCGTGGAGCTTAAGAAGGCATTTGACAGGGTAAAATTAAAGGACGATATTCATTTATAGTACGCAAGAGAGGTACCTCTAGGAATAATTAAAACGATCGAAAATATCTACCAGAAAAATACAATAAAAGTAAAAGTAGAGGAAGAACTAACTGACCTAATTGAAGCTGGCAATCGGATAACACAAGGGGATTTTCCTAAGTCATCGATTGTTTAACCTGATCATGGATGAAATAATAAAAAAATAAGAATTAAAAAAGTATACCAATTCAGAGAAAAACAACATAAAATAACCTAATATACAGACGATGGTTTACAACGTATACTGCACCAATTTGGTATAACCGCTAGAAAATTTAACATGTTAATTTACCCAAAAAACACCAAATGCATGCTTATGACAGCAAATCTAGTACGATGTAAATTAGAGCTGTATGGTCAGATAATAGAACAAGTCATGGAGTTTAAATACCTAGGCATCACACTCTCTACTCTAGTACGCAAAACTCGAAACAAAAGTGAAAGATCAAGTGAATAAAGCAAACAGAGCCGTAGGTTATCTGAATGAAACAATATGGAGAAATAAAAATGGCAAAGAAATGAAAGGCAGAATTTACAAAACCGTCATCAGACCGATAATGACATATGCGGCAAAAACACGACCTTATACAGAGAGGACAAAAATAATGCTAAAAATAGCAGAGATGAAAACCTTTTGAAAAATCAATGGTCAGACACTATGGGATAAAGCTATAAGTACAGATATAATATGATTCAAGATTCAAGATTCAATATATAAGATATACAGGGTGAGTTTTTAGTGCGGGATCGGTCGATAACTCCATTATGGTATAAAATATCGAGAAAAGTTATTTAAAAAAAATATAGGCATGATATTCTCCACGCTTGGAAAATATGTCCATTTCTACGGGGTGATCAGTAACTGCGTGGTATATCAAACATATAATTTTTTAAATGGGACACCCCATATATTTTTTCATATTTATATTCCCCTCATAATTCTTGTTCATATAATATATGATTTTGCATTACTATACAGAGTATTTAACAAGTTATGACCATTTTTATTTCGAAATCACTATGAGATTAACACCCTGTATATAAAGAAGTAATTCGTAGACAATAATTTGTTTTATGTAATAAGATAAACAATATACTGTAGTTTTTAAATTAAGTCCAATTCACATCATTCACGAATATTTGTATACAGGGTGAACTACAAAACCAAATTACGATTTTCTCTATTTTTTTAAATGGATCACCCTATATTTTATTTTTCAATATTATTGTATTTAATATACTCTTTTATTTTTATATAGCATTCCCTTTATCTAAACTGATTACTTTCCGAGATATTTTTAGTTTTCTTCAAATTTCGGGAATACATTCAATTTTTCTAGTAGAAATAAGTTAGTATTGAGTGATAATTAAACAAAATTATTTTTATTAGATAAATAACTAACACAAAATATAAACCATAGCAATATGCAGTGAATATACCAATAAATGTGATATTAAGAAATTATCATATTTCCCTAATATACAAGAATCGTAAAATTCCTACAAAAAAACTTTGTATTGTATATAATAATATACCAAGATTATTTTTATTCGATAAATAATTTACATGAAATATAAATCAAAACAATATACAACTGATGTAACAGTTATTAGATTGGTATATCAACAGCATTCTAAGCCAAGAATTTTTTAGTAGAACATTCATTTTTATAAGCACTTTTAAACTACAAAACAAAATTATGATTTTCTCAATTTTTTTTTAATAGATCACCCTATATTTTATTTTTTTTAAAATATTGTATTTATGATACTCTTTAATTTTTATATAGCATCTCCTATACCTAAACTTATTAGTTTCTGAGATATTTTTAGTTTTCTTCATTTGCCGGGAATACATTCAATTCTTATAAATATAAATAACTTAACAAATAAGTATTATGTAATAATATAACAAATATTTTCATTCAATAAATAACTAACAAAAAAATAATAAACTATAACAAAATTTAATGAATGTACAAATTAATGTGATGTTAAGGATATAAGTCTAAAGTAAATGTTGAAAATGAGCACTTTCAACGTCTATGCAATTTTGTAACCGATATTCAAATGACCGAGCCACATTTCTAACATTTTTGTAAGTCAATATTATTAAAAGCTTCTTTTATTCTATTTTTCATATCATCAAGCGTTGTTGGATGCTTCTGGTATACAAGGTTTTTTATATAGCCCCACTTGAAAAAAATCAATTTTGGAAGAACTGGAGCACCGTCGTATAAAAACCTCAACCGTCAAAACATGTGGACCAATCACATAATCTCTAACAATATCACCTTAAACATTTATAGCTCACCTAGTTTGAGTGTTAACAAGGTAGGGATTTCTTGATGCTTATTAATGAAATTTAATATGAAAATTATATTATTAATAACTGCGGGTCACAATCTGCAATTAGGAATGTGTTACTAAAAACTTCTTGGTTTAGAATGCTCTTGATATAATTATCTAAAAACTATTAAATTAGTTGTATATTGTATATTGTTTTGATTTATGTTTTGTGTGAGTTGTTTATTAAATAAAAATAATCTTGTAATTTTATTATACACAAGATACCTATATTTTTTTGTAGGAATTGTATGATTCTTGTATATTAGGGAAATATGATATTCCTTAATATCACATTTATTGATACATTCAAAGAAAACTAAAAATATCTCCGAAAGTAATAAGTTTAGATATAGGGAATGCTATATAAAAATGAATGAGTATAATAAATACAATATTTTTGAAAAATAAAATATAGGGTGATCCATTTAAAAAAATAGAGAAAATCGTAATTTGGTTTTGTAGTTCACCATGTATACAAACATTCGTCAATGATTCTAATTGGACTTAATAATAATAATAATAATAGCCTTTATTGCCCAACAGTTTCCCATTTACAGAGAAAATTTTACAATGATTTTTATAACAGCACATACGAATAAAGATACTAAAGTAAAGAAAAATAAAAGAATACTAAAATAAAGAAAGAAACAGAAAAAATAAAATACATAAATTTATAACTTACTTTCACACATTCAAAATATGTGCCCGTGATTTATTTTTAAGTTCACATTCGCTGCACGTGAATATATCACAAACACCTACTAATTTATTAGCATTACGGCACATTAGATTTAATGGTGATTTGTACAAAATATTAGTTTGTGCTCTGTTACATAAAAATATATTATTTTGTTGTCTGGATGTTAATCTAGGAACCCATATATTAATTTGTGAAAGTAACTTAGCACAATCTACCTTATTGTTTAACAATTTATGAAGAAATATGACAGAAGCTTGATTTCTACGCTTTTCTAACGAGACAAAGTCAAACTGATTGAGTAAGTTCAAGTAATTACAACCTCTAGGAGGATAAACTCCTGTCAGTTTAAAGCTTAAATGTTTTAAAAATTTCTTTTGAACTTTCTCAATAGTGGATGCATATTGAATGTATATTGGGTTCCAAATAATTGATCCATATTCTAATTTCGGTCTTATTAAACTATAATATAGTGAGGTTAGTACAAACAGGTTATGAAAATTTTTACAATTACGAGTAACAAATCCATACGTACGATATGCAGCATTGACAATTACATTGATGTGTTCGTTAAAAGTAAGCTGTGAATCAAAATAAATTCCTAAATCTTTAACAGTGTTGCTTCTCTCCAGTACTGTATCGTCAATCGTATAACGATACACGAATGGATTATTTTTACGACTACATGTTAAAATTTTACATTTAGAAATATTTAAATAAAGGTGATTATTCAGACACCACTCCTGCAACAAGTTAACTTGCCCCTGCAACCTAATACAGTCATTTAAACAGGAAATGGACATATATAACTTCAGATCGTCTGCAAACATTAATTTGTTATCCTCAAGTACGTTACATAGATCATTTATAAAGATTATAAATAACAATGGTCCTAGATTAGACCCTTGGGGAACCCCACTTGTAGCAAGATAAGTGTCCGAACAAAAACCATTATAACAAACACACTGTTTACGTTGTGTTAAATAGGATTGTAATAAATTATAATATGTATTATTGATACCCAGAATTTTAAGTTTCTGAAGTAGTATTGAATGGTTAATTTTATCGAAAGCCTTCGAGAAATCCGTGTATACCACGTCAACTTGTCCTCTATCGTCTAAATTTTCACATAGATACTGACTGAACACGGTTAGGTTGGTGACAGTTGATCGTGCGTTCATAAATCCATGTTGATGAACAGATATTATATTTTTAGCTGACAGATATATGCGGGAGTACACAACAGACTCAAAGATTTTAGCAAAATTATTTAAAATGGATATTGGTCTATAATTAGCGATGTTAGTACGATTTTCGGACTTGTATATAGGACAAACTTTAGCTGTTTTCCATACATCTGGAAAAACTGATGATTTTAGAATCAAGTTGAAAAGTGTACAAAGTGGCCTAGTTAGTACATGCAGGCAATCTTTCAATAAAAATGAAGGTATTTTGTCAGGTCCTGAAGTAAATTTATTCTTCAATTTTTTTCCAGCTGCTAAAATTTCAAGTTCACTAATAGGTTCACAACTGATATCTAAAAAAGTATTGGGATCAAAATTGAAATCTAAATCTAAATTTCCCTCATGTATCTCAGGTAGAGAATACACACTTTCAAAAAATGTTCTGAATGCATTTACTATTGTCTGAGGAGTATTAAATATTTCATCATTATAAACCATTTGTCCAGGAATTCTAGAAGACTTTTTATTATTTACAAATTTCCAAAAAAATGTTGGTTCATCTTTTAGTTTCATTTGCACCGTTTGTAAATAAAGTGAATATGCTTCCTTAATTTTTTGTTTTACTAGTAGCCTAACTCCACTGAACTGTACGTAATAATCATTATTTTTGGTTTTTTTAAATTTTTTATGTAATTTAGCTTTTTCCTTAATAAGTTTTATGACCTCACTTGAATACCAACTAGGATATTTATGCTTAAAATTTTTATAAACTGGCACATGGCTATCAATGATTTCATAAAACCTATCATAGAAATTTTGCAATGCTTGGTTGACGTTGCTGAAATTTTCCAGAAAAGCCCAGTCGGTGTAAAAGAATTCAATATACATTGACATATAGTCGGCTTTTTTAAAGTTATAAGTTTTAGCACTCATGCTTGCATCAAAATTGTTTTGTTTAGTAAAGATAGCTTTAAGTTCAATTGATAAAGAGGGGTGGTACGCATCTTCGTGTACCAGTGGAAGAGCATCACGAGATACAGAACAATCAATATTTGAAACTATTAAATCCAGTAATTTATTGTGATTATTTGGAATATTGTTGTATTGTTTCATGTTATAAAACGCTAATAAGTTGTTAATGGAATTTGTTTTACGATCATTAAGATTATTTTGCACATAATTTGGGCAGTTAAAATCACCAATTATCATAACCCTAACCGAATTCAAAATATTCCAATCCTCAAGAACTTCTAAAAAACTGTCAAACTCATCAAGCGATATAGATGGTGGAATGTAAATAACTGCCAAATAAAAAGATTTGAAAGATATATACAATTTGCACACCAAGAAGTCGATTTCGGGAAAATTTTCAGCAAACAGTGACGTATCAACTAACTCAGACTTAATACTAGTATCTACAGCAAAAAGTACACCACCACCACAAGTTAACCCCACGTGATCAAATTTACGATCACTTCGATAAACTTCATAGTTACCCGGAAATAATTCACTAGAATTTACTTCCGGTTTCAACCAGGTTTCACTTAATGCTACAACACTATATTCGCAATCACTCACACTTGAAGAGAACATGTCTATTTTACTGTTAAGTCCTCTGACGTTTTGATAGTAAATTTTGATTTCTTCGTTACAGATACTGTTGGGTTGACTTAGTTTAAAGATACTATTTTTGGAACATCGTTGATATATTTTATCCGACAGTTAGTATCACCAGAGTTTTTCCTATCGTATAGCTCTTGTTTAACTTTTTTATAATATTCTAATTGCCGTCTAGTACGATCCGCAGAAATCCCTATTTTTTTGTAATTTTTCTTTGCTTTAAGTTTATTAGAGTTTATTAATATTTTCCTCGCAATATCTTCATTTTCAACTGTAATCTTAATTGGCCTATTTTTTGACTTATCGGCAGTACCCAGTCTAACGATACTCATATTAATGTTTGACAGCTCTGGAGACAATGAAGTTAGTATACTTGAAATAACTTCTTTATCGTAATTAGCTTGTTCTTGGGATGGTGTATTTTGTTCCGGTTCAGCAACATTAAAGAACATGACATTTTTCTTACGCTTTAGTCTATCGGTTACTTCCGATACCAAATCTTCAAAATCTGCAGAAGTTTCGGTTTTAGCTTTTTCTGCATTTAAGTCTTTTATGTCTTTCTGGAGTTGAATAATAAGAGCCTTTAATTCATTGAGATCTTTACCAATACCTCTACAACCCACACATGTCCAATCACAACCTTTATTACCATTTAGAATACGTACTTCATTTGAAGTAATATCAACACAGGAATGTTTATAGGTATCCTTACAAACACAGCATGTTACCATAAGGTGGCCATCAAATGATAATTCACAACATTTACAAGCAATTTTTGAAGGCATCTTGGATATACAAATCCGTTAGGTAGATAGCAAGAGATACGCCACTGGTAAATTATCAAAGCAATTAAATTGCTAATTGATAAGAAATCGTGGAAATCGAAGTTGAATTGTTGAGGTTATATTTGAAATTCGCACAAAATACTCGATAACAGAAATATTAACTATGCGTTCAAAATGCTGCAGTGATAAATAAACTGTTTATAAATACCTTGATATACTCGAAACAAATTAAACTTGAGCACTTTATACTAAAACTAGTATTTAATTCGGACACAACTGAAACAGGTATCCTGGACTTAATTTAAAAACTACAGTATATTGTTTATCTTACTACATAAAACAAATTATTGTCTATGAATTACTTCTTTATATACAGGGTGTTAATCTCATAGGGATTTCGAAATAAAAATGGTCATAACTTATTAAATACTCTGTATAGTAATGCAAAACCCTATATTATATGAACAAGAAGTGCGAGGGGAATATAAATATGAAAAAATATAAAGGGTGTCCCATTTAAAAAATTATATATATGATATACCACGTTGTTATTGATCACCCTGTAGAAATGGACATATTTCCAAGCGTGGAGAATATCATTGCCTACATTTTTTCTAAATAACTTTTTTCGATATTCTATACCGTAATGGAATTATCGATCGATCCCCCACTAAAAACTCACCCTGTATATTCAAGATATATATTCAAGATTCAGTATATAAGATTATACGACGGAGATGCAAGGTGGACATCATTAATTATCATCATCCAACCAACTTACGTCCATTGATGGACATAGGTCTCCCCAATTGTTTCCACACTTCACGATTTTGTGCTGAATGTTGCCAGATTTTACTAATCCGCCTGATATCATCTGGCCATCGTGTAGGTGGCCTTCCTCTACTGCGTTTATTTTCTCTTGGTCTCCATTCCATTAGCTTTCGTGTCCTTCTTGAATTTTTCAGCCTGGCGACGTGTTGTGCCCAGTTCCATTTGAGCTTGGTGACACGCTCTATAACATCTGTGATACCGGTTATTTCTCTGAGATCTTCATTTCTTACTTTATCTCGTAGGGTTACGCCCAGCATGGATCTTCCATACGCCTTTGAGCAACCCTCATTTTCGACACTGTTGCCTTGGTTAGAGTCAGTGTCTCTGCTCCATATGTCATTACCGGTAACACAAATTGATCAAACACTTGTCTTTTTAAACTAACTCTTTATACTGCTCCCAAATATGTCCCTCAGCGCTCCGTAGACTACCCAAACAAGAGTGAATCTTCATTTATTTCGCATGTTTGGTTACCTCTGCCAATTCTAATTTCGTGACGTAAGTAAATGTACTTTTCCACCAGCTCTACTACTAGTTCACGTATAATCAGCTGTCCGCTAGGAATCAGATTAATAAATTTAGTTTTAATTAATTTCATTTTCAGGCCTATTTTCCAGCAGATAGCGTCTAGCTTATTTAGTATTTCCTTTACTTCTACTAGGTCATCAGTTATAAGGATTATGTCATCTGCAAAGCGATGATGATTTAACTTTTCACCATCTATTGTGATCCCTTTATTGTCCCAGTTGAGCATCTTAAAGGCATATTCAAGAACAGTTATGAATATTTTTGGCGAGAGTGCGTCGCCTTGTCTTACGCCGCGTTTTATACTTATTTGTTTGGTTTTATCATGTATCTTAACACTCATTGTTGCCTCTTTATAAATACACACACCCAAACTTATAGGGAATCATCTGATATTTCTTACTATTCCGTGCGAATTTAAAAAAACGAACACACAAAGTCAAACAATATTTATTTTAACCTTTAACTACCCGCGCATCAAGTTATACCATAACTACACGCGTGGCGTACTTTGTACGCCACAAGAAAATACACTTAAAAACAGCGGATTTGTTTAATTTTTTTTGAAAAAATACACTTAGTTGTTTGTTATAAACCTTATTCGGCATCAGTGAATACTTGGAGTTCCTTTTCAGTAAGCCAATTGGGATTTATACCTGGAATCATGGAATAACTGGATTCCATGATAAATAAAATTACTAATAAAAATTTTTTTTAAATGTGATTTTTTACAGGAGAAAAATATTGTTTACAAAGAAAAATATATTTTTTGCCATAATGACTAAAAAACAATTAAAATATGTACTTATATTACGACTTATAGTAATATAATCCTGGGGTATATTGTCCACCACCGGAAACAACAAATAATACAATGTAAATTACGATCTTTCCAGAACGCCGATTATAACGAAACTAAAACCAAATTGTAAAGCACATTCCAGTGATAGGTTAGAAAAATAAGCAAGGTCAAAAATTAAATTTTTAAATATATTTAAAGTAGAATTCTTATATCTGGCGTACAAAGTACGCCAGCGCGTGTAGTTAAAGGTTAAAGCAATTTAATAACAAATACATAACAATTAAATAAATCAATAAAGTATTTAACAAACAAATTGAAAGTAGTTGTTTTAAAGTCAATAGCATACAAAATTTCAAATGTAACACGAATAATGTTTAACTTGTTTTTATTTTTTTTTTTTTTTGTATATTGTGGTAGTCAGTGTTATCACCTCTAGTCCTTATGCAAGCTTCAGTTTGCGTGGGCACGCTTCTAATCGAATTATGAACATTTTGTTGAGCTAGGTTGCTCTATCCTTTAAAAGCAGCTTGTACTAGCCGTGTGGTGTTTTGTGGATTATCCCGGCGAGCTCTAATTTTTCTTTTAAGCATATCCCACAAATACTCTATAGGATTAAGCTCGGGTGAGCAAGCAGGCCACTCCAAACAAGGGCCGCAAGCCTTCTGCTTCAATGATTTCTGTAGTCATTCTAATGGTGTATAGAGGTCCACTATCATGCAATAAAATTAAATTTTCTCCTGTTGCACCTCTCCAAAGCCTGACTACAGGTTATCAACATACCTGTGTGCAGTTAAAGTTGATTGGATGAAAATTAAAGGAGTTTTGTTACGGATCACAATTCCTCTCCAGAACATTACACTTCCCCTTGTATATTTGTGAACAGATCTGACAGTTTTCGTTCCTGCTTTTTCGTTCTTGCTTGTCTTCCTCGACCTCTAAGTACACGATTTCGTGGGTCATCTGATTTTTCATCTGATTACATTAAATCCTGACTGTTTTTGAAAATAGCACATTTTGTCAATTCCCAATGTTCCAGTTTTGGTGGTGAAGACACCAATTTAGGCGATCAATCTTGTGCTACCTGGATAACTAGGGAACCCATAACTGTCTCCTGCTGTATACTTCTTGGTACGAACTTTTCTTCTTATCGTTTCAACTGAAACAGTTACACTTGTAGCTTCCAAAAGCTGCCTTTGGAGCTGCAGGTGAGAAATGGTTCGGTGTCTTCCAGCTGATTGGACAATTGAACGATCGTGGAGAGCCATTATTACTTTTGGCGACTTTCCCTTGCTTTATTTTTGAGCTTTCCCAGTTCCTGTTACCTAGCATATGTTTTGGACAGAACGCCCTGTATTACGCCTAGCTCTGCCGCTATGTCCATCTGAGAACATTACTTTCTCCATAAGACCAATAATATTTCCTCGTTGTAGGTTGTATAACCCCACATAAAGCATATTTTAGTTTTTGGACGCAGAAGTTAGTTTATTTATTTTCGTTCAACTTGCAACCCAAGCAAATAATCTATACCGTACCGGGCTGTACTCTCCGATTGTCTTATATATTTCTTTATTTTCTAAACTTTATACACCTTTAATCTTCGCAACAATAACAAGTTTTTTCAAAAGAAATAAATATTACTTTGAAATACATGGTGATTCCATATAAGTTTGGGTGTGTGTATAGATGAGTGTACTATAACGATAGTCAATGCGGCATTCATTTCGAGCTTCTAAATGCTATCCAGCTCTATTTTGTCAAAGGTTTTATGAAAATCCACGAATGCTAGGTCTAGGGGCTTACTATATTCCATTGACTTTTCAATTAGCAATTTTACTGCCTGCAGCTGGTCGTTTGATCCTAAAGTTTTTGCGAAATCCAGCTTGTTCTTTTGGATGGTAAAAATCTAGCTTCTTTTCTACTCTTGACGTCACTACTTTTGTAAAGAGTTTGTATAAGTGGTTTAGCAGGCTAATGCGTCTGTAATGTTCTAAGTCTGTTTTATGTCCCTGCTTATGCAAAAGTATTATTACTGAGTTTTCCATTCCTGAGGTATCGACTTTTGATAAAGGCATAAGTTGAACAGATTGAATTTATTTTACCTATAAGAATATGGTATCCGTTTTTAATGGCCTCTATTACGACTCCACCTTCACCTCGTGCTTTTCCATTTTTCATTTTTCTTAGTGCTTGATGTTTTTCTTAGTATTTCGGAGCCTTGATTTATCATTTTCTTTGAAACCGCTTCCCTAAAATTATTTTGATTTTTCCTTTGGTTCCCATACAATTCCAAATAAAATTATTCCTTAATATAAATCGCCTCTGTTTGATGTTATTTCGCCGTTTTTATTTTTTATTTTATGTATTTCGCATTTTCCGTTGTTCAACTTCCTTCGTAAGACTTTCAAACTTTGGTTTTCTTCGATAGTTTTCTTAATGCCTTGGGTTTTAAACTTCCTTACGTCTTTTCTGATTGCATTTGACACTTTCTTGTTGATATCTGTTGATGCACGTTTTTCAGTATTTTCGTTTCCTCTTATTATTTTACTTGAAGTTTTGATTAGTTCTCTAGTTTCTGGGCTTATTTAACAATAGCTGTGTAAACCGACAACATTAATAACTGGGTAAAAAACAGAAGAGTAGAATGGAACGACCACATAAGCCGAATAACTATAAATAGAGTAGTAAGGACGGCGAGTGAAGGTTCCCCAATAGGAGGACGATCAGTGGGAAGACCACGAAAACGATGGAACGGCAACTTACTAGAGGCACATTGAAAAAACAGACAGTCATGTCTATACAACAAAAAGAAGAAAAAGAGGAAGTTTATTTTTATAAATACATAATTGAGGATCAATTGAGCAAAACGTATTAAATCCAAAATATATGATTTTCAGTTATCCACAAAAAACTAATTGAATAAATCTAGTTAAAAGTAAATATCCTACTGAATATAGACATGTATTTTTTTATTACTTTTGACAGAAAGTTGGAGTTCGGTGTTCAATTTTGCAGTTTCCAATTTTTTAAGCTTTCATTTTGTTGGATTTATCTCACTTTGCTTAAACATTGTGTATATTTCTAGCATTATGCTCCATATGAATGGATATATTTCGTTTTTCTTAACTGTTGGTTGGTTTTATGTCATTTTGCTAAATACGTAAATAACTAAATATCGAAAATAAAACACCAGTACATATACGAAAATACTATATTATTTGTTTATAAACAAAGCTTCTCCAATATGTAAGCCTTATCGTCTTCTAGGTAGTGACATTCTTCCATCACCTACATTATCAGTATCATCTTCTCGGATTTCTAGAATGTTCTTTTTGAATTTAAGGTCTTCTTCTTCCAAATAAATATTTTTTTAAGAATTTATTGCAGTTTGGTTAATCATAATGGATTTACGTCAGTTTGCTTTGTCTTAAAAAGGGATTTAATGCATTTTTGTTTGATTTTGGATGATTCATATAGTAGATTCATACATTATAATGCAAATGAAAGGAATACATTCGGTATTTCGTAAACTTGCGACTTAAAGGATTTTTATTTTTAAATTGTGATTTTTTCGCATGTATATCATACTAGTGACGTCACCCATCTAGGCGTTATGGCGTAATCGATGATTTTTTTAAATGAAAATAGGGGTCGTGTGCTAGATCATTTGAAATTATTTAATCCTCTATTCGGTAATATAAATGCTAACCTAATTATTTATACGTGGTGTCCAAAAAAAAAAAATTTTTTTGACTAATTTTTACAATAGTTATTGCGAAATAATTTTTTTTGCAATTTCGACCTTTTTTGGCAGTTATATTAACAATAAGTGAGTATATCAAACTTTGTAATACATACGCGATTTTAAAGCTTTTTCCATGCTCTCGAAGATGTTTGTCCTCAAAAAACCATAAGTTTTACTGTTTCCATTGATTTGAAGAAAAAAGGAAAAAGGCCGTTTTTGACACTTTTTATAAATAAAAATGGCCGCCAGATCCTACGCGGAAATAGTTACAATTTGTTCTTATGGGTATTACCTGTCAAAAAACGCTTCAGTACCCTGGCTGTTGAAGTGTCATAGAAAAAACCTTATTACCCTGCACTAATAGTCCACAATGTAGATTAAACTAAATCAAGGACTTTGTAGTATTTACTTAAAAAATATCTAAAACTGGATTCATTGCTTTTTGCTCAGTTGTTCCTCAATTATAAAATAATAAATAGTTTTAAGAAAAATTTATAACCTCTGTCTACAATCATCCTCAAAATCTGGTGGTCCGAGACAGTTAGCAGGCGTTAAAAACTTTTTTTATCTCGCCTGCCATTGGACATTCGTTACAAGATTCGGATATAAAATATTGTATTTTATGGGCATATCTGTAAGGGCAAGAGCCAGTGTAGTGGCTGCCCCATAAAATGAATTCCCTTTAATTCTATCTTTATGATAATATAAGTGATGTTAATGGCTGGTCTACCGCGCCTTATTTTTTTTGTCAAATATTTATCTTTTCGGATTCTTTTAATAGATCTAATATAATTTGAGTTAGGAGAGATATATATCTCAGATAGTTAATAGTCGGCATTTCACTATATTAAATTTTTTTTAATGTGATCCCAGTGAAGATTTAAATACCGTCAGATTTTGACAATAGCAAATTTAAAAAGCAGATAAAAAGAAGACCAGTGAGGTAAAAGTTAGCTTAAATGTTGTATACAGTGTGTACAAATATGGTTTTTAATGAGTTCAATTAGTTGCCACAGGATATAATTTATAACCCAGGATAGGGTTTTAACATAGGAACCAGGATAACCCAGGATAGCAGACAACAACGAAATAGAGAATGACAGGGAGGAGTACAATTTAAATGAACAACAAGATGATGATTACACAAGATACGAAGAATTCAGGGAAGCAATTTTAAAATTAAAAAATGCTAAGGCTGCAGGACACGACAATATAATTCTGAGCTAATCAAATATATGAAAGGAGAAGGATTACAATTACTATGGAAGCTCATAAGGAGCTATTGGCATACCGGATGCATACCTAGAGATTGGACACTTGCAACTATTCTACCATTACACAAAAAAGGTGATCTAAAAGGATTCTAACTACATGGGAATATCATTGTTGGTAGTTGCTAGTAAAATCTACGAAATAATACTAGAAAAAAATCGAAGCCACACTGGATGACAGCCAATGCGGCTTTAGTCCAGAGCGAGATACAACCAATCTTATATTCACAGTGAGACAGTTATCAGAAAAAGCCATAGAGCATAACAGTAAGTTGTTTCTCTGATTTGTGGACTTGAGAAAAGCATTTGATCCGGCGCCACGTAACATGTTCTAGAAAATATTAAACCGTAGAAATGTGAAATCGAAACTATCCAAGGAATAAAGAGTATATATGTTACAGTTCAAGTTGATTATCCAGTTGGAGTTGACTCCAACTAGTTGGAGTCAACTCTAACGGCTGGTTTCAGTAAAAGTTGATTATAAATATAAAATGAAGATTTATATTCAACATTTACTAGTAAAAGTAGACTCCAACTAGGAAAAGTATACTCTTCCCAATGCCATTTAGTAAAAGTTGATTCTGCTTCACACAAACAGCCGATTCTAGAAATTAAATGTTCTGAATATGTTCAAATTAGTCTAGCCTGTAGCGTCGCCATCGTTGGGTAAATTACTCCGATTCGAATTTTCTGCACAAACTTACTCAAAAAGAGGTCCTTATAACAAATCTACTGGGTGCCAGGCAGTACCTTGATCGATAAATTGTTTAAACAAATTTTTTTAGACAAATTCACAAAAATAATTTTTTCACTTCGAACAATTTTTTTTTAGATCATTTGGGTTATTCTGAGCAAAAAAAGGTATTTTGTGATTTTTCTCTAAAATTGATTTTTTTTTTTTTTTATTATTAATGGCTTTGACAGAGCCAATTAGCCAGACTATTTGTGTTTTTTTGTATGGTATTACAATAACAATTTTAAGTTAATATCTAAGCCTACTTATTATCTAAATTTACAGAGTGTTATACTATCTTAATGGATACATTTTTCAATTTTGTGTGATATTTTTACAATTTTATAATTTTATTATCTAAGCCTATTTAAAATTTAAATTTACAGGACGTTACATATTCGTAAAGACATTGTAACGTCTGCTTATTTTTTGGAAAAAGAATTTCGTTTAAATTGACAGGTAAAGGACAATGTAGATCAATTAACTTTTCATACATTACTTTAATATTTTGTCTGTACAGTCCACACTCCAATATGAGGTGCTGTAGATCTCCCATTCCACCACAGGCGCAATATGGGTTATCACTGATACCTATGCTGTGTTTGTATGCTGGGGTTAGTGCGTGATTTGACCTCATTCTGTTTATTGTTTTTATAAATAGCCTATTTGATTCTTGTTTAAACCATCTCTCATTGGGAATTAGTGGCTGGCAATTTCTAAAATTTATTCCCGTTGTACTTTGGTTATATACACGTTGCCAATTTTGTTTGCAATGGTTTTTACTGATATTATCTATATCGGTTACTGGTAGAAGTATGTTGCTTATGTTTTGTTTGGTTAAAGCTGCAGATTTAGCTAATTTGTCGACTTCTTCATTTCCTAATATTCCAGAATGTCCTTTCACCCAACAAATAATAATTGAACTGCCCGAGGAAGTAAAATCATAATATAGACTCTTAATTTCTATCTCAATGTGGTTTAGATTTTTTGTCGATTGGATAGAAGTGAGTTTGTCCACAATACTTCTACAATCGGTGAAAATGATATAATTGTCCATACCAACAGAGGCTATATATTTTAACGCAAGTAATAAAGCTGATAATTCGGCAGTATATATTGAAGCTTCATTAGGCAATCGGCATGATTCTTTGTATTCAGAATTCCAGTGATATATTGCACATCCGGTTTTATTTTGAATTTTGGAGCCGTCAGTAAAAATATATTGAAACATAGGCCACCTGTCTTTAATTATTTTGTTGATAATATTGCCTGGAAGGTTTGAATCCATGTAGTTTGTTTGTATTACCTTGGAAAAGAGAGTTTCAGGAGGTTTAGTGTAAATTAAAGGTATTTTATTTTTGTACATTTGGTTTTCATTCATTGTCAACTTCCTGTAGCTTTCAACGTATATGGGGGTTTTTTTAGTACACCAATATTTATGGCTTAAATCTAATATATTCAAGTTACTAATAGTCCTTAAGTAGCTGACGTTTTTTGAGATAGCTCTAGCTACAAACTTATCTGTACAAAACTGTCTACGTAGAGTAAGTGGTGGTTCCTTAGCTTCAATCTCAATAATAGTAATAGGAGTAGATTTTAAGTAACCGAGACAGAGTCTCAAACATTTATTCCTTTGGATTTCAACTTTATTAAGATATCCTGTTGACGCAGACCCATATAAATGACAACTATAGTCGAAAATTGGTCGAATCATTGAGCGATAGAATAGCAATGCAATATTCGGGTCAGCTCCCCAACCGGTTCTACAAAAAGCTCTAAGGATATTCATAGAATTTTCTGATTTCTTTATAATAGAATGAATTTGATCCTTCCATAACAATTTACGATCCAAATACGTCCCAAGATATTTAACACAATTTTTTATCGGAAATTCTATTCTACCTAATTTGAAGGTGCCTTGAGGAATTTGGCGTTTTTTGGAGAAAAAACAAATTTCAGTCTTTGTGGTTGATATGGATAAGCCTAGAGAATAGTAATCATTTTTTACACAATCTAATGTAAATTCAAGTTGACGTCTACAAATGTCTAGGGAAGAATGGGAGGTGTACAACACAACATCATCTGCAAATTGTAAAATATTAGAGTGTGGAGGTACTATATGTTCTAAATCTATATTGTACAATGAAAAGAGAAGTGGACTTAAAATACTACCCTGTGGTATACCTATACTCGTTAACCTTGGTGGTAAAAGGTTCTCGTTTATTTTTAAGTAAGTCCATCTATTCTTGTACAAGGATACAATGAAATTTGAAATTTTAAGTGGCATTCCAAGATCTACTAATTTTTTATAAAGAATATCTAAATTTATGTTATCAAACGCTGAAGTTACATCTATAAATGCTGCAGCTGTCGACGCCTGATTTGTAAAATTGACCTGTAAAGAAGAGACTAGGGAAGTGAGAGCATCTTGTGTAGACCTGGATTTTCGGAAGCCGTACTGAGATTTGGGAAGGATATCTTCGGACTCAAGCCTGTATTCAAGCCGATTTTTGATTAATCTCTCTAGAGATTTTAGTATACAGGAACTTAAAGATATAGGTCTGTAAGATTCAACTTTGTTATCTGGCTTTCCTGGCTTTTTTATAGGTAATACAATATAGTCCTTCCATGCTTTGGGAATTAAATTTTTGTTTTGCCATATAGTGTTAAAAATTTGTAGTAATAATAGTTTATATTCTGTAGGTAGAAAATATAGCATAGAATATGATATACAGTCCATCCCTGGAGATGAACTATTATTTTGCTTGAGTCCATGATTTAATTCCCATAATTCAAATGGTTTCTCTAGATTGAAGATTTCTCTGGGTACGGTAACTGTAGCTTCATTTATCTGACTTGGAACCCAAGGAGGTGAAATCTTGAAATGGAACTCTTCTATCCATGCAGCTTCGGTGTTTATCGGAAGTTGATTGGACTGCTTTCGGTTTTTGTAGCGATTTACTTTCTTCCAGACGTCGCTGATTGGAGTGTTGGAGTTTAAGCTTTCGCAGTAATTTATCCAAGTTTGTTTTTTTCTAATTTTAAAAGTTTTCTTTGCTAAGGCATCTAATTTTTTGTATTCAATTAGATTGTGAAGATTAGGATTTGTTTTATAATGTCTATATGCTGTTTTGCGGTTATTTGCAGCTGATTCGCAGTTATTATCCCACCATGGTTTTGGTATCTTGTTTGTAGGATATTTGTTATTGTTGTATGATTTTGGAATTGAAATGGTTGCGCATCGGTTTATTTCGGTAACTAATTCTTCATAAGTTTGTGGTTGTTTTCCCGAATAAAAGTTCGATGAATACAAATTCCAATCTGCTTTATGTAAATTCCATCTTTTGTGTGTATTGTCACCAGGTTGTATTGCTTGTTCCGAGTTTTCCAAGGCTATGATCAAGGGTAGATGATCAGAACCATGTGGATCTTGAATAACAGACCAAGTTAATTTAGATAAAATGTCCTGGGTACATATTGTTATATCGATTGCTGATGGGCTGGAAGTTAGTGCAAGAGTTGGAGAACCATCATTTAAGTATAATAGATTACATTGTTCTATCGCCTCTAATAAAACTTTACCGTGAGTATCATTATTTTCGCAACCCCATGCCATGTTGTGAGCGTTGAAGTCCCCTCCAATGATGAATGGAGAAGGAATGTTTTGAAAAAAATTGACCCATTCTTCAACCGTTACTCTAATACCTGGTTCTTTATATACGGATATTATATGTATTGGTTTCTTGATACACGAAATTTTAACAGCCATGCAAGTATAAGTAAAATTATAATTATCCAATAAATTTATCTCTTCTGTAATTATTTTATTTTTAATTAAAATTGCTGTGCCTCCGTACCCATCAGGGCGATCAGACCTAAAGCAATTATATCCTGAGAAGTTATAAAATTTTTCTGGTTTAAACCATGTTTCTGATTACATGGCCACATATACATTTTTTTGAATAAGTAAGGCTTCTAAATTTGGTTTATTAGAAACTGCTGAGCGACAGTTCCATTGTAAAAAGTTTAAAGGGTTAGTTGTGTCTGACATGATGTTTGAGATAGTAAGTCTTCTTGTGAGATCGCTGCCGTACTTAGGTATCTATTAATTTGTTGTATAGTCTCTGTTTTTGATTTGTCTAAATTTTCAGTGAGTTTTAATGAACTAATTATATTAAGAACCAATTCTAAAATTACATTATTTAATTGTGATGGTACTCCTTGTGTTTTCAAGTTTGTTGTATGTGTATGCTCTGTATATTTAGACGTATTATAAATACCACCTTTTTGTCTAGGAATATTTTCTTGAGAAAGTATTTCTTTTCTAGCTGATTCCAAAGTATTGGGAGAACTTGGCCGGTGTCGCTCAAAATTTATTTTTTCTGGGTTATTACTGCTGAAGAACATTTGTGAGGAGAATTTTTTTGCGGATGAAGCTGATTGATTTGGAATTACTTGATAAGATTGCTCATTCTGATTAGAATTGGTTGGCAAGGAAGAACTACTATTTCTGGCAGCAATATTGGCATATGAAACTTTCGGAATTTGTTTACATGCATCAAAGAAATTTAGATTTAATGATGACATCGTATTCTTAATTTGTTTCTGTCTAGAAAATTCAGGACATGAACTTAGGTGTGTAGTCAAATGATTACCTTGACAGCTGAAACAAGTTGGAGTATATTCATTTATTGTACAATCTTTTGTATTATGGAAATCATGACATTTGTTGCACCTGGGACGTGCTTTACAATTAAATCCAAGGTGTCCAAAACGAAGACAAGAGAAACATAATAGAACTTTTTGAACATAGGGTTCAACGTCTTTGATCACTTTATTAATTGTGATATATTTAGGAAGAGTTTGTGCTTTAAAATTAACAATACATGATTTTGTTGGAACTTTGTCTATTATTGTTTTATCTTCGATATGTTTCTCTATCTTTCTATTTATTCTTCTAACCGAAACTACTTCGAACTTACAGTGCATATCGTATTGTTTAATTTTATTTTTGATATATTCTTCTGAAAATTCTATATCTATGTCCCTAATTATACCCTGTCTATGGAGTATAAACTTCGGAACGTAAACATCTAAATTGTTGTTTGTAAACAATGAGCAAGTTTTTTGATTGATTAAAAAATTGGCTGATTGATAATCTTTAAATTTAATTCTAATTCTATTCTTGCCTATTGAATCAATACTAGTAATTTTGTTATCTAAATTCGAAAAATTAGAGAGTATAATGTCGCCAATTTTGATAGCATTAATCTGACCTTTAAAGTTTGGAGTATTATTTTCTATATATATATGGAAAGGTCCTACGTCACTGCTCTGATATAGAAAATGTTCTCTTATATTGTCTGTAGAAATATCAGATTTATTACTTACAGTTTCTCCTTTATTTTTTGATTTACCGTCCCATGTGTTATTTATATTGATGTTACTTTTCTCTATATTATCATCTTGATCCATCCTGTTAATATCTGGAGGTTTATCTGGAGGTCTCCCTGCATAGTCCATATTAAATTTTAATAACTGAGCACTTTGTCACTTCCAATTATTGACGTCTCCAAACGGAAACCCCAAATGGGGTAAAATAAATTCAAATACAATTAACTTCTAGGTTTTTCTTGGTCACGGGGAATAAAAAACTATTAAGGATGTAATATATCGAGTTTTACAAGCCCAAAATATATTATTTCACTATTTAAATAGTAATTTTCAGGAGCTGTTTTTTATATGACTGTAATTGACGTCTATAAAAGTCAAAGTCCTAAAATTGATTGTTGTCGAGTTATATGCGATTTAAAATTTGAAAAATGCGAAAATAGCCATTTTCAAGGCTTAATAACTCGGTTAAAATCCATTATTATGAAAGTCAGAAAGTGACCAAATCAAAGTTTATAGCTCCCTCTACAAGATCCAGCAGAAATTTTTGTCACTATTTTATTACTAAGCTTTATCTTCAATTATTAACAATGAGCGCTAAGTGCGTATTAGGAGGCCGTCAATGGTGAGTGCTAAAGAGATGCACCATTCCAGCCGTCCAATGGTGAATCTCACTCGCACCCACATTGACGGCCGCCTCAATACACGGTTAGCGCTCATTGTTGATAATTAAAAATAATATTTTATTAATGAAATAATGACAAAAATTTCTTCAGGATCTTATAGAGGTAGGTTTAATCTTCGATTTTTTTTAGTTTCTGATTTTCATAATATATAGTATCGTATGGCATTTTTGCCTTTCGGACAGTTCCGGCGCCAATTACATCTTTAACCCTGTTTCAAGTAACTAGTGTCTATGTACACTAGCCCAGGCGACCGACGGCTTAACGTGCTCTCCGAGGCATGGTGAGACGGCTCGTGTCATTATTGGAAATGAAAATGGTTTGACTTTAGCAGGGCTCGAACCCACGTGCACTGGCGTATGAGGCCAGCGATCAGAACCGCGCGGTGCATCTTTTCAATACGATGCAAGTCTTCGAAATCCCGCCCCCTAAGGGGGTAGGCGCAAAATATCGGCTCCAATATTTTTTAAATGCATTCATCTTTTTCGAATCCTCTGAAAACTAATAAGTATTTTTGAAAAATTTAAACGCAGAATAAAAGATTACGTTATTACCGAGGGCCGGAAAGTCCCCGAAAACTTCTATAATGTTTATTTTAATAAGTTACAGGTGTGAAAAAAAGAGAAAATTTAATGTGATTTTTAATTTCAAATATCTCATTCAAAAGAAACTTTTTGTTTATTTTAAGGGACTTTCGGCCCTCGCTCGGTAATAATGTAATCTTTCATTCTACGTTTAATTTATTCAAAAATATTTATTAGTTTTTTCAAGATTCGAAAAAAATGAATGATGCATTTAAAAAGAATTGGAGCCGAAATGTTGCTCCTGCACCCTTAAATATTATTGAAACTTAACTTTTATTTTTACTAAATGAAAGTACACAAAATGAACGAAAAATTTTATTTTAAAAATAAAACATACTTTAAATTAAATGAAATATGTAAAATGTAAATATTAACATTAAACAACATTTACAAAAATTACAATTTTACCCTTCTGACTTTAATTTTAGCAAACTCGTCAATCTGATGGGTGTAGTCTAAAGTAGCAGCCAGGACTCTATTGAAATGACTGCTAAATTTTTGAAACTTGTTTGTTTTATGGAGCTTCGTAAATAGTTTTTAATAAATTTTGAAAAACTTCTTTCCCCACTAGCTACCGAGACAGGGAGTGTCAATAAAATTCTTAGTGAAACAACTACATTTAGGTATAAAGAAATTAGGTTATTTTGTCACAAATAGTTCAGAACCTCTAAAGATTTCGTGGAGTACGGTATCATTTGGGATATATCACGAAATTCTTCTAGAAGATCATTGGCCTCTATATCTGATTCTTTTTCTTTTCTTCTCTTTTTCTATTGAAAGTATTGAATTAAGATTCATACAATATTTTTCTATTGTTTTATCATCTATTTCCCTCAATTTAATATCATATAAATTTTTTAAATTTTTAGTGTTTCTTAGAAGCGAAAATCGATCAATCAAAGCAGTAATGACAATGTCTAAAATATAGATAAAAAATTTATTTTAAATTTATCTTCTACTGTTAAGAGCTCATCCACTGACTTTTCGTAATCAACATAATATCAAGATATCAACTTATATCAGGATTTTCTGTAATTTCATTTGTCTGTAACTTTTCATTTTTTCGCTTAGACAAAACATTGCTTTAAAACCATAAAAATCCATAAATCGTGTAAGTACCTCAATGTCGGAATAACAAAGAACTTCTAGAAAAAGATAAACGTTGTATGTGTATATTTATATACTTTCAGCTGACACTTAGTCCTATATATATTTTACTGATTATGCCGCCCTCCTTGTGATGCCGCCTGATGCGACTGCCTCACCGCATCATAGCACGGCACGGCCCTGCCAGCGATTATGCCGTTACTCCACGGCCGCTCGCTCGACTTTCACAATCATTATTTTTAACCGATTTATCAAACCTTGAAAATAGTTATTTTGGCGTTTTTCAAATTTTAAGTCGCTAATAACTCGACAACAGTCAATTTTAGAGAAAAAAAGTCCCAACGGATCTAAAAAAAATTGTACGAAGTGAAAAAATTACACACACCGGCAAAATTAGCCGAACACCTTAAAAATGGGACATGTTTGATGTCTCGAATTTCCTAAACCTGTTGTCCGATTTGAGTGATTCTTTTAGTAAGTTATAGCCTTATTAGTTAAGAATATCGGTGTAATAATATTGTAGATAGACAGGTACATGTCATTTTATACCGGGTGTTAAAATCATACTGTGTTTTTTTCTTAAAGTTCGGAACACCCTGTGGAATATTCTAGTATATATCATATTTTAAAATAAATTAAAAGTCGATTGTAGACTTGGGCTTTCTTAACATTTTCTTTTTTGATTCATTTGCTTATGTTGGAATATAAAAAAGTTATGTGCTTTAACAACTAGCCATGTTTTTTATAAATAAATCCTCATAGTAGGGGAGGAAAGTATGCTAAATTTGCAGTTTGTAAAGATGTTTCCTATTTAAGATTTTAAAGTAACCCCCCAGCCCACCTCCGTCGGGGTAGTGTTTGGTTAGTGTTTTAATCTACCATTCGGTAGATTTTTGAAAAATATTGAATAGGTGTATTTTGCAGTTTTACTATCTGATGTTCATTTCGCGAAGTATCGCAGGGTTCATATTTAAAAATTTTAATTTACCTCCCTCCCCTCTCTGTGGGTTGTCACGAACCTCTACGGAGGTGGGGTGGGGGATTTAATTTAAAATCCTAAATAGCAGCCCCCAATTTTTATTGCAGATTTGGATTCTTTCCGTAAAAATAAGTAACTTTTATTCGACACATTTTTTCTAATTATGGATAGATAGCGCTATAATCGGAGAAAAATGATTGTTTGAAATGGAAAATTAAATTTTATGGAACACTTTATGGAACATTTAACTTAACCTTTTTCTGATTTTAGCACATACTCTTCACAATCCAATAGGTTCCCATAAAGCTCGAGTAACTGCAAATTTATATAGTTTCCTCCCTTACTATGAGGATTTATTGATGAAAAACATGGATAGTTGTTAACGCACATAACTTTTTATTATCTCACATAAGTAAATGAATCAAAAAGAAAAATGTTAAGAAAGCCTAAATCTACAATCGAGTATTAATTTTAATATTTTACATGTGCTAGAATATTCCACAGAGTGTTCCAAACTTTAAGAAAAAAACACAGCATGATTTGTACACCCGGTATAAAATGATATTTACCTGTCTAGCAACAATATTATTACAACGATATTCTTAAATAATAAGGCTATAACCTACTAAAAGAATCACTCAAATCGGATCAGTGGTTTAGCAAACTCGAGACATCAAACATGTCCCATTTTTAAGGTGTTCGGCTAATTTTGCCGGTGTATGTATTTTTGCGAATTTGTTTAAAATCATTGTTTATCGCCAAACGTCACTAAAATCATTCATTATTGTACTCATTTGCCCTCATTTTCGGCAGTAAAGTAAGACTTTGTTGTATTGAAAGAAGAATGTTACTTTACCTGCCGCGATAATTAATCAAATTAACCGAGATTGAATGTAAGTGGTCAATGGCAGCAATCGATTATTTATTTGAGTGAAATTAAAATTTATTTACTTTAATTATTAAAAATATTGTACAAAATGTATCTTATTATTAATAAAATTTATGTAAAAAAGTAAAATTCTGTAGTGTTTCGCAATTATATTCATACAAAATAAATCAAAACTTTACAGATTTAGTAATTAAGTAGGTATACAATATTGATAACTATCGATTAAACAACAAAACCGGCCATCATGCAAAAGTCATCTGTCATTACTGTCATACGAATTTTTTATTTCGTCTAAAATTAAAAAAATTTCCTCAAAGTTGTAAGTGTTAATGTTTTTTATGATGGGCGATACAATTTTGTACGCACCACCTCAATACTCTTTATCGAACGCGTCTGTTCCTCTGCTCGTAATATCAGACTCGTTCGATAAAGAGTCCCTTTACTGACTGACTTTACTGAAATTGGTTAAACAATTTTTCGACCGCGGTACCGCGTGACACCCTGTGTAAGTTTGTGCAAAAAATCGAATCAGAATAATTTACCTAACGGGGGCGATGTTACAGACTATACTAATAAGTAGTTGAAACGGTCAAAACAAAGAAACGCACACTCATCAAAAATGCACTTGAGATTCTCGTATAATCAACATTTACTGAATCGATCCAGGAAGAGTCAACTCCAACTAGTAAAAGTTGATTTAAATTTTTAAAATCAACTTTTACTGCTCGTTTCAGTTGGAGTTGACTCCAACTAGTTGGAGTCAACTCTAACTGAGAATCAACTTGAACTGTAACATATATAAATGTACACGTAATAATGTAAGAACGAATAACCGCTCATCTCTAGAATTCTACACAAGGACAGGTGTAAGACAAGGTGGTGTTCTGAGTCCTTTGTTTTTCATCAGTCTAATGGTCGAAATTGCAAAAGAATTCAGGGTTAAAGTAAACAGAACCAGGGTTGGGGTTTATAAACTTCGACAAGTATACGTGTCAGAGTTGATATATGCCGAGGACCTGGTAATTGTGGCAAAATCTGAAAAAGACTTGTGCAAACGCAAAAGCAAGTGAATGTGAATGTTTGGAATGAAGCTTTTAAGGAATTTGGGATAAAAATAGATATTGAAAAAACAGAAGCTTTACTAATATCGAAAACTCAAGAAAGTATAAAGGTAAAGCTGAATAATGAGACCATTACACAAGTAGAGGACTTCATGTAGTGAATGGACAAAGAAATATAGAACCAGAAATAAACAGAAGGGTAATGAGTGCATCAAAATTATGATATGCACTAAATAAAAGTTTTATTAGGAAGAAAGAAGTAAGCCTGAGAACAAAAATGAAAGTATTTCAAACTGTATATGAGCCGGTGCTACTCTACGGTAGTGAAACGTGGACAGTGAACGACAACATCCGTAGTAAAATTCAAGCAAATGAGCTCCAGACGAAGTTAATAGCATCAAAATTAAGCAAGTTATGATGAAACTAAGATAACCCTTTCGAATTTTTTAGGAAAAAGTGAAAAATAAAACATACGCCATTTCAACAAAAATTAAAATTTATAGTAATCCTTACAAAAATTTCTTTGTGTTAGTATAAGTAATGATTTTAACAATGTTCACCGATTTAGAATGCGTTTTTTTGAAAAGAAGGTATAATTTAAAAAAATCAGAATTTTTAAAATTATCGTCATTTTCATTTTCTTTTGATAATAACTATAAAAATACTCTATATACGTAAAAAATAGTAAATAACCAAATTTTAGTTTTTTCTATATCAAATATTATACCTTTTACTATGTTTGTAGGGTGAAAAATAACCGAGATAGAAACGTTTAAAGCTTAAATTTTTCTGCGAGAACCATGTAACCGTGGCCATTTAATCTTTGATTTTTAAAAAAGTAACGGGTTTAAAAGATTAAAGTCACCGCGTTTTAATAGTATTTGGAATTACCTTTCAAACCGTTTTTAGGTGAACCTGATATCTTAAAAATTAACGGAGTTATTAAAAAAAAACGATAACATTTTTTGGAAAAATTTTTAAAAGATAAAGTTTGAAAAATTTGTGGAGCATAAATTTTAATGCTATTAACTTGTTCGATATCTCATTTGATAGATATTTCTAAGTACTTTCACAAATGTTTAATAAGTTTACGTTATAAAATGCATCATTTTCCCGTAATTTATGCTTGAATACTTAGATTTGGGTACTCGCCGAGAAAAATATGCATTCAATTACCTATAACACACTTTTAGTCAATATTAAGAGGTATTTTTAGTAAGAAGTTTATTTAATTTTTTATTAGCTTCAATTTTGTTAATAATAACTTTTTTGCAAAAACTTATAGTTTTTGAGTTATCTATGAAAAATCGGATAAAAACATGCATTTTTCTTACGAAAAATTAAAACCTTTGATTTTAATAACTCAAAAAGTTTTGATTTATTTTAATAACTTTATATAACAAATTTTTCTTAGAATTTGTCCCCCTATCTAATTATGGGGTTGTTTTTAATAAAATAATTTTCACCCCGAGAAGGGGTGCCATCAACCCCCAGGGTAAAAGCGCAAGTTGGCACCATATCACCTTTGTTTCTTGAGATATCCTCTAACCACTCACCAGTTTTCATGCAAATCGATGGAGGTTGAACGAAATCGGAGGTAATAGCTCATATCCACCTTCAGTGACTCCACTAAGAATGTACCATATCGGTTAGCATATTTTTATGCGACGGATCTGATTCATTTTGCACTACAATCATAACATAAATATTTATTTTGAATTAAAACTATGTCTATGAATAATTATAAAAGGTCATTAAACAAGAGCTGGCACTGTACTACAATAATTCAAATAAGCTGACCAGACATTTAAAAATATTATTCACTGCAGTTTTAAACCATCAGACCTACATCAACAAAAATCAAACGTGCGTTTTCAGCTTCAGCAAATTTCTGTACAAAAAAAAGAACCAGCCTTAAAGATCAAACACTGAATAATTTATGTTTAAAAAACAGGGCACCCCTGCCATTTCGGTCGTTGCAATCCGTCACTGCACGCCGAGGTTTGTCTTGGTTGGGTCAGAGAGAGCAGCATATGCGCCTCCTGATGAGAGACTAATAAGTTCCGAAACCGGTAGAGGTGCTTGCTGCACTCTCTGATTGAACTAGAATAATGATGTGACTATATTTTCGTGTTGCAACGAAATTGAAAATGGTTTATTCACTTTTAATTTATGTTTTCTTAAATATTTCAATAATAAAAACAACGAAAATTCAAATTAAACAAAATTTATAATTTTCCTATTTTTAAAATCTCCTTTAAAATTTTGAATTTTCACTAGTAATAACACTAGAGGTCAAATTATTTCCGGAAATTTTTTTGAGATCATGAATATTTTGAAAATTTCCCGAGTCGCAGACGAGGGAAATTTTCTAAAAATATTCATGATCAAAAAAAAATTTCCGGATATTAATTTGACTTCGCGTGGTATTCGGTAAGAAAATTCCACACCAAATTTGCATTTGAAAATCCAAAGCTGCATGAACAGATTAATAGCGCGCCATAGCTTTGTCAGCAATTATTTAGGCTTTCAAATTCGTAATTTCTACTCATTGTAGTTGCATGGGAATACCATTTCAAGATAGAAAATAGTATATTCTTCAATTTTACATAAGTTTTGAGTAACTACAAGTGATAGAAAATTATTTTTTGGCGTTTTATTTTAAATTATGTAAACAAATAAAAACCAGTCTGTCAAAAATGTTCTGTTATTGTAAACGTCGAAAAATTTCCACTATAATTCGCTGTTGGGTACCCCACGAGCAAAAAATTTCCGATAAAATACCCATGGTGCCATGGTGATCTGTCAAAATAACGTATTTTGATTGGTTCAAAATTACAGGTGTGGAATTTTCACTAGTAATACCACTAGAGGTCAAATTATTTCCGGAAATTTTTTTGAGATAATGAATATTTTGAAAATTTCCCGAGTCGCAGACGAGGGAAATTTTCTAAAAATATTCATGATCAAAAAAAAATTTCCGGATATTAATTTGACTTCGCGTGGTATTCGGTAAGAAAATTCCACATCAAATTTGCATTTGAAAATCCAAAGCTGCATGAACAGATTAATAGCGCGCCATAGCTTTGTCAGCAATTATTTAGGCTTTCAAATTCGTAATTTCTACTCATTGTAGTTGCATGGGAATACCATTTCAAGATAGAAAATAGTATATTCTTCAATTTTACATAAGTTTTGAGTAACTACAAGTGATAGAAAATGAATCAAAACTAAATTATGTAAACAAATAAAAACCAGTCTGTCAAAAATGTTCTGTTATTGTAAACGTCAAAAAATTTCCACTATAATTCGCTGTTGGGTACCCCACGAGCAAAAAATTTCCGATAAAATACCTCCGTTGCCATGGTGATCTGTCAAAATAACGTATTTTGATTGGTTCAAAATTACAGGTGTAGAATTTTCTTTTAAATTTTTGAATTTTTATAAAAAATTTTAATCTTTTGTCAAATTTATACGTTTTTATACTATTGCACTGAAAAAAAAATAAAGAATTAAAAAAACAATTTTTTTTAATTTCCCGATTCCCGGGAAGTCCCGTGAAATCCAAATTACCGACTCCCGATTCCCGGGAAATCAAAAGGGGCCGGGAAAATGGAGCTCTAGTAATAAGTTATAGTTTTTTTATTTAAATTCCAGAAAGTTCTTTCGAAATTTTTGATGATGTTTAAATGCAACCTTGAAGTTATGTTTTGAGAATAATTTCGTAAGTGTGCGGAAAATCCATTTGAATACGGACGCTAAAGACATACATTTGATACATTTAATATATGCATTATTATTACAGATGTTATTTCTAATATTGTTCGTCTGTCTTAGAGATAAAAGATTTATTATTATGTACACCGGATGCTTAGAAAAGTTGACTGTAAATTTAGGTTTATTTGGAAACACGTTAATTTTGCTTATGATATGACAAATGGAAATCTAATTTTAATGTAAAATATGATTTAGTCTCTTTTCTTCTTCAGATGCAAATCCACTAATGGATATTAGCGATCACATTTTCCATTAACTCTCTGTTTCTTGCAATGTGTATCAGAGATTGTAAGTCGTTAATCCCTGTCCATTGCCTTATGTTTCAGAGACAGAACATTTTCTTGCATCCTATTCCTCTCTTACCTTTAATTGTACCCTCGATTATAAGTAGGAGGAACTGGTATTTTTCATTTCGCATGATGTGACCTAGATATGCCGATGCCGTTTTCTTTTTCTTGGTGGTTTCGAAAACATTGCGTTCTTGGTTGATTCTTTTAAGGACATCTACATTTGTGACTTTCGCCGTCCATATCTTTAGGATACGGTGATAAAGCCACATTTCGAAAGCTTCTAATCTGTTTATATCTCTCGTTTTGAGTCCTCTACGTCCATAGCAGCACCTACCATACGTAGTACTTAGTAAACCTTAATCTCAATTGAAGATAGAACTTTGAACAAGTCAGTACCTTCCTGAAGTTTACGAAAGCTTCTCGAGCTTTTTCAATTCAACATTTTGCTTCCCTGTTCGATGCCCAGTCTTCAAAAAGCCATGTTGCCAGGTATTTAAATTTGCTTACTCTTTCAATGGACTTGGTATTCAGTGTTATGGTGGGGTTTTCAAGTGCATTCAAGTTTCTGGAAGTGATCATGAATTTGGTTTTTTGGTATTAATCTCTAATTCCATTTTGCTTACTGTTTTCTCCGATTATAGTGACATGTTTTGGAAGATGGGGTATGTTGTCACAAATTAGGACACTATCATCATCATATCTTATGTTGTTGATCAATACTCCATTCACTTTGTTTCCCATCTCTGCATCTTTGTTAGACAAAAGAGGGGAAAGCACACATCCCTACCTAACATCCCATCTTATGTGTATGGGTTTAGATATAGAATTATCTATTTTTAATTGTGACGTTTGGTACCAGTACAAGTTTTTAATGCATCTCTTGCATGTCTTTTTGGTCTATATTAAGTTTCTTGAGGATCTGCATTAACTTGTGGTGTTGGACACGATCAAACGCTTTTACGTAATCTAAAAAGCATAGGAAAGCGTAATCTATTAGGATGGACAACCAAAAATATAAAAACGAAAAAATTCAACAAATAATTGAAGATAACATGAGCCTCAAAGTTCTATGAAGACAATTAACGAATGGCAAAAAAGAGATAACGAAATTAAAGGATAGGGATGAAAATATCATCATCAACAGAGATGAATTATTAAGGGTAGTAGAAGACTTCTATACAGAACTATACAACAGCCAACAAAACCATGATGAGCCACTAAAAGAGTCAGGAAAAAGGTTAGTCAACCAAGAATCGGAATTGATGCCTGATATATCAACAGACGAAATCAGGAACGCATTGAGAAAAATAAAAAGCAATAAAGCTCCGGGAGAAGACAATATCGTTATAGAAGCCGTAAAGATTGGAGGAGACAATCTTTTAAACAACATAAAGGAATTGTTCAACTTATGTCTGCACCAAAGTGAAACACCTACAAGACGGCACAGTGCACTTACCATCTTATTACACAAAAAGGGCGATCCAACAGACCTCGAGAATTACCGGCCCATAAGCCTATTAGACCACCGCTACAAGTTATTCACAAGAATAATAACAAATAGACTGGAAACAAAATTGGATTTTTACCAACCTAGAGAACAGGCGGGTTTTAGGAAAACCTTGGCACTAACGACCACCTACCCTGCACAAAACGAATTATAGAAAAATCTACCGAATACAACCGACCATTGGTCCTGGCTTTCGTAGACTTTCGCAAAGCATTTGATACGATAGAAATTAATAGCATAATGAGAGCATTGGAGGAAAGTCGTATAGATTATTGGTACTCCAAACTGATAGCGAACATATACAATAATGTAACCATGACCGTCCGACTACACAAAGATACCAGGTCTATTAAAATCAAAAGAGGAATTAGACGAGGAGACACGTTACCTCCCAACCTCTTTACGGCAGTACTTGAACATGTTTTCAAACAATTGGAGTGGGACGCCAAAGGAATAAATGTCGACGGTGAAAGGCTCTCCCACCTACGATTCGCAGACGACATTGTTCTTATAACAGACAACTTAAAAGATATTAGAATTATGCTTACTGAGTTAGCTGCCGCCTGTAAAAAAGTTGGTTTAAACATAAATTTTGGAAAGACGCAATACATAACAAACCTGGTACCAAGAGAGAATCCAAATGTCGACGTCAACCAATTAGCATTGGTCCATAAATATAAATACTTAAGGCATGAAATCCAAATTGCCAGGGACAATCAAACTGCCGAATTACAGAGAAGGATCACCTTAGCATGGGCCGCATATGCAGCTCTATCAGACATCTTTAAGAGCAACTTGACAAATTATTTGAAAAGAAAGACCTTCCAGTCATGACTTACGATGCCGAAATATTATCGTTAACCCAGGCCACAGCAACCAAACTTGGAGTAGCCCAAAGAAGAATGGAACAGTCACTACTTGGACTGACTCTCAGAGACAGGGTCAGAAACGAAGAAATCAGAAGAAGGACAGGCGTCACAGATGTCATAGAGCGAGTAGCATGGCTGAAGTGGAATTGGGCGGGCCATGTAACCAGAATGAAGGACGGGAGGTGGACCAAAAAAATTACAGTGTGGAGACTAAGAGAAGACAGAAGAAGTAGAGGTAGACCACCTACACGATGAACAGACGACGTCAAATGGATTGCTGGGAATTGGTTGCAGAAAGCCCAAGATCGACAAAACTGGAAAAAATGAGGGGAGGCCTATGTTCAACTTTGGATGCAGAAGGCTGAATGATGATGATGATGAAAACATAGACAACATTCATGATGATGAAGCATAGGAACACGTCCCTCCTCTAATCGTAGCAATTTTGGACCAGCACCTGTCTTACTACTCTTGTACCTAAACATTGCCTAAACCCGAACTGAGAATCACTGATTTTTTTTAATCTTTGATAATTATTTTCATGTTTTAATTTTTATTTCAAAAAAAGAATAAGACTTTAGTATGAGGTCTGTAAGTGGTAAAAGTTATAGTTTTAAAAGGATTGACAATTTTGAATAACTGGGTGTACTATAGGATGAAAATGGAAAATAGAAAGGGGAGCTCGATTCCAGAATAACAAAAGGGAATAAAAAAGTAGACAGAAGAACCCTATACTTTATTTCGCGTTAAGAATAGAACATTGCCAAGATAGCCCCATGTATTTGTTATGAACGATAGAAGCGTGCCGATGCCACGCCGTACTGATTAAAATGAATCGTATATCGGCAGTCGAGTAGCCACCCGTGCCCGATAAGTTTGTCAACACTGATCTCCATAAGCGTAACGTTCTATTCTTAACATAAAATAAAGTGTTGTTATGACAGTTCCGTAGATTGATCATACATAGAAAAAGTCCCTCGACGTGAAAGAAGAAGTAGTCACGTACGAGAATGTTCTGGATGTCATGGAATAACCCAGAAATATCTGGTGACGTCTAGAACGTCAGGAATCTATATAAATATATGTGTTTGACATTTTATAGTTCAGTTTTAGTTGTAATTCAGATTTTGAAGTTTGCAGTTATCAGTTTGTTAAAGTATTGTAATTTCTGTTCGAGTTCAATAAAGATATTTACAAGAAGTGTAACATTGGCGACAGCGGTGGGATTCAAGAGATATTAAAGAAGATTTTGAGAATAATTGTTTATGGTAAATACAAGATCATCTAAATTAAAACAAAAAATTGATACGTCCGGACCACCAGCAAGGTTTTTTAAAATGGAAGAGGAAACGGACCAGCGTAGAAAAGTGTAGGCAAGAAGTCGAAGAGATGCGTAGACAAGAAGAAGAACAAAAAGAGGAGAGGCGTAGACAAGCAGAGGTAGAAATTATGAATAGTTTGTCCCAAATTCACGAACATTTCCAGTTAGAGGTACCTAAGCCGAATTACTAATAAAATAGATACATTAGAAGAAAAACAAAACTCTTAGATAATAAAATAGAACAACAGCAAAATTATTTACACAACAAAATAGAGCAACAACAAAACTACTTAGACAGTAAAATAGACCAATAACAAAATCATTTAGAAAATAAAATACAACAACAACCAAACGATTTGAAATATAGTTTAGAAAAACAGATAGTCGAGTTAGCAAACAAAATTAATACCCAGGACTCTTTATCTCATATTGTTTCAGTTACTAATGTCAAATCCGAACAAACAGCCCTTTCATCTTCCATCGTTGATCCAGGCACAATTAGAAGTAGCAAAATTTTAAAACGACCCACGTTCGATGGCCAAACAGCGTGGGAAACTTATAGATTTCAATTCGAAGCTGCAGCTAGAGCAAATGGCTGGAATGAAAACGAAATGGCAGCTTCCTTGGTGGTGTCGCTTCGAGGACAAGCAGCAACTGTTTTGCAATTTCTTCCCCAGGGTGCACCCAGTTATACCTCTCTCGTACACGCTTTAGAGACAAGATAGGGCCAGCAACACCTAAACAGGTTTTCCAAAGTCAACTGAAAGTCCGATATCAAAAACACAACGAAAGCCTGCAAGAATTTGAGGCCGATATTAAAAGACTATTGCATTTGGCGTACCCTCAGGCACCTAAAGATTTTCTGTAACAAATCGGGATACAGGCTTTCATAGATGGACTTACATGATATATAAATGCAAATAGCTCTCAGATTACAACATCACAAAACGCTAGATGAAGCACTAATCTCAGTGTATTGGGATACACTGCATCTCAGTAAACATCTTATTAAGACAAATTCTTTAATAATGAAATGCCCGTGGTAAAACCAAATTATTCTTGAAAATAATACATGGTCGTATAAACAAAAAACTAGAAGAAGGAATAGATGATAGTCAGTTTGGGTTCAGAAACGGACTAGGAACCAGAGAGGCGTTATTTGCTTTTAATATGTTAGCTCAAAGATGCATGGACATGAATGTGGATGTGCATGTTTGTTACGTTGATTTTGAGAAGGCTTTTGACAAAGTAAGACATGAAAAATTAGTCCAAATTCTAAAGACAAAGAACATAGACAAAAGGGACTTACGAATAATAACAAACCTTTACTGGAATCAAAGAGCACAAATTGTAATAGATAACGAACCTAGTCCAGAAATTGAAATCAGGAGAGGAGTTCGGCAGGGATGTATTATGTCTCCATTACTCTTTAATGCATATAGTGAAGCCATTTTTGAAGAAGCATTGCTATCTCAAAGTGAAGGAATAATAATTAACGGAAGATCTATTAACAACATAAGATATGCAGATGACACCGTGATTATAGCAAGCTCTGCTGAACAACTCCAACTACTACTGAACAAAACAAACAATTTCTGTAAAGAATATGGACTAAAAATGAATACAAAAAAGACCAAATACATGATAATAACTAAGAAAACAAACATACAAACAAGCATACATTTGGGAAATGTACCGATAGAAAGGGTTGATAAATACAAATACCTAGGAACCTGGATTTCAGAGAAAAATGATCAAACAACAGAAATAAGGACCAGGATAGAAATAGCAAGAAATGCGTTTGTAAAAATGAAAACAGTTCTCTGCAACAAAGACCTTAGCTTAGAACTGAGAGCAAGAGCTTTGAGATGCTACGTGTTCTCGATACTACAATATGGACTTGAAAGCTGGACATTAAAGCAAGAACACATAAATAAGCTACAGTCATTTGAAATGTGGTGTTACAGAAGAATGCTTAGAATAGCATGGACACAGAGGAAAACGAACACGGAAGTACTGCGAGAAATGGGTAAAGAATGCGAAATAATAAACACAATAAAAATAAGAAAGTTACAATATCTGGGACACGTAATGAGGGAACCGCGATATGAAATGCTAAGACTGATAATACAGGGAAAGATAAGAGGCGGAAGGAGTATAGGAAGAAGGAGAGTGTCATGGTTAAAGAATTTAAGGGACTGGTTTAGATGCAGTTCTATAGAACTCTTTAGAGCAGCGGTGGATAGAGTAAAGATAGTGATGATGATATCCAACCTCCCATTAGGAGACGGCACTTGAAGAAGAAGGTAAAAACAAATATGTTTCTTTTAATAAATACGATTGACCTAAATTACCACATCAATGCATGCGGTTTTGATACAAGGTCAAGTTGCAATAATAATTAGTATATGTTATTTATAATCTAGTCCATTCAGCAGTTTTGATATCACTCTCACTTTTGTTTATATCAAAACAATAAACACGACAATCGACTTTTAATTATACTTTCACGGAGAAAAGATTATTCAATTGGTAGTTGAGATTCCAGCGGGTAACATCGCATTAATCAAATATTATACCACCAGCTACTTACCGTTAAATACTCCAACGTATAAATAAATGTATTAACTGTGAGAGGGATAACACTGGATTAACACTGCCTGGGATAACTATCAGGTGCATCGAGTAGCTTGGTAGTCATCACAGCCGGTCCCAAGCCCAGATAAAAGTGAAGGGTTAATAGGCGAGGTTAGCAACCTACCTATCGTAAAATGAAGCAATGCTCAAAGAACCAACGGGATGCCTCGGAACAGGACGGATACACAGATGAAGAAAACGGCGAGAATCAGGACAAAGAATAGGAAAAATATACTCAGAATTGCAACATGGAATATAAAATCATTGAATAACAGAGACCAGGAGTTAGAAAAGGAACTGAGAGAAAATAAGATAGAGATATGCGCGATCCAGGAAACAAAAAAGAAAGGAAAAGGACAGATGTGGCTTGGGGAATACTTCTTGATCTATAGTGGTGTACCAAAAAATATGAGAGCCAAAGAAGGCGTGGCCTTAATGATACACAAAAAATGGGCAGATAACATATATGAATGTCAATATATATCAGAAAGAATCGTAGTTACTAAGATCAAATTAGAGAAGCAAAAAATAAATATCATAGGAGTTTATAGCCCAGAAAACTGCAAACCTGAAGTCGACAGAGTCCACTTTTATAACGAGCTTCAACAAACAGTCGACGAAATACCAGCCAATGAGATAATATACATTTTAGGAGACATGAACGCAAGAGTCGGTAACATAATTATACCAGGAATAAAGCAACGATTCAATGAAGACAACAAAAATGAAAATGGGGAACTACTTATTAACTTTTGCTCTCAGAACGAATTTCGAATAAACAATACGTTCTTCAGACACAAAGATCAACAAAAATATACATTCCAAAATACAAGAGGACACAGATCCGTTATTGATTATATATTGACAAACAGAAACATCCACCACTCTCAAGTACTAGACATACGATGTTTAAGTGCAGCTAATATTGGAAGCGATCACAACCTAGTACTTGGAAAAATCAGAATAGAGCTACAAAGAAACAGGAAAGAAGACCATGTTGAATGTGAGACAAGAATAAAGGTAGAACAGCTACGAGACTTGTCAACACGAGATCTATACCAGAGAAGATTGCAAAAAGTACTGAATGAAAACTACATTACACCGGATGAAGACATAGAAGAAAGTTGGAGGAAGATCAGAGATAATATCAAAATGGCAGCAACGGAAGCACTTGGAGAACGTAAGATAAGTAAACATATACGAAAGAAAAGGAGAACTCCATGGTTCTGTGAAGAAATAAAAATAAAATGCCAAGAAAAAAAGAAAATCTACCTAGACTACAAGTCCAAAAGAACGAGACAAACATATGAAGAATATAAAAGAGTACGAAATGAATTAAACTCAATAGTAAGAAGGAAGAAAACAGAACATTGGGAAGCATTTTCAAAAGAGATGGAGCACGACTTTTATGGGATGCAAAGGGAAATGTGGAAAATGATAAGAGATCAAAGAGCAGAGATGAAGGAATTGATAGAAGTAAAATATATTGATACAAATACATGGACAACTTACCTAAAAAACCTTTATCAAACAGCTAATCACAAAGAACTGGAAACACCACGATTAGAATCGGATGAGAAAACAGAAATTAAAGAGCAAGATATAAAGAACGCCTTAAAAAAAGATGAAAAATCGAAAAGCTCCTGGGAAAGATGGAATAGCTAATGAACTTTTAAAGTACGGAGGAGATAGACTTCACAAAGAACTGAATATCCTTATAAGTAAAATAATAAATACAGGAAGAATTCCAGAAGAATGGAGAACCACTCAAATGATAGCGTTATTTAAGAAAGGTGATAGGGCAGACCCCAGTAACTATAGAGGGATAAATTTACTGAGCACTATACTGAAACTCACAACAAAAATACTTATGGAGAAAATAATGGCGTGCATAAATATATCGGATGAACAACAAGGATTTAGAAGTGGAAGATCATGTAACGATGCAGTTTTTGTGATAAGGCAAATAGCGGAGAAATCATTAGAATATAACAAACCAGCCTTTTTCTGTTTCATAGACCTAGAGAAAGCGTTTGATAGAATCCAATTAAAAGATGTGATACACCTTCTATATGAGAAAAATTTACCACTGGATATCATAAAACTGATAGAAAACATATATGTAAGAAATAAGATAGAGATGAAAGTCAATGGAATAATAACAGAACCCATAGAAACAAACACAGGAATCCGGCAAGGAGATTCACTAAGCCCTCTACTGTTTAACATAATATTGGATGCAATAATAAAACAAGTGAAGAAAAAAAGAGGGTACAAAATGGGCAATAGAGAGATAAAAATACTCTGTTACGCTGATGACACCGTGTTAGTAGCAGAGTGCGAAGACGACCTACAAAGATTATTGCACGAGTTCAACATTAACGCAAAAGAAATGAATATGAAAATATCAGTCCAAAAAACAAAAAGCTTAGTAATTGCCAAAGAACCAATAAGATGCAAATTGGAGTTAGACAATCAAATTATACAACAAGCAATGACTTTCAAATATCTGGGAATTAATCTTTCAGCCGACAACAATATCGAAGAAGAGGTAAAAGACCAAATAATTAAAGCCAGTAGAACGGCCGGATGCCTAAACGACACAATTTGGAAAAAAAACACCTAAGATTGGAAACAAAGGCCCGAATATATAAGTCAGTTATTAGGCCAGTTATGACTTACACGGCCGAAACAAGACCAGATACAAGCAAAACACGAAGACATCTGGGAACCAACGAAATGAAGATCTTAAGAAGGATTGCTGGAAAAGGACTACAGGATAGGGTAAGAAGTGAGGAAATCAGACGCATATGTGGAGTAGACAATATAAATACCTGGGTAAAGAACAGAAAAGAAGAGTGGAATGAGCACATAAGCAGGATGTCTGAATCAAGGATAGTCAGAATAGCCAGGGACAAGTCACCGTTAGGCAGGAGAAGTATAGGACGCCCAAGGAAAAGATGGAATGACAACTTAGGGGCAGAATGAAAGGCACCGTTGAAGAAAAACAGGCAGTACTGCCTATATAAAAGAAGAAGAAGAAGAAGAAGAACTGTGAGAGTTATTTACTACATCAACCCATATGGTCGGGGGGTAACCAACCCTTAATTATCTAAGGTGGCTCAGAAGTTAGGAGCCACCATATGGCGATCCAGAACCAGGGAAGAACACAGGACTGGTAAACGGGACGAGTATGGAGAAACACGTCAATGTTCTGGCACCTCGACCACCCTAGAACAGTGTGGTATATAGAAAAAGGATGGAGACGTCAGGCCCGAGACGGAGCTGAGAATGGTATGGAAAATGGAACTTGGTATGGAGATGGAACATCGTGGGACAATGGACAATGCTATGGAACGTGCAGCGAGGACTTTTGGGTGATACGAACACAGACCGTGTAAAAGTGGTAAGTCCATATTAGCTATTCTTATGGTATTTCCACGATATTACTCCTGATTCGTATAACCATATAATAACGTAATATCGATACATTTTTGGCAAAGTAACGTAAGTGACATTTTTGGCGAAAACCATGTTTTTTCATTAAACTAACGCTATTAGTGTTTAGAAGGTACTGCCAAAGTGTAGTAAGCCTAGAATTACTTTAAACCTTTTTTTTTAATAATATTTTAAAAACGTATGTCCAGAATTGTTTTAATCACACCCGCAAAAGAAACGCAACTTTAGCACTATTTCCATAATAATAACGTAAGCAAACGTCGTTTACCGCCATAATAACGTAAGTACCGGTCGGATTCTGTTACTCACGTCAGATTTTCGCAGTCAGTGTTTGGCTTACGACAGTGACAGATTCGTGCTACAATCGACTAAATTATTGATTTTAGGTAAGTTATAACGAAAAACCTGTATTTGTAGTTATTTCAAAAAACTCTAAAACCTTAACTAACATTATGAACCTGTAAAACTCCATTTCATATTTAATTTCGTTTATTTATTACAAATTATTTTGACATAACCTAAAAAAAATTCGGTTGAATTGTTTGTTAAAAAATCTTTGTAAATTTTGATATAAAATGTAAACTGTTTGTGAAAAAAATAAGTTTAAAATTTTAAAATTATCAATTTGAACTCTTGTATCTAGAAAACGGTTAGAAATAAAGAATACTGCTTGCATGTTTCTATTCTGATTTGCATAGAATAGTGCAGCCACTGAAGGTTTTTACCTCCGATTTCGTTGAGCCTTCATCGATTTTCATGAACATTGGTGAGTAGTTAGAGGATACCTCAAGGAATAAAGGTGACATGATGCAAACTTGCGCTTTTACCCTGGGGGTGGATGCTACCCCTTCTTGTGGGTGAAATTATTTTATTAAAAATGATACCATAAGTCGATAGAGGGACAAATTCTAAGCCAAATTTGTTATATAACGTTATTAAAATAAATCAATACATTTTGAGTTATTAAATAAATATCAAAGATTTTATTTTTTTTTTCGTAAAAAATGCCTGTTTTAAAGTTGTTTTTCACGTATAACTCAAAAACTATAAGCTTTTTTCAAAAAACTTATTATTGACCAAATTGAAGATAATAAAAAACTAAATACACACCCCTTACATACAGAACTAAACTAACGTTAATTCAAAGTGAGTTCTGGGTAATTGAGTGTATATTATTTTCGACGAGTACTCAAATCTAAGCATTCAAGCTTAAATAACGGGAAAACGATGCACTTTATAAAATCTGCAAAGCACTTGTCAAAGTACTTTGTAATACCTATCAAATGAGCTGCAGAAGAAGTTAATAGCTTCGAAATTAAGCAAGTTATGATGAAAAGAAGAGAACGCTTTCGAATTTTTTAGAAAAAATTTTATTAAGAACACTTGTTTAGAACTGAATTTTATTTACCATTTATGCCTTACCGACACTTGATCAGTGGCTAGATATTTTTAAGCTAAACTACTGTTAATAAACTACAAATAAAAAAATGAATACGTAATTGCAGATTATCCTAAAGTGTTTGTTTTTTTAAGGTCGAAAGCGACAAGAAAAGGTCGTTTATGAACCTGAAAAAATTTATAAGCAACTGCTTCCAATATCCGAATTGAAAAAAAGGGATCTGGAAAAACTCTGCAAAAATAATGTCATACCTGCCAGGTTTCATGATGAATTTTTTAAATTAAAATGTAAGTCTTCTCTTCAAGATGAGTTAGCAGAGACTGATGCAGAGGATGACACTGATGATGAAGTCTCCAAAACTTAATAAAAAATATTATGTATTTAGTTTATTATGTATTTACTAGCAAGAATTTAATATTTCCTTTAGTTTTTTTTTCATCTAGCTATATAAATTCACTTACATAAAATTTATTTGATATTTAATATCAGATTGTTGTAACGTTATTATAATAAACGATTGTTTGTAATTCTTTCCAAATTACTTTAACTGCTACAATTTCCCGCCAAAGTGACGTATGTGTGTGCTTACGTTACATTTTTTATCAAGACTCAAGATTTTAGAACCCGTAAAGTAACTTAAGTATCAATTAACCGCTAAAACTATACAAAAACTTTTAAAAATATTGTTCTTTATTAAACTGTAGACCTCAAAAAAAACCCTGGTAAATTTTGTATAATTTAAATAAGCTTAAGCAGGTTAAATTAAAAACGTGGTTTTTCTGCAAAAACGTTTTTGGTGACTTACGTTACTATGCCAAAAGTGTATCGATATAATCGTAATTTAAGATACATAATCTAAGTTTTACCTATTTTTATCTACCTAGTTTATTTTAATTACCTTATTGGTATTATAAGGAATTTTTTTTTACAAATATTATGGTTATTTATAGGACGCAATGATACATTTTTATTTGATATTGATTTTTATTTGATTTTTATATATTTACTAGCATATTTTTATCGTACTGACTTTTTATCCATTAATTTGATTATCTGCTGATTTTTACGGTGATTTATAGTGATTGATATAATGATTTTTTATTACAATTTACTATATTTTTACTATTTTTGACATAACATTTTATATACATATATATATTTACTATACCTCGTAAGACTGTCCATTTTATGCGTTCGTTACGGGTACAGGAATAAGGAAAATTATGAATAAATGAGTAGCAACAAAGTTACTTGGGAAAACTTCGTCAAAATAGTTGAGGAGATTACGCAAGAAGTAGTAAGACAAAGTAGAAGGGTCTTGAAGAAGAAAGTACCTAAATCTAAGGATATAAAAGAAGAAGCAACGACACAGTTAATTAAATTGTATAACAAATTCACACACTTAACGAAGAAAAATTGGGAAGCGCTATCGGAGAAACAAAGAGAAGCGTACAACAAATATTTTGGAAGAATCAGAGACAAGGTTATACGCTCATTTCAAGCTGTAAACTTAAGAACAGTAGTTCCAAGTTCAATACACCAACCAATCGACAAGGAAATAGAGAAAGAACAAAGCGACGAAGAAGTAGAAGAGGAAAAAAGTGACGAGGAGATAGAGGAAAAAATTGACGAGGAAATAAAAGAGGGAAAAAGCGACATAAAACAAGATATAAAAATATTAAACATGGCTCTGACAATCAACGAATTTTTGAATATTGCAAGCAAGGTATTGCCCAACGAGTTTGGTGGAAGCGCAGGGAAACTACAACCATTTTTAGACGCATTAGAGTTACTTGGAAAAATAGCAGAAGGACATGAAGAAACAGCTATAACATTAATAAAAACAAGATTGACTAATAAGGCTAGAAACCTGATAACCACAGAGGATACGATCCCACTTATAGCAGCGGCACTGAAGAAAGAATTAAGAGGCGACAATCCGAAAACGATAATAGACAAGTTAGCAAAGAAAAGGCAAGGAAACAAAGATGCAGCAGTGTACGCATCCGAAGTAGGCGAATTAGCGGAACAGTTGAAGGTAGCATACATAGCGGAAGGAATGCCATTGGAGCTAGCGAAAAAATACACAACGGAAACAGTCGTAGCAACAATGAAACGAAACGTTAATACGGATAGAGCTAAGTTAGTACTGGAGGCAGGTAATTTCACAACACCGCAGGAAGTAGTATCCAAATTTCTATCGATTGATACGACAGAGGAGAACACACAGGGAAGAGTGTTCAATTATAGGACGAATTATGAAAATAGGAGAGGACAACAGCAATACCGAAGAGGATACCATAACACATACGATAGAGGAAGAAGAAATAACTTCGGACAACGGAACGAAGGAGAAGCAACAGAAAACCAACGGAATTATTCGAACAGAGGATATAGATAATTTAACAACCAAACATACAGAGGGAACCAGAGAGGAGGACGTAACAGAAACGTAAGGCTACTTGAGTTAGAAGACAGCCAAGAGGAACCAGAAAACCAGCAGTTGGGGTTTTGAATGAACGAAACAAGGAAAGTACACAGTCAGAAGTGGAATATAATATTTAAAACTTCGATTTAAACCTAACGAATTTTGTACGAATGAAAACAGGAATCCTAGAAAACACAAATACCTTTATCTTAGACACAGGAGCTGATATTTCAATACTGAAATGTTCACAAGATTTTTTGAAGGAACATGTGAAACCAAACACAAAAGCGAAAATAAAAGGAGTAACCAAAGGAGAATTACAAACAATGGGAGAAGTTGAAACAACGCTAGAAGTAAAAGGATCTCGATTTGAGCATATCTTTCAGTTAGTGGAACCTAGCTTTCCTATTCCAACCGACGGAATCATTGGGAGAGACTTTATTTCAAACTTTCAATGCATACTAGACTACGCTAACCTTAAAATGCACATTAAAGAGGACAACGATTGTTACATTAGTACAAACATTTTGGATAATATAGATAATGACACGATAGTAATACCGCCTAGATGTGAAATTTACAGAGTCGTAAAAATTTTTCAAACGCTGAAGAATGACAGGATAGTGGAACAACAGGAAATACAACCAGGAATATTCATAGCGAGAGCAATTATTTCAAGTAATAATCCGTACATCAAAATTTTGAACACAACTTACGAAACAGTAAAAGTAGAGACAAACGCAATCAAAACATTAGACCTTAAATTATTCAACATATATAGACTGATCAACGACAGCAAGGATAGGAAAAAGGAATTACGGGAATCATTGAAGTTAGACATTCCAGAATACATACGCGATAAGTTAGTATCTTTATGTGAAGATTATTCAGATATATTCGCCCTAAGGCATGACATGCTAACATGTAACAACTTCCTACGAGCAGAAACTGAGAGTTAAATACCAAACTCCGGTATACATTAAAAACTATAGGACACCTCATGCACAAACAGAGGAATTAAACCGACAAGTACAAAAACTGAGAGACCAAGGAATAATAGAACCGTCTACATCAGATTACAACAGCCCAGTAGTGCTGGTACCGAAAAAGGCGATATTAGACTTTAGACATAGATTTTAGACAACTGAACAAGAAAATAGTCACAGACAAATTTCCTTTACCAAGGATAGACTCGATACTAGATCAACTAGGAAGAGCAAAATGGTTTTCAGTTATAGACTTAATGTCAGGTTTTCACCAGATACCATTAGAAAAATCATCGAGAAAATACACATCGTTTAGCACAGAAAATGGAGCATTTCAATTTACCAGATTACCTTTTGGATTAAATGTAAGCCCAAATAGCTTTTCAAGGATGATGTCAATAGCATTTTCGGGATTAACACCGGACAAAGCATTTCTTTACATGGACGATATAGTAGTAATAGGAATATCCGAAAAACATCACCTAGACAACCTGAAAAAGACATTCGAGACATGTCGAAAATTCAATTTGAAACTTAACCCAGGAAAATGTCAATTTTTTAGAAGAGAAGTAACATATTTAGGACATGATCTTTCTCAGGAAGGAGTATCACCAGACAAAGCGAAATATGCAACGATTGAACAATACCCGACACCTAAGACAGCGGAAGAAACAAAAAGATTCGTAGCATTTTGTAACTATTATAGACGTTTTATTCAAAATTTTGCTGAAATATGCAGACCACTCAACAGATTATCAAGAAAAGGAGTAGAATTTTTTTGGTCAGAAGAATGTGAAAAAGCATTCAATAAGCTTAAATCATCTCTGATGAAGCCACCGATCCTAAAATATCCAGATTTCAATAAACAATTCATCCTAACAACAGACACATCCAACGAGAGTTGTTCAGCAATTTTAAGTCAAGATTATAACGGAATAGACCTACCAATAGCATACGCATCAAGAAGTTTCAATAAAGGAGAATGTAATAAACCTATAATCGTTAAGGAATTACTAGCGATTCATTGGGGAATTAATCATTCCAAATGTTATTTATATGGAGCACCAACATTTTTAGTCAAAACGGATCATAAACCACTAACACATTTATTCACAATGAAAGAACCAACTTCGAAACTTATAAGAATCAGATTAGATTTGGAGGAATACGATTTCGAAATAGAGTATATAACAGGGAGAAATAACTACGCAGACAGCCTTTCAAGAATAAAATTACATCAACTAAAGAACCTATACATAGACAATACCCATATATTAGCTATAACACGAGCTCAAGCAGGAGAAAAGAAGAAGGAAGCAAGACAAACGAAGGCAGAAAGTGAACTCGCACTACAGCCAGAAGCCCCCAAACAGACAGTAAGAAAGGTACTAAATAATTTAGAGGCGCATAGACTACCAATTTTGTCTTTTGGAGCAGAACTAATCTCATTAAGACTGAGCATTAGGGTCAAAAACAAAATAAAGTGCAGCAAGAGCATAGCCACAGGATTCAATCATTTTGATTTAAACCAAATTTTGGCACAGCTTGATAAGCTGGCTGTAGAGCATGCAGTACGTAAAGTAAAAATATACGTAAACGATATTATTTTTAAAGTGTGCACAATTGAGAAATTTATTAAACAAGGAAACGAAATATTGAAGAATGTAGAAATATACATATGTGAAGTATCAGAAACAATAGAAGATGACAAAGATAAACACAGGACAAAGATAAACAATAGAAGAATATCATAATCATCCGATGTTTGGAGGGCACGTAGGAAATAACAGACTCATAAAGAAGCTAAAAGCAAGATTTAGATGGAAAAATTTGGAAAAAGACGTAAGAAAATACGTTAAAAAATGTCATAAATGTCAAATTAACAAACCAAAAAGAACACATGTCGAGGAATTCGTGATATCGGACACTTCTTCCAAACCATGGGACATAGTATACATAGATACGATAGGTCCATTCACTAAAAGTAACGAAGGTAATAGATACTGTATAACAATGTTATGTGAGCTTACGAAATACGCGGTCAGTATACCCGTGTGCAATAAAGAAGCAGAGACAATAGCCCGAGGAATTTTTGATCATTTCATACCAACATACGGACTCATGAAGCAAATAAGAACAGACCACGGCACAGAATATAGAAATGAAGTAATGCAGGAACTAACAAAGCTACTAAAAATAGAGCACAACTTCTCAACGGCATACCATCCACAGTCCATTGGAAGTTGCGAAAATCTACACAGAACATTAAACGAGTACGTAAGAGCATTCATAGACGAAGACAGAGAAAATTGGGATGTGTGTTGCAGGATGTTCACATACTGCTACAATACAACCCCTAACGCGTATCATGGTTACACACCGTTTGAACTGTTATATGGCAGGAAGGTTAACCTACCAGAAGACCTTACACAGGAGATTCAACCGTGTTACAATATAGATGCTTACTACAATGAGTTACGCTACAAACTACAAAGCGCACACGAGAGAGCTAGAACCTTCTTACTAAAACACAAAAAAGAGCGACAAGAAAATAACGAGCGCAAAGCAACACCACAACACTTTAAAATAGGAGACCTAGTCCTGGTAAAAAGGGAAGAGAATGGTAAGTTTGATAGTCTTTATGTAGGCCCCTTCACAATAACAGAGGTAAATAATGTTAATTGTAAGATCAGATTGGAAAACAATAAAATCAGGGAAATACATAAGAATAGATTATATGCTTACAATCCGAAAACACCGTGAGTGACAAGTGGAACGGGAACAATGTTGATAACGAACATTTTCACTTTTATTTTTTTGTATTTAATTATTATTTATAGGAAAAAAAATGTATATATTGTACTTAGTAAAACGCAGTAAGCAATTGATGGTACTATTAGAAAAATTTTCTTCCTTTTCCGTAGTCAGAAAATTTTCGGAAGGAAAGGAAGATGTATTGGGATACACTACATCTCAGTAAACATCTTATTAAGACAAATTCTTTAATAATTAAATGGCCGTGGTAAAAACAAATATGTTTGTTTTAATAAATACGATTGACCTAAATTACCACATCAATGCATGCGGTTTTGATACAAGGTCAAGTGGCAATAATAAATAGTATATGTTATTTATAATCTATTCCAATCTCTTATTTATAATCTATCCATTCAGCAGTTTTAATATCACTCTCACGTTTGTTTATATCAAAACAATAAACACGACAATCGACTTTTAATTATACTTTCACGGAGAAAAGATTATTCAATTGGTAGTTGAGATTCCAGCGGGTAACATCGCATTAATCAAATATTATACCACCAGCTACTTACCGTTAAATACTCCAACGTATAAATAAATGTATTAACTGTGAGAGTTATTTACTACATCAACCCTTATGGTCGGGGTGTAACCAACCCTTAATTATCTAAGGCGGCTCAGAAGTTAGGAGCCACCATATCAGCTCTTGAGTACGAAGCAGCGAAAAGTATTTCCCAATCTCTCCCACAGTTAAAAGAAATAAGATATACAGAAAATAAGCAAGTTACTACCACAGATAACGAACAACTAGTTTTATCCCAGATATTAAGCTTACTGCAAAATATTCAACAACAATCTCAAAATCAAAACAGAAGATATTTTAATTGTGGAAGAATGGGACATTTGCAAAATAATTGCAGAAGTAAATTCCAGGCGATGAAAGACGAATCAAATAATGAGACTAGAAGGTCGCCTAGTTCGACATCCAGAAGCCTGTCACAAAGTTCCACTAGAAATTATGGTGGATGGTCACTAAGAAACAGATTTCTTACAACTGACGATAGAAAGGAAGAAAATACACTGGAATCTGAAGTTACTCATTTGAAGGAGCAACTAGCGATTAGTAAAAATAAAAAAGAAAGGTTGAGAGGACAGGTGACAATATTGCAAGAAGAGTGTAAGGTAATTCAAAATAATGCAAAAACTACACAGTTCAATCTGGAAAACAAATGTCAAAAACTGATGAAAGAGAAGAATGTGTTAAATAAACAATTACAAGAATTCTAAAATGCATTAAATGAACTACAGGTTCAAAGCCAATCTCAGCTAGCGCAAAAAGAGAATGTAACCGAAGAAGTTAGTCTGCGGATGACCACAGTTGAGAAGCAAGAAGATAATGACCAAACTTCTCTGGAAAACATTTAGAAGAGTCAAAAGAAAGATAACGACTTACGAGTTATATGAGATTGGCTTAAAATGGAGTAAGACCTCTTTGGCAGGAAATATCTAAATGCAGTCGAACTATAAAGGCGTACTGGGCTTAGAGGGAATCTTTGCATCTTTCTAATCGTCTGTTATGTCGGAAGTGAGAAAGTCCCAATGGAGTACGTATAGTTCAATAAGTGGTACTGCCAAAATCACACATTAAAAGTGTGTTGCAAGAACTTCATAGCAGCCTGTCTGGAGGACATTTTGGAATAAAAAGAACACTGACCAGAGTTCGAGACAGATTTTATTGGATAAATTGTTGCCGAGATGTAGAAGATTGGTGTAAGAAATGCGATTTATGTAACGGAAGAAAAGGCCCTAGATACAATAAGTCGTGTTAAAATGGCACAATATCTTTCCGGAGAGCCTTTTGAACAACTTGCAGTTGATATTCTCGGTCCACTTCCAACGACAGAGAGAGGTAATAAGTACTTAATGGTTGCAATGGATTATTTTTCAAAATGGCCTGAAATTGCACCCCTTCCTAATCAAGAAGCGACTACAGTAGCCGAAGCATTTATAACACACGTCGTATCAAGACATGGAGTTCCTTTAGAATTGCATTCTGATCAAAGACGAAATTTTGAATCAGAAATATGGCAAGAATTAATGAAAATCTTGGGTATTAAAAAAACTCGCACTACAACTCTCCATCCACAATCAGACGGAATGATCGAAAGACACAATAGAACTATTTGTCAATATATTTTTATGTTTGTTGCTGATAATCAAAAAGATTGGGATACTTTAATTCCTCAATTCCTGTTAGCCTACAGAAATTCTGAACATGAAGCAACTGGTTATTTTCCATCTATGATGATCACCAGTAGAGAAATGAAGCTTCCTCAAGATCTTATTTTCGGAAGATTGCCTCCCTTCGAAGAAGAACGTTCATCCCTAACGTACCTACATCGAAAATTTAAGAGAAAAATTAGAAACGGTCTACGAATTTTCCCGTAAAAGTTTGAAGCTTCAAAGTGATAAAGCCAAGTCCAGGCTAGATATGCATGCTACGGGGACAAAATTCGAAAGAGGTGACATAGTATGGTTATACAATCCCACGCGTAAGAAAGGACTTTGTCCGAAACTTCAACGAAGCTGTGAAGGCCCGTACACCGTCCTGCAGAAGATAAACGATATTATCTACCGCATCCAGTTTTCAGCTAGAAGTAAACCCAAGATAGTTCATATCGAGGGATTAGCCCCATATCATGGAACTGATCCACCCTGTTGGCTTCAACTAGACCCTGATAGACCAGTTATTCGAGGCGAATAACTATAAAGGAAGGAGCAGTGTTATGACAGTTCCGTAGATTGATCCTACACAGAAAAAGTCCCTCGACGTGAAAGAAGAAGTAGTCACGTACGAGAATGTTCTGGATGTCATGGAGTTACCCAGAAATGTCTGGTGACGTCTAGAACGTCATGAATCTATATAAATATACGTGTTTGGCATTTTATAGTGCAGTTTTAGTTGTAATTCAGATTTTGAAGTTTGCAGTTATCAGTTTGTTAAAGTATTGTAATTTCTGTTCGAGTTCAATAAAGATATTTACAAGAAGTGTAACAGTATAATAAGTTCAAAATACGTTTCTGGACAAGGCATACTCCGAATATATACCTAAAATAGTAATTAGACCCAGAGTAACGTATGCCTGCGAGGCATGGATATTAAAAAAGAAAGAAGAGGATACTCTGGAAAGATGGAAAAGGAAAATATTGAGAAGCGTATTCGTAGGAAGGAAGACAAAAGACGGGTGGGAAAGACGAATTAATGGCTTTGGACAAAGAATCTATTATCACCAGGTTCGTCAAGAATCGGATGGTTGAGATATGCAGAAATAATGGTAGCGAACAGAATGCCTAAATTAATTCTTGTAGTACCTATCCGTTTCTTCGGATGTTGGCTACCTAAACTAATTATGACCAAAGAACTACTCGGTCCCAAGGGAAGAAGTAGACCAAGAACGAGGTGGATTAATAAAGTAGAGGAAGATCTTAAACGCGTGACGGAAAAAGAGACTGGAAAAGAAAATTACAAAACATAGTGAATGGAAAAATATTTTTGATCAGGTCCTTCAGAGCACTTAGTTGAGAATTTTATATATACGAAAGTTTGAGTTTTGTTTAAAATAATAATTTTTAATAGTTAATCTTATGATTATGTTTTATAAAAATGCCCTAGTAGACCAGGGTCTATCTGTAAAAATACTAGTAGGTACATTTGGATGTTGAGAGGTGACTCATATTTTTTGCAGAAATTGCTTGAAAATAACTCATATACCTAATAATATTTGAGTTATCCTCCCACTCAAAAAGGTCCGAAACATTGTTTAAATAATCTTCTTCTTCTTCTCGTTGTCCTTATGCCCTATAAGAGCGTCGGACTTTGGTATCACCTATCCATCTTTTACCCATTTCTTCCACGCCTTCCGGTCTCTTGCCATTTCCTTCATCTGTTGCACTGTTTTCCCTCTATTTGTCCCGATTTCCTCGGTTTGTTCCATGCACCCCTTTCTAGGTCTGCCCCTTCTTCTTTTCCCCTGTCTTTTGGCATCTGTCACCTTCTTTACTAGTCTGTTCTCGTTCATCTTAGTTATATGTCCAAACAAATTCAGTTTTCTTTTTTCAATTTTTTTCTCTATTGGTTCCTGACTTAGCACGTTTCTGATGTTTTCGTTCCTTTCTCTGTCCATCTTCGTCTTTCCAGCTATTTTTCTCAGCTGCTTCATTTCTGCTGCATTTATGGCACTTTTATGTCTTCTATTTGTGACCCATGTCTCGCTTGCATATAGAAGAGTTGGTACTGTGATTGTATTATATACATGCATTTTTGTTTCCTGGCTGATTTCCCTTTTTCCCAGTATCGTATTATTAATGGCATAGTATATTTTCGTAGCTTTCTTTGTCCTATTTGCAACTCCTAGGTCTAGCTTTCCGTCATTAGATATTATCCTGCCCAGGTACTCGTAGGTCGTCACACTCTCCAATTCTTGTCCTTTACAGAGCACTCGTGTTTCGCCTTCAATTTCCTGCTTCTGCTGACCTATTTTCATCGTCTTGCATTTGCTGATGTTTATTTATAATTTCATTTTCTCTATTTCCTCAGTCCATACATCAATTAATCGCTGCATCTTTCTCGGGTTGTCTGCTAGGAGAACGACGTCGTCAGCATACAGTAATCCTTCTATCATAACTGGTGTTAGGTGCGTGTAGCCTATAATTGTTTTAAGTGGTTTGTTCTTCTTTTTAAATTTTTAAATAATTTGTCCATAATTATGACGAATAGGAGTGGGCTTAGGCTATCTCCCTGTTTTATCCCCTTGTTCATCCTAAATTCTAGTGATCTGCTACCTCCCATTTGCACTTTTCCCACCACTCTGTTGTACGTACTTTTAATTATCTCTAATGGTTTCCTCGGTATTCCCAGCTCCTCTACAGTAATCCATAATACTTTCCGGTCTACTGAGTCGAAGGCTGCTTTAAGGTCTATGATGGTCATATATATGTTTGTTCCCCGATCATTATTTTTTTCTATTCTATTTCGTAATATGCTTATGTTGTCAACTGTTTGCCTTTTGGCTCTGAATGCTGTTTGTTCGTCTTCCAGTTTTTCTTCTACATCTGTTCTTAATCTTCTTTCTATTATTCTCGTATAGAGCTTGAACACTACTGATGAGAGGCATATTTCTCTATAGTTTCCACAGGTGGATTCTTCTCCTTTCTTGTGAATTGGGATCAGTAAATTTTCTTCCCACTCTCTCGGAATTTTGTTTGTTCTCCATGCTGCTCTCATTATTTCCAGCAACCACTTCTTTCCTTCTTTCCCTATCCATTTTACCATTTCGGGATCAATGTTATCTGCTCCGGTCGCATTTCCTATTTTTATTCTACTTATCGCTTCTTCCATTTCTTCTTTACTTATTTCTTCCATTTGGTTTTCGTCTGCTGCTGTCTGTTCTATGGTTCCCTCTGTCTCTATTTCTTCACTTTCCCCGCCCATATATTTCTCTTCATAATACTCTCTCCACACCTCTAGTATCTCTGTTGTATTTGTCTTTAGTTTGTTGTGTTTGTCTTTTACTCCTCTGAGTTCTTTTCTTTTCTTTCCTCTTAGACTCCTTACTTTATTCCAGAAGCATCTGTTGTTATCTCTGTAATTTTGGTTTAGTGATTCACCGAACTTCTTCCAACTCTCTTTTTTTCCTTTTCTTACTAGTTCTTTCACTATGTTTCTGTGTTTTTGGTATTGTTTTTATCTTGTTCCTCTCTTGTACTATTGTATTTTTCCATGCCTTTTTCTTTTTCCTCACTTCTTCCTGTATATCTGCATTCCACCATTCCGTTTTTTTGTTTAATTTTCTGACTATTAGATTTCCGCATATCTCTTGTGCCTTCTTCATTATTACTTCTTTAATTTTTTTCCATTTTTTCTCCATATCCATTTCTATTTTCTTTCTCTCCTCTATTTTGAACTCCTTATAAGTTTAAATAATCAAAATATCAAAAAATTAAGGACAAATTCGATTTTTTTCTTCGTTTTTTGATTATAACTTTAAAAGTATTCATTTTCGAGAAAAGTTGTACCTATATAAAAGTTGCGTAATCAAATTTACTACAATAAAGGATTAGTTAAAAATTTTTAAAATTGTCAGTCTTGTTGCAAAATAGCAATAATTGCGAAAAAACTATAAAAAAAAAACAAGTATTCGAATTGTACGTTTTTCAACCATTTATGCTAGACTTAGGACCTTCATGAAAAACTTTGTAATATATTAAAACAATGTTGTTCTGAAGCTATTTCCTTGTGGCATTTTTATAATCTACTATTTATAATGGGAGATAAGCCACAATTTTACCAAAAAAAGATTTTATTAACGTTTCGAAGCCCAAATCGGGTTTCGTTGTCAAAATACAAAATACTACTAAAATAAACAAAAATGTTGTTGCTAAGTAAAAAAATTCTTCTAATAATTTATTTAATCTCACTCATTTATATTGGCAATTCAGACGTATATTATACATTTTAAAGTAGAAGACTTTAAAATGATATCGTCAATATTTATGAGTTGCGTTCCTGGGACGGCTTTACTAAAAAATAGTTCATTAGATTACATGTATAAAATATCATAGCATGTGATCTGTCTTTAAAAAGACAACCAAATGCAACGATGACAGTAAAATTCTCGTGTTAGAGATTCTTTTTTGATCTCTTTATCTATTCTTTTGTATAATGACATCTCCTGATCTTTGGACTTTCGGCTCTCTTCCACCATATCTAAAATCTCGTTTGTCATCTACGATTTCTTCTTTATTTTTGGTGGTTTGAGGAATTTCTCACGTATGTCTTGTGAAACTGTATGCAACTTTTCTATCTTCTGGTCCATTACGTCCGATTGAATAACGGTATTCAAGTTGTTCTGTATTATACCGTTTTACACTCTGTTCTGTGTTTTGGTCTTTTAATAGCCTGATGTCGAATTTTGGATTGACACTACGTATAACCTTCTTTAGCCTGAGCTTAATTTTGCCAATCAGTGGGTTATGGTCTGACTTGATATCAGCTCCTGGGTATGTCTTGACTGATGTTATGCTGTTACGGAATCTTTTATTAATCATGATGTAATCTATTTGATTTTTCACTATGCGGCATGGAGTGTCTTGAGGTGATTTCCATGTATATAATCTTCTGTAAGGGAGTTTGAAGTAAGTGTTAGTAATCACAAACTCTTCTTCTGCCACAAATTCACCCAGTCGGTTTCCTCGCTCATTTCTTTCTCCAAGTCCAAATTGCCCTATGAATTCTCCCGATTGTCCCCTACCAATCTTGGCATTTAGATCACCCATCTTTTTCTTTAAGTTCCATCTTCTGCATTCCCGCCATTCTGCATTCGGACCATTCCCGTAAGTTCTTAAGCCAGGATGTTCTTCGTCTTCCCACATTTCGCTTTCCTCGGATTTGGCCTTGCGTAATAAGTTGTAATAATGGGTATTTTTGCCCTCTCATCACATGTCCCAAGTACTCAAGTTTTCGTCTTTTGATAGTTAGTATTATTTCCGGTTAATTTCCTATCCTTCTAGTTACTTCCACGTTCGACATTCTTTGAATCCATGATATTCGTAGGATTCTTCTGTAACACCAAAATTCAAAGGCGGCCAACTTATTCAAATGGACTTGTTTCAACGTCCACGCTTCCAAGCCATAAAGAATAGTAGAGAACACGTAACATCGAAGCATCCTTAGGCGTAGTTCTAACCTTATATCCCCACAACAAAGAAACTTTTTAAGTTTAATGAATGATGCACGTGCTATTTCAATACGTGTCTAGTTTCTTTGGTTTGGTCTACATTTGATGTTATCCATGTTCCTAAGTATTTGTAGTTATCCACACTCTCAATCACAGTATCTTCAATAGTTAATTGGATATTTACGTGTGCTGATTTAGTTATGATCATGCATTTAGTTTTCTTTAAATTCATCTTCAGTCCGTACTCATGACAGCGTTCATTAAGGCGTTGCATTACGTTCTGTAAATCATTGTTGTTATCTGTTATTATTACTGTATCGTCTGCAAAACGTAAGTTGTTCAAAACTTCTCCATTGATAGATATGCCTTCTATTGAATCTGAGAGCGCTTCTTGAAATACCGCTTCACTGTAGACATTGAAAAGTAGTGGAGATAGCACGCAACCCTGACGGACCCCTCTCTGTATTTTGATATCTTAGATAAGATCTTTTGATCTGATTTTAGATCACCCATAATCAAAGTTAAATCCTTTTTGGGGAGGCATTTTAAGGTGTTGGATAGTTCATTATAAAATGCTTCAATTATCTCGTCCGGTTTGTCAGCTGTAGGGGCATATATCTGGATAATGATAGTTGTAATTGGGTAGGTATTAAGTTGAAGGAGGAGTATTCTTTCCGATATATGTACAAAATTTTTAACATGTCTAGCAGTTTCTTGATTTAAGATTATACCTACCCCATTTTCGTGTCTTCCATTAGGGTTACCTGAATAATATATGTGATGATCATTAATTTTGCATTGCCCAGAGTTCGTCCATCTCATTTCACTTATTCCCATTATGTCTACTGATAGTCTATCCATCTTCTTGATTGCATTATGAGTCAGTCTTACCTGCCTCGTATAATGTTTTAACGTTCCATGTGCAGATCGTGAGGTTTATCTTTACACTATATTGGCAAGGATTTCTTCTGCTGGCGACCGAGAAGGCCTTGCCGACTTGTGATTGCCCTTCTCTGCCGGATCTTGGTATCCGAGTTCCATGATCAGTAATATCGTTTCTATGATTTGTCGTAGTCATGCTAATTGTACTAGGGGTACTCTCAGAGTCTTTAATGCAGTGGTTCCCCGTTGCCTTCTGCATCGTTATGCCGTTGACCGTTACGTTGTTAATAGGTTCATCCACCTTCGAGGCCGATTTATCAACTCAGAACAAAAAGGTGCCCTTCCACTTCTCAGCTCATCCGTCCGGAGCCGTTGGCCAGTAAGTGGGGGGATTGCTTATACCGGCAATCGCTCGGACGTCAGAGCCTCGTTTGTTATCTGGCAGGATGCACTGAAAGGTCAGTATCAAGATCATTACACGGGCAGGTGAGGTTGACATTTGGATAGGAGAGGCTATACGTTGCACATCACTATCCCTTACATCCCTTGCAAAACCTATTGAACCGATATTAATAAAATTTTCAGTACTATTTTACTATATCATAAAGTTTTTCTGGGTAAAATATGAAGGTCCTAAGTGTAGCATAGATGGTTGAAAAACGTAAAATGCCAATACTAGTTTTTTATGGTTTTTTCGCAATTGTTGCTATTTTGCAAAAAGGGTGACAATTTTTAAAATTTTTAACTAATCCTATATTGTAAAAATTTAATTACGCAACTTTTATGTCAGTACAACCTTTCTCGGAAGTGAATATTTTTAAAGTTATTATCCAAAAACCCAGAAAAAAATCGTTTTCCTTCATTTTTTGACATACTGATTATTTAAAAAATGTTTCGGACCTTTTTAAGTGGGAGAATAACTCAATTATTATTATATGAGGTAATTCCAAGCAATTTCTGCAAAAAAAAGAAGTCACCTTTCAACATCCATCTCAAAACAAATGCGCCCAGGACTAAGGTCTTAACAACGTTTCATAACTTTCATTGTTGAATTATATATTTTATCTACTATATATCAAAAATATTGATACAATGTTTTAGGCCTAGCCTCTATGTCAATGTCATTACAAGTTGGCAAAACAATCGTAAATCATTGGGAATAAAACACGTTGTAAATTTGAGTACACAACTACTAAGAAAATGGTTAATCATTTTGAATACGTGCCGAAGTTACAAACGCTAACTAACAATTATGTTTAGAAACAACTAAGACCGCACTATACATACATCTAGAGTACATTCACATGAACACATCGACTTTAGCTAAGAAAACAATCAGCGGAGCCAATGTAGTTAGAACTTTGAGAAATATGGTCCAGATTTGAAATTTCAAATTGTAAATTGAAGGTTTATGAAATTATCAACAAATGTTACAAATTTTAAAAGTAAAAAATATGAGTCTGCAAGACATGTTCGCTTTTCGGGATGGGAGCCTTTAGAAAGTATTTTTGAGATTCGATTCGACAGATTCGGATTAATATGAAAAACAATGTTCAATAATATTATACGACATCAGACTTTTTCACGAGGCCGTAATAGCTCAGGCGGTAGGATATCTCGGCGAGAACATCTAGACATTTTTAAATGTCTATAGGCCCAAGTTGACTTAACCTGAATAAAATGAATCCAATAATAGACCGGTCAACGATTTTCCTTACGCCCTATCTTGGTACTAATGTTAAAAATTAGTACTTACTTACTTAAGTGTCGAGGTAAGTGGAGAAATCAGACGTCTCCATGCTTTTCTGTCAGTAGCTAGTCTTTCTGCTTCTCTCCACGCAATAGTTTTTTGCGCAAGCCTTTCCAATACCCGTGTTCCATGTTCTTCCTGGCCAGCCTCTTCGTCGTTTGTTGTCGGATGCAGCTTTCCATATCATCTTTACAGTTCTACCTTCACTCATTCTCGCCATATGTCCGAACCACGATAACTGTTTCGTTTCAAGTCTGTCCAAGGTCCTTCCAATACCTCACCTTTCATGCATATCTTCGTTTCTTCTACTATCACGTCTGGTCACGTTGAATTTTATTACGAATTTTGTCGTTCACTGTCCATGTTTCACTACCGTAGAGTAGCACCGGCTCATATAAAATTTGAAATACTTTAATTTTTGTTCTCAGACTTACTTCTTTCTTGCTAATAAAACTTTTATTTAGTGCATAGTATAATTTTGTTGCACTAATTACCCTGCTGTTTATTTCTGGTTATAAATTTCCTTATCCATTTATTGATGATCCTAGATACTTGAAGTCCTCTACCTGTGTAATGGTCTCATTATTTACCTTTATATTCAACTATTTTCAATGGGAAATAAGCCACAATTTTACCAAAAAAATGATTTTATTAACGTTTCGACTATTATTTGATTTTACTAAAAATTGTGTCGCAAATTCCTCGGCAGAATGCAGTGTAGGATGTGGTTACCCATATTAAAAGAGGAAGTCAATAGAAAGAAAATACCACGATTAGTAAGTCAGTAACATAGCAAGTTAGTACGTATTTTATATTTTAGTGTAATTTATGTAATATCTATGTGTTATTAATATTATTTATAATTTAAAATAGCATATACATATATTAAAGTCAGAATTTGGTATTAGTTTTGAGAGTAAACTACATGTAAGCCAAATACTTACGATGTCGGGATAGCATCACAAGGTTTTTTCCTGGTTTTCTTTCCCCAGATCACATGCTATGATTTTTTGTGGCGGATATTCTTGAGTTGGGGTTGATTTCATGTAATCGAATGAACTATCTTTTAGTAAAGTCGTCCCAGGAACGCAACTCCTCAATATTGGCAATATCATTTTAAAGTCTTCTACTGTAAAATATATAATACATGTCTGAATTGCCGATATAAATGACTCAGATTAAATAAATTATTAGAAGAATTTTTTACTAAGCAACAACATTTTGTTTAATTTAGTATTATTTTGTATTTTGACAACGACACCCGACTTGGGCGTCGAATCGTTAATAAAATAATTTTTTTGGTAAAATTGTGGCTTATTTCCCATTAAAAATAGCTGATTATAAAAATGCCACAAGGAAATAGCTTCAGAACAACATTTACCTTTATATTTATATTTTTTTGTGTTTTCGATATTACTAAAGCTTCTGTTTTTTAAATATTTATTTTCATCCCGAATTTGTTAAAAACTCCATTCCAAACATTCACATTCACTTGCAAGTCTTTTTCTGATTTTGCCATAATTAAATACCAGGTCATCCGCATATATCAACTCTGACACGTATACTTGTTGAAGTTTATACACCCCAACCCCAACCCTAGTTCTGTTTACCTTTTCCTTGCATTCTTTTGCAATTTCGTCCATGAGCGTGATGAATAACAAAGGACTCAGAACACCACCTTGTCTTACACCTGTCCTTGTGTAGAATTCTAGAGATGAGCGGTTGTTCGTTCTTACCTTATTTCGTGTACATTTATACACTGTGTCCGTAAAGTATGGAACAAATTCTTTTTTAGCTAAACAGAGCATTTTAAGAAATAATCCTGAAACACGTCGATTTTTGATTTTATTAAAATCCTTCATACTCCACACAGAGTAAATGTAAATCAAAAATGAATAACCATTTTCAATTCAAGGAAACCATTCTCGTTGGAACTTTACCGCGCTGAGCAGATGGGACGTGAATTGTAAATTGTAGAATTCCCTCATCTTCCTTAGTCTCAGCATCCGTATGGCTTGCAAATTGTAGAAGCCTCGGAGGTGTAACCAGAGAAGGTTCCCATTGTTTTCATTCTGGTGGGATGTTCTATATGCCATTAGAGTGAAAACTTAGTCTTTTTGCTAGCAGTTCCCGCTAGGGCATCTATGCCATTTCCTTCGTTGCAATTCGTGACTGCACGCTGGAGTTTGCTTTGGTTGGATCGGGGAGAGCAGCATATGTGCCTCCTGATGAGAGACTAGTAAGTTTCGAAACCGGTAGAGGTGCTTGCAGCACTCTCTGATTGGACTAGAATATGGTTCGGCTATATTTTCGTTTTGCAACGAAATTGAAAATGGTTATTCATTTTTGATTTACATTTACTCTGTGTGGAGTATGAAGGGAACCATTCTCGTTGGAACTTTACCGCGCTGAGCAGATGGGACGTGAATTGTAAATTGTAGAATTCCCTCATCTTCCTTAGTCTCAGCATCCTTGCAAATTGTAGAAGCCTCGGAGGTGTAACCAGAGAAGGTTCCCATTGGTTTCATTCTGGTGGGATGTTCTATATGCCATTAGAGTGAAAACTTAGTCTTTTTGCTAGCAGTTGCCGCTAGGGCATCTATGCCATTTCCTTCGTTGCAATTCGTGACTGCACGCTGGAGTTTGCTTTGGTTGGATCGGGGAGAGCAGCATATGTGCCTCCTGATGAGAGACTAATAAGTTTCGAAACCGGTAGAGGTGCTTGCAGCACTCTCTGATTGGACTAGAATATGGTTCGGCTGTATTTCCGTTTTGCAACGAAATTGAAAATGGTTATTCATTTTTGATTTTTTATTTTTTATATGTTTGCCTATTGATGGAATATCTCGCACTGTAAAATATGCGAGCCTTCTCAAATAAATATAAATTTCATATCTATGAACTCTTTTCCAAGATCTAACTCAGTGAACCGATTAGATCCGATTGTCCCATCACCATTCGCTTAGTGCAACAACTGAATGTCAAGTAGAGCAAATTGTTATGTATGTTGGAGACCAAGATATATTTCCAGCGACTGCGTGAAATTGTCACTCGTGAATTTTATTATGGTAAACGCTTTGAGAAATTTTGAAACGGTATGCTCTTACTGCAAGGTGTTACTTTAAAATGTCCATCGTATGCTGTAAATAACCGGTAATAACTCATGTAATTTCTTGGTATCCTTAACCCATGTTTAAGTAGAATATATTTTCTTACATTGTACCTATGAAAATTATTTTATTGCATAAAATGAAAACTTAATATTGCAAAACTGTCTATTATAGTTTCTGTCAAGTATTAAAAATGACGTTAATAAAAAATAAGGACAATTTAGATAACTAAGTGTTCTAATGTAGCAAATGTCAGTTGACGAATTAATCTTTATTATGCTACCTATGCTACCAAAAACAATAAAGCACCTGGACCAGATCAAATCCCTGTTGAGCTACTTAAACTTTTAGATGAGAAAAATATTACCTAGGTACTTGACTACTTGATGAACTTTGTTCATCAAATGTTATTTCTAATATAACGTTGAAAAAATAACTATCTCATAACTGTGAAGAATACATCACACCGAATTTTACCTAAAGTAGTAGTTATGGGCATCGTTATACCTAAGAGTAATCTTATCTTTAACTCAAACGTTAAAGATAACTTCGGTCATCCATCACACGGCTGAATATGTTTCATATCTTATATATTTTTTGGGTAGCAGTGTATTTCAGAAAATGCGTAAAGAGCACATGTAACAAGAGATCATCAAGAAAGATCTGCTCTTAATGTAATTGAGATAAAATAAGCCTTCTATAGTTGTAAGTAAATCCGTCATGTTTCATAATTACTCCATATAATTATAATTCATAAACGTGTTTGGCAAATAAGGACGACGCGAATGCAGAATATGCAACGACTATTAGTTTTTCGATAAAATTATTATTCCAAGCAGGAAATTCCAAGGTCGTACGTCATTTACAAATCTTTTTTAAGATAATTAATCATTAATTAAATCTTCTATCAAGATTTAATCCCGTTAACATTAAGATTTAGTTTAACTCAATGTATCTAAAACTTTTTATATGGTATCGTTTAGTCTAAACTGAATTAGTCGAGAAAGCCACTGCGCATCCGCTAGGAAAAATATTCTGAATCGGATTGTTTGCACAATATTACTCAACAAGGACTCCTTTTAACAAATTTGCATGTTACCAGGTCCAAAGGTGGGTCAAAAATTTTTTAAAGATTTTTTTTGTTTTTTTTTCCTAAAATTATTTTTTTTACATCGAACAAAGTTTTTTTAAGTTTTTTGGATCATTCCAAACAGAAAAGTTCTTCGGTGACTTTTCTCTAAAGTTGATAGTTTTTGACATACAAGCGATTAAAAATTTAAAAATTGCGAAATCGGCCATTTTTAACTCTCATAAACTATGTGAAAAACTGAAAAGTTCAATGTTGCCAAGGTAAGAAGATATTCTATAAACATCGATTGATGAAATCGTGAAGAGGTTTTTGCAATACAATATCGAAAACCCCTTTGTTTTTTAATTGCTAATCAAGCGGGCGCGACACTATTTTCAACCGTTGCATGTATGTAATATGAATATGTGTAAATATATGCGCGGAAAAATATTCGCATTCAATTTTTTTTTCACCATCTTGCTTGAAAAGGTCCTTGCCCTATTAACAAATTTGCAGGTTGCTAGAGTCAAAAATGGTTCAAAAAATGTTTTAAACAATTCTTTTTAAACTTCAAATGTTTTCCGATTACATCTACATGCAACGGTTGAAAATAGTGTCGCGCCCGCTTGATTAGCAATTAAAAAACAAAGGGGTTTTCGATATTGCATTGCAAAAAGCTCTTCGGGATTTCATCAATAGATGCTTATAGAATATCCACGTACCTTGGTAAAATTGAATGTTTCGGATTTTCACATAGTTTTTGAGGGTTAAAATGGCCGATTTTGCAATTTTTAAAATTTCAATCGCTTATATCTCGGAAACTATCACATTTAGAAACAAGTCACTTAAGATCTTTTCTATTTGGAATGGTCCAAAAAACCTAAAAAGAATTTTCCAATGCAAAAAATTAGTTTTAGGAAAAAACAAAAAAAAATCGTTTAAAAAAATTTTTGACTTCCTTTTGATCTTGGCAACATGAAAATTTGTTAAAATGAGACCTTTTCAAGCAAGATGGTGAAAAAAAAATGAATGAGAATATTTTTCCGCACCTATATTTACGCATATTACATACATGCAACGGTTGAAAATAGTGTCGCGCCCGCTTGATTAGAAATTAAAAAACAAAGGGGTTTCGATTTTGTATTGCAAAAAGCTTTTCGGGATTTCAACAATCGATGTTTAAAGAATATCTACTTACCTTAGCAACATTGAAATTTTCGGTTTTTCATATAATTTTTGAAGGTTAAAAATGGCCGATTTCGCAATTTTTAAATTTTTAATCGCTTATATTATGTCAAAAACTATCAACTTTAAAGAAAAGTCACTAAAGACCTTTTCTGTTTGGAATGATCTAAAACCCCTAAAAAAACTTTGTTCGATACAGAAAAAAATAATTTTATGAAAAAAACAAAACAAACGTTTAAATAATTTTTGAGTCACTTTTGGACCTGGCAACATGCAAATTTGTTAAAAGGGGTCCTTTTTGAGTCAGATTGTGCAAAAAATCCAAATCAGAATATTTTTCCTAGCGGATGCGCAGTGGCCTTCTGGACTAAATAATGTGTGGCAAACACTGAAAAACACAATGCTGACACAACAGAAAAACCATGCGGTGTAAATTAAAAATAACAGTAAAAACAAAATTATTGTATAGTAGACAAAGAAAATTAAGCGTCAAGTACAATTAAAAAAGTCTTTATAAACAATATAAAGAGCAAAGTAAAACAGTTAAAAATGTAATATTTGAAGGAAAGCAACTATTCTGGAATTATTTTGGAGCAAACTAGAAAAAGACTGCAGAAGCAACATAGAACTATTCTAATAGTTATAAAGAATAGAAGAGGTAATAAAACTAAAGAAGTAAAATAAAGAACGAGAACGGGGATTTATTAATAAAAGAAAAAACAATCGTAATTAAGTAATGGAAAGAATATTTCCAAAAACTTTCACAGACAGAAACAGAAAACATTACATAAATATGAGGAATTAATAGACGAGATAAAAAACTAAAAAATGCAGAAAGGCACTTGGACATAAAATTATATATCTAATATTTATCTACTTATTATACAGAGTGTCCCGAAAAGATTGGTCATAAATTATACCACACATTCTGGAGTCAAAAATAGTTAGATTGAACCTAACTTACCTTAGTACAAATGTGCTCATAAAAAAAGTTATAGCCCTTTGAAGTTACAAAATGAAAATCGATTTTTTTCAATATATCGAAAACTATTAAAGATTTTTTATTGAAAATGGACATGTATCATTCTTATGGCAGGATCATCTTAAAACAAAATTATAGTGAGATTTGTCCACCCCATAAAAATTTTATGGGGGTTTTGATTCTTTAAACCCCCCCCCAAACTTTTGTGTACGTTCTAATTAATTCAATATTGTGGTACCATTAGTTAAACACAACATTTCTAAACCTTTTTTACCTCTTAGTATTTTTTCGATAAGCTAGTATTTATCGAGATGCTTCTTTTTTAATATATTTACATAAAATGTTTATGGGAGTTTTGTTCCTTTAAACCCCCCAAATGTTTGTGTACGTTCCAATTAAACTATTATTGTGGTACCATTAGTTAAAAACAGTGTTTTTAAAACCTTTTTGCCTCTTAGTCTTTTTTTTGTTAAGTCACCTTTTATCGAGATGTGGCTTCTTTTTCAAAATATACCTAAAAATGTGAATTATAAATAAATTTTCACATTATTACCAGGTCTCTATAATCGTACTTAACCGTATAAAAATATGTGGTGGATTCGATAAATATTCAAAATATCTCGATAAACACTGGCTTATCGAAAAAGTCCTAAGAGGCAAAAATGTTTTAGAAACAGTGTGTTTAACTAATGGTGCCACAATAATAATCAAATTGGAACATACACAAAAGTTTGGGGGGTTTAAGGGAACAAAACCCCCATAAAATTTTTATGGGGTACACAAATTTTACTTTAATTTTTATTTAAGATTCTGCTGCCTTAATAATGCCACATGTCTATTTTCAATGAAAAATCTCGAAGAGTTTTCGATATATGAAAAAAAATTGATTTTCATTTTGTAACTTCAAAGGGCTGTAACTTTTTTTGTGTGCACTATTGTATATAGGTAAGTGAGGTTCAATCAACCTATTTTTGATTCAAAAATCTGTGGTATAATTTATGACCAATCTTTTAGGGACACCCTGTATATCTTAATATTATTACCAGCATATCTATGTTTTATAACCTAACAAAGGCTTTCGATCGCATCCAAGTCGAAGACGTCTTACACCTACTGTATAGAAGAAACATACAAATAAATATTATACATACCATCGAAAACATCTACTTCCATAATCGAATCCAGGCAGAGATAAATGGAAAACTAACACAGTTTATACTAGTACAAAGCGGAGTCAGACAAGGTGACTCGTTAAGCCCACTGCTCCTTAATATAATAATGACGAAATAATACAAGCAGTACGTAAAGGTCATGGTTACAGAATGGGGAACAAAGAAATCCAAATATTATGTTATGCAGACGACGCCGCATTAACCGCCGAGACAGAAGACGATCTCCAAAGATTAACACACATCTTCAATACAACAGACAAGAAATACAATATGATAATATCAGCAGAAAAAACCAAATATATGACAACATCTAAATGCCCACTACAATGTAAAATAGAAATTGATGGGAAAATACCAAAGTAGGATGCAAGGTTTACATATCTGGGAATAGGATGCAAGGTTCACATATCTGGGAATAGATATAACTAGTTACGGCGTAACTAGTTATATCTATTCCCAGATATGTAAACCTTGCATCCTACTGTGGTATTTTCCCATTAATTTTCGTAACTGTTACGGAGATGTTGAAGGAGAAGTACGACAACAAAATAGCAAGTAAAGCAGCGGGATCTCTTAATGACACAATCTGGAAGAACAAAAACCTAAGACAAGACACAAAAGCAAGAATCTATAAAGCAGCAATTAGACCTATATTGACATACACTTCGGAGACAAGACCTGACACATGTAAAACGAGACTACTAAAAACAACAGAGATGAAAATAATTCGACTAATATCAGAGAAAAGTCTGTTGAATAGGGAGAGAAGCGAAAACTTTAGAAGAGCATGCCATGTAGAAGACACAAATGGATGGGTGACAAACCGGAAACAGGAGTGGAACGTACACATTAGTAGAATAGCAGAGGATAGGATAGTACGAATAGCACGAGATAACTCACCAAATGGACGAACAAGTATTGGCAGACAAAGAAATAGATGGTGCGATAATTTAAACAATTTAGGAGGATAATATTAAAGAAGACAGAGACTTTAATGCCTACATACAAGAAAGAAGAAGAAGAAGAAGAAGAAGAAGAAGAAGAAGAAGAAGAAGAAGAAGAAGAAGAAGAAGAAGAAGAAGAAGAAGAATATTATTACTAGAACAACTTAACATCAAAAACGGTTCAGGACATAATTTATAACAGAGCATATATATTAACCTATCTTGGACACATATTTGGAAGAAATGGCCTCGATAGATTAAGAATAGAGTTGTTACAATTGATCTTTTCTCTTTTTTTATGCATTGGAATTTTGTTATGTTGTTGCCATTCGTTAGGTATTGTTTGCGTTCTATATGCATTATTAAATAACTTAAAAGTATCTACTCTTCTCCTTCTTTTCCTATGTACTTCACCATTTCCGGATCCATATTGTCCGCATTATTTTTCTTATTTTAATGTTGATTAAAGGTTATTTCAATTATTTTTGTTTATTTCTTTATTATTGTCGTTCTCCTAGGATTTTGTCTATTAATAAGTTCATTTGTTGATGCTAGTCGATATCAACTTTTGATGATAGTTCATTCTCAACTTGAGTTTGGCTGTCATTATTAACGTTTTTAAATATATTTACCATTGTGTTAAACTGGTTTTTTCTTTTAGTGACGGTACACATCGTTTAACATAATTTCGTCAAAGGCTTTAGTCAGATCTACAAAGCGCTTTCTCATTAATTTGTCTGTAGAAACACTTATTAAAACAGCGATTACTACAAAAGTAGATTACTGATCAATCACTAACCCTTGAACAAGACAGCACTGCAATAAGAAAATATATTTGATATTATGTAAAAGAAAAAAACTATAAAATATCATATGAGTCTCTTTTTGTCTATTTTTTCATAATTAAGATGCTAAATTCCCTTTGCGTAATAATTAATCAGGTCAAATATAAAGCTTTATTCCAATTAAATTTTTTCTTCAAAACATCAATATTAACATACACATTTTAAATATTACATCGCATATTTTAATGGAAACACGACTAAAATATGCGATGGTATAAAATTAAATATCAATGTCAGTTAGTATTCATAATGTTATACTGGAGAGTAAAGGGTGCTGGCTATTATCTATAATCAATATTTCACAAGCGCTACCCATTTGTTTAATGAGCCCTGGGCCATTAGAAAACCGCCATCAAAGGCTCGTGTAATTTCTACATGTTCTACCGCCGCCGTACGTTTGTTACATACTTGACGAAACGTTGATATCAAGAAATATAGAATAGAATTTATGACAATCCCTAAGGATTTTTATATATTTACAATATGTGATTATTATTTTATTGCATTAGATATGGACTGAAAATAAACAAGAAAAGAAACTAAATTTATGATTTCCTACACCCTGTAATTAATAATTACAGGGTGTAGGCACTTACATTGACAAGTTTAAAATAAATAAATAAATTAACACAGTACAAGACACAAAACACATAAAATTTATCACAACTACATAGACAAGACAACAAATGGTTTAAAATTGGTAAGGAGTAGCACTACGTTTGTTAAATTCTTTGAAATAATTGATTTTTATTTTTTAAGATCTCATACTTGGTTTTTGTATTTATTTTTGAGAGGGAATATTGACTGTCAATGTTGACTGTTAATGTTCGCTCTCAAAAATAAATACAAAAACCAAGTTTGAGATCTTAAAAAATAAAAATCAATTATTTCAAAGAATTTAACAAATGTAGTGCTACTCCTTACCAATTTTAAACCATTTGTTGTCTTGTCTGTGTAGTTGTGATAAATCCTATGTGTTTTGTGTGTTATATTGTGTTAATTTATTTATTTATTTTAAATTCCTCAACGTAAGTGCCTACACCCTGTAATTATGAATTCATTACTTTTCTGAACATACACGATCATACAATAGCTTAAACAAACCCCACCCTTCCTCAGAGCACCTCTAATAATCTCCAGTTTTTAAATAATATTTTAACTTGACCTTCTCTTTATCTAATTAATTTTTCCTATATTTCTCTACATTTTAAATACATTTCCTAGTGTTAGGCACCAACAGTGATATAAACTAACTGACATCCCTTAGTCCTTTGACGGGGAGCAATACAATCTTACAACTGATTCCTATTTGTCTTTTTCCTTACTTCGACCTTTGTCCATTGCTCAAAAACACCTAAGATCAAAGACCTTTACAATCGTACAAGTGCATACACAGAGTCAATTGACACTTTAGCTGCATTTACGAATATTTCCATCCGAACGTTGTCTTTCTCATAACTAATACATATATCTCTGTTTCACATCACATATCTGCCTTCAGGATCAATTCCAATTCACTGTGTTTTGACCTACGAAGCATGTCCGCCTACCCAATCCTTCACCTAGCTATCCTACTAGCATAATCTGGACGTTTAAACATGTTACTGATGAACTTACAAATCATCCCTTGTAACGGCATCATTTAATCACTTGTAACGCCGACCTGAGGATGATCTGTATATTGTAGAGATCGAAACCGGTCGTCGAAATAAATTAAATGATTGTGAGTAAGTCTGTTTCTTTACTTCATTTATAAATAGAAGCGTTCGAAATGTGATGTTACAGAAGAATATTGAAAATTCAGTGGATTCAAAGGATTACCAATATTGAAGTGCTACGACGTTTGAATAAGGAGTTAGAAATCATGAACGGCATAAAAATAAGAAAACTGTAATATTTGGGTCTGGGTCACATAACCAGAGAAGAATAATATGAGTGGCTGAGAAGTATTATGCAAGGAAGGATCCAAGGAAGAAGAAGCATAGGAAGAAGACGAATCTCCTGGCTGAGGAACCTTAGAAAAGGTTTTAACCGTAGTTCATTACAACGATTCAGAGCAGCATCCAACAAAATGACCATAGCCATTATGATCTCCAACCTCCGATAGGAGATGGAACTTCAACAACAAGAAGAAGAAGTATGTGATTAAATTATTATGTATACTCATCTTTATTTCAGCGCTTTAATTTTTATTTTCATATTATTTTTTTTACAAAACTCAGCAAGCCTTGAAGGCCTAGGGCTAAAAATGCAATTAATATATCTACATAATACAATAATACAATACAAAATACGAGTATTACAAAACTTGCATCAAGTGGCTTCTTGTCCAATCATGCTCCTTGTCTACTAAATTGCCTTACTATACCATTCATTCCTGCTTGTTGCTCTTTCTTATCAACCAATAATTCCCCCATTTCAAAGATCTTTCTATACGCTGTCAAACCATCTTTGTCTGGGTGTTTCCTTCATTTCGTGATTGGACACCGTTTTAGGATTATCTTTGGCATCCTCTTCCTTTCCAATCTCATTATGTGTCCCATTCACCTCATTTTCTGTGCCTTTATGAAGCGAATGCTGCTTGGTTCATTATAGAGTTCCGCTAGCTTTCTGTTTATTCGTCGCACCAAACCTTCCCCCATGTTTTTGCCTACATATATAGCTCTGAGCATTTTTCTCTCCCAACTTCCAATTTCTCCATATTTTCTTTCTTCATTGTCCATACTTCGCTACCATACCTCACTGTCGGCCTTACCCATTACTAATTACCGTTTTATATATCCTTAGCTTTCCGAGTATCATAGGGCCGGCGTAGCTGGCTTTTTAAAATTTCTATAGGCCCCAGGTCGACTCAGCCTGAATAAAATGAGTACCTTAGGTAAAATCAGTGGTAATCATAGGCGGTTGAAGCGTAGCCCTGGCCCTGTTACCTTCCTTGTAGTATACCGTAGGCCCTAGATATTGCAGACTGTCCTGCTATAATCCCAAAGCTGCGTCAGCGGTATAAAACGGGAGACATATTATATTTCCGAGTATCATGTACTTTGACTTTTCCTGGTTTATTTCTAAGTCAAAATATTTTGCCTCCTTTTCTAATCTTTTCGTAGCATTTCTTAACTCTTCTCTTGTTTTCGTTAAAACAGTAAAATCATCAGTGAAGGTCAGACATTAATGCTCATTATTGAAGATGGTTCCGGTCGTTTTAACTCGGCTATTTCTGATAATTGTCTCCAATACTAAGTTAAAAGAAATATAGAATATAATTTGTTTAAAAAACACAACAGACAATCCCTAGGAAGCTTTATATACAGGGTGTCCCAGACTAATTTATCCAGGCTATATCTCTTAAACGAATAAGATTTTCGAATGGGACAAAAGCTGATCTATTCCATTTGTAATACACTTTAATGTGGCGTAGAAAAAATCATCCCCTAAATATTCATCCCTTATTTACAAACCCTAACTTTAATTTTTTTAATAGCAACCTGTACATTTTTTTATAGTTTTGGATGTGGTCTTCTGTCGTCTATTCAACATATTTTTTCAAAATAAAATTGGTTCGTAAGTAATCAAGAAAATATCAGTTTATTTTTGTCAATTACATTGTGTCGCAGACTAATTTATCCAGGCTATATTTCTTAAACGGGAGATACACTAAATGAAGAACAGGTTTTGAAAATTAGAATAGATAACGATGGAAAAGAATATTGTTTCGAGAAAGTAAAAGAATTTGAATACCTAGGGGTCACTGTAACAGAGAAAGGAGATGAAGTTCCAGAAATTGAAAAAAGAATTGCGAAGGGAAGACGAGCAGTTGGAGCATTGAGCATACTTTTAAAAAGTAGTCTTATCTCAAGAGCAGCAAAATTGCGGTTATATAGTACGGTGATACAACCTACAGTACTGTATAGTAGTGAATGTTGGGTTCTGAATAAGAGAGAAGAAAATGCATTGGAAAGATGGGAACGGAGTGTGCCGAGAAAGATTTTCGGTGGTGTGAAAGTGGGAGAGAACGAATGGAGAAGACGGACGAATGCGGAAGTTCAAGAACTGTTTGGGAAGTCAGTAATCAGCCATATGGTAAAAACTAGAAGACTTCGCTGACTAGGACATGTGGAAAGGATGTCAGGGGACCGATGGGCGAAGAGTATATTGTTAAGAGGTGAGAGAAGAAGAAGGAGGGGTCGACCGCGGAAAAAGTGGCTGGAAGCAGCCAAAGAGGATCTACAAAGAGCAGGCATTGTAAACTGGAAGACAGCTGCCCTGGACAGAGTAAAGTGGAGAAAGACAGTTGAAAAATTTCAAGCCATGGGCCCCTGAGGCCTGCAGCGCTATTATATATATATATATATATATATATATATATATATATATATATATATATATATATATATATATATATATATATATATATATATATATATATATATATATTGATGTGATCTTGATTATTGATATGAGATAATATTCTTATATGTCATTTAATTTAATCAATGCATTAATCATAATCTAATTAATTTACCAGATCACATATCAATATGTTTTCAATCTCAGGGCGAATTATAAAATTAATTACTTACTCTCGTGGCTTCTAAGTATTTCTCAATGGTTCCTAATCGGGATAGGAAAGAAAAGAGTAAAATAATACACACATATGGGTTACCATTATAATCAAAATATTGTTTATTTTATTTAAATGGCAATCACTGCTTAATATTTGCTCGATCTTTTTATTCTTAAACATAACATTTACAAATGAGAATCTTATTTCCTTTTGGTTTCCAATTGAAAGTTTTTATTAACATTTAACTATTAGGATTTATTAGCAACAATTCTATTTAAGTTTGATGAAGCTTTTCTGATATTATTTATTATGTTCTTCAATTTATAATGTGGTATTTAATACGAAAAACCCATACATTCATATCCAAACAAATGAGACTGACCTTTTTCTGGTGAACTGAGAATGTCTTCACACAAGACCCGTTTCCTGCTATCCTTGGCTGCGATCAAAACCTCGTCCTGGCTTTCAGTAATGTTCTCCTTTGAAAACTAGCTCGTATAGCTCTCGTTCCTGCTTCTGTCGTGATGCTGTATTCTACCTTTTTCGAAACTGCAATCAGCTACCGGGACACTCTTGGCTCAAGGAGGTTCTTTTACTCTCAACCTGGCCTACCTCTCGTTCCACGATAGATACTCCACACTCACGGAACTACACCGGCTTTCTCACTCTCCGTACACTACCGTCTACTACTGGACTTCACTTCTCGACAGCTCAAAACATTCTGATTTCTATTTTCAGTCATTCACCTACTTTCTAAATATCCCTTCCAGATTCACAAATCAACCTTCCACCACCATCTCTCATTCGCAGTCTTCCTCAAAACCAATTTTTAATCTTTCTAAATATGGTTATTGGATTTCCAAAAAAAATAGTTAATTCCCATTCTAAAATTACTTTCTACTATTTACAAAATTTAATGACCTATTATCTACTTCAACTGAGTCTTATTTAGCATAGGCTAATGATCGAACCTTCCGCGAACAACGATAATGACCTATTATCGATTTCACTTGAGTTTTATTTAGCATAGACTAATGATCGAACCTTCCGCGAACAACGATAATGGTACGCGCCATTCACTTTGTTTATTCTAAGCGCATTGTCCCGAGTTTCGTTTAATCACTTCTTAAAATTAAATATAACAATTTGTTGTATACAGGTTGTTCTAAATTTATATGCCCGTGGTTGAGAAAATTGAAAGTATTTTATATTAAATTGAATTCTGTTTATAATTATCAAAATTTAATTTTCATATCAAATAGAAATATAACAAATCCCCGCCTTGTATTCGATAAAATTTATCTGCATTTTTAAATAAATTTTCTCGAGGCAAAACCAACTCCCTGTATATTTCCTTACTTTAATCTACGTCTTATACCCCTTCTTCTTGTATTACTCTAATTAGTCCCACCTGTAGAGTAATTGTTTCCTTATTTTCAGTGTCCTCATCCTGTGTTAGAGTGTCGGCTATTATGTTGTCTTTCCCTTTTTCCCATATCAATTTTCTGTCTTTTTCCTCAGATTTTTCACATACTTTTACCGTGTATTCTGCATCCTCGTTTTCATATGCCTCCTCTTCAAATGCCACTGTTTCGATCATATCTTTTTCGCTTTCATTTGTTAGCTTTATTTCTTCTTCTCCTGAGCTCATCTCTTCTTTTGAGGAATCCCAGTTTTCTTTTGCTTTTGATACTCTCAATTTTTCTTCTTCTGGGCTCAACTCTTCTTTTGAGGAGCCACAGGTTTCATTTTATTTTGTCTTTTTCTGACTTTTTCTCCCTTTTCTTCTTTGTCCTTGCTTCGTTGCCAAATTCATTTCCACTGTTTGTTCTTTACCTGATTCGTCCGTATTTTGTTTCTCCTGTTCCTTGTCCTGTTCTTCTTCTTTTTCTTCTGTTAGATTCATCGTATTATTTTTAAAATCTATCACTACATGTTTTTCTGCCAATTCGTCAACTCCTACTATCATGTCATGTGACATGTTTGGCATTATTACACATTGTAGTGCATACATCTTCTTACCCAGTCGTACCATTACTCGTATGCCTTCATTTATAGTTGCCAATGTCCGTTTGTTTGCGCCCACTAAATTTACCCTAGGTATTTTGTAAATTAAATTTGTTAAGTTAACTTCTTCTATTAGTTTTCTGTTGACCATTGTTATTTCAGATCCAGTGTCTATCATAATTTTAATTGGTTTCTCGTTGATAAATCCATCCACAAATTTTAAATTAACTCCATTTTTCTTTTCGTTGTTTCTTGCCAATTTAATAAACTCCTTGGGGTTACAAAAGATTCCTGTTTGATTTTTGGTTTTTAGTGAGCGCCGTCGTGAAAAGACGCCGGTTGCTCATCGTTATTTATATTTTCGTCATAATGTCTCTCTCCGTCATATTCATCTGTCTGGGTATTATTTACTTCTCTTCTATTTTCTCTTGGTCTATCGGATCTGTTTCGGTTTTCTCGATATCCCTGTTCATTTTGTCTACCATTATTTCTGTTTTCTTGATTTCCGAGTGTGGTGTTTCTATTCTGGTATTCTCGATTTCTGTCCTCATTCCATTGCCTATTTCTTTGTTCATAATTTCCTCTTCCGTTGTCTCTATTTTCGTTTTCCCTTCTGGGATTAAAATCTCGTCTTGTATAGTCCCTCCTATTTTGATTTCTATCTCTGTAATCCTGTGTTTCTCGGGGCCTGTAATCTTCTCGCGACCTTCTTGATTTTCTTTCTCTTAAACGTGATTCTCTTATTTGTAGGAATTGGCATAAACTATCTATGTCTTTGTAGTTTTGCAATGTGATATGGTCTTCCAGCGTTTCTTCGAAATGTCTTGCAATCAGTTCGACTAATTGTTCCGATGAGTAATTATATTGTAAATGTTTTGCGTTATAGTAAATTTGTAATGCATATGTCCTTTCTGATATACCCATCCTATCATTGTATTTCCCATTTTGCAATTCCTTGTTAATTTCCAATTGTTGGACTTTTCCCCAGAAATAATTCAAAAATTTTTGTTCAAATTGTTGCCAACTGTCAAATTCTTCTTCTTAGCAATCGAACCATAGGCTTGCTTCATATTTTAGATGGTTTCTGATAGTTTCTTTTGCTGTTTCGAAATTTCCGATGTGTTGTATTTTCTTTTTCAGGCTATTTATGAACGGCACTGGGTGTAATCTTCTTACATCCCCGCCAAACCTTATCTTCACGTCATCTGTGCTATGTATAACCATTTCTCTTCTTTCTCCTACATTTTGTTGCGTCCGGTTTTCGGTGACTTGTTTTTCTATTTCTGTGATTCTTTTTTCCACTTCTTCTCTGTCTACTTGAATAGCATTTTCCAACTTATTTTCCAAATTTTCTATTTCCTTTTTCTGGCAATTCGTTATTTCCTTTATTTTGCTTTTGATTTCTTTAATCTCTGTCTCTTGTTGTCCCATATCGTTCTTGATCATTGTCAAAAATCCTTTTACTTCCTTTTCATACTTTCCTATGCGTTCCTCCATTTTCTTGTTGTTCTCTTCTATTGCTTGTTTCATTTTTTGTTGTGTTTCATCCATTTTTTGATCCAATTTTTGTTGTGTTTCATCCATTTTTTGTTGTGTTTCATCCATTTTTTTATCCACTTTATCCATTTTCTTTGATGTTTCTTCTTGATTTTTATCCATTGTCCTTTTTGCTTCATCCATTGCTAGTTTTGTTTCCTCCTGATTTTTATCCATTGTTTGTTTTGTTTCTCTTTGATTGTCATCCAGTTTTTGTTGTGTTTCATCCATTTTCTGTTCCATTCTTTGTGACTGGAGTTGCATCATTTGTAATAATTTATCTATTCCTGATAATTCTTGCTGTTCTGATGCCATGATTGTCTTGTCTAAAATATCTTCTTGGTCTGAATTATTCTCTTGATTTGAATGTTATTTTTGTTTTTTGTTGTCTTTGCTTTGGCTTCTTGTCACAGACATTTGTTTTCAAGAAGTACTGTCCCCGCCAAATATGAAATTTTACTAGTATGTTACCAAGACGACTTTTTCTCACCCAAATATTATAAATTGTCAATAAATATATCAAATGTAAATATCGTAAAAATAAAATATTAAATCAGTTATGTAAAATTTGTACCTAAAGAGATCTAAAATTTTATGTTATCAAATGTAAGTATCTCACTTTTTACCACAGGCATATAAATTTTCAAATACCGGCTTTACTCTTTCTATCCTTCAAATTTGCCACTAGAAATACTTTACAATGCTTTCCACGTTGGACGACAGTTGATGTGATCTTGATTATTGATATGAGATAATATTCTTATATGTCATTTAATTTAATCAATGCATTAATCATAATCTAATTAATTTACCAGATCACATATCAATATGTTTTTAATCTCAGGGCGAATTATAAAATTAATTACTTACTCTCGTGGCTTCTAAGTATTTCTCAATGGTTCCTAATCGGGATAGGAAAGAAAAGAGTAAAATAATACACACATATGGGTTACAATTATAATCAAAATATTGTTTATTTTATTTAAATGGCAATCACTGCTTAATATTTGCTCGATCTTTTTATTCTTAAACATAACATTTACAAATGGGAATCTTATTTCCTTTTGGTTTCCAATTGAAAGTTTTTATTAACATTTAACTATTAGGATTTATTAGCAACAATTCTATTTAAGTTTGATGAAGCTTTTCTGATATTATTTATTATGTTCTTCAATTTATAATGTGGTATTTAATACGAAAAACCCATACATTCATGTCCAAACAAATGAGACTGACCTTTTTCTGGTGAACTGAGAATGTCTTCACACAAGACCCGTTTCCTGCTATCCTTGGCTGCGATCAAAACCTCGTCCTGACTTTCAGTAATGTTCTCCTTTGAAAACTAGCTCGTATAGCTCTCGTTCCTGCTTCTGTCGTGATGCTGTATTCTACCTTTTTCGAAACTGCAATCAGCTACCGGGACACTCTTGGCTCAAGGAGGTTCTTTTACTCTCAACCTGGCCTACCTCTCGTTCCACGATAGATACTCCACACTCACGGAACTACACCGGCTTTCTCACTCTCCGTACACTACCGTCTACTACTGGACTTCACTTCTCGACAGCTCAAAACATTCTGATTTCTATTTTCAGTCATTCACCTACTTTCTAAATATCCCTTCCAGATTCACAAATCAACCTTCCACCACCAACTCTCATTCGCAGTCTTCCTCAAAACCAATTTTTAAACTTTCTAAATATGCTTAATGGATTTCCAAAAAAAATAGTTAATTCCCATTCTAAAATTACTTTCTACTATTTACAAAATTTAATGACCTATTATCTACTTCAACTGAGTCTTATTTAGCATAGGCTAATGATCGAACCTTCCGCGAACAAGGATAATGACCTATTATCGATTTCACTTGAGTTTTATTTAGCATAGGCTAATGATCGAACCTTCCGCGAACAACGATAATGGTACGCGCCATTCACTTTGTTTATTCTAAGCGCATTGTCCCGAGTTTCGTTTAATCACTTCTTAAAATTAAAAATAACAATTTGTTGTATACAGGTTGTTCTAAATTTATATACCCGTGGTTAAGAAAATTGAAAATATTTTATATTAAATTGAATTCTGTTTATAATTATCAAAATTTAATTTTCATATCAAATAGAAATATAACAATATATATATTTCTTAAATGAATAGAGATTTTTGAATGGGACAAAAACTGATCTATTCCATTTGTCTTCTTCTTCTTCTTCTTCTTCTTCTTCTTCTTCTTCTTCTTCTTTTATATAGGCAGTACTGCCTGTTTTTCTTCAACGGTGCCTTTCATTCTGCTCCTAAGTTGTCATTCCATCTTTTCCTTGGACGTTCTATACTTTTCCTGCCTAACGGTGACTTGTCCCTGGCTATTCTTACTATCCTTGATTGAGACATCCTGCTTAAGTGCTCATTCCACTCTTCTTTTCTGTTTTTTACCGAGGTATTTATATTGTCTACCCCACATATGCGTCTGATTTTCTCACTTCTTACCCTATCCTGTAGTCCCTTTCCAGCAATCCTTCTTAAGATCTTCATTTCGTTGATTTCCATATGTCTTCGTGTTTTGCTTTCAATTCCATTTGGAATATGGCGTAAAACTTTAATATGGCGTAAAAGGTCATCCCATCCCCTAAATATTCATCCCTTAGTTACAACCCCTACCTTTAATTTTTTTAATAGCACCCTGTATTTTTTTATATAGATTGTAAAACGTAACCATCTTATTTTAAAAAAGATAAGCTGTTGAATAGACGATAAAAGACCACATACAAAACTATAAAGAAATGTACAGGGTACCATTAAAAAAATTAAAGTTAGGGGTTGTAACTCAGGGGTGAATATTTAGGGGATGCCGGATAGGATGATTTTCTCTACGCCAAATTAAAGTGTCTTACAAATGAAATATATCAGTTTTTGTCCCATTCGAAAATCTCTATTCGTTTAAGAGATATAGCCTGGATAAATTAGTCTGGGACACCCTGTACACAGTATGTGATTAAATTATTATACTCATTTTTTATCATCACTTTTATTTTTATTTTCATAATCAAGGTATAAAAAAAATCTAGGGACGTGCGTGCTTATATATGTTTCTGATTTACACAAAGTTTCATGAACCATGAAAGGTTTTTAGCGGGTGTTAAATGTTTAGAAGACAACTTTGTGTGCAGATAAAGTTGTACAAATTGATAAACTCTAAAGTTATTACATTTTATGAAATTTTATATTTATTCTTAAGATATTAAATTATATTATCTGTTTCTTCTTCTTCTTCTTCTTTTTTTGTGTAGGCATGACTGTTTGTTTTTCAATGTGCCTCCAGGAAGTTGTCATTCCATCGTCTTCGTGGTCCTCCGATTTATCGTCTTCCTATTGAGGAACCATCTTTAGCCGTCCTTACTGGTTTATTTGTTGTCATTCGGCCCATGTAGTCGTTCCATTTTACTCTTCTGTTGTTAAGCCAGTTATTAATGTTGTCCACCTTGCATCTCCTTCGTATATCTTCACTTCTAGCTCTATCCCATAGTGGCTTACCATCGATTTTCGAAGTGTTTTCATCTCTGCTGTTTCTAGCATTCTTGTGAAAATATTAAATTTTATTTCACTTTGTGGAGTTTTATAACAAACAAATCTTTTTATCAAGGATGACAGTTTTTGCTAAAAATCAAAATAAAAGTGTCTCCTCTTGGGTACCCCATCCGTGGACACACTGTATATACGCCAAACAAAATAAATTGTAAAGAGATATTAAAAAAAAAAGGAAAACAGCACTCGAATAGAAAATATTTCAAAACAATTGATATTGGTAATCGTATAAAAAATATATAAATAAATAAACATTATAAATTGATACAAATAAAAAAATACATCAGCGCCGTTGTGTTTGTCAAACACTAAATTGAAAATAAATTGAAACAAAAAAATAAACATTAATTATTATTGGTAATAAACAAAATATGTAACTTTATATTGATTTAGCAGTAAATTGAAAAAAAAGCTATTGAAAATATTAGAAGTATTCAAAAATATAAAAAAATAATAAACATTAGTTTTGCGAATGAAAACTTAAAAAATGAGTAAATTTAATTTGATCTCTAATCAAAAGTGACATGAGAATATGGCGAAAATGAGAATGCTTAGAGCGATGAGTGGAGTGACAAAAAAGATCAAATTAAAAATGAGTACATTAGGGGAAGTCTAGGTGTGGCACCGATTGGTGTCAAAATGAAAGAGCATAGGTTAAAATGGTTTTGTCATGTTCAACGTCGAGACGTTAATCACCCACTACGAAGAATTGCTGAAGTGCAGATTCCTGAAAGGAGTAGGAGAGGAAGGCCAAGGAAGACCTGGGGGATTAGGCAGGACATGTTGGTAAAGGGGATTAACATTGATATGACCCAAGATAGAATTGTGTGGAGAAATGCAATTAGGGAAGCCAACCCCACATAGGGATAAGGCAAAGAGAATGATGATGATGATGACTAAACAAAGGTTACACTCAACTTATGCACTGTTTGCAAGTTCTGTTGTCAACCAAAATAAAATTTGAATAGATACGTTTTATAGTTGTTTGAATGACTCTAGACCCCATATAGCATAATAACAAAAAATGACTGATGCAGGAATAATAGATGCTGGAAAAGACCACCATCGTACCATCAGCTTTTGAAATCGGTCCACAAAATTGATTGGGCACACTAAATAGCCAAGAAACAAATTCAACTTCTTTCAATAATAGCTATTCAGGTCCAAAAGCTGCACAGCCGTTGAGTTGAACCAGTTTTTGAAGTTCTTTAACCAGTATATTCTTCTTCTTCCTAGACCTCACTTTCCAAATATTTTGCTTGTGGGATTGCTTGTAGGAGGGCATATCTGCATTCTTTTCGCATGATGTGTTCGAAATATTGCAACTTTCGAAATATGATGGTGGCAAGTACCTCTCGCTTCTTTTCCATTCTTCTGAGAACCTTCTCATTTATGGTCACCACGATTCAACAGCATAAAAAAGATAGAGGAGACGTAGCATCGTAGCATACTTACTTTTATAATAATAGAGACATTGTGGCTCTTGAACAAGTCCCCCATTCGGTTAAAAGTAGATCTAGCTTTTCAGATGAGCGCCTATCTCTTAGCTCTTGGTTGTTGGTCCATAAAGATTTTAATAGGGTTCCAGAATTCACATTTCCTTTATCCACTCATGTATTGTTTAATTGGTGCACATCGTCCTTCCCATTCTTTATTCGTTTCTTTTGTCCTGCGTTTTCTGTTTTTCTTTTCTTTTCTTTTCTTTTCTTTTCTTTTTTTTCTTTCCTTTTCTTTTCTTTTCTTTTCTTTTTTTTTTTTCTTTTCTTTTCTTTTCTTTTCTTTTCTTTTCTTTTCTTTTCTTTTCTTTTCTTTTCTTTTCTTTTCTTTTCTTTTCTTTTCTTTTCTTTTCTTTTCTTTTCTTTTCTTTTCTTTTCTTTTCTTTTCTTTTCTTTTCTTTTCTTTTCTTTTCTTTTCTTTTCTTTTCTTTTCTTTTCTTTTCTTTTCTTTTCTTTTCTTTTCTTTTCTTTTCTTTTCTTTTCTTTTCTTTTCTTTTCTTTTCTTTTCTTTCCTTTTCTTTTCTTTCTTTTCTTTTCTTTTCTTTTCTCTTCTTTTATTTTCTTTTGTTTTCTGCTCTTTAATCTATTTTTGGATTTCTTCGTTTATTTTTATTTTGTGTTATGTTGTTTTTATACTATGTTTTCATGATGAGATTAGTAAAACTCATCATGAAAATATATGGCAGGTAAATACTGATATTGGGAGCATACGACCCAATAGGAGAAAACAACCAGTTAATGGATACCTTACAAGAAAAGATCGAAAAGGTGAGGCCAACAGAAGAAAATGATAATAGTGGGAGACCTAAAAGTCTCTAATGATTTACAATGATACCTAATGATACAATAGGCTGTTTTGGAGAAGACTTCACAAATGATAATAAGGGAATATTAATTAAGCTGTGTGAACTGAATGATCTGAAGACTACAAACGACTTTTCACACATAATAACATAACAAAATACACGTATGAACAAAAGAAGTTCTATTAAACTTAAAAATATACAGAGGAGTAAACAGAGGAGCCGATTGTGGCATTGACTACCAATTAACAATTTCAAAAATGGAGTTTCCTACCACTTAAAGGTTTAAACTCACTAAGGTACTTTTTAAAAAGACCCTTTATTAACTTTTACAAATATACTTCACTTTTAATTGATCGAAAATAACTAAAATTAATTACAATGATATTACTTTTATATAAAATCAAAATGCTGAATATAAAAGGTAAAACTGCTGATTGCGATCGCTGACCTCTGGGGTTATTGCACCATAATTTCTCCATCCCCTTGAGAAGTTTTGTGAGGGATGAACAAAACTGAAGGCGTTGGTTCCAGATCGGCTGCATCCTCTTCTTCTTCGTCTTCTTCCATTTTCTTCTTTTTCCATAACTCTCGTAATTTGTAAACCAGGAGAATGATAAGGGCAATTACCAAGAAATATATTGGTGGTGTCCACAGATGAGAATGGTCCATTGTTGTTAGGGACACGGGTTGGAGTCTTTCTTCTTCGGTTGAGAGTTTACGCAGTTCATCTAATTGGATTCTGTCTAACTTTAGAGGCTTCACTGATGGATCTTCTCCTTGGAATTTAATTTTGATCTTTGGCAGGGTTAAAGGTTCTTCTTTTACTGCTGCCTTTAAGTTGATGTAAACTTCGTTGTTGGTTCTGAACTCGCATCCTGGGGGTAGTTCTATCAGGAATGTTCCTTCTAGTACTTCAATTTTGGAAGTAGAACAGTGGGTGGAAATTTTAGTAGCTTTGGAAAAACAGCAATATAGTGGGCTTCAGATAATTTTTGGATAATTGTTGTGCTAATTGTGATCGGCACGTTTTGACATTGAGCGGCGTCGTTGGATAATTTTAGGATTTGATTTATTTAGTCATCGGTTTCTGTATTTTCTTGTGGGAACTTCTCTGGACAGATGAATTTCTTCGATTCGCTTTTTCTGCATGGTAGGTCCATGTATTGGAAAAGTTCCGAATTAGAAACTAAATATGACCCAGGTGGGATAATTATTGTATTGTTGATGGTGGGAAGTGAATATAAATGAAAATATGTAAATACTTTGGAATGAAGAATGGGGAAATGTAAGATAAAGACTAAAGAATGGTTGGAATAGTAACCATCTACTTCTACTATCTCGTAGTATTTCATCAGATCTTCTTCTTGGAGGTATGGTAGCTGAGAAGCTGGGTGATGTTCTAGCATCTTCTGGATGGTCCATCTGATTTCGTCTGGTTTTATAAGTCCATTGTGAAGAGTTTTGATTTTTGCAAACGTAATTGCTGTCTGTAAGTCATCTAATATTTGTATGATAGTTTGTAAGACTAAATTCATCTGGTCTAGAACGTTTCGAACTTGCATGTAGTGGTTGAAATCAAAGACGAATTGGTTTAAATCCGTTCTGATTCTGTTGGTTTCTGCTGCTATTATCTCTTGATTGTGGGTTAGCAACGTTACTGTCTCATTATAGTTGTTCATTATTTTCTTATTAAGGCTTAATTGGTTGTTGATGTTGTTAATAATATTCTGTTGATTAAGTTCAAGTGTCTGAATTGCAGCATCATATCTTACTGCATCTTCTTGATCTAAGTTTCCTGATATGGATTTTATAATACTTCCTTAGCCATTGATAAGACCTCTTTTATTTCTGGTTGCTGGATAGATTGAGTCGAGTTTCTCTTGGGCTGTTTTGAGGAGATATCGCAATGTTTGGTCGAAGTTCTGTAGACTGTCGAAGTACGGTTGGCTGAGTCCATTTTCTATAGCTATGGTTGTAGTTTGATATTGAGATTCTAATGTTTCGATTTCCTGTGCTATTGGTTCTAATTGGAAATAGTGGATGAAATCGTGAGTGCTAGTTTGGATTCTGGCTTCTCCGATCTTAACAGGAAGGATCCCTGGATTGTCTCGAAGGTCCTGGATCTTTACTTCTTGGGCTGTTACTGAGATACATCTGTAAAGTATTTTTGGGGTTAGTTTTCATTGGTGGTTGATGTTTAATGTTCTTCTTGTGCACCGTAGTATCTTGGGTATCAATAGTAACAGGATTGTTATTTTTGACTATTTTAGATGAAAATCTGGGGAGCAATTTGTTTCGTTTTACTGTTTTTCGAGTGTAGATTTTCGTGCTTGGTATATATGTTACAGGTGGGTGTCGTTTTTCGTTCAATTTTTCAATATTTTTCTGTTTGCTCCCTTGCAATTTCTTATTTATTTCTTTATACATCTCTTTTGTTTTCAATCTGTGCTCCTGTGTGTAATTATTTATAAGTGTTCTGTTAATGTCAATGTCGAATGGATCTTGGGCATCTATGTGACCATTTAGAACGTTGATGGGCTTCTGTTTGGTAGCTGAGTGGATAGAGTTGTTGTATGCCATAATGGCGTAAAGCATCTGGTCTTTTATGTTAAGTGTTTTCTTTTTTTCTTTTAATATTCGAAGATGCTCTATGATTGTGGAGTGAAAGCGCTCGACCATTCCATTGGATTGCGGGTTATCAGGTGTTGTGTAGTGGATTAGGACCTTGTGAGTGTCCACGAATTCTTGAACGAGTCCATTTTTAAATTCGGTTCCACTGTCTGAAATTATCATATGTGGTAGTCCATGATGTGTGATGAATAACAGGAATGCGTTTAAAATGTTGATAGCGTTTGATCCTTCTATTGGGTATGCTTGTCCGTATTTTGAAAATGCGTCGATGATGGTAAGGAATTTTTGTCCTGCTGCTTGGAATGTGTCTACGTGAACAATTTTCAGTGGTTTCGTTGGTGTTGGGGTTAACATAAACTTCGGTTTTTCGGGATTTCTGTCGTATTTGTTTGTTTGACAAGTATCGCAGGGATTAATATATTCTTCTATGTCCTTTTTCTTCGTTGGCCAATAATAGTGTTTTCTGATTTGAATTTCTGTTTCGTTAATTCCTCTATGGTTTGTTTTTCCTTGATGATAGTCTTGTAGGATGGTTTTCTGTCTCTCTGTACTGTTTATATCTTCTAAGAGGTTGTTGCATTTGACAAGATCAAATGCAGAATTCTTGAATGTTTCACGAAGTATGTTGCAGACAGTCTGGATGTTCATCAGTTTCGAATAGGATGGCGTATTTCTTTTTTGTGTCAACGTAATTTTTGAAGAAGTTGAAAATATCATTTTTCAGGTCGCTTTTGTCGAGTTGGACGTGCATTCTTTTCTTTGTTACGAAGCACTGTTCTGTTATGAGTTTTGCAGGATTGTAGTTTACCAATTTGAATATGATTTGATTGTTGTAACAGTTCAATGGTCTTTCGCTGATTGGAATTCCGAGTATTGGGTTTTCTTCTGTAGAATGCTGGGTACCATCTGTGTTGTTGCCTTGTTGATATAGAGAACTTATTGGCTGACTTTCAATTTTTTGATTTTGTTCCTGAAGAATTTCATCTATTACTTTCATTTCTTCTGCAGTTAGGCCGGATGTTTGTTTTTCTTTAATAATTTCTTCTAAGTCATCCATAGGAATTACTTCGTCTGGATCACATACTGAACTTGGGTGGTTGACCATGGATATGTCGTCATCTTCTTTTCTGGATAATAGGCTGATTATTTCTTCCATGTGCTCATCAACGGTGTTCATTTCTTTAGTGTGGATTTCAATACGGGATAATGCATCAGCGTTGGTGTTGAATTTTCCTTTTTTGTACATGACTTCGTAGTCGAATTCTTCGAGTTTTAACCTCCATCTAACAAGTTTTGAGTTCGGATCTTTTAGAGAAAATAGCCATTGAAGTGGTCGATGATCGGAGAGGATTTTGAACTTTCTTCCAAATAAATAAGGTCGAAAATATTTAGTAGCCCATATGATTGCAAGCATTTCCTTTTCAATAGTGGAATATTTGAGCTCTGTTTCGTTCAGTGTTCGTGATGCATATGCGATGGGTTTATTTTGTCCTACAGGACCCTGTGACAGGATAGCACCTATAGCAAAGTTGCTTGCATCTGTGGTGAGGTTGAAAGGCTGCGTAAAATCCGGGTATTGTAAAAGTGGTTCGTTGGTTAGCAGGTTCTTGCAGATTTTGATACAGTTGAGGAATTGTTCAGTGTGTTCTATCTTGGCATCTTTCTTCAAACATGAGGTGAAAGGCTTTGTTATTTTTGCGAAATCCTTGATGAACTTCCTGTAATAGCCAAGTAGTCCGAGAAATCCTCTAATCTCTTTTGTTGTCCTTGGTATGAGATAGTCTATGATGGCTTTAATGTTGCTTGGATTTGGCTTTATTTCTTCAGGAGTTACGACATGACCCAAAAATTCGACTTCCTTTTTCAGAAATTCGCATTTATCTATCTGTATTTTGAACTTTGTTTCTCGTAGTCTCTCGAAGATTTTCTTAAGGTTGACCATGTGTTCCTGGAGTGAGGTTGAGTATACGATAATGTCATCCATGTATACTAAGCAGATGTCTCCTACAAATCCTTTAAGCACGTTGTCCATTATCCTCTGGAATGTAGCTGGTGCATTCTTCAATCCAAAAGGCATTCTGAGATATTCGTAGTGGCCATTTTCAACGTTAACTGTTTTCTGTATATCTTCCTCTGCCATTTCTATCTGGTGAAATCCACTGGCTAGATCAAGGGTGGAAAAATATTGACAGCGTCCCAGTTTATCGAGGATGTCCGTGATATTTGGGATTGGGTATCTATCATCTATAGTCTTCTCATTCAACTTCCTATAATCGACTACGATTATCCATTTGATTTTTCCTGAGGCGTCTGGTTTTTTTGCCACGACCCAGATCAGCGACGACCAGGGCGACTGACTTGGTCGGATGATGCCTTGGTCCAGCATTGATGTTATCTGCTTGTTAACTTCTTCTCGATGAACATGTGGATATCGATATGATTTTGTGAAAACTGGGACTTCATCTGTTGTTCTTATATGGTGTTTTATTTGATTTGTAAATGTTAAAGTCTCATCAGGATTATGGAATATGTCTGCAAATTTTCTGCATAAACGTCTGATATGCATCTCCTCTTCTGGATTTAGATGATCTGTTCTGATGAGGGGATCAATGTCTATTAGTGTTTCTGTTTCCATAGGAATGATGTCCGAAGGGTACAGATGATATTCATGAAGATCTATTGGATTGCTCTTAACAGGATCGGTGAGTGCTACTTGAATAGGTTCATCGGTGTTGTTGATCATTTCGGTCCAGGCTAGTTGATTGCAGGCTTCGCTGAGAGTTTCTCTTAAAATCGCCCCCTGTATTTCTTGTTTCTGTATAAGTATGGTGCCTTTTGTATGTTTCACTGGAAGTCGTACTTGTGTGATTGTTCTGGGTTCTAATTGAATTGTATAAAACTGTGTCTTATTGGTTTCATAATAAAAGATAGGGAGAACTGAATGTGCCGTAGTTAGTGTGGATGCTGGGAAATTAAGATGTGCTTGTAGAAGTTTTAAGTTATCAAGGCCTATAAGACCATCAAATGTTTTATGAAATTTAAAAAGGTAAAATTTTAGGTTAATATTAGAATTAAATTCAGGGAAGATGGGAATTTCGGCACAATATTCTTGTGAATGGTTTTGAAATATTGAACTGACTACAAACGGTTCGTGCTTGATGAAATTTTTATAAAATTTGGAAGCAATTTCGGGGTTAAGAAATGATTTGGTTGCCCTGTATCAAGAAGAAGTTTGAGTGTGGGATTTTGGATTTTGATATACGGAAGTTCTTTTTTGTTTGAATAAGAATTGAGTTCGACTACGTTTCTTCGTTTTCTTCTTGGGGTTTTGGAAAATTTACATCTTCTTCCTCCTCGTATTGGGTATTCTGGTAGTCTTCTACGTGGTAGTCATCCGAATATGTGTCCTGATTTGGGTAGTAATATGCCTGTTCTCCATAGTAGGCATTGGTGTCGTTTTTGTCTTGCTGTTCAATATTAAACAGCTCTTCTACGATGATATTTGGAGCGTATTGTTGCTGTGGCTGTGGTCTAAAATTTCTGAAGCTTTGTCCTCTGTTAAATCCTGTTTGGCGTGTGCTTACAGACATCGGTGTTGGCTTGTATTGTTGCGGTGGTTTGCTTGCCCATGGGTTAGGTCTTGGAGGTTGTGTATTTGTTATGGTTTGTTGTTTCTGTGGTTGGAATCAAGCGGGTTGTATTGGCCATCTTGGATTAAATGTGGACTGTTGTGGTCGTGACGGTCCTGGATTATTTCCAAAAAATGGTTGATGTAACTGGGGCCTGGGCATGGGTTGTTACCATTGTGGTGCTTTTACGAACTGCGGCTGTCTCTGGGGTTGTATGTGAGTAGTTTTATTTGGCAATGAGAAATTGGTTCTTTGTAAGTATCTGATATTGTTCTCTTCTTGGATAAATCGGAGAGCGACAGCGAGGCTTGTAGGCCTCATTGATCGTATGGTTGATCCTATTGGTTCCCTTAATCCTGCTAGGAACGTAGTTAGGGCTTGTTGTTGGAAGAATGTCTTTTTGCTTGCTTTTACATCTTCATTATCGTTATGGAGTTCGATATGATTTGAAATTGTGTTTAAAAGTGTCATTACTTTTTCATGAAATTGTTGGGGAGACTCATTGGGCACTTGCTTCAAGTTTACCATATCTCGTGTGAGCGAATTTTCATTGCGTTGGTCGGCAAAATTTTGTATTAGCGTGGTCCTTATTGTGTTCCAGTCTTTACACCCATATACAGAAATGACTTCTCGAGCACGTCCTTTAATTTTATTCATTACGCCTCGAGTCAACATGTGATTTTGAAAGCTTTCGGGATTAGCACGATCCCAGAAATGATCAAGAACCATTGTAGTAACTTCAATGAAGTTATGCAGTTCGTTAGGGTTTCCATCGTAATCAGGTACGACAGATAGATGTTTATTGACATCAAAAACAAGAGCGGAAGCGGGTGCCACGGCCATAATATCTAATTGACTAGCGGGAGCAAGAGTAATAATTATAGACGGTATATCTAAGCTTATTGGAGTATTATTTGAAGAATTATCGTTAGCTTTTAAACTTAATTGAGCAACTGAGTTATTTTGCGAAATAGAAGCAGCACCAGGTTCGACAATCGATTCACTGATAGTTGCAAGAGAATTGCTAATTTTAAGCGATGAAATTTGTGAAGCAATTAAATTAGGATTAGAAAAAATATTAAATTTGCTTACAGATAGAAGATTATGCTTTGGTGCATTTCTTCTCGAAGGAACTGGCTTCTTTTCTGCTTTCTTCTTATCGTATTTCGGCATATAAATGGATTTTTACACTTTGACACTGGTCTTCCGTAGACTTCTGGGGTTGAACGGCTGTGGTTTTCCCTGGAAGTTGGTTCGTAGCGGGTAAACGTTTAAAAACGACGAGGATCACTAAAGGACTCTCCCACTTATCTTACTGCACTGTGCCACTTAAAGGTTTAAACTCACTAAGGTACTATTTAAAAAGACCCTTTATTAACTTTTACAAATATACTTCACTTTTAATTGATCGAAAATAACTGAAATTAATTACAATGATATTACTTTTATATAAAATCAAAATGCTGAATATAAAAGGTAAAACTGCTGATTGCGATCGCTGACCTCTGGGGTTATTGCACCATAATTTACACGTTGAACATCCAAGTCACGAAAAAGGAGGAACACCAACTAGAAAATGAAGGAAAGCAAGAAGTTAACCAAACGGAGTTAAGAAGGACTTAACCAAAACTTACGAGAATTTGATTTCAGAAACGAAAAAATGTATTAGCAGTAAAATAATGACAAATCATACTTTACTTTACTTTTTCGTGTCTGGATCCGACTACAGTTTTTCTGCCCCGTATCGGGCTACGTCTACACCCTTTGTATTTGCAAGCCATGCATCATCGAGGGTGCACTGTGATGGGCAAAGTCTGCATACTCTTAGGTGCTCCACGTTCTGTATTTCCCCACATTCACAAAGTGCGTCGTTATCTGTCTTGATGCCCCACTTATGAGGTTCTGTTTTACAAGGTCAACATTTGTGCGTATGTGGTTGAGTTTCCGCCAGGTTTTTCAGTCCAAGTTTATTCCATTAGGTCGTTCTGGATGTAGGGGGAACAGTTCGGGTAGTTCGACGCTGACGTTTTCCTTGATTTAAGTCCTGGGTTCCTAAGGTTCCTGGCGGTTCGTCAAACCCGTATAATTGGTGCCTATGATCGAAAGTTTGCCTGAACTTCTCCACATATTGTGAGGCACATCTACGGTCGTCTGGTGATGCGAATCCAGCTGCCCGGTACAGTAGGCGGAGAGGGGTAGGTTTCTTACAACCAGTAGTTATTCTACATGTTTCATTTAACGCCGTGGTGATTTGTTGGGCGTGACTAGATCTACCCCAGACGGGACAAGCATATTTCCCTATTAAGAAACATAACGCCTCACATAAGGTGTTGAATTTAATACCTGGGGGTTTGCACCCCACTTGCTCTCTACAATATTTCGGAGAAGGTTTTTTCTCGTAGAAACCTCTTGTCTTATGCTCTTATATGTTAGTGACCGGTCTAGTATCACTCCAAAATATTTGGGCCTATCAGTATGTTCCAAGCGTTGTCCCTCCCAAGAAACATTCAGTTTTACATGCGCCAGATGGTTATTGAGATGAAATGCACATGCACATACTTGGGTTTTATATAAACGGTGAAATCACACATCCCATATACTGACGTTTAGGACTTGTCAACCAGCGTTATTTAATTGTAAATTTCACAACCTATGGTGATAACGATTTTTCTACCCTTACGTGGTAAATTAATGTTCAATTAGTATAGTAACTACGACAACTACGTAGAACAGTAATTTTTTCTCTTTGTATTTAAAACAAACATTAGGGCCGGGAATAATGTTGATTAGTATTGAAAACGCTGTCAGTGGTAATAACTGTTTGAAGTCGAAATCTAGTAATCCAATTAGATACTAATGCATCGGCTTTTGTTTTTGTTGATAGCGTGGAATTGTGTCGTATGCGAAATTTACGCTACTCGCTAACATTGTTTTCGTGGTTTTGTACATAATGCCAGAGTTGTGACAAATTAGAAAAAAATAACGTAAAACTTTTAATTGTAAAAAAGGAAACAAAAGTGTATGAAATGTAATTAATTCTGTTTCAGAGTTACATTTCATTATTCTGATTTCCGAGTAAGACCGAATTTATACAAATTATACGAGGAAAACACGATTGTTTTCTATAAACTGATAGTGCAATCAAGTGATGAAATTCAGCTTTTGGAAGCTAAACTGGATAAAATAATCGATGTTTCTCTTATACCGGAAGGTGTCGAGGTGTCTTCTTTAGTCGTTATTATCTGCGAACTTACGCCACTTTTTCTGTCTCCAGATAATTCTTTGGCTTCCTGCCACGATTTTCCTGTATTCTGCAATATTTTCATCACACTTGTATTCCAGGTTTTCCTTGGTCGGCCTCTCCTGTTTTTTCCTATCGGCCTCGCTCCCCATGTCATTTTCACTTGCTTGTTGTCATTCATTCTAAATATGTGTCCATCCAGTCCATTTTAATTTCTTTTCATGCATTTTTTCCTTTAATGTTTTTACTTTTCATTCTCTTCTAATATCTTCGCTACGTCTTTTATCAGTTTTCCCAGCTCCCACGACTTTCCATAAATACCTCATTTCTCTGCTCCATATGTAGTGATAGGTACGTAAATTGTTTTAAATATTACCATTTTGGTTTCCATTGTTAGTTCCTTTGTATTTAAGAACTTTTTATATCGAGAATGATATGTTCTTGTGGCTGCTTTTATTCTATTTCCAATTTCATCTGCTTGTGTCCCTTTCTCATTTAAAATTATTTCAATGTATTTAAATGTCCCTACCTGTTTTATTTTGTTGCCTTGGATTTCAATATTTACATTAACTCCTTTGTTGGATATTGCTATCATTTTTGTTTTTTCTATATTTATTATTAGGTTGTAATTTTTTAATTCTGTCTCCCAGATTTCTATATTTTCTTCCAGAGCTATATCGTCTTCAAATACACAGGCTTCGATTTTTATTTATTGTACGTTTCTGTGTCCTATGGTATATTTTTTTGTTTTTGGTTAGCACTTTTTAATTCCTTCGTCAATTACACAGATAAACAGTAGTGGACTTAATATCCCTCCTTGTCTGATTCCTTGATAAGGTGGAATTGTGTCGTATGCAAAATTTACGCTACTCGCTAACATTGTTTTCGTGGTTTTGTACGTAACGCCAGGGTTGTGACAAATTCGAAAAAAAATAACCTAAGTTTTAATTAATTAAAAAATGAAACAGAAGTATGAAATGTAGTTCTGTTTCAGAGTTACATTTCATTACTCAGATTTCCGAATGAGACTATTTTTTTCACCCTATTTCTCTAACAACTGTCTTAAAGTAAACAAGGCATTCGATATTCTCCTTTCTGACATAAACAAAAACTGTTCTTCTCATATCAATGTATCTGTCTTTAACCTTCATTCTACAGTTCCCTTCCAAATTTTCATTGTGTGCGACATTAACTTTATCTCTCTATTTTTCCTACAGTCCTGAACGTCTTCTTTATCTTTATACAGTGATACCATCACCCTATCTCTCCATGTATTGGTCATCCTTTCTTCCTCGTATATCCTACTCATCATTTGCCACAAAACTTCAATCCCTTCCTCTCATAGAATCTTACAAAACTCCACAGATATTCCATCAGACCCTACTCCTTTACCATTGTTCATCCTATTTAAAGTCTTGAAAATCTCATCTCTAGTTATCCCCGGTATTACATTCTTACTTGGGGTTCCGCATCATCTGCACGTTTTTTGTTGTTCTTCATTTAACAAGCAACTTTCTATAGTACTCGCGCAATCTTTGCTTTATTTCAACATCGAATCTTAACACTCTCCCATACTCACTCTTAATCTGCCTAATGTAAGTCGTTATTTGATGACTTATGCCTTGCTTTAGTAATCCCGTATAACCGTTTTATCCCCACAGGTGTGTTCAACTCTTCATACAGCTTTGCAGACGACCTTTTTTTTATTAGTATCTATAGCGCGCTTTACCTCCTTCTTTGCTTCCTTGTATATATCCCGTGTTCCTCTGTTACCTGCCATGCTATGACCTGCCATACTTCTCTGTAGTTTTTTTTGTCCTTAAGATTCTTTTACACTTGATGGTTCCACCCCAAGTTTCTTTGTCCCTAGAAGGACCTTTACAAGATGTAGTCTAGTCGCAACATAGGGGGTCCCGTGGGAAATTCTAGCTCGCCGTGATTTGATGGTGGTATTATAGGTTTTTTGGGTCGCTGAATCCAGTGGAAGTGGTCTGGAAGCCCAAATATGGTGCGTTTAATTGTTATTAACAAATTATGGTAAAATTAGGTTTTTTTCAGGAATTGTTAAAAGCCCTGTAAATAAATTGATAGTGTTAAGGTCTTCTCTGGTGTATTTTTGGTCGTTTAATCGAATGCGGCTAGTCGCGATTAGTCAAAATATGTTACTATTTTGTTAATCACAAAACAATTAATTATTCACCAAAAAGCTCGAAATAATGCGGTATCTACAGCAAGTTTGTAGTCTTTATCATAGTATCTTTGTACGCTAAATCGATTACCACTAATCGCGATAGCTTAAACCACCTTCCGACTTTGTTATTAATAAATTATTGCAAAAATAACTGTTCATAGTACGTTTACTGACGTTATTTGCTCTAAATTTTTAAAAATCATTTGGACTGATATTAAATTTGGCATACACGTAGCTAACATGTCAAACAAAAAAAGTAATATTGTGCCGATGTGTGCTTTTACCCTGAGAATAAGTTTCACCCCTTTTCGGGGGTGAAAAAAGATACTTATAAAATAAGTTTGGAAGTGAATAAACTGATTAATTCTATGCAACTTTTGTACAAATTCTATAAAGTTTTTTCACCAAGTCAATACTTTTCGATTTATTTGCGAGTAAATATGTGTATTTTTCAACAAAAAACTCAATATTCACTCGCAAATAACTCGAAAAATATTGACTCAGTTAAAAAACCTTATAGAATAAAAGTTGATTAGAATTAATAGTTTTATCCACTTCTAGACTTATTTTAAAGGTATCTTTTTTCGCCCCCGAAAAGGGGTGAAACTCACCACCAGGGTAAAAGCACACATCGGCACAATACTAGTTTTTTTTTGTTTGACATGTTAGCTACATATATCCAAATTTCCTGTCAATCCAAGTGGTTTTTTACAATTTAGAGCAACAACCGTGAGTAAACGTACTACAAACAATTATTTTTACAATAATTTATTAATAATAAAGTTAGAACGTAGTTTAAGCTATCACGACGAGTGGAAATAGATTTAGCGTATAAATATGCTATGAAAAAGGCTACAAACTTGCTGTAGATAGCGCATTATTTCGAGCGTTTCGGCGAATAAACAATTATTTTGTTAATAACAAATCAAGGACATATTTTGAGTATTCACGACTAGTCGCATTCGTTTCAGCGACCAAAAATATACCAGAGAAGACCTTAACACTATCAATTTATTAACAGGGCTTCTAATAATTCCTGAAAAATACCTAATTTTACCATAATTTGTTAATAACAAATTAACTCACCATATTTGGGCTTCCAGACCACTTCCATTGGATTCAACGACCCAAAAAACCTATAAGACCACCACCAAATCACGGCAGCTATAATTTCCCACGGGACCCTCTATGTTGCGACTAGACTAATGTTCTTCCTAGTACTCCGACGAGAAAACTAGGAAAAGGAAGATAAACTTTTCCTTTGGGATACAATCAAAACCGTAGAAATAAAAAAATAAGAGTACCTTATCAAAATTTTCCTTTACACACAAACACAAACTATAAAATCATACGGAAATTGTGCAAAGGGATAACCGTTGTATTTATATTTAAAAGATTTCTCGGAATCTGCCTTCAGAAGAGTCGTTAGCGTGGACAGAGCCTCCACTATGTACTTATACGTATTTCGGATTTACCTTATCTTCATCAGAACACCTGTGTCTAGGCACTGAACTGGAATCAAATATTTTCATCTTTTCGGTGTAATTATTAAAATAATTACTAAAGATGTAACTAGCACCATCTAAAAATTGTAAGTCAAATGAGTCAGGATCTAAAATCCAAATTATTTATCCTCTGAGCTTTTTAAGATGGAAAATAAAGTACAAGAAAGCGATGAAATACAAGGGAATCTATAATTGCATTCAGGACCTGTCGTTCACCATGATAATAATCTTTGGCGAACTAGCTCCTTTTATACAGGTGTTCTGATGAGGATAAAGTAAATCTGAAATACGTATAAGCACATAGTGGAGGCTCTTCACTGTAATTAAATCTGAATCATCTTTACTTCTAGTTTTATTTTTAATTCACTTTTTTGTATCACAATGCAATGCAATTTTAAATCACCATGTCGAGTAGTCACCACTCTGTTATGCTTTATTTTTTCATCTTAAAAGCTCAGAGGTCAAATAATATTCGAATCTTAGTTCCCTACTCATTTGACTTACGATTGATTACCTTTTTTTTTAGAAAATAACCGCATTAACCACGAAGGTCATTAGCGGGGTAACGAGAATACAATATTTATAGGTGTACAAAGTATGAAATTAGTTACAATATACAAACAACGCAAAAGCCTAGGGATATTTTTATAAATAGACATATTTTTTGTTTATCTGTAATCAACTTAAAAAAAAGTAATACAAAATTTGTAGTTTAAATTGTTGTTTAATATGTCAAAAACCATAAATTGCAAAAAAACAGAAAATTGGAGCAAAAAAAATATATTGCAAATCACCCATGTTTCACATACCACCATAAAATGTCAAAAATACGAAATATAAACTTAAAATAAACTAGGGCCACCGGTTTATCACAGCTCTACATCTACTGTTCATGCTCCGAATCACATTGTTAATTTCTGCTTGAGGTAGTTGTGTCCATTATCCTCTCAGAAGCTCTTTTAATTGAAACTCATTGTAGATATTGCCCATATGTGGAGCATGTTCCATACATGCTCAATGGGATTCAAGTCCGGTGATTGTGCTGGCCACAGCAATACATCAATACCCTCGTTATCCAACCAGTTTTTTACAATATTCGCAACATGTGGTCGAGCGTTATCATGCACAAAGTAAAAATTTTCTCCAACAGCAGCAGCAAACGGACACACAACAGGTTCAAGAATAGTGTCCAAATATTGCTGACTTCGGAGAAAGCCATGTGAGAAAATGAGGTCAGTTCTTCCGTCAATCATGATTCCGCCCCATACCATTAATCTACCACCTCTGTATGCATACACTTCTTGAAGATGTCGTAATCGTTCTCCATTTCCGGGTCGCCTCCAAACTCTTGTCCGACAAGAATCTGGATGAAATCCATATCTAGACTCGTCACTAAACAAAACTGTGGCCCAGTCATTGTCAGTCCAATGCTGAAACTCTTGACACCAGGTTAATCTTGCAGCGCGATTGCCTCTACATAGAGGTGGACATCTCAGTGGTCGCCGAATACGAAGATTGGCTTCATGGAGACGATTCCTCACAGTACTGCGGCTAATTGTTACATTATGTGCAAGCTGTAATTCATTAACCAGCTCGGGTGCTGTGATTGTTGGCTGCCTTCTGGCATTTAAAATGAAATATCGGTCTTGAGCGACGGTTGTAGAGCGACCACGCCCTGGATGTTGCTCAGCTGGACTCCCAGTGTCTCTAAACTGACGCCACAAACCACTTACGACGCTTTGGAAGACACCCAGCTTGTCAGCAACTTGAGTTTGTCGCATACCAGCTTGAAGGAGGCCCACGGCTCTATTCATCTCGTCCAACGTTAAATGTTGTCGTTGCATGGTAAAAAGACAATATCTTTAACTCACCTATTAAGCAAGAATGGTATAAAGTGACTAAAATTAAAAACAAACAAAACATAAAAATGTCGATTTTTTTGTCCCTTATAAAAAACATTCTAAAACACGTATTGCTATCAGTTTTACAAGAAGTGAGTGTCTGTATCAACAATAATTATAGTACAAGCAAATTAATATGGTCATGAAATTTCTGTCATTGGTTTTGTCAAATTATTAAAATATCCTTAAACTGTTGCGTTGTGTGTATCTTACTTGCTAAGTTATGTTTTTTAAGGAATTGGAAAAGAGGTTTACAGTCGCTTTGATGGATTAAGAATGTCTTTTATATTGTTTGAATAACCAGATATCGATTGTTTGCAAGAGTCAAATTTATCACATTCTATTAGCACATGTGTTATTAATATTAGTATATTACACTTTCTGCATTTTGGTGCATGAGATGCTCATGAGTAAGTGTAGTAGTGTCCTAACCGAAGATGAGATAGGATCACCTAATGCGATTTGTTGAGTGAATGTGGATTCCATGGACCAGTATCTTCTTTTATCTCTCTTAATTTGCTTGTAGACGTTTTCCATTTTTCATTCCATAAATTAAGGGTCATCGGTTTTAATAAGTATGTTCCACTGGAGTAATGACTCGAGTGTATTTAGTAGGTTTCTTGAGATAGGTTTGAGATGTCAGATTGGGCTTCTCTTAATTCTTCTTGAAGTTGATCTAATAATTTGTTTTTAAGCTTTGTGCCACGAGTTTTTAGCTTTTTAGTGTTTGCGTGGGAGCGTAGTTCTTCTAACATTTCTATTAATTTTGGAATATCTTCTGTGAAGTCTTCAGCAAGACTAAGAACATCCCTTGCTCTGCGTGTATTTTCTAGGAGCTGTTTGAAGTGATGTCTGTTGATTATGAGGGGAGGTGAGTGGGTGTCGATATAGTTTATAATGGGTTCAGTGAGTTCTATTTCTTGATCTGAGGTATTAGCTTTGGGCTTTTTGTTTTTACAAAGGGTTGTTGTGGAAAGGGAGGAGGTAGAAGTATTGGGTGGCGCTTCTTCTTCTGGAGTAGCTGGAAACATATCTTCAGCTGTTAGTTTTGTTGCGGAGAAGGTTGTTGAATTAGAAGTTTTATCCGCGGTTGGGATATTTGCAGATTGAACAGTGCGATCTGGATTTGTTGCCAGAGTGGGTGTAATTAAAGTAATATTGGCGTCTTTTGGACAATTTTCTACTAATAAGGAATTTTCGGGTAAAACATTATTTATTGTAGAGTCATTAGAATATGTTTCAGCAGGTTGAGACTTTGGCGAGATCTGAATATTTTGTGTGGGTTGTGGTGATTGTTGGATATTTGGGTTAATATTACCGGAAGGGCATTGGGATTCAACATGTCCCGACAGTTAACAAGTTCAGCAGCGTTGACTGTCTAGGGATAAAAAGATTCGATATGATAGATTCTCATGCGTTATTTTCAAAGATTCGGATATGATGGTACCTGGGGAAGAAGCAATATACACCTGTCTTCTAAAGCTAAGTATGTGTTGATATTCCGGATTTGATGCCCCTATTCTAAGAAAGTTTATTGAAGATACTAATTTTAATCCAATATTTTCTAGTAAGGTTACAAGATATTCATGTGGGATCGTTTGGCTTACATTTGATATTACTAGTCTGTCCGCTGGTGAAATTAGACGTCTTCCTTTGATAATTTCATTATTTACAACAATTTCACCACGTTTAGTTAAGAACTTATCAACTAGTGATTTATTTGTTAGATAAATACATATTCTCTTGTGTGAGATTCTGCTACAGAAAATAATATTATTTGGTTTGACCAAAGGTCCCAATTGGAGAAGATAATCTTGAAGTTTTGCACCCTGGATAGAGCTGAAGATAATTGCTTGATCCTTGTGTGGATACTTGTAGATATTTTGGGAGACAGTGCTTGCATACGATGCGTTGGAGTTACTCATATTATTCAAATTGGAATTATCACTATTTTCTTGTAGGTGGATGTTGGTGAAAGAAGAATGGTTTTTAGATGTTGGCTGTGACATTATATTTGTAATAGTAATATTTGTTAAGTTATTCTCTTCTATATAATTAGTGTCCAAAACATATTTCTAAGGCCGCCCCTGCCTTTTTGTTGAAGTTCACTAATCACCGATCCAGTTTTTTACGTTATGTAATTAAAAATTTAGCAGAGTGGATTTGATTTTTAACCTCAAACTCGGATTAATAATTGTCCCTTAGATGCCCTTAGATGGAGTAATTATTAAGAATTTTACTAGCAGCATAATTCTTGATGTTTTGTATCACTAAACTTTTAAAACGTAACTATTAAACGGCTTTAATTTAGCAATATTTTGGCTTAAGTCCAACTTTTTTTTAAGACTAGCAACTTATCGTTTGAAATAAATCAGTTAAAATCTCTGTTTAACATCAGTTCTATCAAAACTGAAAGCTGATTCTCTGGTATCAACGGAGCCAATCTTATACACGTGTCTGTCAATTCCATAATTTACGTCCTTTTTATTCTTTTCGATTTTCGTCGTTATATTTATTCTAGCTGTAGCTAGGGTGTTTTATTTTTTCTCTCAGCGGCGGCGGACAATTTTTGTTTGTTTTATCAGTGGCGTCACACAGGGATATGTGGTACAAAATCGTTGTGTTTGTACCTAAAGAAAAATCTGTATCATACTTTTATTTATTTTATTTAATCAGTTAAGCCCATTTGTACCTTTTGGTGTTAGCTGTTTTCATCTGTAGTTTACATTTCAATACATTTTAATAATTATAAAATACTTATTTTAACAATACAATTTTAATAAATATAAAGTACTTATTTGACACATCTTTTTGTCCATATATTTTAGTCTTGTGGTGCTTCTTTGATACTTCTTTTCCATGCTGTTCTATTTTGAGCTAATTATTTTACCCTACTCCATTGCAGTCCTCTCTTCTCTGCTTCCTGTCTAACTTGTTCTTCCCATCTCATTCTTGGGCGGCCTACTTTGTTTTTACCTTGTACCCTGACTTCATATTTATACTTTTTTTGTTGTTCTTGTGTCGTTCATTCTATGGATGTGGCCTAGCCATCCTAATTGTCGTTCCCCTATAATTGTCTCTATGGGTTTTAACTTTATAGCTTGAGTTATTGTGTCGTTCCTTATTTTGTTTCTTCTTGTGACCCCTTCTATTTTTCTTAGGAATCTCATTTCTGTAGCTTTGATTTTTATTTTGTTGTTCTTTGTTAGCGTCCACGACTCACTCCCATAGACGATTGATGGCCTTTCCACTTTTTGGTACACTTGTGTTTTTACTTCTTTGGGTGTCTTTTTCTGTCTATTTCTTAATGTATTATAAATTGTCCCTGCTTTTCCTATTTTATTGTTTATTTCTTTGTCTATTTTACCATCTTCGTCAATAATTGTACCTAAGCAGTTGTAGCTGTTTACTTGTTCTAACACTTGTTCTTCTACCTTAATTTTTATCACTTTTTTTGTAGTTGTCATTACCATCGTTTTACTTTTATCGGTGTTTATTTTCAAGTTCATTTTTCTTAGTTCTTTTAAATAAATATTTATTATTTGTTGCAGTTTCTCTTCCGTATCAGCTAACAGTGCCATATCATCTGCAAATAGTAATTCTTGTATTTGTACATTGTTCATTTTCCATTTTTCCAATATCATGTCTTTAGTTTTCTCCTTGCATTGCTTTATTGCGTCATCAAGTACCATTGAGAAGAGTAATGGACTTAGTACGTAGCCTTGTTTTAGTCCTATCTTTGCCTGGAATTCATCAGATTTTTCATTATGAGTCCTCATTTTTATTTTATTATTTTTATACATATAAAAACTTTACTGATTTCTATCATATTCTTTTCTCTTCTATTTTTCTTCAAAATTTCCATATATCTTCCCTTCTTATTCTATCAAAAGCTTTTTTCAAATCAATAAAGCATATATGTATCCCTTTGCCTTTCATCAATAGTTTTTCTCCTATTTGTCTCAATATAAAAATCAGATCAGAAAAGTAAGGAGTACCCAAGTACTCCTTACTTTTCTGAAGTCATACTGAGATTCTTCTAATTTTATTTCTATTTTTCCCTTAGCCTTTTTTAATTATTCTATTGAATATTTTGGCAGGAACGCTTTTCAGTGTAATACCCCTATCTTCTTCTCCTTCTTATATTAGGCCTCTTGGCCTGTTCTTAACCGATTTTGAGCTTGTATTCGTAGCTGTGATGTTGACTGCCAGTTACCTCGCCACCTTTTAAGGGGCCTTCCTATTGGTCTCTTGCCTGTTGACTTCGAATCCCTGGCTATACGGGCTATTCTCTCACTGTCCTTTCTCGTCACATGCTGATTCCACTCTCGCCGTCTCTGCCTTCCCCACCGTAATACATCTTGTAAGTTACAGAGATCTCTTATTCTGCCGTTCGGTATTCTGGCTCTCAGCGTTTTCCCAGTTATTGACCTGCACGTTCTCATTTCTGGTGTTCCCAGTATCCTCTTGGTTTCTGCTGTATCACATCTTGTTTCTATCCCGTACGTCATGATCGGTCTAACACATGATTTGTATATGCGTACTTTCCCTTCCAACCTCTTATCTTTGTTTCTCCAGATGACATCCCTCAGACATCCTGACACGTAATTGGCTTTATTTGCTTGCTTTCGAACGCTCTCTTTAACATCTCCATAACTACATATTTCGACTCCCAGATATTGGAATCTTGAGACTTGTTCAATTAGTTCGTTGTTAATTACTAATTTGCAGCTTATGGGTTCCCTTGACATCTGCTTCTGCAAGCAGATTTGAATTTCCGAATTTGTCAGTCAGCTGTTTCTACTAGGTCAACAGTGGATGGTTGATACCTATGCCATGAAAAAAGCTTTGTGTTTATATAACGTGTGATGTGGCCGTTTTTTCTGTTTTTACTCTTTGGGGTTGTACGGAGGACAAAGCATTTCCAACCAAAATTCATATTTATCTTCACAAGATGCAAATGATAACACCTTAATGTTGTAGCGGTACTTTTTTACTATTTGACGTAAGTAAAAAAAGGGTTTTGTACTTCTTTTTCTTACAAGACCTTTTTTTATTTTAGCATTAACTCCGATGATGGCGTTTATGTCGAAAGCGCTCAGCTAAAGAAATAAATTATTTACACACTTTGACATACTACATTTTTTATTTCCTTTATTCATTCAAGTGTGTAAAAACTTATAAGTCTTTCAACTATTGTTTACTGTATGTTTATGGCATTTGCTTTGCTGTGATTATTTCATTTAATAATTCTCGGAATTTTTCTTTTGAATTTTCACTCATGTACTTTAACATTTCAGCTGTGATTTCATCTTGGCCTGAAGACTTTCCCAATTTTAATTTGTCAATGGCTTCCGCAATTTCCTCTTTTGTTATTTGTTACATTTCCTCTCTATTTTCGATCATATCTTCCTCTCTTTCTTGTTGATATTGTTTCTATTCGTTAGCTCTTCAAGCTGCCCTGCTTCTATCTTTGCATTATTTCTGTTTCTGTATCATACTTAAACCGGTTAATAGTCCGATCAAAGAAAAATCTGGCCCCAAAAAATAAAGGAAGGATGAAAATTTGGCAATAGGTAGTTGAAGTTGTCTATTATTATATAATAAAAAGTTTAGAATTCTACATCCGTTGTTTATCTGCATGTCGCTAACCAAATCCGGTGCTGTAATTATTGTTGGTTGTCTTTTAGCGATTAACACTAAAAATCGGTTTTAGCTGCAGTTGTAGCGAGCTCACCTCTTAGATAACGTTCAGCTAAACTTCCAGTATCACACAAACACCGCGACAATACAAAGGTACATACATGTACAAAGATTTCCAGAGCACATTTGGCCGAAAAGAATATTTGACTGGGACCGGCAGGGAAGAAGACGAAGAGAAAGGCCTACTATGAGATTGAAAACCTACATACAGGGCCGGCGACAACGGGCCTGCAAGGTATGCATTGCAGGCGGGCGCCCCTGTTTGAGGGGCGCCAAAATGAGCTTTTTTTGCTGGTGTTAAGTAAAATACTAAAATAGAAAAATTCATTTTTTAAATGTGGTTTAAATTCTCCATGATACCCATAATCTGTGTTTGTTAGTTTGCATATCACATTTTATAATATACAAAAATATGCAATGCGGCATTGAATTCTTACCATGTAGTAACGTAATTTATTGGTCAAAGATATCATATTTCAACCAAACAACTTTGCTCTTAATGAGAATGATTTGTTTATATTCTTCAAATTTCTTGCAAGTTTTGTATCAGCAGTTATGAGAGGAAATGAATGATTACTAGTAAAATAAACAAGATTGTGATACTGTTTTCTTGCCGCCTGCGCGTGTCTAATTATTTAAGTATTATGTATTATCATAAAATCTAATCTAAATATCATTCAATTACTATAAAATTATATTTGTTAAGTACTACTCAGTACTGTTATTAATTTACGGTTAAGTTATTATTTTTATTTAGTTAAATAAAAATGGATTAAAAAAAATTTTCTGGGGAACAAATCGAAAAATAAAAGCTGAAAAAGAAGAAATGACACAAAAAACAATATTAGTTCTCTTAGCCAATTTCTTAAAAAAGGTAAAGTGAAGTTGTTTTGTCAGATGAGGGGTCCAATAAAACTGTAACCGAACTTTATTTACCGGGGACATTTGCGGATAGCGGGACACCGACTTAAGTCGGTGCGTCGCTGCCCGGAACACACATTTTTAGGACAAAAGTCCAAAATCAAGTCAAATAGGGAGAAAAGCTCTTTTAGCTACCCCTAAAATCAAGTGGTTTAACCACATAAAGTAATACAGAGGATTTGTTCCATTACCCAGTGCATCCAAGGTAACGTTCAGTGCAAAGCCTCCTAAGGGTAAAAACATGCCGAAGATACATGGATGAGAGCGGTGTAGGTCGCGATCGCGGTCGCTACATCGATATCAAAACAAACCTTCATTTTCTTATGAGATCGCACATACCAAGGATGTGTCACCCGTTCACCCTCGCGAGTGACCTTGCATCGCGGTTTACAGCGATGTCGATGCCAAAACAGGATACGGAAAGTATCTTCGGTAGTAAAAACATGCCGAAGATACATGGATGAACTCGATGTAGGTCGCGATCGCGGTCGAGGTTTACATCGATGACGGGCAGAACATACCGAAGATACTTCCGTATCCTGTTTTGACATCGACATAGATGTAGCTGTAAACCGAAATGCAAGGTCGTGAGGGTAAACGGGTAACACATCCTTGGTATGAGCGATCTCATAAGAAAAAGAAGGTTTGTTTTGATATCCATGTATCGACCGGGATCTTGACCTACACCGCGCCCATACATGTATCTTTGGCATGCTTTTACCCTTATTCGTTATGTACTGCGATGGGGAGGGGTGGTGGTACAGCTTGGGGGGTCAGATAGATACGGGGTCAGGTTACGCAGTGTGACCGGTTTGATCTTCGGACATGTGGGTCTCACTGTTCCATTTGAACACACATAATGTTTCCGAGGCTGGGGTTGTACGAGTATCTGTGTGTATGTGTGTGTGGGGTGGGGGGCGCCTGTGCTAGTTTTGCAGGCGGGCACCTCATACCCTAGCGCCGGCACTGCGTACATAGGAAAGTCTACGACAGATAGCGACCTCAGAGAAGGTGACTGGGAGAATATAGTGCTGTGGAGTTCGAAAACGGCGAACTTATAATGGAAAAAGGCAAAAGAAGGCAAATGGGAAGAAGAATTGTACTGAAAAAAATATAATTTTTTGGATTTACAATGGACCCGAATCAAAGCAGGTAATCTTAGGAAAATATTACTCTATGAATTATGCTAAAGATAGTTTCTTGATCTATCTATCTATAAGCGAGGTTCCTACAGCCTCTGCCGCTTCTCGCATTTCGACCGCCATCTTTTACTGTCCATCCATTCGTCGTCTTTGATGGCTCTGTGTCTCATGATGTGCCGTACATTTTCTTCCCAGGCAACTGAAGACCTTCTCCTTCTTCTTTTTTGTTGTGAAAGTGTAATTTAAAGCTTTTTTGACCATCTATCTTCATTCATTCGTTTCACGTGACCATACCACACTAGTTGTCTCGTTTCAATTCTATCTACACTGGAATATACAGTATTTGTCCTCCTTTTAATATCTTCACTCCTGATGTGATTTTTTTTTATATACCACACGCTCTACTTAGATAATCCATTTCTACTACTTCTATCCTTTTTCTATCTTTTTTCGTGATCTGCCAAACTTCTACCCCATAAGTCATAATAGGCTCTACCAAGGTATGATAGATTGTCAATTTCGTTTTTAGTCTTATATCTTTAAAAATGTTTACCGCTTTTTTGCCCTGCTGCGTTCTGTTTTCGATGTCTCTTTTGGTAGTCCCTTCTTTAGATATTATAAGATCCGAGATATTTATATTCTTTACATGTTTTTGTGGTTCTAATTTCTAAATCTAGATCTTCTTCATCATCCCCTATTTTAAGACACTCTTTCTTTGACATATTCATATTGATAGTTTCTTGATTATTTTTTAAATACTTGTATATGTTTTGACAAACCATGATGACATATGATAAATTATTATTGTACATTCAGTATGCATTTTTCTTTTGCGTTTAATTAAATTTTTCTATTCTAATTTTGTTGTAGTCTTTATTTAGTTTTAGTTATGTCACCCTACATATTCAGTCTACATTAAAATCCACAAAGCAAAGCTATATTTAGTACATACCAAAATATAATATCTGCCTTAAACTGAATTTAGTGGGTTTTGATTTTCAAGAACCTAATTTCAAATCTTCCCACGAGCAATGTTAACCGAACTCTCTGGGGATATGAATCTACGATGAGATTGTGCTTAGTGTTTATTTACTAATATATTAAATAGATGCGGTTATACAGGGCATACGATATATTGATTTTCATTAAGGCAATAGGTATATCTGTGGTGTAATAATAACAGCTAAAATGTTTAGCGTTTATAGTGTAAGGACATAAGTAAATTATGTGGAATATACTACAAAATTATATCGAGTTGTATCATTATCATCGCTTCAATAATTGAAACAAAAATTCTAATACTAAACTGACATTTAGCTTTCACTAATTTCTATAATATGTACAGTCCTTCAAAAATCACTTTACGCTGTGCTCTCCAATAAAGGCCGTAAGCTGCATACAGCGTTACACTATACGTTGAATACAGAGTTTGGCGGTCGCCGACAACTTCACGTAGTCACTATAGAACGTTAGGAAGTGGTCTCCAATAGTGATGCAGTAGCGTACTGATAGATCAGCGGGCCCTGGTTCCAGTTGGGATGCGGGCCCCCGCCCAAAATATTAAATATAAATCATCATATATCATAAAATATATCATAATAATTGAAGACATGAGTTGATAAAGGTGCTATGTCCATTTTTTTCAAAAAATGACTTATTTGTATATTTGGTTACCTAAAGTCGTAATACAACCCCTGAATAACTCTAGATTCTTAAATTGTTAATAATAAGGATTATTTTAATTGATAAAGGTACTATGTCCTATGACTAAGTACCCTTTTTTATTAGATAAAGGTGCTATGTCCATATTTAAGGACATAACACCTTTATCCACTAGATAGTGGGAAAGTTTTATTTACATGGTAGGTGCCATGTGACATTTTAAGGTTATGTTTGTTGTTTATCACATCTTTCAACATGGGTTCGAGAAGTAAAAGAATGTTAGAATTAGTAAAAAACAAGAAAATGTGTGTTTCAAATAAAGGTAAGTCCGAATAGAGAATTTTTTTGTAGATAGAAACTGTATTTTGTACTTCTCTAGAGGTCAATACCCATGCGGTGATTTTGGAGCAGCCAAGCACTAGTGGACTTCAAAAGAAGGTCAACTCTAAAGCAGGTAAGCATATTAAAAAAAATTTTACTACCTTTATTAATTAATCATCTCTTTTTAATAACAATTTACCCCCTCTGCGATTCAATTTTTTATTTAAAAAAATATAGATATAATATACATTACTTGAGTTATTATTACATACATACCTACCTATGTACATAAATTAAATTTTTAGACTATATGGATAATTGTACTGATGAAAGTGTTACATCAGGCAGCGAATATTCCCCTTCCAGTAAAGAAGATTCAGAAGAGGATTCTGATAACTCAAATATTTCTTATTCGACGAGTCTCATAAACAAATATCCGGATGTTGATAGAGTCAAACGTAAAATGTTTTCTGATAACCAAGAAATTAAAAAGGTAAAGCTAAAAAAAGTTAAGATTAAGAAATAAAAATAGAAATTAGAAATAAGTATAAATTTAATAAATAACTAAGATATTTTTAAGGTTCCGACAAACAGCAGGGAAACCCCGGATAGGATTGACGAAGTGCAGGAAGAAATACCTCGGGAAATACGTATAGAAGACCATAACCAGCAATTCCATGTTACTGCCGATGAAATAAGTAGAAGAGAAATTGTTAAACCAGTTTTAAAAATAACTAAAAAAAGAGTCCGGAAACCTGATAATTGGAAACGAAATAAAGCTGCAAGGTTAAGACAACAAGGTAAAGAATATATTTCTCAAAAGACTGGTAAAGTGATGGAAGAAAAAACAATTAAAAGAGATTTACTGTGTAAAGAAAAATGTAGACTAAACTGTACTGAGAAGTTTAGTATTGCAAGCAGAGAAGAAATTCTAAGAAAATTTTATAAGCTAGATACAAATTCCAAAAATATTTTAATTTTTAAAAGTATTAAGATGCAGGAAATTAATCGTCACCGCCCTCGTAAAAATATAAAAACGAAAGCGTACAGCTTTAAATATTTTATTACGTGTGATAAAGAAAATACACTAGTGTGTAAAGATGCTTTCTGCTCTTTATACCGAATTGGACGAAAAAAAGTCTTTAAAGCTCAAAATGACTTAAAATCTGGCCAGGTAATGCCCTCACCACATAAGCAAGGGCATCACAAAAATCCAAAAAAAAATATCCGATGAAGTAATAAACTGCATTGAAAATCATATCAAGCACTTTCCTTCAGAAGAATCACATTATTCTAGGACTAAAAACCCACATAAAAAATACCTTTCCCGTTTACTAAATATTAACCGACTTCATCAACTGTATATAGAGGATTGTCAAACAAAAAAGCTCGAAACTAAATATTTCGTAAAGGCCTCTTTTTACAGACATATATTTGAAACAAGGTTTAACTTATCTTTTGGTGTACCAAAAAGTGATACTTGCAGTTTATGCGATGCTGGAGAGAACTCTTTAGAGCACTCGAATAATTTTCAACTTGCTTTTGCGCAGCAGAAAGTTGACCGCGAAGCAGTAAAAATTTCCAAAGAAAAATGTTACATAACAATGGATCTTCAACAAACGATGCCTTTGCCAAAGCTATCAACGTCAAAATCTTTTTACTTAAGACAAATGTGGCTATACAACTTTGGAGTCCACTGTTTAACAAGTTCTGGTCATAAGTCCTATTTTTTTACATGGACTGAGGATATTGCCAATAGGGGAAGTAATGAAATAGCAAGTTGTTTGCTACGATTTTGTCTGATTCTTAAAGAAGAAAATCCCCAAATTGATCATTTAATAATTTGGTCAGATCAATGTGGGGGACAAAACAAAAACTTCTCCATTATTAACCTTTTTCAATACCTAATATTAAATAAAATATTTAAGATCATTGACCATAAATTTCCCGAAGTTGGTCACAGTTACCTTGACTCTGACAGAGACTTTGGAAGAATAGAAAAGGTTCTTAGAAAACATCAGAATATTTATATACCAGACCAATATCGGGAAATTATTAGATCTGCGAGTACCAAAAAAAGTGTATGCCTTAACATGGAACATTTTTTTTTATTGCTTTGAAACTCTACCTGCAAAACTTCATTTAAACAAAAGACTCACTAATAGTCTTGACCAAAAAATAAATTTTCGAGATAAAGTGAAGTGGCTAAGAATAAGTTGTTTTGGAAAATACTTTTACAACTAGTTTAGATCCGTTTACCCCATTTATGGAAGTTGACTTACAAAAAAAAAAGAACTGATAGTACAAAGTAATCAAGTTGTTACAAAAGTTACCTAAATGCGGTGGTTTGACTTCTGAAAAAATTTCAAATCTACAAGATCAACTTAAGTTTATTCCAGCAGAGTATAAATGGTATTATGATATTGTTTTAGAAGAATGTTTGAAAAACCCTAAGAAAAAACGTAATTCATGTTAAATTTAAATGTTTCTGTGTCTTTGTTTATAAATTTTTAATGTATCTTACTTTGCTTTTGTTAATCTGCAAATAAAATTTAATTTCCAGATTATTTAATAGTTTTTTTTATTATTTTTTTAAAATTTAAATACAACATAGGTGACATAACACCTTTCTCTACTCAAGTTTATACCAACATCTGCATAAAATGTTGGTTGATTAAGGTGCTATGTCCATTAAAATTAAAATTACTAAAAAAGTTTAAATTCTAGAAAAACAAAAAATATTATATAAAAAAGTACAAAACAATTCTAATCTAATAAGATATTGGTATTTTTAAAAAATTTATTAAAAAAATATATATAAGTGAAAACGCGTTTCCTTCAATTACTCAATATCTGAAAAAGTGGACATGGCACCTTTATCATCTCATGTCTTCAATTCAAGGTAATTTATAGTCCATTTACTCACGGTTTTTGCTGTACATTTTAAACAACTGCTCGGATTGAGATGAAATTTAGCATACACATAGCTAACATGTCAAACAAAAAAAAGTGATACCTATTGTGCCGATGTGCACTTCTGCCCTAGGTATGTTTTGCCCCTTCTCGGGTGAAAAACAGTCGTTTAAGATAAGTCCGGAATTCACTAAGTCAATATTTTCGAATTATTTGTGAGTGAATACGTTCATTTTTCACGTTTTGAGACGATTTTTCGCAAATTCCCTCAAAAAGTATGTATGTTATCGAAAAAAATATTTTTAGTAAAAATATAGCTTATAAAAAAGTGACAAATATGGTGTATATACGAAGACTTTAAACCCAGTAGGTCATGAAATGTAGGTTCTTATTCGTCAAATTCCAAATCGAATATTTCAACGTGAAATAACTAAAAATAAATCAATTTTCGGAAAAAAGTCATCACAACTTTTTTAATATATTTTTGTCATTTTTTTGGTTTCTAGCATCAATATTAACTATGTAGCGCTCAAAATAAAGTTGGACACTTTTTTGGTAAACAAATCGTAAAAATCACCCCCTAATTAGCATCCCAAATGAAATTAATCCGTACCGCTTCACAAGTTACTTGACTTATGTATTGCTTATGTTATCTGTAAGTTTTACCGCTTTAAAGTGCTCATTTTTTAAAACAATTTAGTTTTAAATAAAAAAAAATTTTAATATTGTGAAAAAATTTTGTTGTTTCAAAATAACTTTATTAATTATTGGTGATACCAAAAATCTTAACTAGTATAAAAAATATAGGTTTTGCTATTGTGAATATTTTGGACTTTTTGTTTTCCTGAAGACAAAAATTGGTTATAAGATATGTCTGTTCAAATTTTGCATACACTCGTGATTAGTGACTCGTCTAAGCCCATTTGACTACAGCCATTTCAAAAATAGGCACTTTGAACCAACGAATCTTACATATCTTATAAACAATAAGTAAAGTAATTTGTGAAGCGGTAATATCATCTCGGATGCTAATTAGAAAGTGATTTTCCCGACATTTTTACCAACCAAAAAAAAAGATACCAACTTTATTTTGATTTAAATTTACTTACTTTTGATGTTATAATTTAAAAAAAAACAATAGACTATTAAAACAGTAAATTAATATTTATCCTATCGTTTTCATACTCACATGATTGATCACTTTACGCCAGCCGTTTTTATAAATAATGAAATTCAAAAATTTTCTACATCCAAAATTCCAGTCATAATTAAAAATCTTACGAGTAAAAACCTCATTAATATCGGAAAATTAACACAGCTTTTAAAAAATGAACATTGGAATAAAATTTATATCAACAAAATAGATTCTGAAATTGCATAATATGATATATTTATAAATAAGCTAAATAGTTACACACAAACCTCTAGGGAGATAAAACGCTTAAAAAATATATATAAAAAAACCCCTGGATATCGGTGGGGTTGATATCTTTTATCAAACGACGAGATTTTCTTGAAAAGAAATTAGTGTCATATATAGCGGCTTATTATCCTTACAGGGGCCCGTCAGGGTAGGCAAGGTAGGCGCCGCCTAACCTCTTCAAATGTACAATGATAAATTATTTATTAATATAAATTACTTATTTCAAAACTGTAATTTATAAATTTTGAGACAATACCGAAGTATCTAAAAATCTAAAATAAAGCAAAGCTACTTTTTAATTCATCTCTGAAGTTGTAATAATTATTGTACGCTCCCCGTAGCGTAGCATTACTACGACGGCTTTACCCTAGGCCAGGCTCTCTAAAAAGTAGCCGAACAGAATTCGCATTTGTCTCACTCTTTACGCTAAGCACAGCGGCTGTATTGTCGCTTGCCTGGCCGTGTATTTTCGGGCTATAGGTAGGCTAGATTTTTTTGAGCCTCTGACATTGGTTGTGTCGAGCTGCATCTCGGAACTGCCAATTACATGTTTTAGGATCTTGACTACCAATTCTGGAAAAAACGAAAAGTTCGAATTTTGTCATGATATTTGGTATGTGGGGTCAGAATAATATTTCTAACAATTTTTCCAAATAATTTTTTGCGATATCTCTAACGCGAAACAAAATATTGAAAATTCGTCCTGTTTGTAAATTCGCAGTAGGCCGCGTTTAAAATTTAAATTTTAGTTAACTATCTTAAAAAGTGTAAACCATCAAAATCAATGACTGCAAAATTTCAAATCTGTATTTATTTTAATAGCCAAAATATAAGGGTGTCTTCATCTTAAATGCGACACACTGTAAACAGGGTGTTTCGTAAAGAATGAGCTATAGCTTAACACTAGATTCCTGAGGTTAAAATATGTCGATTTGAGCTAACTTACCTTAGTACGAAAGTTGATAATAACCGAAATACAGGATGTCAAAATTAAAACTTTTATTTTATTTATTCTTGAATATTTCCTAACAGACATGGGACAATAACACAAAATTTGGTAAGCGGAGATTTTTTTAGACGAGAAATCTAAATTCGTGACCAAGAATGATGTATTATCCAGGGGGCGCCACATACGCCTTTCAGCGCTAATTTAATAGGTTCAATTTTTTTATTACCCACTCTACATACTTTCTAAATAAAAAATTTTATTCTATTAATATTTTTACTTAAAAAATGTATACTACATTCATCTCGCTAAACTCAACCGTTTTCGAGATAAACGCATTAATCTGCGAGGCAACATAATTTTTTGCAGCATATCATTATTGTAGTTACAGTTACACCCGAAAAATAACTTAAAATCATAAAAATTTACAAAAATGTATCTCAAATTTCTTCAAATGGAATTTGCGACATAAATACGAACGTATTAAATGAGCGCTGAAAGACGTATGTAGCGCCCTCTGGGTAATAGATCATTTTTGGTGGCATATTTAGATTTCTAATCCCAAAAAAACCCGCTTACCTACCAAATTTCGTGTTGTTATCCCATGTCTGTCAGGAAATATTCAAGAATAAATAAAATAAAAGTTTAAGTTTGACACCCTGTATTTCGGTTATTATCAACTTTAATACTAAGCTAAGTTAGCTTAAATCGACCAATTTTAAGCTCAGGAATCTAAGGTTAAGCTATGGCCCATTCTTTACCAAACACCCTGTACCTATATAGGTATGTACTGTTATATTTCTATTTGATATAAAAATTAAAATTTGATAATTATAAACAAAATTCACTTTAATATAAAATATTTTTAATTTTCTCAACCTCGGGCATATAAATTTAGAACAACCTGTATACAACAAATTGTTATATTTAATTTTAAGAAGTGATTAGAATAAGCGTACGAAACTCGGAACAATGTGCTTAGATAAACAAAGTGAATGACGCGTACCATTATCGTTCTTCTCGGAAGGTCGATCATTAGCCTATGCTAAATAAAACTCAGTGAAATAGATGATAGTTCATTATCGTTTTTCGCGGAAGGTTTCGATCATTAGCCTATGCTAAATAAGACTCATTTGAAAGAGAGAATAGGTCATTAAAATTTGTAAATAGTTAGAAAGTATTTTAGAATGGGAATTAAATATTTTCTTTTGAAATCCATTAAGCATATTTAGAAAGACTAAAAATTGGTTTTGAGGAATATTACGAATGAGAGTTGGTGGTGGAAGATTGATTTGTGAATTTGGAAGGGATATTTAGAAAGTAGGGGAATGAATGACAAAGTGAGGGCAGAATGTTTTGAGCTGTCGAGAAGTGAAGTCGAGTAGTAGACGGTAGTGTTCGAGGAGTGAGAAAGCCGGTGTAGTTCCGTGAGTGTGGAGTATCTATCGTGGAACGAGAAGTAGGCCAGGTCGAGAGTAAAAGAACCTCCTTGAGCCCAGAGTGTCCCGGTAGCTGATAGCAGTTTCGAAAAAGGTAGAACACAGCATCACGACAAAAGCAGGAACGAGAGCTATTCGAGCTAGTTTTTCAAAGGAGAACATCACTGGAAGCCAGGACGAGGTTTGATCGCAGCCAAGGATAGCAGGAAAGGGTCTTGTGTGAGGACATTTTCAGTTCACCAGGAAAAGGTCAGTCTCATTTGTTTGGACATGAATGTATGGGTTTTTCGTATTAAATTCCACATAAAAAAATTGAATAACATAATCAATAATATCAGAAAAGCTTCATCAAACTTAAATAGAGTTGTTCCTAATAACTCCTAATAGTTAAATGTTAATAAAAACTTTCAATTGAAAACCAAAAGGAAATAAGATTCCCATTTGTAAATGTTATGTTTAAGAATAATAAGAAATAGCAAATATTAAGCATTGATTGCCTTTTAAATAAAATAAAAAATATTTTGATTATAATTGTAACCCATATGTGTATTTTTTTACTCTTTTCTTTTCTATCCCGATTAGGAACCATTAAGAAATATTTAGAAGCCACGGAAGTAAGTAATTAATTTATAATTCGCCCTGAGATTGAAAACATATTGATATGTGATCTGGTTAATTAATTAGATTAGTATTAATACATTGATTAAATTAAGTAACATATAAGAATATTATCTCATATCAATAATCAAGATCACATCAGTACATATTATTATACACCATATGTGTTGCCTACCCGGGTACTGAGGTCACGAGCCGCCACTGTATCCTTACCACTATTGTCTATATTTAGAATTTAATTTCAATTTTTAATAATTACCTGCCTCTATAAAAGTACAGGCTGAATGATGACGTTTCAATAAACACGAGTATCGAGCCTATTGTATTGGGATTATTTTTATGGCCGTATAAAACTTACAATGCATATTTACAACTTTGTACTTTACCTACATGTTATTCATGACTCTTGCTAATATACAAGTGTTTGAGTTATCACGTGTAGGCAGGCCCTGCAGGTTAGTCTTTACAAATGTTGAAACATGGGCTTTGGAAAGCAGGTAAAACCTGTAAGAAACTTTACACCGGGGTTCCCTGTATTTCAATAAATTTTGTTTTCAAATTTTTTTAGGAATAGGTATTCCTCGTTTTCATTTATAAGTACCTACACAAAAATTAAAATCTATTAAGCAGTTACATTTCCTATGTATGTACTTGTGTAGTTCAAAATGTCCCCATCAAATTAGAAACAAAAGAAGCAAAATGCACATTAAAGAGGGCCCCTGTGGAGCCCGGGCCCTGGTTCCGCGGAACCCGTGGGACCATGCTCAGTACGCCACTGAATAGATGCACTAGGCTGCGTACAGCGTTACGCCGTAGGAAAGTTGTTCTTTACTTTTAATAAACTATGAAGGACAAAAACTATATTACAACCAAAAATACTTAAAAAAGAGTAATTCTAAATCAAATTGCAAAAACCAGGGTGAATCTAAGTGACTACTGACTTACCTGGTTATCTCCAACAGACGCCGTACACTGCGTACAGCGTGTATTGGAGACCACCGGCTTGTTAAATAATCGTCGTACGCCGCGTACGCCTTAAATGTACATACTCGACGTATAGCTTAACGCTATACGCGGCGTACGGCGTTTATTGGAGATATTATTTTGCCTTAAAAGCAATGGGATCTCTTCTATGTTCCTAGAGCATACTTCTATGCTCCTAGATCATAGGATACACTTTGGCAAAATGGTATTCGTTATTGGTCGATGGGAAAGAGAAGGCAATATAACGGCCGAGATTATAATTCAAAACACTAACATGGGGTTCGAAACACCAAAATGCAGAGAATTACGCATTGGAATAAAATAACCCACAACAAATATCTACTGGTGAACCAACCTACTGATCGTCTGATAAAATAAAATACCTGATGCCCTAGACTTCTGCGTTACAAAAAGCATCGATACCAAAAAATGTAAAGCCCAATCATGCTTTGACTCATCAAGTCACCAATCGATATTATTAACAATTTTTTCAAAAATCTTAGACAATGAACAACAACCCATTTTGCATAACAGTAATACCATTGTAATACTAATTTATTATTAGTCTCAATTTCACAATGAGCTCCAAATAGAATCAGCGGTGGTAAAAAAAAATATACAAATTGTAGCTTAGCATGTGACTCCTGACTACCTGTCGCTCCCAAAAGGAAAATTAATTAATAAAAAAAGTAACAAAGGCATTAAAAAAATTAATCCATATAGAAGAAAACCTTGGAATTGAAGAATACCTACAAAAATCTCTCTCAAACAAAAGCTGCAGATTATTCACTTTAAAAAGCCACAAGAAAACTCTAGCGGCCCCAACAATATAACCGACCTTAAGCTAATGGGTTTACTGTAAAGAGACCGAAATCATTAGACCGAAAGCAGTAGACCGAACTCATTAGACCGAAAAGCACTTTACCGAAACCTCACTAGACCGAATAGCAGAAGACCGAAAAGCAGCTCTTTTTACTTGTTGCAGTAAAAGAGTTAAGACTAATGTAATTACAACTAAATGTTATTTGGATGGTTATTATAAACAGTTAAAATGGTGTTAACGTCACTCTACCCTTAATTTATTTTTACCTTCACTAATTTGTTTAACGGATAAAAATTATTTCATATTAGACTGAGTAACAATTTACACAGTCTATAAATATGAAATAATACAAATAATACAAAAAAATACAATAAACAAAAAGACAGATACCTATACAAAACTTTAGCATAATTTACTGCAAAATTTTTAAATTTATTTACCATTTCGGTCTAATGCTGTTCGGTCTAGTGAGGTTTCGGTAAAGTGCATTTCGGTCTAGTGAGTTCGGTCTACTGCTTTCGGTCTAATGATTTCGGTCTAATTATCGTGTACCAAGCTAATGACATTGTCATGGACAGTGTCAAGCCTAAACATTAAAACAATATGACGTCAACAAACTAAATTCATTCGAAATGTGGATGTACCGCCGAATGCTAAGAATAAGCTTGACCAGCAGAACTACGAATGAAGAAGTACTGGAAATAATGAACACACGTCCTCATCTGGTCAATACAATCAAAATTAGAAAGACGTCATATCTCGAAGACATAATTTCATTATGTCTTCACAATTGACTTGTAACACTTTCGGAGACTCCCGTGCGCCCAACTACATTAGTTTGCCGCATGTCACATTGAAGAAGGCATACAGTCCTATTTATCTCGTCCAACGTTAAATGACGTCATTCCACGTAGGGGTCGCCAACTTCTTGAAAATTTCAAGATCTTGTCTTGATCTTGTCTTGATTTCAAGACAAGATCATGACAAGAAGTCATTTTAGATTTTAAGACAAGACAAGAAATTTTATATCAATACCAAGATTTCTTGTCAAGAAAACAAGAAATCTTGAAATATCTTAACTAATAATGAAAACTCTAATAGTTATTTATGATATAAGTGTTAAAAGTACCAATTTTAAGGCACGCATGTGAAAGTTTGCAGAATTAGCGAAGCGAATTCTCATTCAGGCATAAGGCACTCATTCACATGAGTGCCTTAAAAATGTACTTTTTAACACGTATATCATACAATAATTTTTCTACAAACGTTATAAATTTATAAAATACAATATTTTTGTTAATTGCTGAAACCATGAAACCTATGACCCGTAAAAGGTAGAACTAGTTGTCTACACTCGAGGGGAATGTCTAAAAATTCTTACCGAAAATATTATATATATATATATATATATATATATATATATATATATATATACATATATATATATATATATATATATATATATATATATATATATATATATATATATATATATATATATATATATATATATATATATATATATATATATATAATCAGGAGCCACTTATACCATCTAATGGTGTGTGGCAGTCAGTATACCTTATTGGTATACAAATTTTCGCCATTCTTTTTTGTTTCTTGCCATTCTTCTGGCTTCATTCCAAGTGGTTCCTCTTCTTACCAGCAGTTCCCCAACTGTTTTGTCCCAGGTCTTTTTAGGTCTTCCTCTCTTTGCCTTCTTCCATGTTTTGGCTTCCCATACTCTTCTAACCTGTCGTTGGTCTTCCATACGTTGCAGATGTCCCCACCAACTTAGCTGTTTCTGTTCGATAAATGAGATCAAGGGTTGGATATTTAGCTCTTCCCGTATTACATTATTTCTAATTTTGTCTCTTCTCGTGACTCCTCTCACCCTTCTCAAGTACTTCATTTCGGTGACCTGTAATTTACTTTTCTGTCTATTTGTTAATACCCACGATTCGCAACCGAAAGTGAGGATTGGTCTGAATATCGTTTTGTATACATTCATCTTGGTTCTCCGTGAAATTTCTCTTTTTCCTATTAAACCCCTGTTCATTAGATAGTATGTTTTCGTAGCTTTTTCTATTCTTGAATTGATTTCCATTTCGTCATCTTCTGAATCCTCTATCTTAGTGCCCAAATACAAACATGTCGACTTGTTCTAATTTTCTTCCCTCAATTGAAATGCTCATTTTTTGATTGTCCCCTATCCTCATTACTTTGGTTTTCTCTTTATTCAAAATCATTCCATATCTTTTTAGTGTTTCATTCCAGATTTCCATATTATTTTGGAGGTCTTGTCCACTTTCTGCAACTACCATCACATCATCCGCGAATGCTTCTTCGGAAATCCTCACCATTTGTAAATTTTTGTACCCTACTTTTAATTTCTTCGCTTTGTTTGAACAGGCTCTGATGATTTCGTCCATAAATATATTGAATAATAGTAGGCTCAGCCCTCCTCCTTGTTTCAGTCCTTCACTGGTTACAAAGATATCCGAGATGTTGTTTCTCCAAATGACACTATTCTTGTTTTTCTTATATAAGCTCTTAATCACATTCAATGTTTTGTCCTCTACACCTTTTTTCTTCAGTATTTCCCACAAATATTATACCGTTACATAAACTTGTTTTTTCTACAAACGTGTTAAAAGTGCAATAATACAGTTTAAATTAAATTTTAAAAAACCGTTTTTCTGCAACCGTGTTAAAAATGCAATTAGCACTCCATAGGAGCGTTAAAAATGCTACTTTAAAGCACTAGTGCTTTAAAAATTTTAAGGCACTGCAGTTAAAAGTGAATTGTTAAATTGTGAAACGTCAAAATATTTATATTTCATTTATTAATGTTAATATTAATAGTACAACTTGCGCAATTTGAAAAAGGTGGTTTAAAAGGTTTTTTAAAATTTAATTTAGACTGCATTATTGCATTTTTAACTCATTAATTAATTCAAAAGAATTTTTAGACATTCCCCTCAAGTGTAGACAACCAGTTCTACCTTTTACGGGCCATAGGTTTTATGGTTTCAGCAATTAACAAAAATATTGTATTTTATAAATTTATAACGTTTGTAGACAAAATATTGTATGATATATGTGTTAAAAAGTACATTTTTAAGGTACTCGTGTGAATTGCAAAATTCGCTTCGCTAATTCTGGAAACTTTCACATGCGTGCCTTAAAATTGTACTTTTAACACTTATATCATAAATAATTATTAAACCACCTTTTTCAAATTGCGCAAGTTGTACTATTAATATTAATGTTAATAAATGAAATATAAATATTTTGACGTTTCACAATTTGACAATTCACTCTTAACTGCAGTGCCTTAAAAATTTTAAAGCACTAGTGCTTTAAAGTAGCATTTTTAACGCTCCTATAGAGTGCTAAGAATTGCATTTTTGACACGGTTGTAGAAAAAACGTATTTATTTGTGAAAAAGATAACATTATTTTAACATAACATATTTTAGTTTAATAAACACTTTTTTGCTAAAACGATTTACAAAAATGTAAATTAAAAATAATAATTAATGATACTTGCCTAATCCTGTTGAAAATCAAATTGCAAACTAGATTTTATTTTAAATAACAAATTTAGCACATTTTTAAATCGGAATTGATAAGCCATGAATTAAGGCAGATAACACTTTTCATGGAGTCAACGCCTAGCACATTTCTTGGCATTGTTATTGTTAAAGCTGCTCTTGAAAATAGCATTTCCGCAGGTACAGATGTTGCTGGCGTTCCGAGAAAATCCTTGGCCATTTTCGATAATGACGGGTAGATATTTTCGTGTCTTCTCCACCAACCAAGTACATTCTCAGACCAGTATATTCTGACCTAGGCTCATTTATGTATTTTGTAAGTTATCATTGTTAGCGTTCTTAAATAAGTAAGTAATATCTACATCAAATTCGTTATCTACTTTTTTCAGACCAAGTGCTGGCTCTGGTAGTGGATTCTATAGATCATTCTGGGATTTATTAAAATAGTCAGCGTTAAATATTTCTTCAAAATTTTGTACTGCCTCTGATTGTAGAAGCTTTCTCCAAGATGAAGAGGAAAATGCCTCTACTTTATGCCGAGGATCCAAAATAAGAATTATCCAGTATATCCAATTAGTTTTGTTATAATGTTTTAGTATTTTATCACTCGCAGCTTGAATGAAGTAAATTAATTACTCATCAGTAGTGTCTCTACCAAATTAATTATCAAGTAAATGAGCCCAATATTTTCAGTTTGTCTAAAAGTAAGTTTACTCCAATTACCACCAATGGAAGTGTGCCATATTTTCCCCTTCGAGCCTTCGAGTATTGAAGAAAGTGTTTTAAAGCTTCTCAGATACTGACAAAATGTACTGATCAGAACCCATTCTTTATCTAATATTTTACATTTATTTAGATGTTCGATCGGGACTCCCCCCAGTGGCCGTGTTAGGAAGCAACGCAATAAAAAGATCGCCGGGAATCACCGGATCAAGTAATCAAGAAATTTCAAGAATCAAGAAATTTCAAGATCTTGAAATTTCTTGAGTCAAGACAAGATATAAAATGTCAAGAAAACGTCAAGACAAGATTTTTTTTAAATTTCTTGATTTTTTCTCAAGACAAGACAAGAAGTTGTTAAAACGATAAAAAACAATATTTTCAATGCACTAAGTAGGTAAACAAGAACTTTATAGCATGAACAAAATCAAAACTAGCGGAATATTTACTGCAGTATAAAAGATTCTTTTTTCCTCTCCTGTTACACGCTTTATCAAATATTCGTGATTACTTTTGCCGTTATGTTTTACCCACAAAAATCTACAGGATGACCAACTGTACGAATTCAAGAAATTGAAATTAAATGATTAAGTGAATTTATTTTTATTAATTTTATTATGTTATAAAAATATCCCTAGACTTTTCCGATATGTGTAGTAGGAAATTTTAGAACTGTTTTGTATAAAGATCGTTGTAATTATTGTCTATCAATAAAACTGTTCTATCGTGCATTTTCAATTCTAATATAGTAAAATAATTTTTTTTGTAAGATTTGTATAAACATTTAATTAAATGCAAAAAAACATTAAAACTATAATAAGCTATTTTATCTAGCTAAAAAGGTACGGATGAAGTTATCTAACTAAGCTTAATTTAATTTAAATAGGAAGGTCCAAATTGATAAAGTTTTCAGAGACAGCAAGCACTTCGTTTCTCCACTCATTCGGTCAAGAACTTTTGATTTATTATCAGATTTGCATGAAGATTTAGAGTACGATTTGGCCTCTCCATTTGGATGTTGGAAAATAGGAAGTTCAGCGGTAATATGCACTGCTTTGTCTCTATTAACAAATTGGATAACTACTGATTAATAGAATGAATTTTTTATACATGAAAATAGTATAGACATTTTAGGGTATTTAAAAGAAATACTTACATAAATTGATGAGATTTTTTTAGATATTCAATTTATTTGTAATGCGTAATTTTTATTTATTTATAAAAATTTCATGAACCAGGCAGCCGATTAGTGAATAAAAAAATACACACATCGGAGAAGTCTAGGGGTATTTTTAAGAGACGTAATTTCTTCTTTAATTGTCTTGAATAGATAATATGCGATTTGTAGTATTTAATATACAACAAAATTTGTTGAATACAGGAGTAGGTGCTGAATATGTAACCCCTAACAATCAATATCATTTTAGACTTCCCAAATATTTCAGTATTTTTTCTGCTGAACTTTATGCAATACTCAAAGCCCTTGAACATGTCAACGAAAATAAAATACCAAAATGCTTGATCCTAAGCGATTCACTCGGTGCTTTACAAACTTTAAATCATGTGTATCCTAAAAGCCCCCTAGAGAAAATGGTAAAATCTAAACTAGAAGAGGCTCAAGAAAATTCCAGACGCATTACCTTCATATGGATCCCATCTCATATTGGTATTGATGAAAACGAAGCAGCAGATCAGCAGATCAGTGCGCCCGTAAAGTGTCGGAAAGTGTCGAAAGAGAGGTAACGGAGTGTCGAAATTTCGCGGGTGACATAAAATCGTGCTTTAGAAATCTAATCACGTGTAAGTGGAACCAAGAATGGAAATATTCACAGACATCTTTAAGAACAATCAAAGATGATGTTTACCCACGGCTATCGAGAATACGAACCCGAAAACTTCAAACTATTATCACATGTCTGCGTATAGGTCACACAAGATACACGCACTCTCACCTGTTTACAAGAGACGATCCCCCTAAATGTGAAATATGTGACGAAATAAATAATGTAAAACATTTTTTGACTGACTGTCCACTTTTTACAAATGAACGAATTAGATTCAATATTCCTAACAACATCAACAAACTTTTAAGCACAGATTGTTACTATGACAATATTGCAAACTGTTGAAAATGTATAGGGCTATATTATAGAATCTAATTTACTGGAATTTTATACCTACACTTTATACCACATTTTATACCTAATTTTAGATACATACAATTCTTCGCTAAAGCATGTCCTATACATGGTTGGTACAGTTGGTAGGATTCAGGTCGGGGGATTGTGCTGGCCAAGGCAACACATTAATACCTTCGTTGGTATGTCACTGGGTGACGGGCGTGTGACATGTGAACGAACATTTTTATGCGTGGAAGTTTCGATCAACCGCATCAGCAAACAGATAAACGATAATTTGTAGAATGCTGTCGAATAGGGGTAGGAAAAACCTACCGGTTATAACCTAAAACCGGTTTTTTTCTTTGCAATAATCGGTTTTCCGATTGTTTTTTGTCACGGTTATAACCGGTTTTTTCTTTTTTAAGTAATAACCGGTGAAAAACCGGGTAAGCGGAAAAAATACTGAATTGAGAGAAAAAATTTAAAAATTTTTCGCCCACCGCGCGAAAATGAAAAATTTTAAGCTGACTGAAATTGACTTCACAACACTGAAGACTGATTGCTATACTTATATAGACTGATATCCATTCGAATGGAATATCGAAAACTGAAGCGCAATGTACATGTAACCTATTGGTTATTGTCTGTGACTAAAAAAACCGAACACCGGTTTTTGGAAAAGCCGGTTTTTTGACCGGTTATAACCGGTAGGTTAAACCGTAGGTAAAAAAACCAGTATAACCGAAAACCGGTGTTTTGTCAACAACCGCCATCCCTACTGTCGAGGTACTCCTGCGCTATAACTAGAGAGCGGAATATATGCAAAGTGCACATAGATGCATATATTGCATATTTTCAGACAACAAACACAACACTGCATATTTAAGCCAAACACGATTTATTGTGCATATTTTAAAAATAAATTATATAAAAGTTTAAAATTTTCCTTTCTTAGTTGGAATTTTATAACTTCGATATGAACGAGCTCGTTATTTATCTATCTATCGCTCATCTGGACTTTCCCATTACTACCTGAATTTAACAATTATGGGTGTTCCCAGAAAAATATTATTTTATTAGCGTAGCAAGTCGTAGGTACCTACCTGCTTCTAAGGGTCTAATAATTATTTTGTCAGTTTCCAGCCAACATTTGTTTAAAGTAAACGTTGTATCGTATTTAGTGTTTTTGAGGTGATTGGTATATATTAAATTTAAATATGTCTACCATTCAAAAAAGTGCTTGGATAAAGTGTTTCCCCGAGTTAAAGCTAAGTGGAGACAAAGTATTTTGCAAGGCCTGTTCCACAATCGTAAGTTACATTCATTTTCACATTTCATTTTTTAAATGAGGAACTGACAAACAAAAGCATCATGTCCCACAAAAGAAATTTTTCTGGAAAGAGTGTTTTTATTCGACAAATTCGCTTTTACTTCTATAAAGACGGACATAGAGAGAAGCATCAAAATACAAAAATCCATCAAATTGTAGACAATTCCGCTTTTGTTCTTCAGCTTAAGTAACGTACTTTGTTCTTTAAGTAACGTACAAATTGCTAAAGAACTTATGTTCATAAAAGTTAATTTTAGTTTTTTACCAGATATAATAAAGTCATTAGAACAAAGGAATTTACAATTAAGTGATTCGGTTAATCTTGTTAACACTTTTTCTGCTCACTGTCAAAAAATTCCCGGAAATATAGGGATTACAATTAGAAATAAATTAAAAAATGTTTTAGAAAAAAATGAGGGCTTCGATTGTTTGAGGAAAGTTGTACGTATTTTTGAACTTTTCTGAAGATCTTATGACTTAATATATTGTTTTATTTTTGAGTATTTTTAATATTCATTTGCATATTTAGACAAATTTAGAAAAAATACCTGCATATTTGTAGTAAAAGTAATGCATATACAGCGTGTCTACTTGAGTTGGAAACATATGGAAAACTTTTTTATTATTAATTTTACGAAAAAAAGTTATTCTTAATAAAAAGTTCTGCATGCCCCAAAACCTAAGATTCAATCATCAGATATCAAATTTTCTGAATATTATACGAGGTATGTCAAAAAATATGAATTTCGGTCAAGGGTAAAGTACCTTTATTTCTCTCAATATTGAAAATTCTTATGATAAAAAGTTGTTTGGAATTAAAAACTAAGATCAAATATGCAATTACATGCTTCTTATTGAAAAAAAAAATTTTTTCTCAAATTTAAGGATACCCAACATTGTTTTTAATTATTACAAATATGATAACTCGTTTATTATTCATTTTACGAAAAAAAGTTATTCTTCGTAAAAAGCTTTGCATGGTCTAAAATCTAAGACACAACCATGATATATCAACTTTTATTAATTTTATACGAGGTGTGTCAAAAAATATGAAATTCGCTCAATATTATAGCACCTTTATATTTCACAGTATTTCAATTAGAAGGATGTAATTGCATATTGACACATAGTTTTTAGTTCTAAACAACTTTTTTAATAACTGTTTTCAATATTGTGAAAAATAAAGGTACTTTACTCTTGAGTGAAATTCATATTTTTTGACATAACTCGTATAAAATTAATAAAATGTGATATCTGTTGGTTGCATCTTCGGCCTTATGACCTACAGAGCTTTTTATAAAGAATACCTTTTTTTCGTAAAAGTAATAATAAAAGAGTTATCGTATGTGTAATGAATCAAAACGAAGTTAGTATCAATAAATTTGAGAAAATTTTGGAAAATATTTTTTTTCCAATTAGAAGCATGTAATTGCATATTTGAGCTTAGTTTTTATTTCCAAACAACTTTTCAGAATAAGCATTTTCGATATTGAGAGAAATAAAGGTACTTTACTCTTGAACGAAGTTCATATTTTTTGACATACCTCGTATAATATTCAGAAAATTTGATATCTGATGATTGAATCTTAGGTTTTGGGGCATGCAGAACTTTTTATAAAGAATAACTTTTTTTCGTAAAATTAATAATAAAAAACTTTCCCATATGTTTCCAACTCAAGTAGACACGCTGTATATGCGCATATTTTGGTAATGTTGTGTTGCATATATTCCGCTCTCTAGCTATAAGGAAGCGGTTTGAAAAAACGAGGTCCGTTCTGCTACCGACTACTATTGCACTCAATATCATTACTGCACCACCTCTGTATGTGTAAACGTCCTGAACATGTTTTAAGCGTTCTATATTTCCAGATCGTTTTCACACTTTTACTCGACGAGAATCTGGATAAAATCCAAATCTAGATTCGTAGGAGAATAAAACTGTAGCCCAGTCATTTACATCCTAGTTTTGATATTCTTAACACCACTCTAATCTTGCAGCGCGATTGCCTCCGGAGTTAGGTGGACATCTCAATGACCTTCGATTGTGGAGATTGGCTTCGTGGAGCCTATTTCCTACAGTATCAAAGCCTACTGTTACCTGGTGTCCCCTCTACAAGTCGCTAACCGGTTCGGTCTTAAGCTGCAGTTGTATCGCGCTCACGATCTAGATGACATTAGGCTGTACTACCAGTGTCACAAAAATGCCCCCACAATTGACTTATAACACTTTGGGAGACTCCCATGCGCTCAACTACATTAGTGTGCCGCATGCCACATTGAAGAAGGCCTACAGCCCTATTTATCTCATCCAAAGTTAAATGACGTCGTTCCATCATAAAAAACAATATTTTCAATGCACTAAGTAAACAAAGTAAACAAGAACTTTATAGCATTAACAAAATCGAAACTAACAGAATATTTACTGCAGTGTAAAACCTGCAGTTTGTTCCTCTCCTGTAAAAAGCCTTGTCAAAAATATTCGTTATCACTTTTGCCGTTATGTTTTGCTAACAAAAATATACAGGATGAGCCACTGAATAAATTCAATTGAAATTGACTGATCACGTGAATTTATTATTATTAATTTTAATATGTTATAAAAATATCCCTAGACTTCTCTGATGTATATTTAAAGTAAAAAGGTTTGAGTAAGGATTAAGGATATTTTCATAGTTAAAAGGGGGGAGTATGGTTTGAAATATTTAATGTTTTCTATTATTTCAAATAAAAGTGCATACTTTCAAGAATACTCTCTGAAAATTTCAAAATAATCGGAGTAAAATTACCAGAGATACAGCGTGTTGAATATCCTTACCTTCGACTCGCTTTGCCGCGACTTCGCGCCAGCACGCTTGAGCGTAGTGAGAAACGTTAAACAACTGTTCGCCTTCTCTTTTGTAGATTACTCCTCGATTCAAAAAACATATTCCAATGTGCATCACTTTACGATTTGGCAGACAAATAAGAAGATGAAGATACAGTTGTCAAAACTGTAAACGCATTTTTCTCAAAACTGCTTTTTCAAATGCGGTGGACATTGTAACTGAAAAACTACTCGGCCGATCTACCTGATATTTTGCACAGATTCCCTTTCGACATTTCATGAGGTAAGAACGTTGAGATATTTGTCTTTTTTGCTTACTTTTTGTTAAACAATAATATTTCTGTTGATTTTCACAAAATTTTTACCAAAAATTTAATTTTTGTGATTTCTGAGTGATACCAAAAATTCAAAACTCATTAAAAATAAAAAACTCGACGTTGTGACCTCGTGAAACTCATAACCTAATTAAATCTTTTTGAATTTTTTGTTTCGTATGATCTAGTGACGAGTTCTGATGTCCACCGCAAAATCCATTTTTTGTGAGCTGCCTGTCACAATTTGTCACCAATGGCTTAATTTTAAATATTTTGGATTGAACTTTCTTCTAAATATTCTTTGAATTGTACTTAATATGTTTATTTAATTTAAAAATAAAATAATTGTATCGTAGCTTCGAAAAAAATTCACAAAAATGTGCTTGTTATATTGATTTCAAACCATACCCCCCCCCCCTTAAAAATAGTCAAGTACCAATTGTCTATGATCCAATTTTCTGCTGTATGTGTCATGATACTTCGTACTATGGTTTGGTATATCATTTTTTTGTTTTTTATTTAGATGTTTTTATTCCAGAGTACCCTATGGAGTTGTTTTATACAAGATTTTGTATATCCCAATCTATTTTTATCTCTTCTTTTGTTGTTGCGTTTTTTGACGTATACAGTTAACCCAAATATTTAAATTATTTCGTTCCATTTTTTTCTACGTGTTCTTCAATTTCCAAATTTTTGACGTGTCTTCTTCCTATACTGCTAAGTATTCCGTTTTCTTCATATTTATTTGCAGGCCCATCATTCTGTATTCCTCTTTTATCTTTCTGACCATGTAACTGATATCTTCCTCATCTTGAGCCATCACCATCTGGTCGTCTGGAAAACACAATGTGAAGAGGTAATCGCCCCTTATCGCTATTCCCATACTTCATTTCCCCTGTAATATGTTCTTGATTGCTTGTGCTTTGCTTGGTCATTGCTTTGTATATATATTTCTTTCCTTGTTTCGTTGTCGTACGCCTTCCTAAGGTCTAAAACGCCATGCGTTTTTAGCTCTTTTCTCCTCTATTGTCTGTTGTATTGTATAGATATGATCTACATAGACATAATTTCCTTTAGTTTGTGACTGGCTGAATGACAAATGCATGTGCCAAAAAAATTATTTCCTTTGCTGTGAATCCTGCTTGCTCTTCACCGATTTTACTTTCTATACTTTTTTCTATTTTCTTCCTGAGGATCCTGCCCTACATTCAGTGGCGTAGCTGAAGATTGGGGGGCCCCCCGCGACAATTTTTGTGGGCCCCCTTTATATAAACATAACGACACAAAATCATAGGCGTAACCAGGGGGGTTGGGGGTTATAACCCCACCCCATTTGGATGTACTTTGAGCTTAACACCATTACTATTCCATACCCCCAGAGACCATCCAGTAGTTGTAACCCCTCCCCCCCCCTTAGGATCATCCTGATTACACCGTTGCACCAAATTACAGTATAATTACTAAAATATGTGTAAACGGCAATATTTGGCCTTTCTTTAATAAGTCTTCATCCGTTAGTGTTAATCGATTTTTTGGGAATAGCCATGAAAACCTATTATACATGCCTCTTAATCCGAAAAACCTATTATGTATAAAGTTGTTGCGATATTATATCTAAATTTAGACTTAAAACTTTAACTTCAAAACTTTTTTTACTATAAGTTATTTTTTCATCGCAGCTGAGCTCATCGTAAAATTTTTTTTATACGTTTTATCCATTTATTTTTAAATTCTGGTATAATACCCGACTATTCTGCTATTCCTGCCGCTTCTGCTAATGTTTCGGAAAGCGAATTTCTCATTTCTCGAAGATTAGTACATATGAGTTTTTTCAAAATGTTGAAGGGCGACCGTTAACTCTGCCTTTTCAGAATGTAAAAGTTTTGATGTTAGATTAAGTTCAGTATTTTAGATTAAATTGTAATGTTAACAGCAAATTCAAAATTATTCATATGCTCTAATAATGGATTAGCTTCTAATTTTTCATCGTTTTTTTATATAGCAATGAAATTTTCGTTAAAGATTTCATTATTTGTTGGAAAGCTCGACGCAAAGCCGTAACAGCATCATGTCTGGATGACCACCGGGTTTCAAATAACCTTTTAAGTGTTAACAAACGCGATGAATCCAAAGTCATAATAGTACATAGTACATCCCATCTTTTAATTCTTGCGCCAAAAAACATATATAATCTCTTAATCGTATCGTAAAAAAACCAACTCTTGTTAGGGACGGTCACAAACTCGAGCTTAGCTCGGCTCGGCTCGTTTGACAAGCCGAACTTCGAGCTCAAGCCGGCTTGTCACTTGCGAGCCGAGCCGAGCTAAATTCGAAACGGGCCGAGCTTTCCTCAAAGAGCTTGTCAATATTTTAGCTAATGCTTAATATTTTTTTAATTCATTTATTTCTGCTACAACAGATACTTTTGTTTGAGAATAAGTAATTCAGACTACAAAATATGTATGTTTTAATATATCTACATATGTGTTCGTAAAATATGGAATAAGTTCCATCCGGCTCGAAATATTCGAGTCGAGCCGACACGAGCCACAAGCTGATCCCGCAGCTCGAAGTTCAAGACGAGTTTCTATCTCGAGCTCGGCTCGACATTCCGAGCCGAGCTCAAGTTGTCAAAAGCTCGGCTCGGCTAAAGTCCATCCCTAACTCCTGTACACCAGCAACGGCATCATTTAACACTAGGTTCAGATTATGGGATGCACAATGAACATAGAAAGCTGTTTTTTAATGTCAGTTATGCGCCTTTGTACGCCTGAATGTACGTACACCACTCATATCGCTTTCCCTAGCATACCCCTTTGCTCTGTAGTTGTGTACGGAAAGGTGCTTTGATTGTATAAATTTTAAAATTTTATTTTCAAGACCGCCTGCACTTTGGTCCAAAATGCGAATAAATCCCAAAAAACTTTTAACATTTTCTGCTTTGGAAAGTAAATGGTATAGCTATTTGTATAACAAGGGAGGAAAGTGCTACTTTTCCTCCCGAGAATGAAGTTTACTGCTCGACGCGTAGCGGAGGGCAGTAATCATTCAAGGGAAGAAAAGGCACTTTACTCCCATGTTATACATATGGTTTTTCCACCTTCCTCAAATAACAAGTCATTTTTTTCATTTTTACTTAATTTATTTATGTAACTAACCAACAAAATTGATTAGAACTAAAACTAACAAGTAGGTACAATATTACAATATAACTGTCAACTGTCAAATATAAGTCAAATTATTAATGTAAACATTGTTAAATCAGAATAACAATTTACTATTTTTTACCATTCTGCAAAATACAGAGTGTTTTTAAATAAACGTTAAAATGTATAGATACTTACGTAATAGAAAATAGATATTGTACAGGGCGTCAATAAGTTATATTTCATGAATGAAATACCATGACGTCACTTTTACTTTTCCTCCCTAGGGAGGAAAAGTACAACTTTGTTCCCTACAATCAGGTCCGGAAAAGTATACTTTCGGTAGAGGTAGGTGGAAAAATTATTTTCCACCTACCTCTGCCGAAAGTATACTTTTCCGGACCTGATTGTAGGGAGCAAAGTTGTACTTTTCCTCCCTAGGGAGGAAAATATTTTTCCTCCCTAGGGAGGAAAAGTAAAAGTGACGTAATGGTATTTCATTCATGAAATATAACTTATTGACGCCCTGTACAATATCTATTTTCTATTACGTAAGTATCTATATATTTTAACGTTTATTTAAAAACACTGTATTTTGCAGAATGGTAAAAAACAGTAAATTGTTATTCTAATTTAACAATGTTTACATTAATAATTTGACTTATATTTGACAGTTGACAGTTATATTGTACCTACTTGTTAGTTTTAGTTCTAATACATTTTGTTGGTTAGTTACATAAATAAATTAAGTAAAAATTAAAAAATTACTTGTTATTTGAGCAAGGTGGAAAAACCATATGTATAACATGGGAGTAAAGTTCCTTTTCCTCCCTTGAATGATTACTGCCCTCCGCTACGCGTCGGGCAGTAAACTTCATTCTCGGGAGGAAAAGTAGCACTTTCCTCCCTTGTTATACAAATAGCTATTTCATTGCAAGTTAGTTTTACATAACGCGAAACAAAACAAAACTAAGCTGATCGTGTTTTGAAATATCTTGAGTGGTATCAAGAATTATTGAATAAAAACAACTTTTTTTAATTAAATTGATCAATTTGTTTTCAGTTTCTTGAGCCAGCAAATTTATAACTTCGTTTTGTATTTGGGGGCTCAAGTTATTGTTTTTATCGATTAATTTAGCTGAAACAGGATCATATTGACCTAGTAAAAAACCACCGACAAAAAATTACCTTCTTGGGATTCGCTTTCATCTAAACTACCAACATGTCCACGAAACGCTAAATTGCACCCGGAAGGGTAAGTGTTACGTCAATTATCCGCTTCATTACTTCGTTCCAAATTCCCTATTTTGATGCTTATTAGGAAAATATCTTTTGGTCGCTAATTTAAAGAAAGTAGAAGTATGAAGCTTGAAGGCCTTAAGGGGCCCCTCCTAACATCGGCCCCCCCCCCGCCTTGCGGGTCCTGCGGGCCTGTCAGCTACGCCACTGCCTACAGTCTTCCCATTGTAGCGGTAACGCTTATTACCCTATAATTTTTACATTCTTTTCTATTTGCTTTCTTATATACCGAGGTTATATACAGAGTGTGTCAGCGAAATGGAATAAATTAGCTAATAAATAAATGAGGAAGTATTCGAAAAAACGGTCGAACACGGCGATAAGTATTTATAGTTGCGGTTTTTTTCCATAAAAATTTTTTATACGGGGTGTATCAGATAACGGTGGCAATACCAACTTGCTTATTTTAGATAGAACACCCTGTATATTAATTAATTTTTAGATTCCTCAGATCATTTTAGACCTATTTTGAATACAATGTCCTATACCTATCTTTGACTGTTTCGGAAATATTAAGTAAAATGCAAAAATTAACATTTAGAAAACAAAATTATTTATTTGTCGAAAGTCGCTACCACTGTCTTAATACTTCTTACCCATTTAGGTCTTGGTAATGATAAAGTAAGCAAAAACTATTTTAAGCATTTCCTTTTTATTGATATGTAAAAAAACAAAAAATTGTTTACTTTAATTTAAAACGCTAATGTTTTATGGTTCCATGACAGAAGTAGTTGTCAGTGCTATAATCGTTTGAATTTCATTAACCGCAAGCCAGAAAAATGGTTCATTTAACAGAAATGTACAAAATTGCAATTATGCAGATGATTGGCTATAGAGATAAGACACAGACGCAAATGGAAGTAGCTCGCTTATTTCACGAAGCATTCTCTGATTTGCCGCCCATATCTCAAGGGACAATTAGTAAAATAGAGAAGCAATTCCACGAGCTGGGCCATGTCAGGGAGGTAAAAAAGAAGCTGCCAATGCAATAAGTGAGGATACCAAATTGGATGTTATGCTTGAGTTTGAGGAACACCCACATGCATCTGTTCTACAAGCAGCCCCAGTACTCGATATTAGCTATTCATCGGTTAGTCGAATATTAAAAGAAAACAAAGTGAAAAAAGACGATTTTGATAGAAGTACGTATTTTTGTGAACAAATGATGGCAATGTTAGACAGCAATGTGATCCAATTAGAGCATGTTTTGTTTTCTGATGAGTGCACCTTTACTCTTCACGGTCATGCTAATCGGAAAAATTGCCGCTATTGGTCCAGGGAAAATCCTCACTGGATGACAGAATTGTGGTGTGGGCAGGAATTATTGAAGATGAGATCATAGGTCTCTTTTTCATAGATGGCAATTTGAGGGCGACAATTATTTAGCATTGCTCCAAAATAATGTAGTGCCAATGTTGGCTAACTTGTATCCTGATCCAGGAAACCCACAAGTTCCAGCGAATATGATATGGTTTCAACAAGATGGAGCACCACCCACTACCACATCCATGTCCGGCAGTACCTCAACCAAATATTTCCAAATCTGTGGATAGGGAGGAGAAGATCGATGGAATGGCCACCACGATCCCCAGATTTGACGCCGTTAGACTTTTTCTTATGGGGATATGTGAAAAGTATTTTATACCAAACTAAACCCACCGACCTAGCTGACTTACGAAGACGAATAACGATTGCGATTAAATCGATCACACCTGAGATGTTGAGTAACGTTGGAAGAAATTTCTGTTCACGGTTAAGGTGTTGCCAAGACGTTCGTGGGGAGCAGTTTGAACATCTCCGACATTGACATTATTGTTTAGACTTGTATTATTTAGAAGTTTTTGAATATGTTGTAGCGACTTTCGACAAATAAATAATTTCCTTTTCTAAATGTGAATTTTTGCATTTTACTTAATATTTCCGAAACAGTCAAAGATAGGTATAGGACATTGTATTCAAAATATGTCTAAAATGATCTGAGGAATCTAGAAATTAATTAATATACAGGGTGTTCTATTTAAAATAAGCAAGTTGGTATTGGCCACCGTTATCTGATACACCCCGTATAAAAAGTTTTTATGAAAAAAAAAAAAGAATGTGTGTGTACTTTGCACGCACGTAAGAAGTTATACTTCTATTATTATGATTTCAACGAAATTAATATACTTAACAGGTTATTTGTATTTTATTTAAATATTAAACTAACTTTCTTACCTACCACTTTTAAACTTTTTTTTATTAAAACGATACCAAAAATAAAAAAAGAATATGAATCGTCCAGGATTTGAACCCGGGACCTCTCGATCTCCGCTCACATGCTCTACCACTGCTCGATGCCCCCTTTGCTTTGACAGGTTACAAGATTTCTCATACATACTGACAAATTTAATAGACCTTATTCCCGAGGAAGACAAATCCAAAGACACAAAAATTATAATAAATAATACATTTACTAAAAACACTTATATATCCTTTTAATGACTTATTTGCGCTGACAGCGCTAATACATAAATATCTTGAAAGATTAGCAACGAACTACACATAGTGTCTGTGTGCGCATGCGCCCGGCAATATAAAATTTCACTCTCGATCGTAAAGAAATATAACTTCAAAAAGCGCAACTATAAATACTAATGGACGTGTTCGTCCGTTTTTTGTAATACTCCCTCATTTATTTATTAGCTAATTTATTCCATTTGGCTGACACACACTGTATGTTTCTTGTCATTGTTTAGGAATCTCCTCTCCATTTCTTGCTTTTTCCGTGATTTGGCGTGTCATTCTTCTTAATTCCTACTACCTAATATATATCTACAAGTGTGTGTTGTGTGTATGTAAATTACTAAATTGTTTAAGGTATTTAAATTTCTGATAGCATTATATCACTAGGCGAGGCGACGGGACAAATAGACCCTTTAATTCGACGCTGCAAATTAATTTAATTTTCAAAAATAATGGCACTCGTTCGTTTATTCGTAATGAAGTATAATTTGACGCAGATGTTTATTACGTCATTAATATAAACGGTAAAACTTTCTCGTCAGTCGAAAATGAATGTTTAAGCTCCGGCGAGAATAGCCCAAAGACCAATTTTCATACGTTTTACGATTTCCATATTACACTCAATAACAAATATCAGAACTGCCGTTAATTGTTGACGCTTGACGGATCGCACACAAATTTAATTAAATTATTTAATCTTAAGTTCATCTAGAAAATATGTGAAACTCAATCATTTTTGCAGGATTTTAATCAAGAATAAATAAAATACACACATCGAATAAGTCTAGTGATATTTTTATAACATAATAAAATTTTTAAAAAATAAATAAAATCCCTTATAAAAGGTATATTTATTAAAATTCCCCAAAAAGGGCTACATCACAAAATCAGAACTAGTTTTCGATCTGATTACACATCATCATCAGTGCTTAACAGGATGCCAACATGCTAAGACACCAAAATTTAAATTATTTTCGGTAAAAACCCAAATTTAAAAATTGAAAATGTTTGGGTAAAACCCCAAATTTCAAGATTGAAAATATTTTGGTAAAAATCCAAATTTTGGCGGCTTAGCATGTTCAGCATCCTGTTCAGCACTGATGATGATTTGTAATAAGATCGAAAACTATTTATGCTTTTGTGATGTAGCCCTTTTTAGCAGAGGCTATTTTACTTCAAATCAGGCCCGAGGCACTGGACAATTTTTGGGCCCCTAAATATAGTTTAATAATAATAACAATAACTTTTTTAAATTAATTAATTATTGAATAAAAATATACTTGCACCAGAAATTTAAATTTTTATTCTTCTTCTTCTTCTTCTTCTTCCTATTTATAAGCAATTCTGCTTGTTCATTGGCGGATTGATACCTCTATGGAAGGTTGTCACTCCATCGTTTGCGCGGTCGGCCGATACTTCTTCTGCCGATTGGTGATTTATCTCGTGCTATTTTGACCACACGTGTCTCTCCCATTCTGGTTATGTGGTTGTTCCATTCTTTTTTTCTATTTAGTGTCCATTCGTTTATACACTGTACGTTACATTGTCTTCTAATATCTTCGCTCCTCTTTCGATCTCTCAGTGTATTTCCTCTAATTCTTCTCGGTACTCTCATCTCTGCCGTTTCCAGTAGTCTTTGTGTTGTGGCTGTATCGGGTCTTGTTTCCGATGCATATGTCATTATTGGTCTTACACTGGCTTTATAATTTCTGGACTTGATCTCAGTGTTAATATGTCGGTTCCGCCATATAGTGTTATTAAAGCCAATCTATTTGCTTTTTGTACTTGATTTCTCACTTCTTTGTCTAGGTCTCCGTAACTTGACAATGTAATCCTAAATTATTTTACTTCCATTACTTGTTCAATACTGATACCGTCAATTTCTATTTTGCATCTGATTGGTTCTTTACTGATTACTATTGTTTTGGTTTTCTGAGATGAAATTGTCATATTGAATTCTTTTGCTCTTATGTTAAATCTGTGGACTAATCTTTGCAGACTATCTTCATCTTGGGCTATCAATATTGCGTCGTCTGCGTAGCAGAATACTTTTACTTCTGTGTTTCCCATTCTATAACCTCTTCCTTTGTTGACGTTTTTAATGATTTCATCCATAATTAAATTGAAAAGCATAGGACTCAATGACTCTCCCTGTCTTATTCCGCTGCTTATATCTATACACTGAACCAAAAAAGTACGTAAATATAATGAAAAAAACATTGATTCCAAAAATGTGAGCATTAATTTTCGTCCAAAGATCAGTATCATTGGTCCAATGTAAGTAGATACATTAACTAATGCTCAAAAACATTAACCAATAAAAACTTCGTTAATATTACGAATTGGATACATTAACCCAAAGAATGATGTTCGTTAGATTAACGAATTAGTTCATTAATTTTACGAACATTAGTTTTTAATTTGATGAACTAGTACGTATATATTCAATGTACTTTCTAGTTAAAAATCAATGTATCGGTACATTGATACAGTGAAATATATGCATTATATTAATGAATGTAATTATTGAATTAAAAACTATTTTACATTGTTTCGTCGTATGAGTACGTAGATATACCTAATATAGCTATTTGTATAACAAGGGAGGAAAGTGCTACTTTTCCTCCCGAGAATGAAGTTTACTCGATGCGTAGCGGAGGGCAGTAATCATTCAAGGGAGGAAAAGGCACTTTACTCCCATGTTATACATATGATTTTTCCACCTTCCTCAAATAACAAGTCATTTTTTCATTTTTACTTAATTTATTCATGTAACTAACCAACAAAATTTATTAGAACTAAAACTAACAAGTAGGTACAATATAACTGTCAACTGTCAAATATAAGTCAAATTATTAATGTAAACATTGTTAGATCAAAATAACAATTTACTGTTTTTTACCATCCTGCAAAATACATGGTGTTTATAAATAAACGTTAAAATGTATAGATACTTACGTAATAGAAAATAGATATTGTACAGGGCGTCAATAAGTTATATTTCATGAATGAAATACCATGACGTCACTTTTACTTTTCCTCCCTAGGGAGGAAAAGTACAACTTTGCTCCCTACAATCAGGTCCGGAAACGTATACTTTCGGTAGAGGTAGGTGGAAAAAATATTTACATTAAAATAAGGACGTTTACATTGATTCAATATGTTAAACATCGATATGATCACATGTGGTTACTGTCAAGCCATAAATAGGAAACGGAAAGTAGATATGAAGAGATTCAGTTGATGAAAATAATGTTCAAAATAAGTTTTAGAAGTTTTAATATAACTATAAACAGGTACACTGAGTAACATAAAAATAGTTAATAAGTAAACAAAGTGACTACTTAATATCTACATAAGTATTACAAAAAATAATATAGGTTGAAGCAACGATTTTTTGCAGATTCTCAAATTATAATTAAATATCATAAGTTTAAAGAAAAAAAAAACATATATTTTTAATTAATACACAACTTTTTATAATTTAATTTGGAAAAAACTGAATAACTAAATATACAGTATGTCTCTGTAAGTTGTATCCATATGGAAAACTTTTTTATTATTAATTTTACGAAAAAGAGTTATTCTTTATAAAAAGCTCTGCATGGGCCAAAACCTATGATTTAATCATCAAATATCAAATTTTTTGAATATTATACGAGGTATGTCAAAAGGTTTGAATTTCACTCAAGAGCAAAGTAGCTTTATTTTTCACAAAAGTGATTCTTAATAAAAAGTTCTTCATGGTCTAAAATCTAAAATACAACCATCTTATGTCAAATTTTATCAATTTTATACGAGATATGTCAAAAAATATGAATTTCGCTCAAGAGTAAAATACGTTTATTTTTCATAATATCGAATATTGTTATTATGAAAAGTTATTTAGAATTAAAAACTATGTTTCATTATGTAATTACATCTTTATAATTGAAATATTCTGAACTATAAAGGTACTTTATGTACTTTTGATCTAAATTTATCTTTTTTGACATACCTCGTATAAAATTGATAAAATTTGATATAAGATGGTTGTATTTTAAGTTTTAGACCATCCAGAACTTTTTATTAAGAATCACTTTTTTTCGTAAAATTAATAATAAAAGAGTTATCAGAATTGAAATAACTGAAAAAATAATGATAGTTATACATAATTTAAAAATAAAAATTTTTTTCAAGTAGAAGGATGTAATTGCATATTAGAATATAGTTTTAAATTCCAAACAACTTTTCATAGTAGCAATTTTCAATATTGTGAAAAATAAAGCTACTTTACTCTTGAGTGAAATTCAAACTTTTTGACATACCTCGTATAATATTCAAAAAAATTGATATTTGATGGTTAAATCTTAGGTTTTGGACCATGCAGAGCTTTTTATAAAGAATAACTTTTTTTCGTAAAATTAATAATAAAAAAGTTTTCCATATGGATACAACTTACAGGGATATACTGTATGTAGCAGAAATTGATTCTTCTTATTTAATACAAAAATCCAACAGTATGAAAATATCTAAAAAGTTCTGAAACTTCAGCAACTTTTTGTTTCTCTACAAGTATATTGTATATTTTATATAACATGTGTTATTTTTTAATAATAATGAACAATATAAAAAAATTATAAATATCTAGAATCAATATTTATTGCAAATAATTTCAGACTTATTTGTTATTAGGTTATCTAAACGATTTTTCTGGATTTTCTTTCAAAGCTTCAGATCTTATAATATGGACTTTGAAAAAGAGCAATTACCTTGTATTAAAAAAAATATATAATATTCAATAAAATTCCAGAACATTTCTGACTCAGAAGGAAAATCCAGATTAAATAAATAAAAAATGTATACCTGATATCGTCAAAATATACACCATACACATATCCCTCTGGCAGTAATTAATGGTTGAATGTCATTTTTCTTTTATTTCAAAAATATATGGTCTTACACTTCTTGCTGGGTCTTCCAGACGTATAAGAATGATTCTTGGGAATCTCTGATGGTATATTTTATTATATTTGTTTGTTCATTAAGATCTTTTTTTAACCATTTTATTAGTTGGCACAAAATATCCATGTAGAACCCAAAGAAGAACTGCATGTTTGCCATCTACAATTAATATTAATAATTATTATAAAAAAATAAATCTAAATAATGTAGGTACATAGTTGTATTTTTGATTCCCATTTTTATTACAGAAATATTTTAATTTATCCTGAAAAAAAATATATTTTGATACTACCGACTGCGACTGCGGGAGTTAATAATATTTTTCAATTATTTACGGTTTAATCACATAAAGATTTAATTTACTAATCTTTTATAAGATTATACCATTTACAAATATTTTCAAATGGTTCCTATTTTCTTTTACCTATGTGTCGAATTAGTTTTTCAAAAAATTTACAGAGAACAAAAAATAATTAATACTAGATAAGTAGGATTGAATAATGAAATATTTACCTTCCGTAATGTCTTCATGGGTAGCCTTTTCAAATAAAATTTATTTGTTTTTCCTGGATATGACTTTCACACTGAAGAAAGGAAATAATTCTTTCGAAATTGCTGTCCCATCCATCAATAAGTCAATTTCCATTTTCAAATGCCACTCAGTCCATATCAATCTGCAAAAGTAAAAATAGAAATACAACTTTTTTTACAGAAATCCAACTAAACAATTTATTCATTGTTAACAATATATGTAAATACATACCTTAGAAAAATCAACCAAATCGCAGAACTTTTCTTCTCTATTAATGTGGTCTGTGGTCTGTGCACGTTGAACAGACAAATTACTAGTGCCAAACCAGTTTTAGAATCTGCAGGGTCGATTCACTGTTGACACGTGACTTTTCTGTACCAATAGAAACACTTCAATATTTCAAGAAATGTACAGGTTTATGTACGAGATTATTGCTACAGTGTATTGATCACTGATTCATGTATATTACATTAAAACAATGATCTCGCTTCATTAAATTGATGTACTTTTACATCAGTTCGGTTTACTTTAACAGAATTATATTTTATCTTAAACATTAAATTAAGAAATGCGTCCATTGATTCAATAAACGAGGTCATAATTTGAAGAACACTGTACATTAGTGCAACGTTTTATATTCATTAATTTAACCGCATAATCCGGATGTATAGTTTCATATATACAATGAACAAATTATTAGTATTATGAAAAAAGTGACTGGATCGATAAAACGATTCATTGAATTAATGATTCTGTTCATTATTTTTTAATGAATAGAATTACATTGTAACAATGAATATGGTCATTACTTAATGATTACGTGTTTATTGTATTAACAAAATTTTCATTGAATCAATGTAAAAAAGTTAATGATTGGCGTTCATTGGTACTATGTACAATATTTTTTTCAGTGTAGGTTCTATAAGTTGGCCATCTATTCTGACTTCCATTTTGTTGTTTTGGTAGATGTTCTCAATAGTTTTTATGATATCTAGAGGGACTTCTCTATTATACAGAAGATGGATTACATCTTTGAGTCTTACTCTGTCAAATGCTTTCAAGTCCATCAGACATAGAAATGCTGGTCTATTATACTCTAGTGATTTCTCAGTAATTTCTCAGTAATTTATATATTTGTGTTTTATGATTTTGTTAATTAATGTTGTTAATTGTTCTGTCATTGCTGCTCCACAATATTTCAGTAATTCGTTTGGTATTCCATCCTTACCTGCAGATTTTCTGTTCTTCAGCTTTTCGAGTATTTTTCGTACTTCCTGTGCACTTATATTAACATCTTCATTTGTGGCAATTTCTGTTGTTTCCGGTTCTAGCATCATTTGTTCTTCCTCTGCATAGAGCTTTTTTAGGTAGTCAATCCATGTATTCTTTTCTATGTGTTTTGGTTCTATTAGTTCCTTTACCTCCGTTTTTTGACCTCTTATAAAGCGCCATGTTTCCTTTTGGAGACCATAAAAATCATGTTCCATTTCTTTCGAAAAACGTTCCCGGTGATCATTTTTTATTCTTCTTACTACTGAATGTGTTTCATTTCTTATAGTCTTATAATTATCGTATGCCTCTTGTGTTTTAGTTGACATGTATTTTAGGTAAGCTTTTTTCTTCTCTTTACATTTTTCCTTCACTTCTGTACAAAACCATGGAGTTCTTCGTCTTGGAAGCAATTTATTTTTATTAATGTTTCTTTCACCAAGAACTTCCTTGGCTGAGGCTAAGATATTAGACTTAATTTTTGCCCAGCTTTCTTCGACTCCGTCACTTTCTGTGATATACATGTTGCTGCTTTTTTCCGTTAGTCTTTTTTGGAATAGGTATCTAGTTGAGTCGTCCTGTAAGCTTTCGACTTTAATCTTAGTGGTGTATTCTGCTGTTTTGTTATCACATATATGTGTTTTCATTCTGATTAAATTTTTATTAGCAATAAATAAAATTGAGAGGTACCTAGTTGACGACATTATATTTTTTTAAGTGACTATTATAGCTAAAATTCGCTTAAATACTCTAAGCAACTTAAAAAATTTCCATTTCGTTTTGTAAATAATTTGGTTGTTGAACCATAAAATGATAAACCGTTCTTGGACAAAAATTTAATGGTTGCTACTATTCGTTGAAGAACGTTTCTCCAATGTTCGTTTACTTCTATATAACTTTTTTCCATTAATGTTAGAATTTGTCCTGCTGTACTACTTCTCTTGACTAACAAACCAATTTATGAAATGTGTTCAGGAGCTCGCTCATGTTGAATAACTGCCCTATTGATATTTTTTCAGTCATTATACCCATTGGAAGTTAGAAAAACGTTTAAGACTGTTGTATACAAACCACTCGAGAAGAATAAGAATTTTCCCCATTAAAGGAAGTAACACACTCACTAATTTTACCAATGTTAAATTTTAGATTTAAATGTTTTGGCCAAACCCCTAAGTATATCGCTAGAACAAGAATTACTGACTTTGTCGTTTTCTATAGGAGATGTACTAGGGATGGCGGTTTTTGACAAAACACCGGTTTAAAAAAAATAATATCAACATAAATATTTTACTTAAAAATAAATTGGATAATGCAATTTATCTTTTATTTTTACTACCATCAAAAAAATTTATCATGTATTTCTTTTAAGACGTTTGTATATTTGTATAATAGGTACATTTTAACTTATTTAATACTTCCTGTATGGGTGTATCGTTTTGAAAACGTAGAGAAATCCTTGGAGATTCGTATTCGTAATCGGTAATTCGATATTCATAGTCAGAACATTAATTTTGGTAATCAGAAAAAGTCATTCACCCACTTTCAATGTCAAGAGTCAAGTGTGAAAAATAGATGATGTTTGAGTCTACTTCAACCAGATCACTTCTTATGTAAATATTATGATTACAAATACCTTTTCAACGAAATATTATAATAAAACTTAATTGTTTCTGGCTGATGTGAGTTTGCACTTTCAGTTTGCTTCTGTCTTTATAAAATAAAATTTGAATTATGGTTTTGTTTGGAATAATTACTTGAGAATAATAATTATGATTGGGATCCAAAATAACACCTAACCTAATCCTAATCACCGTAAAAACCTAATAACCGGTTTTTACTTGAAAAATAAAAAACCGGTTATAACCGGGACAAAAAACAACCGGTAAAACCGGTTATTGTGAAGTAAAAAACCGGTTTTACGTTAAAACCGGTTTTACGTTAAAACCGGTAGGTTTTCCCATCCCTATGTACTTGTGCCAGGTGAAGTCGCTTGAAAATCAACAGTGGAGTCATCATTTTCTTTGATTGCAACTCGCCCTTCATCACATAATTTACTTTCACTATTACTATCACTAGTCATCGCATATTGATGAGCAACAGGATAGGAAGACGAACTTTCTTTTTGCACACTGGTGTGTGGTGTAAAAAATTATAATATTGCATCTTTTGGTGCTTGTCGTTCCTGTTCTCTTAATTTTTGGTTTTTTTTTTCGTTTTTCACTGCCACTTAAATGTTTGTATAGTAGGTACCTATCAAAATATTTTAGAAAACCTTTTTTTTGTGTTAGGAACGGTTTATGGTTTAAGAATATCTCTTATTGTTATCATTTATCATTTCCTATTCGTAAATGAAAGAATTTTGAAAATTTATTTTGTTAGTGCAATAATTTTTTTGTGATCTTTCCGGGTCCCATTAAAATGCGGGCCCGATGCAGGTGCCTCACGGGCCTAATGGTAAAATAGGCCCTGCTTTTTAAGGAATTTTAATAAATATGCCTTTTATAAAGGATTTTACTTAAACTTTTTGTGACATATGGTATACAGCCAGCTACAGGAAAACCTATTTCCTTGTGGAATAATAAAATTAATAAAAATAAATTATTAATGTGGCCGTTTAATTTCAATTGAATTTGTGCAGTTGCCCATCTTGTAGATTTTTCAGTAAAACATAAGGGCAAAAGTGATAACGAATATTTGACAAAGCTGTTTACAGGGTGGGGAACTATAGCTTTTATAGTGCAGTAAATATTCTGTTAGTTTCGATTTTGTTCATGTTATAAAGTTCTTGTTTACTTAGTGCATTGAAAATATTGTTTTTTACCGTATAAAAACTAATGTATGTAACTGAGCGTATGGGAGTTGTACCACATTTTTGTGGAACTGAAAGTCCAGCCAAACGTCATTTAGGACGTGAGCGCGCTACAACTGCAGCTAAAGACCGATTTTTAGTATTAACTGCTAGAATATAACCAACAATAGTCTAAGAGCTAGTGAACCCTCCGACTAACGGTCGTCCTGTAAGGCTAAAAACTTCTCTAGTGATAATTCATAGCACACCAAGGCTAAAAACCATGACCTGGCAGGCCTCAGCGGTGCACGTGTGTCTACCAGGTGAATCGAAAAGTGCAAATTTAGGGGGTAAAATAAACTTTCTCCTGTAAGGTCTAAATTTAAGTATGTGTTTGAGTAAGTCATTCAGAAGAAATGTGTACAATGACAGGCGATTCTGAAGAGCGTAAGACCTTACCAGGCGAGGGGAAAGATTAGGGGTTTTTCCTAAAATTATTCTTTTTGCATCGAACAAATTTTTTTTAGGTTTTTTGAATCATTTCAAACAGAAAACGTCTTTAGTGATTTTTCTCTTAAGTTAATAGTTTTTGTTATTAGAGCGATTGAAAATTTTGAAAATTGAGAAATCGGCCATTTTTAACCCTAAATCGGACATCTAAAAATTTCAATGTTTCCAAGGTACGTAGATATTCTTTAAACATTGATTGATGAAATCCCGAAGAGTTTTTTGCAATAAAATATCGAAAACCCCTTTGTTTTTTTAATTGCTAATCAAGCGTGTAGTATAAGTGTAGTATAAGTGAGGACGTTTGAGTTTGCATAAATTCATTATCTCGAGAATGGGCAAATTTCAAGAGAAATCCTCAGATATGTCGATTTTTATTTTTGAATTAGGACTTTTTGGCATATATATAATACTAGTGACGTCATCCATCTGGGCGTGATGACGTAATCGATGATTTTTTTAAATAAGAGTAGGGGTTGTGTGATAGCTCATTTGAAAGGTTATTTAATTCTCTGTTCAGTAATATAAACATTAACATAATTATTTATACAGGGTGCACAAAAAAAATTTTTCTTTTATTTGTCAAATTTAATCAAAGTTAATTTAATAAAAAAAAATTTTTTGTACACCCTGTATAAATAATTATGTTAATGTTTATATTAGTGAATATAAAATTCAATAAACTTTCAAATGAGCTATCATACAACCCCTACTCTCATTTAAAAAAATCATCGATTACGTCATCACGCTCAGATGGATGACGTCACTAGTATTATATATATGGCAAAAAGTCCTAATTTAAAAATAAAAATCGACCTGTCTGAGGATTTCTCTTGAAATTTGCCCATTCTTGAGATAATGAATTTATGCAAACTCAAACGTCTTCACTTATACTACAGTGTCGCACCTGCTTGATTAGCAATTAAAAGAACAAAGGGGTTTTCGATATTTTATTGCAAAAAACTCTTCGGGATTTCATCAACCAATGTTTAAAGAATATCTACGTATCTTGGCAACATTGAAATTTGTAGATATTTGTCCGATTTAGGGTTAAAAATGGCCGATTTCGCAATTTTCAAAATTTTCAATCGCTTATATAACAAAAACTATTAACTTAAGAGAAAAATTACCAAAGACGTTTTCTGTTTGGAATGATTCAAAAAATCTAAAAAAAATTTGTTCGATGCAAGAAGAATAATTTTAGGAAAAACCCCTAATCTTTCCCCTCGCCTGGCAAGGTCTTATGCTCTTCAGAATCGCCTGTCATTGTACACATTTCTTCTGAATGCTTTACTCAAACACATACTTAAATTTAAACCTTACAGGAGAAAGTTTATTTTACCCTCTAAATTTGCACTTTTCGATTCACCTGGTAGATACACGTGCACCACTGAAACCTGCCAGGTCATGGTTTTTAGCCTTGGTGTGCTATGAATTATCACTAGAAAAATCTCTAGCCTTACAGGACGACCGTTAGTCGGAGGGTTCACTAGCTCTTAGACTACAATTACAGTACCCAGTACCTAAATTGGTTAGCGACTTGCAGCGGGCACGCCAGGTAACCATAGGCCGTGATACTGTAAGAAATGGTCTACATGAAGCCATTCTTCACAGTCGAACGTCATTGAGATGTCAACCTATCTCTAGAGGCAAATCTAAATTTGGATTTAATCCAGATTCTTAGAGATGCATCAAGTCAAACTAGTTTGATTTTGCTCAACAAATTTGACTTGACTTGAAAACCAAACTTTTTTTGTAAAAAAGTTTGACTTGACTTGATTTCGATATCTTTAGGTTCGACTTGAAATCAAACGTCTTCAAACAGTTTGAAGTTTGTGAAGTATCACATTGCGCAACGTGTTTATTTCCAATTCTAATTGAGAGCTTTTTGTTTTGACTTATTTCGATAGGTCTGTACATTGCTACTCCGCAAATTAGCTATTGTTCATGTTAGGAAGTATATGCTTGGCTTTTTGGTTACGTTTGTTTTGAAGTGTGTGCTTGGTGCGATAATGTCGGAACTTAAACCTTTTTCAGCTCAGAATACGTACCAGAATAAATTGAGTCTAATTTTGAAGGTATTCCCACTAAAAAAATTAAGAGAAAAAAATCTGTAAACGAAACAGAATAAATTAAGAAAAAGAAATACATATACTGATTTATTTGATATTGCGGCAGGCGATTGCAAAACAATGAAAATTGCAAAGTGCATATTATGTAAAAATAAAGACCAGCGTTATAAAATAACAAATAGTGAAACTGGTTCTCTAAAACGACATGTAATGCAAACTCACAAACAATTTATTGAACGTACTATGTCAAAATATATTTCTATTTTATTGTTCCTTCATAAATTTTTGTTGAAGTAGATTAAATTACACTTGATATGATAAAAAAGCCATACAAGGAATTCTTTGTTGTAATCTAGTAACACTCAGAAATACAAAAAAGTGAATAGAATGCATAAAATTATCACCGATTACCGATAAAACAAAACTTTTCATCAAGCAATTTTACGCGTAAATGAAAAATTTTCTTGAATTTACGACTCTATTTTGACTTGAATCGCTCCCGTATCAAGTTACTTTTATATGGGACTCATTGTGTTTTTAATTTTGTTATCTTAATTGGCAACAAGACAATCTTATCTCGACAAAAAAGTATATCTACAAAATAAACTATTTTTCAAACTAGTTTGACTAACAGTTTGAATTTTCAAACCTGTAACCACTGACCAGTTTGACTTAACTTGGAATATTTGTTAGAAGGATTGACTTGAGTTTGACTTGAAATTAAGTCAAACTCAAGTCAATGTCAAACATTCAAGTCAAACTTGTGCAACTCTACAGATTCTCGTCAAGTAAAAGACGTGGGAGATGATATGGAAATGTAGAACGCTTAAAACATACCCAGACCGTTTACACATACAGAGATGGTACAGAAAGGGTATGAAGTGGAATAATAATCGCTGGCAAAACGGATCTCGTTTTACCAAACCGCTTCCTTACAGCTCAGTACTACTTCCACACCATTCTACAACATATCGTTCATCCATTTGCTAATGCAGTTGGCCAAGCTTTCACCTCATGCATGATAATGCTCGTCCTCATGTCGCACGCCCAGTGACAGACTGACTTGACAACGAAAGTATTGATTTGCCTGGGCCATCACAATCCCCCGACTTGAATCCCATAGAGCATGTATACACATGCTTCAACAAAAAATTACTCAACATATGGGTAACATAATATACCGTGCTGTTGCCGAGAACGTCTGAAGAAGAATGGGTAAACGTACCTCAATAGGATATCGACAATCTCATTTTGTCTATGAACGACAGATGTAGAGCCGTAAAAAACCAGGGTAGAGGCCATACTTTGTATTAAATTTGTTTTTTTATTACGACAATATTTTGTGATTACCTTTTTTTTTAAATGTAAGTACTCGATAATTTTGACATTTCTGAAAAACATTCTTGTTATTTTTGACATTTCAATTTTGTTTCATTGTTTTATTAATAATTGCCCATATACTAACTGGAGAAACCTTAGCACAAAATACGAAGATTTAACCTAAAACATTTAAATAAAATGTAGTTCCTTACTGAGTTACAGGGTGTTTTATCTAAAAATTTCAAAATTATTTTTGCTGAGCATTTTAAAACTATTCGACGTATATTTTTCATAATTGGCACGAAGTATAGGTACTGTTCAAACTACTAAATTATGTTATACAAACGTTTCTGGCTATTATCAGAGGCGTACGACGGGGGAAAGTGAATGGTTGACCCTTTCCAAATCCTACGCCACTGGCCAAAATGCTATTTTAGTTCAATTTTTGAATTCTCCAATACTTTCTATGAAAATAATGTACTCTTCATTCGTAACGATAAAATCATTAGTTTTCGAGATCTTTGAAGTTAAAAATGAAACGACACGGTTATTTTGATCAGTGTATTGTGTCGCATCATTTTTAATTTCAAATATCTCGAAAACTAATCATTTTATCGTTACGAATGAACAGTATATTATTTACATAAAAAGTATTGCAAAATCAAAATATTACACTAAAATAGCAATTTCGTCAGTGGCGTAGAATTTGTGAAGGGTCAACCAGTCACTATTCCCTGTCGTACGCCTCTGGTAGTAGCTAGAAACGTTTATTTATCTGAATTTAGCAGGGTGTACAGTACCTACACTTTCTGCCAAGTATGATAAGGATACGCCAAATAGTTTTAAACTACTGAGCACAAATAATTTTTAAATTTTAATCATATATGAAGCATATCATAAATTAATTAAAATAACTGTGCCGTTTCATATTTAATTTCAAATATCTCGAAAACTAATGACTTTATCGTTTCCAATGAGGAGTATATTATTTACGTAGAAAGTATTGGAGAGTCAAAAAATTGTACTAAAATACTAATTCCTCCAGGGGCGTATAATTTGAGAAGGGTCAACCATCCACCATCCCCTGTCGTACGCCTCTAGTAGTAGCTAGAAACGTTTGTTTATCATAATTTAGTAGGGTGTCTAGTAGGCGCACTTTCTGCCAAGTAGGAAAAGGATACGTCTAATAGTTTTAAAATACTGAGCAAAAATAGTTTTTAAATTTTTAGATAAAACACCCTGTAACTCAGTAAGGAACCACATTTTATTTAAGTGTTTCTGGTTAAATCGTATTTTATGCTAAGGTTTCTCCAGTTACTATATGGACAATTATTAATGAAACACCCTGTATATTTAATACTACTTACTTAATACAGATCGATTATAATTATTTGTTCAAAAAAAGTGAAGAAAAAATTACGTCTATTTTTATTAAAAATATCCTTAGACCTTTTCGATTAGCGTATGATAGAAATATGCTTTATTGTCACTGAAAATTGATTGTACGGGATTCCATTTCAAATCACTTAATTTTGGATCAAAAAAACTTTTGGATCTCCGATTTGTTTGAAAATTGGTATATAGCTTATGTGGGACGTAAAAATAAGATATTTAAGGTCAAAAATCTTCTTTTTTTTTCTCAAAATCTTATTTTATGCGATTTTACAGTGATTTGGTGTTTATTTAAACAAATTTGCATTTTCTATCGTTAAGTATTAATGGAAAACATATTAGGTATTTTAATAGAAAGGACTCAAAAATATCAGGTATGGCATTTATAACAAGTTATTTTGATTCAAAACAAGTTTTTGATCAAATTTTATAGTGTAGAAAACGTTAAAATACCGTTTTTTACATTTTCCTCCATTCCCAAAATACATCATAATCGATTTGGCTGAAATTTTGCCCACAGATTTTGCCAAAACATAGGACTTTAAGTGGTTAAAAGGATTTGAATTATATTACAATACCAAAAAAGTTACAAACAATACCATAGTAAAAAATATAGGCGTCTACTGTAAGTACAATTAACTCGGAAAATATCGAACTCACGAAAAAAATTGTTAAAAAGAAATTGTAATAATTGAAAATACGATGTATTTGGAACAATTTCAGTTCCTACAATTTTTGTCAAAAGTTAAAAATGGCGGGGATATTATGCAAACCAGGTTCTCCTTTAAAATCAAGATGGCGGCTAACATAACGGAGGAATTCATTTGCGATTAGGCTACTATTGACCTCCCTAAAGATTAGAAAAATAAAATTTTGGGCAGCTCGGCAGGCAAGGTCAATAAATGATATCCCGACTGGACCAATATACTTTTCAGTCTGATATTATTGCATGTAACTTTTTTGGTATTCTAATATAATTCAAATCCTTCTAACTACTTAAAGTCCTATGTTTTTGGCTATCTGGGGGCAAATTTTCAGCCAAATCGATTATGATGTATTTTGCGAATGGAGGAAAACGTAAAAACGTATTTTAACGTTTTCTATACTATAAAATTTTATAAAAAACTTGTTTTGAATCAAAATAACTTGTTATAATGCCATACAATGACATTTTTGAGTCCATTCTATTAAAATATTATTTTTTCCATTGATACTTTACGATAGAAAATGTAAATTTGTTTAAATAAACACCAAAATCACTGTAAAATCGCTTAAAATAACATTTTGAGAAAAAAAGGAGAAGATTTTTTTACCTTAAATATGTTATTTTTACGTCCCGCAGAAGCTATACACCAAATTTTAGCAAAATTGGAGATCCAAAAGTTTTTTCCTGAATGATTTGACATGGAATGTACCGTACAGTTTTATGGTTAAAGCTTACAAATAGTCAGAAAATAACAATAACAATTACAATTTACTGAAATTACATAAATCGACAATATTAAAAAAATAAAAAATAATGAAATAAAACAAAACGATCTATTGCAAAATTTAAATAAAAAACCCTGAACAGTTCTACGCAGGTCATATTCGTCCATTGTCGTAGGGTTTTAAGCCAAGAGTTACGTCTTCTTCCTGGTCCTCTTTTGCTATTGATTTTGCCTTCTATTATAAGTTGGAGCAGTTCATACTTTTGATTTCTTACAATGAGACCAAAATATTGCTTTTTCCGTTCTTTTATTATATTTATAAGCATAAGCTCTCTTTCCTTATTCGGCTTCCGAAAAACTTCCGCATTTGTCTTATAGCTCATGTAAGATATTCTGAGCATTTTACTAGGGATGGCGGTTTTTGAGAAAACACCGGTTTTCGGTTAACCGGTAAACCATATTTCATATACTTTTAAGTGATACGGACGTGTCTAGTAATCGTATTTGGTTTAATAGCTTGTTAATTATTTCTAGTTTTTTTTTTGTGTTTTGGTGATCGTTTAAAAATAAATACATAAATTGTGTGTTTTTAAATAAATAGACCCCGTAATGGGGGATAAAAATCTAAAGACGTCCTCTTTGACGAAGGAAATTGATATGGACGTGTCTAGTGGAAATAGTGTATTAGAAACTAGTGGTGAAACAACTCAGGAAAAAGATGATTTGCAGTCCAAAGAAAAGGAGATAAAGCATTTTAATTTGCAGTCAGATAAGTACAATTTGAATATCTGGGTATATATTGAAAGAATTGGTGATTTAAGTAATTTATCAAGATTTCACCCCATGGTTTTAGGGGATTTACTATTCAAAAAGTTAAAATTTACTCACATACAGCAAATACGCAGTATTGGGAAGAACAGGATAAAAGTCTTATTAAATTCTCTTTTAGATGCTAACAACTTAGTAAATAATAAGTCTCTAAAATAAAGAACATAATTTACGAGCTTATATACCAAATCACTTGTTAGAAGTGAAAGGGTTGGTAGGAGACGTGGATACGACGTTTGATGTTAATTATCTTTTAGAGAATATTGAATGTACGTCAAAAGTTTTAAATATACAGGGTGGTTCATCTTATTCGCCTCGGTGTCTGTACGGAAAACCACTTAATATTTTAAAAAAATTTCTTAACAGAAATATACAGGACCAATAATACTACAATCCAAAAATAATGTGAATTATACAGGGTGCTCCAAAAAAGGGAGGTATTTCAAAGTTATATTTTTTCTTATAGAATGCCCTATATCTGATGACATTATTGAGTTTACCTTAAAAAATAAACTATACTTTCATAAGGGTCCCTATACCTAAATACAGGGTGTTTTGATTTATTTCGATTTTTATAAAAATGTAAGGTTTTAGAAAAAAATAAATATCTACGAATTTAAGAATCAGTAACAAATTCTTTCTTGGATCTTAATAATAGACTATTTAGCATACTTAAACAGATGCTTATTGCAACAAAATTTCTTACAGGGTGGTCAAAATATGAGATTGTTCTATTAACAAATTCAAGCTGTAATAACTTACTTATTTTAAATGGAACACCCTATCTTACTAGTCGATCGCGTAGAAAATTTACTTAGCTTTCAATTTGTATTGGGGTTTCCTATACATATCTTTTTATAGGGTGGTCAAAATATTAGATTGTTTTATTAACAAATTCCAAGCTGTAATAACTTACTTATTTTAAATGGTACACCCTGTGTCTTACTAGTCTATCGCGTAGAAAATTTATTTAGCTTTCAATTCTTATTAGGGTTTCCTATACCTATCTTCCTTAATTTTTTAAATATTTAAAGATTTCCTAATTTGTAAGCTTTAAAAATTAGAATTAAGTACCTATATCGTGGTTATGTACAACACATCACCAACACTGGCAATATACTTAGACAATATACTGTCATTAATAAAACTTTCATTGTTATCATGTAATCACACAGAGGGTTGTATTATTTTAGTTGATTTTGGCCTACATATGACATTGAATAATATGTTTATATTTATATTAAACTGCATACCCTATATTAGATGCCGTATTCTGGAAGATATTTAAATTATTATATTTCATTTCGTATAAGTATTTTCCATATCTTAAACCGACGGTTATTAAGTAAATTTAAGAACACCACTTTTTGTTTTAATTTTTGAATCGCAATTACAAACAATTAAATGCAATGGCTACTATGATGAAAACGAGCCTATTGTACAAAAATATGTAAAAATGGGTATTTAGAGAATAACATGGGAATCTATATTAACAGAATAACATGTGTATTGAGAATGTTTACATGGAATTGAAGAGATTTTAAATATCTTCCATTATAAAGAATAGAATATCGAATATGTCATTTAAAATAAGAACACTCTGTGTGATTAAATGATAAAAATGTGAATTTTATTAACGAAAGTATCTTGACTAAGATAGTTAGGTATATTGCCGGTGTTGGTGATGTGTTGTACATAACCACGACATATGTACTTAATTCTAATTTTTAAAGCTTACAAATTAGGAAATCTTTAAATATTTAAAAAACGAAGAGAGATAGGTATAGGAAACCCTAATAAGAATTGAAAGCTAAGTAAATTTTCTACGCGATAGACTAGTAAGATACAGGATGTTTCATTTAAAATAAGTAAGTTATTACAGCTTGAATTTGTTAATAGAACAATCTAATATTTTGACCACCCTGTAAAAAGATAGGTATAGGAAACCCTAATACAAATTGAAAGCTAAGTAAATTTTCTACGCGATAGACTAGTAAGATACAAGGTGTTCTATTTAAAATAAGTAAGTTATTATAGCTTGAATTTGTTAATAGAACAATCTCATATTTTGACCACCCTGTAAGAAATTTTGTTGCAGTAAGCATCTGTTTAAGTATGCTAAATAGTCTTTTATTAAGATCCAAGAAATAATTTGTTACTGATTCTTAAATTCGTAGATATTTTTTTTCTAAAACCTTACATTTTAATAAAAATCCAAATAAATCATAACACCCTGTATTTAGGTATAGGGAACCCTTATGAAAGTGTAGCTTATTTTTTAAGGCCGATTCAGTAATGTTATCAGATATAGGGCATTTCATAAGAAAAAATATAACTTTGATATATCACTCTTTTTTGGAACACCCTGTATAATTCACATTATTTTTAGATTGTAGTATTAAAGGCCCTGTATATTTTTGTTAAGAATTTTTTTTAAATATCAAGTGGTTGTCCGTACAGAGACCGAGGCGGATAAGATGAACCACCCTGTATATAGAACAAAACGTAGGATTCAAAAAGAAAGTACAATAGAATATGTAGATGAGAAAACTGTAGTCATTACTTTTTAGGGAAATATTCTACCCAGTTCAATCGTGTTTATTTTCCTGTTGAGCATTTTGTTGGTAGGGTTGTACAATGTTACCGGTGCCTGAAATTTGGGCACGTTTCTAAGCAGTGTAAAAGCTCACAGGAATCCTGTATACAGTGTGGTGCAATAAAAAATCCAGATCATAAATGTGAGAAAAGTATGTTTTGCATTCACTGTAAAAATAGTAACCATGTAACGATATCTAAAAACTGCCCCTTTTATGAAAAACAGAAGAAAATCAAGACCATTATGATAGAGCAAAAAACTACCTTATTAGAAGCATAATTGTATTGCGAAAATTCATTCTCCGGCCAAATCAGTCACAATCCTTTTTCTGTTCTTTCAAGTTATGATAAGGAATTTCCCACACTCCCTGTAAATAACAATAATTTTTCTTTAAATCGGCCTAATATAAGTATGAAACAAACCCAATTTTCAACATACCGTCAGACTAATTCTAGTAGTGAAAACCTTCCTACAGCAAAGAAAAGCCAACACCCCCTCCTATGCAATCACCAGCACATCAACCACATTTTCCATTCACATTTGGACCCTCACAACCCTTACCTCCTAACCCATACAAACCAAACTATGGAAAAACTGACAACAAAAATGAATTAGCTAAATGTGTGTCATCTTTTATAATCAATCTCTTAAGGGGGAAGTCTACTGTGACAAGGGAAAAAACAGGCCGATTTTCCGGATTTTTTTTTCTAACAAAATATGACTCGTACATTAAACTAAATTAAACCGTCAGCTTTATTATATAGTCAAGTATTTGTAAAAAGATTTTCAAGTCGAAATATTTAAAATTGCCGTCGTGGCACTCCTTCAAGCGCAGGTCCGTTTTTTTTAGGTGCCCAAACGGTGTACATGAAATCTCACGTCTGGGTGATCTGAAACAAAAAACAAAATATGGTTATCACCTACATAGTATTGACTCTCGTCTAACGGAGGATTTTGTCGATTAAATATTTTGACGCCGAAAAAAAAATTCTTGAAATTTTTTTCTATTTTTTTGTCCAAATTTTATGTTCTTAGTGTATATAACAATTAAACAAAAAACGATATCAAAAAAATTCTCCGTCAGACGAGTCAATACAATGTAGATGATAACCATATTTTGTTTTTTGTTTCAGATCACCCAGACGTGAGATTTCATGTACACCGTTTGGGCACCTAAAAAAACTGACCGCGTGAGGGAGTGCCACGACGGCAATTTGGAATATTTCGACTTGAAATTTTTTCAACAAATACTTGAATATATAATAAAGATGGCCGTTTAAATTAATTTAATGTACGAGTCATATTTTGTTAGAAAAAAAATCCGGAAAGTCGGCCTGTTTTTCCCTTGTCACAGTAGACTTCCCCCTTAAGTAACATTCGTACATTGGAAGACATAAAAACAATAGACGATAAAACAATAATTTCAGGTTTAGAACAAGTATTGTATAAAATAGATAATAGAAAATTTTAATGTCTCTTAAAAATACTTTTAAAATAAGTCAATGGAATGCTAGATCTGCGGTTGCTAATAAAGGTAGCTTAATGAATTATTTAAACAAAGAAAAAATAGACATTCTCCTCTTAAGTGAAACATGGTTTAAAAGAAATTTGCAGTATCGATTTAATGGTTACAATCTTATCAAAAATGATCGCGAAGATGGTTTTGGCGGTGTGGGTATATTAGTTCATAATTCAATTTCTTTTAGTGAATTAAACTTAAATTGTAATTTTAATAAGGATATTCAAGTTTGTGGTACAAAGATTAAATAGTGAATTAAAGTGAATTAAGCATATTATCTATATACAGATCACCTAAAAGTAAGAGCAGAGTAGATGATTGGACAAATATTTTCTCGGAAGTCCGTAAACCAGCAATTATAGGTGGAGACTTCAACGCTCATCATGCAATCTGGGGATCAACTTTTAATGACGCAGTTGTAAAACAAGCTATAACAGTTGCAGATGACTTGGATTATATAGTAATAAATAATGGTCAACCAACTATTTTTACCCGACCTGACCAAAATACTTCAGCCATTGATGTAACTTTTGTTTCGCCTGAACTAACTAGTAAAATAAGCTGGTCCGTCTATCCTGACACTTTAGGTTCAAACCATTTTATCATCAACATGGAAATAAATTGCCAGAATAAAAATGAGGAGATTAATCCTGCAAGCAAGTGGAACGTAAAAAAGGCCAATTGGTATTTATATACATCTTCTGTAGACCAATTTTTTGATAAGCAATACCAAATGGAAAATATATCAGAAAAATACAATTTCTTAATAGATGGGATCAACCAGGCAGCAGAAATTTCAATTTCACGGTATAAACCTTTTAAAAACAAAAGTCGAACCCCTCCCCCCTGGTGGAATAGATATTGTGACAAAATCATCACTGAGAGACAAGAATCACTTTCAAATTATAAACACAATTCGAATTTTGAGAACTATTTGAAATGCCAAGAGACCATAACAAACGGTAAGAATAAACTGAAAGCAATCGCCAAACAAAGTTGGAAAAATTTTGTCTCCACCCTAAACAAAAATACTCCATCATCATACTTATGGAATCAAGCCAGTAAAATAAACAGAAAACCAATATCGAATACAAAATTCTTTGACGGTACATTAGAGGAAGAATTTTTTGACCAGATAGCACCACCATCTGTTAAACCACGAGAAATTATAATACATACTACAAAAAATAATAAAAAGGAATTTTTACTAGAACCATTTAAAATTGCTGAGTTAGAATATGCACTCAAAAACAGATGCAACACAAGCCCAGGATTAGACAATATTAAATATCCTATGATTCAATTTCTTCCTAAAATTGCTAAACTCTTTTTATTAGATATATTTAACGACATAATTATCAATAATTCAGTTATTCATGAATTTAAAGAAGAAATTATTATTCCTATTCTCAAACCAGGTAAAAATTCCAACTTAGCAGATTCGTACAAACCCATTTCCCTTATGTCTTGTTTACTAAAAACATTAGAACAAATGATCAAACATAGACTAGAATGGTGGTTAGATAGGAATAACTTACTTCTAGAATTTCAATTTGGATACAAAAAAGGATGTGGTTCTATAGACGCTATTGCTACATTAGTAACAGACATTCAGGATACATTTACCAAAAATACATATCTACCTACAATATGTTTAGATATATAAGGTGCATATAATAATGTTTGTCTTGACATCCAAATGGAAAGAATAATTAGAAATTTTCACATACCAGCCGCATTAGCGAAAACCATACTCAACTTTTACACTTGCAGAAAAATTTATCTGAGATCTAATAATAATAAACTAATAGGTCCTCGATATAATAACCTAGGACTTCCACAGGGGTCAGTTTTAAGCCCTCTATTATTTAATCTGTATACAGCTGACTTGCACAATATTTCAATGGTAAATAACAGCTTTAATATAATACAATATGCTGATGATTTTCTGATATACTCATCTTCCAAATCATACGAAAAGTGCATACAAATTTTAGGAAAAATGGACGACTTCTCTAATAGCTGGTTCAAAGAAAATTGATTTGAAATAGCACCAAGCAAATCCAGTATATGTATTTTCACGAGACATAATCTCCCAAAAATAGACAAGATAACAGTAAGCAGTCGTGAGTATAATTGTTGTGCTTCAATTAAATATTTAGGGATGATTCTTGACCGTAAATTAACTTGGAAGCTACACATCGAATTCATGTTAAATATATGCAACAATGGATTAAATTTCCTTAAAGCAATTTCTAAAACTTGGTGGGGAGCCGATGTAGAAACGGCATTGCTTTTTATCGATCGTACATAAGGTCAATCATCGATTATGGATGTGTTTTGTATGGTTCAGCAGCTAAGTATATCTTGGGAAAAATAGACGTGTTTCAAAATACAATATTACGTATTTGCCTGGGTACTATGAAGTCAACTCCAACCAATTCGTTATATGTTGAAGCTCTTGAATTTCCATTGAGATATAGAAGAGAATATCTTGGTCAAAAATTTCTGATTAATATTTGTCATAGAAACCCTTCTCTCTACTCCAATATTAGCAAACTTAATAATGCAGATTTAATAAATAAATATTGGATCCACAAGAACTCTCCTCCACTTTGTGAGGCTTTTAGAAATCTCTCATATTGCGATTACACCAACTCACATACATATAATAGCTCAACCTTTGAAGACTTTGATGCTTTGTTGCAAACTATTACGGTAATTAAACCAAGATACCATGTAAATACTGCAATCAGCTTCAATATTTTAAGAAATTTATTAGAAAACTGTCCAGAATCAACAGTTATTTACACAGATGCATCAAGGTCTTCTTCAAAAAGTATGGAAAACATGTTTACACTGGATCATAATTTTTCAATTTTTACTGCAGAAGCCATAGCAATTTATGAAGCATTAAAATATTTTAAGAGTTCCAATGACAGCTCCGCAACAATTGCGTCTGATTCTTTGTCGGTTCTTTTAGCCATTGAGACTATGTTTTTACCCAGTAAAAACACAAATATTTACATTCTTCTAATTAAAAAAATGATTTTTGAATTACACCATGAGCAAAGAACAGTTAGATTTTTGTGGATTAAAGCTCACATAGGGCTCGAGTATAATGAGCATGTAGATATATTAGCTAAGAAAGCCATTGATTCTGGTGTGAAAACAGATTATAAGCTCTGCATTCCAGATGTATTTATAAAAATCAAGAATGATCTGAACAAGCAGTGGAATCAAGAATATTATGAATATAGTCAACACTCCCACTCACAATATGCACTGATACAACCCACAATTCCGAGTGAATTTTGGTTTAAATTACTCTGTCCCACGTAGATACATTACATCTATTATCAGAATGAGATCTGGACACGCGTATTATCCAGCCTGCCTGGCAAAACATAGAATTTTAAGTTCCAATTTATGCGAAGATTGTCAAAAAGAAGCAGATTTAAACCATATTTTCTTTGAATGTACAAAATATATACAACAAACTGATGACTTAATAAAAAATTTAATCAAACATAAAATCCTTCCTCCCTATAACATTTGCTACCTTTTGTCATTAAATAATAAAACCGTATATGACTATTTAACAGAATTTATTTCAAAAAGTAACCTTAACTTGTGAGCACAGTTAAACTAGTAACCTTTGTTTTACCCCATTTGTTTAAAACCTTCTTTCCGTGACCCAGTCTAGTTTGTGTATTAATTTAATGTCTTGATGGGTCCCTAGACGAAAAGCGAGTAACCATGTGTATTCCTTACTGGTAATCAAATAGGTATTGTGATAATTACTTTCTTTTCTTTGCTTTAGGAAGAACTTAAAAATTTGTGACTGGCTGAATGGCAAAAGCCTGTGCCAAAAAAAACGGTAAACCGGTAAACCGGTTTTATTTACTTACGATTTAACCTGCCGGTTATAACCGATCAAAAAACCGGTTATTCCAAAAACCGGTTTAAGGTTATTTTAATCAATATTCAACACCCAATTGGTTACAACGTTACATTTACATTGCACCTTAGTTTGTGATACTCCACATGTCCATTTTCAATATAAAATCTCTAACAGTTTTCGATATATTGGAAAAAATCTATTTTCATTTAGTAACTTCAAAGGGCTGTAAATTTTTTTGGTTCAATCGATCTATTTTTGGTCCCAGAATATGTGATTTAATTTATGACCTACCTTTATAATAAACTAACTCAATGAAAATTTCGGATCCAAATCATATCAAATAATTGCAAAATACAAAAGGTAGTGAAATTGGGTACCTAGTCATATAGGTTAGGTATATTATTCATAATGTAACATCAAAAATAGTACTTAAAACTTATAAAAACAAATAACGAATCATTGTTAAAATTCTGAATTGGATGTATTATTGTCCTAAATGTTTTTGCAACGTTGTATTTCTGAAAAACAATAATTCCTTTTTACACAACATACACAAAACTTTTTAATCTTTTCCATTTTTTTAAGTAATTTCACAGTAATGATTTTTTCTTCTGGATTTATTAATGATAAAATATAAGCTTATTCTCGTTTGTGTCGGTATAACTGCACATATTATTGATACTGATATCTGTTTTTGTTAGGATTCCCCAATTGAATAAACAAGAGGTGCTAATTCTCAAGTTCATCAAAATAGCCAATTCAGCTCATCACGTTTCTTAAACATATTATTTTAGTGAGTTATAACGAATATAACATTAAACAAATCAAGAGTTATTGATGAATTTAAGCAAACAATATTTCTTTTCGGAATTCCTTATTTTTTTTTTCATAGATAACATCCGGTTTTTCACCACCCAAGAAGCAATTGGACGTAATATTACGACGTCTTAACGTTGGATTAAATGCCCCAACGTTAATACGCGACGTTGCGACGACGGTCAGATAACCGCTATTTGCACCTAAGTGGGGAATAGAAATACGGATTGCCTCGACGTCCCCCTCTCGACTTCTCAGGTCGAGATATTTTATCGTCAAATTATGTTAGTTTTTAGGACTTTGGTCTTGTAAAGTAATAGTATAAAATGCTCTACCACAGAAGTGCGGCCGCACACTTCATTTTTACCAAATAGGTTAATAATCTTGGAGTATATTAAATCATCAGAAACTAAGATGCATGACGGCCTGTTGATACTTATTTAAGTAGGTTCCTACTCTATTCAGAATATAACCTAGGTGACTTGTATAATTATTTTATTAATCATCTGCCTCATTGCATAATGCGGTCGAAAATTTACAAACGCAAGGAAGTGCGTACTGTTAAACTAGGTATAAAAATTGCTAAAAACTGAAAGCGCCTCAGAAATTTACAGGTTAAATCGAACAAAACGGTAAAAATAGAAATAACCATCGTAATTAAAAAAACATATTATTTTGTCTAGACCCATACAAAATTATCCTTGATTTATATATAAACAAAATTCGTTAATTAAAATCAAATATTCATTAAAATCTAGCAAAAAAATTGCCAAACATTATGTTTCAAAAAATGGATGAACCATGGCGATCCTTCATTAATGGCGGATTTGACTCGCGACCTAAATTGCACTACATTTTAACTGATTTGGACAAGGACACCCTCTGCCGACCTTTAGTATAACCTATTTTTACCTTGCAGACCTCGAATTTACCTATTGGTATACCTAATACGTCCTAGAGTAAGCGCAAACAACCTGGTCTTGACGACAGACTCCCGACGACCGGTCGTCGTCATGAACACGCCTTAATCTGTATGTGCCATTTTCAAAAGTTTAGCTTTTTGTCTGTAAAAAGATGTTGAATGTCTAAAAGCTTTTGATTTCTTTTTTCCACGCATTTCCCCTTCATTTTGAGACATTGTTTTTCTCAAAGAACAACTATATATTTTTTTAACTATATAGGTTTTTCATTCAATAAATTGTTATTGTTAATATACTGTTTATAGAAAAACTAGAAAAACCAAGTGTAAAAAAGTAAGGTTATGTTATGCAATGTAATATCTGTCATATTATAGTCATATAAGTCAAGATGAGTCAAGTCAGATAGGCCCTAATCAGCAAATTTTTACGTCGTTTTGTAGTTGGAAACTAAACAACCAATTGTCGAAAATTTACTTTACGACGTTGGATAGTCGTCGACGTTTTTTAGTAAATTACAGGTATCTTATAAAAAAAAACTTCGACGTCAGGTTAACGTATACAACTTTACTTAAGTACTACGTTGTTATTACCTACGTTGTATGCTCGTTCTCACCTTCCCGCAAGTACACGCAACAATCTACCATATACCTACTGAGAAAACACCCGACGTCTCCTGAACGTTGGGTTCGATACTAATAAATACTCTGTAATCCCCGACGTTGGGCAGTCATTAAATGTCTTCCAGTAAATTACATTGTAGTATAGAGGTTATACCCGACGTCAGCTTAACGTTAAACCTTAACCTAATAATTAACGTTGGTATTCTCAACGTTGGATTGTCGTTGTCGTCTTCCCGAAAAATACGTCTACCATACTCGATAAAACACCAACGTCCTCTGAACGTTGGCATCTATCCTAAAAAATACGTTGTAATTCCCGACGTTGTGTAGTCGTTGATGTATGCCACTTAATTGCACTTATACTACAGATAGGTTAAGACCGACGTCAGCTTAACGTCAAACCTTATCCTAATAATTGACGTCGTTATTCCCGATGTCGGTTGGTCATCAGATTATATTACTTATTAGCAGCAACGTTGGTCCATAGGAAAAAAAGACGTTGTCCTTGGTTAAGGCTTATTGTGAACCAATTTTGTCCTTAAATTTAACGTCCCATTAGGACAAAATTGGTTGCAGGTCGTAAAATTGCTACTTGGGCAGTTATTACTTTAACAAGAAAAAACCGGTTAAAACCGGGACAAAAAAACAACCGACAAAACCGGTTAATGCGAAGTAAAAAAACCGGTTTTAGATTAAAACCGATAGGTTTTTCCCATCCCTACATTTTACGGTAACACCAGAGTTCGAATGCTTGAATTCTTTTTTGTGTTGCTTCTCTCATTGTCCAGGCTTCAACATTATAGAGCAAGGTTGAGAAAACATAGCACTTAAGTATTCTGGTTCTGAATGAGATACCCAGCTGGGGGTTGCACAGAACTTTTTGCATTTTGTAAAACACTGTACGTGCCTTTTCCGGACGTGTTCTTATCTCTAGGGAGTGGTCCCAAGTTTCATCAAGATTACTTCCACACCTAACAGTAGTTTCGTTTTTTAGATTCAGTAAATAAGATGAATTTCTATATATATATTACATCGGTGTTATAGCGTTCTACGCTTTTCCTTTCCTAATCGCCACTCCTTTCTATTGTGGCAGTCTTCCTCTCTTAGATTTCTTTCAGACATCGCCTTGGAGATGCCCTTTATCCATAAAGTTGCTGGTCTTCCTCGTTTTCGTTTTTCTGTGGGGGTCCATTCTAACACTTTTTTGGGGATTCTCCTTTCGTCCATTCGTATTACGTGTCCTTACCAAACTAGCTGTTGTCTTTCGATGTCATCTATGATTGTTCTTTCTGTTTGCATTTGTTGTCTAATGTCGTCGTTTCTTATGTGTTCTAGTCTAGATCTTCTTGCTGACCTTCTCCAAAAATCCAACTCAGTGGCTAGTAATTTATCTTTGTACTTGTTGGTTAATTTCCAGACTTCAGCTCCATAGGTTAACATTGGTTCTAATATTGTGTTGTAAATTCGTTTTTTATTTTCTGTTCTTATATTTTTTTGCCACAGTACCGAATATTCAGGGCTCCTATCACCTGTTTTCCCTTTACTACCCTTTCCTTAATATTTTCTTCGTTTCGTCCTGTACTAGTTAGTTTTATTCCCAGATATATGTATTCATTGCAGCTTGTAATTGTCTCCTGTTCCAGGTTCAGGTTCTCCGTTTCTTCCGGTCCTACGCATAGATATTGTGTTTTTTTGGTATTCACCTCCAGGTCCCATTTTCTATATTCCTCTATTAGTTTCCTTACCATATATTCAAGATCTTCTTTGTCCGTGCAATTACAATTTGGTCATCTGCATAGTGCAGCGTGTAGAGTATCGCATCTCCTATCGGTAGTCCCATTCCATTGCACTTCTTCTTCCATTGTCTAAGGGCTTCATAAATTTTAATTTTGGATGTCGAGTTTCTATATAGTTCTTTCAGTGCCTGTATAATAGATACACACACCCAAACTTACATGGAATCATCTGATATTTTTTACTATTTCGTGCGAATTTAGAAAAACGAACACACGAAGTCAAACAATATTTATTTTAAAGAAATTTAATAACAAATACATAACAAATAAATAAAACAATAAAGTATTTAACAAACAAATTGAAAGTAGTTGTTTTAAAGTCAATAGCATACAAAATTGCAATGTAGAACGAATAATCTTTAAATTGTTTTTATTTATTTTTTTTGTATTTTGTGGTATCACCTCTAGTCATTATGCAAGCTTCAGTTTGCGTGGGCACGCTCCTAATCAAATTATCAACATGTTGTTGTGGTAGGTTGCTCCATCCTTTAAGACCAGTTGTTTTAGCCGTGCGGTGTTTTGTTGATTATCCCGGCGAGCTCTAATTTTTCTTTTAAGCATATCCCACAAATAATCTATAGGATTAAGCTCGGATGAGCAAGCAGGCCACTCCAAACAAGGGATACCTTCTGCTTCAATGATGTCTGTAGTCACTCTAATGGTATGTAAAGGTCTAGTACCATGCAATAAAATTAAATTTTCTCCTGTTGTACCTCTCCAGAGCCTGACTACAGGTTATCAACATACCTGTGAGCAGTTAAAGTTGCTTGGATGAAAACTAAAGGAGTTTTTTTACGGATCACAATTCCTCTCCAGAACATTACACTTCCCCTTGTATATTTGTGAACAGATCTGACAGTCTTCGTCCCTGCTTATCTTCCTCGACCTCTAAGTACACGATTTCGTGGGTCATCTGATTTTACACAAATCCTGACTTTTTTTGAAAATAGCACATTTTGTCAATTCCCAATATTTCAGTTTTGGTGGTGAAGACACCAATTTAGGCGATCAATCTTATGCTGCATGGATAACTCGGGAACCCATAACTGTCTCCTGCTGTATACTTCTTGGTACGAACTCTTCTTCTTATCGTTTCAACTGAAACAGTTACACCTGTAGCTTCCAAAAGCTGCCTTTGGAGCTGCAGGTGAAACATGCTAGGGTGTCTTCCAGCTAATTGGACAATAAAACGATCGTAGAGAGCCGTTAGTACTTTTGGCGACTTTTCCTTGCTTTATTTTTGAGCTTTCCTAGTTCCTGTTACCTAGAATTGGTTTTGAACAGAACGCCCTGTATTACGCCTAGCTCTACAGCTGTGTCCCTCTGAGAACATTACTTTCTCCACAAGACCAATAATCTTTCCTCGTTGTAAGTTCTATAACCCCACTTGAGGCAGATTTTCGTTTTTGGACGCAAAAGTTAGTTTATTTATTTTCGTTCAATTTGTAACTCAAGCAAATAACCTATACCGTACCGAGCTGTACTATCCGATTGTCGTATATATTAGCTTATTTTCAATAAAAACCTTTATTCTTCGCAACAATAACAAGTTTTTTCAAAAGAAATAAATACTACTTTGAAATACATGGTGATTCCATATAAGTTTGGGTGTGTGTACATTTATGCTGATCTTTTCTAGTCTCTCCCATAGTCTTTTAATGGGGACCGTGTCATATGTCTTCCTTAGATCTACCATGAGCAAATGCAACTCTTGGGCTCTTGACAGCTTTTTTCTATTACTTGAGTTATAGAGAAAATGTTGTCTATTGTGGATCTACCTGCCCTAAAGCCGCTTTGTTCCTCTGATTCGTATGGATGGTACTCTTCACATATTAGATCTTTTAGAATTCTTCCGTACAGTCGACTTAGGCCATCCGCACACACAGCTACTAAAAAGAAACAAGTTGGTAACTTTAGTTACCAATCAGTTACTTAGTAGTCACTGCCCATGTATTTGAATGAGTGTCCGCACACAGCGCTACTAGTTAGCAGCCGGTCTATAATGCGGGAGTGATCAGTCGACAGCGGACTGGATATGCAGGTCGCTTGTGGACTAGTTTCTAGCCTTTTGTAATATTTTATTAAAGTTTAACACGCGGAATTGGCGGAAGAGTCGTTTAGTATAAAATTAGTTCAAGAAGTTGAAAACATCCGTGACTATATAAACTTAATTAACTAGTTTTGATGGGAAATAAGCCACAATTTTACTAAAAAAATGATTTTAATAACGTTTCGACGTCGAAATCGGATGCCTTTGTCAAAATACAAAAAATATTAATGAATTAAACAAAAATGTTGTTGCTTAGTAAAAAATTCTTCTAATAATTTATTTATTCTGACTCATTTATATCGGCAATTCAGCCATATATTAAGTATACATTTTAAAGTAGAAGACATTAAAATGATATTGCCAATATTTATGAGTTGCGTTCCTGGGACGACTTTACTGAAAGATAGTTCATTCGATTACATGAAATCAACCCCAACTTAAGAATATCCGTCACAAAAAAATCATAACATGTAATCTATCTTTAAAAATACAACTACATGCAACGGTGACAATAAATAATAACAACAATATCGTTTTAAAGTCTTCTACGTTAAAATGTATAATATATGTCTGAATTGCCGATATAAATGAGTCAAATTAAATAAAGTATTAAAGGAATTTTTGACTAAGCAACAACCTTTGTGTTTAATTCATTACTATTTTTTGTATTTTGACAGCGGCATCCGATTTGGACGTCAAAACGTTAATAAAATTATTTTTTAGAAAAATTGTGGCTTATGTCCCATCAAAAACTAGTTCATTACAAAAATTCCGCAAGAAAATATCTTCAGAACAACATATTATATAAACTTAAACACCGCCTAACAAAGCTACTCAGTACAAAGTACAGTCAAAAAGTGACTCGTTTTATTAATTTTCAGTAGCGTACTGTGCGAGCCATAATTGATAACCAGTTGATAATTCTAGTAACCAACTAGTTTAGATTCTTTTTAGTAGCTGTGTGTGCGAAAGGCCTTAGTGTACTAGTTACGATAATACCTCTGTAGTTATTTGGATCTTGTTTACTACCTTTCTTATGTATAGATATTGTTCATCCTTCTTTCCATGTCTGTGGTATGAAATGTCTTCCAAGATGAATTTCTAAAAATATAAATAAATATGTAAAATTATGTAGTTTTAGTAATAAAAGTTTTAATACGTAGTTTCGTTCCACTCAACCAAACCTCACGTTACGCTTTTAAAAGAAAATACAGTTTTCAGCCACACAAAAGTTTTCGTCGTATAGAAACCTATGTATCAACTTCAAAAGTAGTTCGCTAAGATTTTCTAGAACATTTTGAGGGAGCCGAAGGAAAGGTGCAACAAATAAAAAAACTAATATGTAACGTGGGTCTGGTGACAGTTAGGAGTTTAATCAGGAGTCCATAAAGAAATTTTCAGATAATAATCGCTTTTACTCCTTAACATGTGTTTTAACTAAAAAAATATTAGGTAAATTAACAATAATAAACAACTACAGTTAACAAAACTTTAAAAATAGAAAAAAACGTAATATAAACTAATATCCCGAGTTCTCATAAGTCATCAATAGGATTCATGTCGGGACTGTTAGGGGGCCAATTCAAAATCTGATTATATAAGTCAATTACATATTGAATACCGACACCGTCATGTGAGGAGGCCTTGTCTTATCACGCATTAAGATGAAAGTATTTCCTATATGGTGCGCAAGTAACAAAGTGTTCAAAAAAGAAAATCTCTGTAATATACCTTTCGCTATTTAAGGAGCAATCACCCCAAAACATCACATAGCCTCCATTGAACAATCTCGTCTCTCTTATGTTGCGCTGTGCATACCGCTCACCTGGTCGACAAAAAACTACTGTATCTGTCATTTTTCTTTCTTTGTCCGTTTCCTTCTCTAATTCCTACTTATATCTGATTTTCGTTGTTTCTTCCCTTAGTTTATGTATTTTAATTATTTCAGTGTGTTTCTTATTCTTACCTTCTGTGCTTTTTTATTTCTATTGTTTTACAGTAGAACCCCGATTATCCGTGTGCGGATTATCCGGGCTGCGGATTATCCGTGCTATGATTTTCTATTACTTAAATTGCATTTTTGAAGTTTTATCAAAATAACGTCACTGTAAATCACTCGACGGAAACTCTATACGCAGAGAGGGAGACTCATAATGAAAGATTTATTTTTTCTGTTGTCTTTTTATGGTAGGGCTATATGTATGGATATACGTACATATTATTACAATAAGAAATAAATGTTCCGATTATCCGAGCTTTTCAATTATCCGTGCCAACGTCCGGTCCCGAGGAGCACGGATAATCGGGGTTCTACTGTACTGTTAAATGTAATTTCCAGTAGGTAGGGATCACTGCCAATGTCATAGCTTCTTCTCACCCTGCCAATGATTGGTTGCTCGTTTCTTTATATGACTTCTCTTGTGATTGAACTTCTCTTCTTCTAATTCTCCTTAGCCATCTATCGTCCACGTTTGGACATAGGTCTCTCCCAACTCCTTCGGTCGGTCTCTATCCTGAGCAACATATGTTTAATTTGTTTCGGCTACTCTTTAGTATCATCAACTCACCTCATCTGTGGTCTTTCTATCGGTCGTTTACTTTGGTAAGGTCTTCAATGTCGTATTGTTGCATTCCAACGTTGATCTTTTTGTCTAGCAGTGTGGCCCGCGAAGCTCGATTTAAGTTTGGCAACTTTTGCGGTTATGTCCTCGACTTTTGTTTTTGATCTTACCCAGTCGTTCTTCTTTTTATATAACAGTTGTATACCTAGCACTGCTCTTTCTCTTGCGGCTAGTTTATTCATATTTGCCTTGGTTAGGATCCAGGTTTGACATCCATATATCATGATGAGAAGGATGCCCCGGTTGAACACTTTGCTCCTCAAGTATTGGGGTATTTTGCGGTTCTTAAGTAACCAACTAAGTTTTCCAAATCCTGTCCATGCTAGTCTTGCTCTCCTAGTAATTTCCGCACTTTGGTTCTCTTTGTCAAGTTTCAGGATTTGGCCTAGGTAAATATATTCGTGGACTTTTTCTATCTCACTGCTATTTATTGTTATACGTCAGGGGTCATCTGTATTTGTCATTATTTTTGTTTTTCTCATGTTCATTGTTAGGCCGACGTATTAGGAGCTGTCTGCGAGTTCCACCATTATAATTTGCAGTTCCTCGAATGCGCTCGCTATAATCACAATGTCGTACAGTAAGAGGGCTAATTCAATATCTGATTATATAGCTCAATTACATATTGAATACTGACACGGTCATGTGAGGAGGCCTTGTCTTATCACGCATTAAGATGATTTCCTATATGGTGCTCAAGTAACAAATTGTTCAAAAAAGAACATCTCTGTAATATACCTTTCGCTATTTAAGGAGCTTCCACGTAAAGACACCAAATCCATTCTTGTTTTCAAGGAAATTCCACCCCAAAACATCACATAGCCTCCATTAAACAATCTCGTCTCTCTTATGTTGCGCTGTGCATACTGCTCAACTGGTTGACAAAAAACTACTGTATCTGTCATTTAAAGAAATTTTCGGCCAGAAAATTCCCGGTATGGTTCTCAGTTGAACTAAAAAATTGTATTATTCAAAAGAAAAAATTGCACAAAAGGTATAAACAAACACAGACAGCGGATGACTTTTGGGAGTTTTCTAGGTTGAGACAAATATGCAAAAATCTGACACAGGAATGCTCTGCTCAATATGTGCACTGTACTGAAACAGCTATCAGCTGTAACATAAAAAATTTTTGGTCATTTGTTAACCATAAAAGGAAAATCAGTTCTTTTCCAAATACACTTAAATATTTCGATAAGACTAGTTGTTCAGGGGAGGAAATATCGAACATATTTGCTGATTATTTTTCGACAGTATACTCACATGATAATGTTAATATTCCCACTCATGAAATATCCACATCCAATAACCATATTCCACACCTTGATATTAAAATATCAGATATATTTAGTAAACTCTCTTTTTTTGGATATTAACAAAGGGCCTGGACCAGATGGGCTACCTACTTTATTCTTAAAAAATGCTCCTTTATTTTTTCAAGACCTTTGTACCATAATTTCAAGCTCTCCCTCCAAACTGGAATCTTCCCTGACTACTGGAAAGAGAGCTTTCTAAAGCCCATCTTTAAATCTGGTGACAAAACCTGTGTAACAAACTATCGTCCCATCAGTATAATCAGTGTAATCCCCAAGGTATTTGAAAGTCTGGTATGTGACATTCTAACCCCTCTATTTGAACCTTTACTAGTCCAACAACAGTTTGCGAAAATCTACAGAATTAAATCTTCTTAGTCAGGTGGACTTCTTACTGGATGCCTTGGAGAAGGGGTATCAAGTGGATACAATATACACTGACTTCTCCAAAGCATTCGACAGGGTGTCACACAATATTTTGTTGCATAAGTTAAAACTGATTGGGATTGATGAGCCTTTATTGTCATGGTTCCAAAGCTACTTATCTGATCGTAGACTGATTGTTAAAATTGGCACTTTTCTTTCTAAAATTATCCAAGTTCCATCAGGAGTGCCTAAAGGCTCTCATCTTGTTTAATATTTTCATAAATGACATAAATGAATGCTTCGCGATCAGTTTATTGTTGCTCTTTGCTGATGATCTAAAATTAAGCTGTGTGATTAAATTCCCAGAGAATTGTGAAAAACTACAGAACGATTTAAATAACTTGCTATAGTGGTGTAAAAGAAATGGCATGGAACTTAATCCAACTAAATGTAAAACTATGACCTTTTCCCGGTCCAGAAATGCTATTGTTTCGATTACAATATTGGTCACTATATTTTCGAAAGAACTTCTCTTTTTAAAGACTTGGGGGGTCACCGTTGATACAAACTTACAGCTTTCTCATCATCTGGAGAATGTTGTTAATAAGGCTTTCCAGATGCTTCGTTTTATTAGAAGATGCACCCAGAGCTTCACAAATATTACAGCTTTAAAAACCCTCTACTGTGCCTTGGTCCGTCCCCATCTTAAATATGCCTCCTGTGTATGGTCTTCTTTTTATGGAGTACATACTAATGCTCTTCAGTTAGTTGAACATAAATTTTGAAAGCAAATTTCATATAGACCTAATATCTTAGACAACTACAATGATGCAGATATTCTTAATATCCTAAATATGGCACCAATCACTGCTGGTCATAAGAGAAGGGATCTTATCACTTTCTACAACATCCTACATGGAAAAACTGGAACTCCAGAGCTTCTTCAAAAAATTAATATTCATGTCCCACTAAGAACAACCAGGGCTAGTTAGTTTCCATTACCCAATCCCCCGTACTAACTATGGTCTTAACAACTTCCTCACTAGAACTGCCAGACTAGCAAACCAGCATTTTAACATTGACCTTTTCCAAACTTATAGCAAGTTCCTGAGTCAGGTTTTAGTAAACACTAACTATGTAAGACTTATTATTCTATAATCTAAAACTTTAAAAGTTAACATAATTTTTGTAATTTGGCTTTGCCCGTTTATAAATAAAAATAAAATAAAAATTTTCTTTCTTTGTCCTTTTCCTTCTCTAATTCCTATTTATAATATCTGATTTTCGTTGTTTCTTCCCTTAGTTTATGTATTTTAATTATTTGAGTGTGTTTGTTATTCTTATTTTCTGTGCTTTTTATTGCTATTGTTTTACTGTTAAATGGAACTTCCAGTAATAATAATAATCGTCTCTTCTCCAGCCCCTCTCAGTTTTTTGCACTATAAGTATTATAGTCCAGGGGTCACCAATTGGCGAACCGCGGTCCACATCCGGACCGTGAGCTAGTTTTGTGCGGACAGCCATTAAATTCAGAATAAAGTGTTTGGCAATTTTGAAAATGTTTGGCCATGCAATTGTGTACTATGTTTGGCTCAACTTATGTGTGCGAAGCCGCTTTATCATGAATGAACTTTATTAAAAATCCGTACAGATCTCAGCTAACAGATGAATATCTCAACCCCCTAGTGAGAATCAGTGCCACTAAACTCACTCAAAACTACAGACAGGTTGTACATATTAAAAAATGTCATTTTTCTCACTGATAATTTAATTTCGTAAACAGTTTCCTCTTATTTTTATACTTATTATAATCATTAATTATGAATTTAAGTAAACTGTAATATAAAATTGTCATGTGCGGTTTTTATATTCATTTCATCTCTACTATATGTTAAGTGGGAGTACTTTCCAGCTGTGTATTTAATCAAAATAGTTTTCAGATCTAATAAGTTTGTAACAAACAGCTTTCATTGAAACTAATGTAGAAAAAACGGGGCCCGGGGTGCCGGGCAAAACAATTTTTTTAAATAAATTCAGAATCACCTTTTTGGCCCGAAAAACATATTTTTAGGTTTTTTAGGTACATATAAACAAAAAAGGTCTCTTGTCATTTTTCTCACAAATTGATAGTTTTCGAGTTATAAGCAGTTTCTAAAAAATTCGAAAATATGCATTTTCGAGGCTTGAAAACTCATGTAAAAATTTTCATAAACTAATTATGTAAATTATTAGATTTCTAAAGATTAAAGTTTATACATTCAGTTTAAAGATTCTTATTCGTAGTTATTTCAGTATAGACCGTTGTTTTTTAATTCTTAATTTTGTCTCTGTCGCACTTATACATATTATACGTACGTATGCGAAAGATTCCCAACAAATACTTGACATTTATTAAAATTTTATAATTTATTATTAATACAGTTTGTTTTAATAATTTATTTTTTTATTCAATAAATTATTGTGAATGTGCTAATTAAGCCAATGAAAACAACGGTCTAAATTGAAATAAACCCCGATTACTCATCAGAATCTTGAAAGTGAATGTTTAAACTTCAATGTAGGCTTGACAGCCACAAAAATAGCTATTTGTATAACAAGGGAGGAAAGTGCTACTTTTCCTCCCGAGAATGAAGTTTACTGCCCGACGCGTAGCGGAGGGCAGTAATCATTCAAGGGAGGAAAAGGCACTTTACTCCCATGTTATACATATGGTTTTTCCACCTTCCTCAACTAACAAGTCATTTTTTCATTTTTACTTAATTTATTTATGTAACTAACCAACAAAATTTATTAGAACTAAAACTAACAAGTACGTACAATATAACTGTCAACTGTCAAATATAAGTCAAATTAATAATGTAAACATTGTTAAATCAAAATAAAAATTTACTGTTTTTTACCATTCTGCAAAATACAGAGTGTTTTATAAATAAACGTTAAAATGTATAGAAACTTACGTAATAGAAAATAGATATTGTACAGGGCGTCAATAAGTTACATTTCATGAACGAAATACCATGACGTCACTTTTACTTTTCCTCCCTAGGGAGGAAAAATATTTTCCTCCCTAGGGAGGAAAAGTACAACTTTGCTCCCTACAATCAGGTCCGGAAAAGTATACTTTCGGTAGAGGTAGGTGGAAATAATAATTTACACATGAGTTTTCAAGCTTCAAAAATGCTTATTTTCGTATTTTTCAGATTTTAAATCGCTTAAACTCGAAATCTATCAAGTTTTGAGAATAATGACAAGTTCTTTTTGTTAAAGATGACCCACAAATGTTAAAAACATATTTTTGTTGGCAAACGTTGGTGATGTTTTTGATTTGTTAACAAAAATGTTAAACAATTTCTTCCCAAAAATTTTGCACGGCACTCTTCTAATTTGTTTATAGGGGATAATTTTTAACAAGAATCCGCCAAAAAACCGAATTAGAATAAACAGACACAGGTAGTATTAACGGCGTTATCGAAATGCCTCCCACTTTTTCAGGTAAATATTTTCATACATGAAATGCCTCCCAGGTACAATCGAAATGCCTCCGTTTCGTTAATCATTTAGGCTGATATTTTGTCTATTTAATCTCTGTATAATGACAGAATGTTGCCAAATCATAATTTAAATAGGTAGTATCTATTTATTTTGATTTTTCTAATTCTTATTGCAGTGTACCTACATAAAATTTGTTTCACATAAATATTTCACAGTACGACATACACATTTCTTTTTAGAAAAGAAAGTTGTTACCCGACAATCTAATATCCAGCTTTTCTGGGTAATTCCAATTCCGATTCTAATCTCTTCCATATTTATAATTTCATTTTATAATTCCATAAATAGGTACTTTTACCTTAATCATTTTGTTTGTTTATATTCTCTGGGTATTTTCTGGGTAATTCCAATTGCGATTCTAATCTCTTCTTAATGATTCCATGAATAGGTACTTTTACCTTAATCTTTTTAAATGTTGGCCAAAGATACAGTAAAACGGTGGACATGTACTAAAAAACCTGCAAAGCATTTTTGTGAAAACACAGGGATGTGAAAATACGATAATTGAATCAATATTAGATCATAACCACGAGAAGTTGTCTGCCGAAGTTTACAATAGAAAAATCGTAAGAAATTCAATAAAAAGAGCAGCCGTGGAAGATCTCAGCGAAAAACCAATGAAGCTTATCTGTAAAGAACTTAAGAAGACAAATTATATAGAGACATTTACTATCAATGATATCAATAGGGTGAGACACAATTTATATTATGCTAGAACCACAAATTCTTTAATTAAACTTCCCAAAAATATATCTGAATTTCATAAAGCTCTCGATTCATCTTCTATTATTACAAATAGAAATGAAAATTTTACAATTAAAAATGACAAAGATAATCATGTTATATTAACATGTTTTTCAAATCTTCGTTTTCTTTCGACCGTTTCCAATTGATATGTTGACGGAACTTTTGAATACTGTCCTCGTTTTTTCACTCAATTGTTTAGTATACATGGTTTGAAAAATGGACATTATATTCCTCTTGTCTTTTGCTTACTTCAAGATAAAAAGTCATCTTTATATTATCTCGCTTTTAAATAATAATAATAATAATAATATGTTTTATTTGCAGAATGATATGTAACAATACATTATAATACTTACATATTAAATTAACATACATTACATATTAAAATACATATTAAAATTACATTACATATTAAAATAAATAAATTACATATTAAAAATATATCATAGAAGAATGTTTTAAAATTAATTGTCCTGTATCCCCTAAAGTAATAACTTCAGACTTTGAAATTTATATTCATAATGGTATTCGTATGGGATTTCCTGAAGCAGATCTTCATGGATGTCGTTTTAATTTGGGTCAGATATGGTATAGAAAGGTTCAAGCACTGGGATTAGCTCCAGAATACCAGAAAGAAGGTTTTGACTCAACCGAAATTACGCATTTTCTTATTTATGTTTTTGGTCTTTCATTCTTACATCCTAAAGATGGTGGCGATTTTTTTGATATAGATTTGGCAGAAATTAAACCAGTCGATGAAAGAGTCACCCAGTTTTGTGATTATCTGGTTGATAATTACATAATATCTGAAAATTCGACATTTCCTCTACATCTTTGGGCTGAGCACTCTTCATCCTTACAAAGAACCACAAACCCATGCGAAAGTGTTCATTTCAAGTATAATTCTTATTTCTACTGCCCTCATCCTAACATTAATAATTTTATTGATGTAATTTTACAATTTCAAATATATACAGCAAAAATAAATTTTCTAAATGAAACAATTTTAGAATTAAGAGAATGTAAAATAAATAGATTAGAATTTGTCAAAGTAGTATCATATAAATTTAGGAAAAATATTTTGTAATTTTATATTTCTATACACATTTTGTATTATTTTCCAAATAAGATTTTTTGTTATGTTATTTTTAATAAATCTATAAAATACTTAATATGTTTTTGTATTTTTTGTTAAATTATTAATTATAAAAAATAATGGTTATAATAAAATATATATATTATAATGGTTATAAAAATATTATATATGTATAAGTTAGTTAAAATTTATAAATAGCGCCTAGTGTCAATAATGTTTAATACAGAAAGGTTGAAAATAAAATAAATTAAATAACAAAATACCAATTTTGACAAAAATTTACAAAGGGACGAAGATGCGGCAACGTCTCACCTTCACATAAAGATTAGAACCATGTAATTTATTTAAACTTTGGGAGGCAATTCGTATGTGACCATTTTAGCGACAGGTAAGAAATCCTATTTCGGGAGGCATTTCATATGCGGCCGTATTAAATCCGAACCCCGGAGATGTCATAGGTTTTTGAAATGGACCCTCAGGGAATCTAATTGGTGACGCCTGATATAGTCAATGATTGGTTATTCGTTTCTTGATATGACTTTTCTTGTGATGGAACATCTCTTCTTTTAATTAGTAATAGCAAAAATTTAAAATTCGAGTCGAAATGAAACGTAGTACTTACTTAAAAAATAAAGTTTAAAAAAATTGCGGTTACTTTTGGCGCTTAACACTATGTATAAAGTATTTTCATCAAAGTTTCATCCTCTTATTCATCTTAAGTTGTTCCAAGTTATCAAATTACTCTTTTTTGCGGGTAGTACAGTGCGTACTCTAATGGAATATAACTCTCCAAGCGATACATTGTTGTAAACTTCAAGCAAACTTTCCAACTCACTGAGATATTGATTTCGAAAATCATTTGTATATTCTTGGATGCCTTTCCACTTATTTAAAATCTCTGGACAAGGAAAATAAAAATTACTTTCGTCATGACCTGAATTGAATTTATATATAGCCATCTATTTTTTAGGGATGATGCGTAGAGAACTCTAGAAGAAAATAAAATTCCATTTTTCTGATAAATTGTTTTTCTTTCTTTTAAAATCAGCCGTCCATTCTTTAATATAAATCAGAATCTCGGTTCAACAGATTCTCATTATACTGCAGAACAAAAAAACTTGCAATAGAATTTCCGTGATTACCTGCAACTATTAAGGATATACCGGTCGAGCTTTTATAGAAATACTAAGAATTATTAAAATAATTGTTATAAAGTTATGATATCGGAACGGAGAAAATATAAAAATAAAACCCAACGACAATACACAAACGCAAATAAAAAATGATGGATGATATATTGCACCCAATAAATCGTAGCAATAAATTCTTCCTCTAGCATTTGCTTTGAATCTAAATTTCTCTAGAATTTGGTCTGAACGCTGATGAAAAATCGTGGTAACTATTATTATTCTTATAATTGTGGTAATTGACCTAAAGAAAGGACACACGCCAACAAGAGTAACACTGTTACGGCAGCCAATCAGAAGGACAAAAAGGAGACACTCAATTAAGCGATATCTGGATGATATCGAAGGAGACTTGCGAAACATAAGCCTTGCCATATGGAGACGATGTACAACGAATAGAGAATAAAAAAATTTCTTGAGAACATCAGTTCCCACACTGGCTTATAGGACCAGAACACAACAAAAGAAAAAGGCATAATAGCGTGATTTTTATCTCAATATTTAAACTTGATGTAAACTTACCAATTATCTACAACAGGAGATAAACCACCCATCTAATTAGATTACCATCTGCTTTTCAAGATGTGTTCTGGATTAGAGATTCTAAGTATGTAGAACAGTTAGAAATTTTCGCTAAGAATAAATGGTTTATTGCAAATATAAACTAGTTAATTACCAATACCTCTGTAATTAAATCATTTTATAGCTCTAGTGAAATTAACGGTTGTTAATTGTTAAATAATTAATTTACTTTGCCGATAAGAAATTTTCAGAGAAATTACTATTATTGTAAATGTATATAAATCGTTCTGAACTATCATTAACATGAATTATTTGATCCGAGTGGCGCGAAATATTCGACTAGTCAGATGCATTTAGGCAATTAGGCAGGTTCTGCAAAATGAGATACTGGGAGACTAGACTTAAAATCATGACTATACGTCAGGAGATATTATTCATTTAAAATAATGTGAGAAAAATGTACAGGATATCGCAAATTAATATGTTTTTCAGGGTAGGTATAGCGAAAACTGGAGGTGATACAAAAAAGAGTAGTTAAGATGGCATAACCTTTTTTTCGTTAAAGTAACGAAAGCACAATCAAAACATTAATAGTTTCCTACATTAGAGAGATACAGAGCGACCATTGAAAGAAGATTACAGATATTTAAAATTTTAAAAAACTTTATTCAATATTTGAAATTTGGATACTTTTTTGCTATACCTTTGGCCACTATACAGGGTGTCCCGAAAAGATTGGTCATAAATTATACCACACATTCTGGAGTCAAAAATAGTTCGATTGAACCTAACTTACCTTAGTACAAATGTGCTCATAAAAAAATTACAGCCCTTTGAAATTACAAAATAAAAATCGATTTTTTTCAATATATCGAAAACTATTACAGATTTTTTACTGAAAATGGACATGTATCATTCTTATGGCAGGATCATCTTAAAACAAAATTATAGTGAGATTTGTCCACCCCATAAAAATTTTATGGGGAATTTTGTTCCCTTAAATCCCCCCCCCCTAAACTTTTGTGTACGTTCCAATTAATTCATTATTGTGGCACCATTACTTAAAGACAACGTTTTAAAACTTTTTAGCCTCTTAGTCTTTTTTTTGATAAGTCACCTTTTATCGAGATGCGGCTTCTTTTTCAAAATCTACCTATTAATGTAAATTATAAATAAATTTTCAGATTATTCACAGGTCTCTATAATCGTTTATAATCGAACTTAACATATACAAATATGTGGTGGATTCGAAAAATATTCAAAATATCTCGATACACACTGTCTTATCGAAAAAGTACTAAGAGGCAAAAAGTTTTAAAAATATTGTGTTTAACTAATGGTGCCACAATAATAGTTTAATTGGAACGTACACAAAAGTTTGGGGGTTTAAGGGAACAAAACCCCCATGAAATTTTTTTGGGGTGCACAAATTTCACTTTAATTTTTTTTAAGATGTTACTGCAATAAGAATTCCACATGTCCATTTTCAATAAAAAATCTCTTAAGAGTTATCGATATATGCAAAAAAATCGATTTTCATTTTTTAACTTGAAAGAGCTGTAACTTTTTTGTGTGCACTATTGTATATAGGTAAGTGAGGTTCAATCAACCTACTTTTTAACCCCAGAATCTGTATAATCTATGACCAATCTTTTCGGGACACCCTGTATAACTGATGCATATCTTTGTTGGTTTTATCATCAAGTTATAAATCCAATATAGCGTGAGGTTTTGGATCCCACATTTTTCATAATTGTGTCTGGCTACTATTAACGTAGTCACCAATTCCTTGGTTATTCTCTCTGCTGATTCATATAAACCTCGAGCCTGATAGTAACCCAAGGTATTTTACTAAACAGATTTAGATCTGTAGCATTTACAGCTTAGAAAACCTAATCCTTCTAAATTTCTTCTTCTCTAAAATTTCATAATTTCTACTTCTGGGGTATTATGTTAAACTCTATATTAAATTTGAAGTAGACTCTAGAAAGCTACATTTCATAGAGTCTGTTGTATTCTATCTCTGACTGTGTTAATAAATTTGTCGTGTGTTATGATGAACAGGTCATCCTCATATTCCAGGATGATGTCTGTCGTCTAGCGATCAACCTGTTCATGACATATTCTACAAAAGAGGAGATAACACTCCCCCTGAAAAATCTTAAGATTATCAATCAACACCATTAAAAGATTGATGAATTTAGCATACGATAAAGGAGAGGTTATGTCATAATGACTTCAATAGCAGGAAAAAACGGTACTTTTTGACAAAACTACGACCGATAACATAAGCAAGATCGCTGAAATAGTAATACTACGGATACAAACAAACACTTGGAGTACCTACTCCCAGAAAGACACTATGGAAAGACTTACTAATAGGATCATGTTAATAGATCCCTTGTAGGATAAAGAACAGAAGAAGAGGATAAAATACTAATGTGGCTTTAGATACAAATAGATCAGTGAGAAAACTTTAAATAAATCTAATCCACGAGGAAAAATTTCCTGTAGTTGGCTGTATACCATTACAAAAACATAAAATCCTTGATAAAAGGTATATTTGTTAAAATCCCTATACAGGGCTACATCAAAGACATAACTAGTTTTCGATCGGTTGACCGATCATCATCAGTGTAATCCTAAAATGTGTATAACCAGATAAAATGATGCAAAGTATTTAAAATGTTGACTAAGGTTATAAAAAGTTATAGGCTATACTCACTTAGAATCTAAAATGCTAACCACCAAAGTAAATAATATTTGGGTATAAACCCTTTATAATTGATCCGTCATAGGAACATATGGAAAAGATGTGATTTATAACATGGATGTATAAAATATCCAATGTTTTACGCCCGAGGTACCAATGAGCTCAATTTGACAAGTTCACATCATGGCTGTATGGAAGCAAGTGATTTTGATAACGGAAATTCCGAACGACGACATGACAGGAATGACAGTTCCACAGGAAGTTATAATTTCCCTGTTGTTTTGTGATATTTATTGTAAAATTTGTTAAATTAGTACCAATAAAAACAGTCGTTCCCACTGTTTGATGTAAATGTTAGAATATTGTAATGAAAGAAGTAGGCAAACCACATTACACGTAATACATAAAACTTAATAAACGTTATCAAACCCTTTATATGTGATATCTAGGGCTTAGAAAAGCAATTGTATGTTTATTTAAAGTTAACAGTTATATTAGAATAATTGGAAGTTGTTATAGTATGTGGAAGTACCATAAAAGATCACTGTGTGGGTGACAGAGGCGTAGAACTGTTTTCTGATCTGGGAGAGATATATAATACAAGCTAAGATACATGCGACCATTTCTCAAGATTACTGCATACTGCCTGGAACTCTAAGGGTTCGACAAAACAGACCAGTATATGATATAGTTAAACATAGGGGAGAGGGTTGGTGTTAGAGGTTTATGAGATTATAATTAAAATGTAACATGAACGGGACCCAGAAAGAGTAGTGAGACTATTAAATTTAGTTACAGTATGAATATATGGGGTGGAGATAGTCATAGAAAAATTATAGATGAAAATTTAAAGATGAATAGGTATGTATGTGGGTGATGATCACAGATGTTGGTTTGTGTGTGTATAATTGGATAGATGATAGTGGTTAATGGATAGAGATGAATAAGGAAAGAAAATCATTATGGATTGTGTCAAATCAACTGTAAATGTGACTGCATGAAAGTGATAGAAGTAATAAAGAGGTGAAAAGTACTATGGTAATTAAAAAGGAGTTAAGAAAAAAGTTGTCGATGAAGTGGATGGAAGTCCCGGTTGAACGAATCATGGCGGTTGACACAATTTGGACTTTTTTGTTTTTCTTTAACTATTTCTATGTCCTCGTGCAAGTCCAAATTAAGGAAGTCTCTCTGTGGGATATTGTGTAGAAGAGAAACGTCATCTGGGATGTTCAGAGTATGATTTTTCTCTTTAAGATGTTGTGAAAAGGTAGAGGTATTCTCTCTTTTGATGTGTTCAAGAGAGCGAGAAGCAAGTGAACTACAAGTTCTTACTATGTAGGTGGCATCACAGTCAGAACATTGTAGTTTATAAACACCACTACGATTCATATAATTGATAATATCTTTGGTGTTAGATAGAGACTGTCCTATGTTGTTGGATACCTTAAAAGAAATTTGCACGTTATCTACTGATCTTTTTATAATATTTGAAATATCCCCAGACAGTCTATCTTCGTGGAAAGGTATGGAAGCATAAGTAGGTTTGGTTGTCAAATCCCTAGGGAACGCAGCATGTCGTAAGATCTTGAGCTGCCTTTTATGGATGAGCTTGCTTATGATGTGTGGATCGTATCCTTTATTGAAAGCAATTTGACGTAGTATATTTAATTCTTTCTTGTAGTTGGATTGTGATAAGGGGATGGTTTCAAGATGGTGTATGTAACTGTGAAAAGCAGCGCAAGTTTGTGTGACATTGGGCGGATAGAATCCGTACATATCATGAAAAATCCTCAAAATTCTCCATTGGTTTCGCTATGTTGATGATTGTTTTCTGATCATCTCAGGTAATTCAAATACAGCTGACTCATTACTTTTTAGAATCAACCAAATCCACCCCAACATTAAATTTGCCATGGAATTAGAGTCTTCCCAATCAATCAATTTTCTCGACCTTACTATTACCAGATTAAATGACCACTTCGAATTCAGTATCTACAGGAAACCAACACAGACTGACCATGTTATCCCAGCATCTTCCAACCACCCAATGTCACACAAACTTGCTGCTTTTCACAGTTACATACACCGTCTTGAAACCATCCCCTTATCATAATCCAACTACAAGAAAGAATTAAATATACTACGTCAAATTGCTTTCAACAACGGATACGAGCCACACATCATAAGCAAGCCCATCCATAAAAGACAGCTCAAGGTCTTACGACACGCTGCGTTCCCTAGGGATTTGACAACCAAACCTACTTATGCTTCCATACCTTTCCACGAAGATAGACTGTCTGGGGATATTTCAAATATTATAAAAAGATCAGTAGATAACGTTCAAATTTCTTTTAAGGTATCCAACAACATAGGACAGTCTCTATCTAACACCAAATATATTATCAACTATATGAATCGTAGTGGTGTTTATAAACTACAATGTTCTGACTGTGGAACTGTGTTCTACATAGGAAGAACTTGTAGACCACTTGCTTCTCGCTCTCTTGAACACATCAAAAGAGAGAATACCTCTACCTTTTCACAACATCGTAAAGAGAAAAATCATACTCTGAACATCCCAGATGACGTTTCTCTTCTACACAATATCCCACAGAGAGACTTCCTGAAGTTGGACTTCCTTGGAAGTTGAACAAAAAAATCCAAATTGTGTCAACCGCCATGTTTCGTTCAACCGGGACTTCCATCCACTTCATCGACGACTTTTTTCTTAACTCATTTTAATTACAATAGTACTTTTCACGTCTTTATTACTTTTATCAATTTCATATTTCCCATTTACAGTTCACATTTACAGTTGATTTGACACAATCCATACTGATTTTCTTTCCTTATTCATCTCTATCCATTAACCACTATCATCTATAGACTATCCAATTATACACACACAAACCAACATCTGTTATCAGCACCCACATACATACCTATTCATCTCTAAATTTTCATCCATAATTTTTCTATGACTATCTCCACCCCATATATGCATACTGTAACTAAATTTAATAGTTTCACTACTCTTTCTGGGTCCCGTTCAAGTTACATTTTAATTATAATCTCATAAACCTCTAACACCAACCCTCTCCCCTATGTTTAACTATATCATATACTGGTCTGTTTTGTCGAACCCTTATAGTTCCAGGCAGTATGCAGTAATCTTGAGAAATGGTCGCATGTATCTTAGCTTGTATTATATATCTCTCTATCTCTCCCAGATCAGAAAACAGTTCTACACCTCTGTCACCCACACAGTGATCTTTTATGGTACTTCCACATACTATAACAACTTCCAATTATTCTAATATAACTGTTAACTTTAAATAAACATACAATTGCTTTTCTAAGCCCTAGATATCACATATAAAGGGTTTGATAACGTTTATTAAGTTTTATGTATTACGTGTAATGTGGTTTGCCTACTTCTTTCATTACAATATTCTAACATTTACATCAAACAGTGGGAACGACTGTTTTTATCGGTATTAATTTAACAAATTTTACAATAAATATCACAAAACAACAGGGAAATTATAACTTCCTGTGGAACTGTCGTTCCTGTCATGTCGTCGTTCGGAATTTCCGTTATCAAAATAACTTGCTTCCATACAGCCATGATGTGAACTTGTCAAATTGAGCTCATTGGTACCTCGGGCGTAAAACATTGGGTATTTTATACATCCATGTTATAAATCACATCTTTTCCATATGCTCCTATGACGGATCAATTTTAAAGGGTTTATACCCAAATATTTTTTACTTTGGTGGTTAGCATGTTAGATTCTAAGTGAGTATAGCCTATAACTTTTTATAACCTTAGTCAACATTTTAAATACTTTGCGTCATTTTATCTGGTTATACACATTTTAGGATTACACTGATGATGATCGGACAACCGATCGAAAACTAGTTATGTCTTTGATGTAGTCCTGTATAGGGATTTTAACAAATATACCTTTTATAAAGGATTTTATGTTTAAATAAATCTCTTGAAACACATGCATAAACTGATAACTGCACTCTGACAACAGAAAGAAACACTCATAGACTGGAAGTTGGATGTACTGTGTCCTCTACGCAAAAAGGGAGACATGATGGTGTATGATAACTATAGAGGAATCACTCTACTCAACATGGCATATAAAGTGTTGTCCAACGTATTGTATAAAAGACTCCTCCCCTACGCCGAACATATAGTGGGAGGATATCAGTACGGTTTCCGTTCTAATAAATCAACAGCGGACCAGATATTTACAGTGAGGAATATTCTTGAAAAAACCTGAAAAGAGAGTTTGGCGTCGACATCCACTACATATTCACTTCATCACTACTTCAAAGCCGCATATGACTCAGTTAATAGAGGTAAACTTCTACTTGCTATGGTAGAATTTCAAATACCGCTTCATCTAGTCCAATTAACTGAACCTACACTCTGGAACCTACACTGAACTGGAAAGTGTTGACACCAGGCTCGCTACTAACTAAAGATAACAATGTCAGTAAAGAATTTAAAGATGAATAGTGCTCGCCAATAAGGGTTACTAAGGCTTAAGAAAACAGGTTGCCTCAAAAATACCTAGAAAAATTAAATTGAGGTGTCTACAAAACACTAATAAGACCAGTGCTAACACATGGTTCAGAAACTTGGTCACTTACACAGAATGACCAAGAACTGCTGAAAAATCCTAAAAAGAATATATTATGGAGGAATAAAAGAACAAGGTTTGTGGCGCAGACTTTACAACTTTGAATTGTATAGAAGTTTTGGAGAACCTGACGTTGTAAAATTCATTAAGGTAGCACGCCTTAGGTGGATAGGGCATGTAATCAGGCGAGAGGAAGATGCCATGACCGAATAGGGCCGATAGGACAACGAGCACGAGCAAGACCGAGACTTAGGTACCAAGACAACTTAGAGAATGATTTAAAATATATTGGAATTAGAGAATGGAAACAGGGCCAATGACAGGGGCGAATGGAGGATTGTTCTGAAAAAGGCTTTGGCTCATAAAGAGCTGTAATGCCACTGATGATGACGATAACATTCAATAATTGAAGTTTTCGAAAGCCTACGATTGAGTTCTCCATAACTTTGGCACATTGGCACCAAAACAGAAGTTTTTAAAATTTATTGATAATTTTTATAAAAAGACTTAATAAATAAGTCCTTTTTTTGGATAAATTATAAAGTGTAATTATAAAATTCAACATATCAAATCGTTACCTTCTGTTTGAAATTTGTTAAAATTTTCGTTAAAAATTTTTAGCTTTGTGCTTGTAAGACTGAAGTAAGTTCATTTATTGACAGGATTCTCGAGGCCGTACTTCCTAATGACACCTTTGGCAATTTCTGAGCTCAGTTATTCGTTTCAACATATATAGTTTATATCCAGCACTCTAGCTGACTTCTTCTGATAACAATTCCCTTGCTGCAGTTATTCATGTTTGGTAATTTTGATCTAAATTTTTGACAAATAAACTTCGAAAACTGATAAATATTTTAGATAAGAACTTTTTAACTCACAATGTTTTATGTCTTCCGATCAATTCTCAGTTCACGTGTGACGTTCACGTATTTAATTCGGTGTTTGCTAATTTATTCAGTTTAGTTAGATCAGGGCAAAATTAAAAAAAAACAAAATTAAGAAATTTGATATCGTTAGATAAAGCTTCCGTTATTTAGTTTCAGTATAAACAAGAGATTAATTAAAATATTAAAGGAAAAGTAGTTGATAATCAAGACGTAAGAACCATAAAAAAATTATATTGGCGTCAAACAGCGACAGTTTGCATAAATGGAAAATCAACAAACATGTAAAATTCAAAGAGGTGTCAGACAGGGTTGTATACTGTCCCCACTGTTATTCAATTTGTATTCAGATAGAATTTTTAAAGAAGCGGTGCATAATTTGTAATGGGGCGTGAAAGTTAATGGAATCCTGATAAATACAATCAGATATGCAGATGACACAGTTATTTTAAGTGATGACATGAATGGATTACAATGCCTTTTAAATGCCATAGACACAGTGGGAAGAGAGTTTGGCCTAAACATAAATTGTTCAAAAACAATATACATGGTGTTTAGCCATTTAGCACATCAAGATTTACGGGTATATGTTGATTGTCAAATAATTCAAAGAGTACCCAGTTTTAAATATTTTGGTTGCCATATTACTGAAAAATTAAATCCAGATAAAGAGATAAAATATAGAATCGAGATAGTCCGCACAACATTTTTAAAAATGAGGTCATTCTTCTGTAATGGTAACTTGCAACTTCAACTTCGAAAGTGTATAATTAAATGTTACATTTGGTCAGTCCTCTTATACGGTGTCGAAGCATGGACATTCAAATATCCACCATTAATCGTTTGGGGGCCTTTGAAATGTGACTGCACAGACGTACATTAAAAATACCATGGACGGCTATGCTGACAAATGTGGCAGTCCTTAAGAGAGCAAATGCTACTCGCGAGCTGCTTGATAATATCAAATGTAGAAAGATGGCCTATTTTGGACACGTAGTGAGGAGAGACCGATATAATATTCTTCAACTTATTATGATGGGTAAAATCGAAGGACGCAGAGGAATTGGTAGAAAGCAGGCCTCTTGGTTGAAGAATATCAGGGAGTGGACAGGTATAAAGAAAGCAGAGCAACTATTTAGAATAGCTCGAGACAGAGACAGTTTCGCCATGTTAATCGCCAATGTCAAGGGGACTTGATAGGGCACGCTAAGAAGAAGAAAAATAAACAAGAGAGGCATTGTGCGCAATGACGGTACGATTACAAAAATGCAAGGAATATAATAAAAAAAGTATTCATATGTGATATAGATTTCCAAAAAGCGGTTGACAGAGTCCAACACGGTAAACTCATACATGAATTGCAACACATACACCTAGATCCCAAGGATATAAATTTAATCAAAAATCTATAATACAATCAAATAGTGGTCGTACGGGTGAAGGATAGTGAGAAAAACCAAGTAGAAATTCAAAGAGTAGTCAGACAGGGATGCGTGCTGTCGCCACAATTATTTAATGTGTACGCCCAACTAATATTTCCGGAAGCACTATGGTAAAGAACTGAAGATGTAAAGATTGGAGGGAGCGTCATTAGGGTGCTCGGTAAAAGAAGTATAAGTCAAATTGGACAACTTTTCAGGAGAAGCAAAAACGATAATTAATTGGCAAGTCTACTACCAATTTTATCTCTGACCAAATAATTTTATTTATTTTATATTACCATATTGACTTGTTCTATTGATACCAAGGTAAAGATATAATCCTAGTATACTAATAATCTTTTTTGGCACAAATAATATTTTGTACATTATACTCTTCTTACCGAGCACCGAGCACCCTAGCATTAAATGTCATAAGATTTGCAGACGATACCCCAGTCATGACAAATAAAATAGACGATTTATAAATTCTTCTAGAAGTCACTAACATAGAAACCAAATAGATGGAACTCACAATAAATATAGATAAAACCAAATACATGGTGATCTCAAAAACTGTTAGAGAGGGTCGACAAGTATAAATACCTCGGGGCAATTATTTTAAACCCCGAACAGGGAGAAGTTGGTTTTTTGCGGTTTCCCAACTTCATTGCACAATTATACCTGTTCGTCCCAAGAAAATAGTCGCAACTATTTTCATCACTCGAACGCTCCGCCGACGAGGGCCGCTGGTTCTACCAGTTGGCGTACAATAGTTTCTAGAGGGGTGGTCGAGGGCAAAGCACGGACAGTACACGTAAATGTCAATGGAACCAACATCAACTCCATCAAACTTTCGTCTCTGTTGTCTTTTAGCCTTCTGGTCACCACCGTCCGGCATAACCCAGGAACACCAGGAACACCACACTTACCCCAGTGCGTTTTTCGGACTGTTTGCTTTTGCGACCACTTTTTCGTCACAATACATTCACCACAAACCCTGAAGTTGACAAAATCCTAAACGGGGACACTCATTGTAAGCATTTCTACAAAGCATTTTAATCTTTACACGCAAATCGATACATTGAGTTGTTGTTGTTGTATTATAGACCCAAACCACGCAGTGTACAACATACGACCATTGTCGATTCAGCCGTCGAGCAGTAAGGTCACTGCGAGCATACCTTACTCGGAACGACAGCTACCGAGGAGTTTGAGAGCATCAATTGCTGAAGACTGCGGCACACGGTTAGCCCGAGGAGGTTAGATTTTCCCACCGAAAAAGCAACGACGCGTGGCCGTGCAAACCAAAAAGGTAGACGGATTAAGGGGTTTCAGAGGAATACTCTGGCCCTGGGCTCGAGTGGAAACACTCGCCCCGTACTCTATCTAGAGTTCACGCACGGCTACAAGAACAAGTGCCAGTACGGGGAAAATTCTAACCTTGCAAAGGCTTACAACGAGGGACCCACTGGCAGCGGGGTAAACCGCACAAATATCAGGTAAATATAGTCGCTTTCAAAAACCGTCGGAAAGGCACGTAGGGATAGGACAAGTCATCTTTATCCCTGGGGTTTACCCCCCAGAACACCCTGAGGCTGGGGTGCCCTCCTTTCGCCCGAACGTCACCCACTCCCTAGAGACATGTCTATAAGAGATAGATCCGTCCACTCCCTCCCTCGAACGGTGACCCAGACAAATGTCGAAACAACTAACCAATATTCTAGCCTAACCATTTCTAGCTGGCGAACTACAATGCAGATCTGGCAATCGCCCAGACGAGGTTCCACCAGGTCTATCACCGCATGAAATCGAATGATCCAAAGAACCCCCTATTGCAGAAATATGATCTCGAATATCGGGAAGTCAAAGCAAACAAAGAATACACCAAACAGGGGGCGATTCCAAAAACCATGCCTCCGCCTGCAGCTATCAAACAAAAATCAAAACCTAGCAATCCAACTGAATCTCGACAACCTTCCACCAAGCAAATCTCCTCACAACAATCTTCTTCTCAAGCATCTCAACAATCATCATCTCACAACAATCTGTCTCAATCATCAAATCAAGAATCTCAATCAAATGCTCAAGATACATCCGACTTCGTCTTCCAAAGAAGACAACTCAAATCATACGCCAACGCCGCAGCAAACTCACGCCCACGAAATCTGACCACTGTCAGTTCCATAAATAATCCAAAAACTTTTTGAATATCTGATAAAAGATCTACCGAAGGACGTCTGCGTCCAAAGAACCTTCTTTCGGCAACTAAACGCCACTACCCTTCTCTCGAATAAAATTCACTATCTAAAAGTCCTGTCACATGGTATCGCTCACATGCGATTATTCCAATCCTTAAATGTAGAAGACATCGAAAAAACAATCAGAAATACTACAGCCAAACAATGGTTACGGTCATCAACCGAAACAAAAGTCTTGCAAATCGATCCGACAACACGCCTACCTACCTCTTCTGCATCATGGGTATCGAGGTCGACTATTCTGAGGAGGAGGTTTCCACCTTATTAGCCGAACAGGACTTCCCAATCGAAAAACTGTGGCGAGTAAAATCCTACAGGCTTGGGAGGGACTCCAAAGTGATTAAGGTGCTAACCAAATTCCTGGAGAAGTACACCCAAGCATTGAGCCGAGGCATTACCTTTGACGGAATTATCTATAATGCCGAACTTCCATACAGGTCCATCAGATCCAGTACGTCCAACCCCAAAATATTGCAGCAAATGCTGCATAAACGGCCACAATATCGACGAATGCCGTGAAAAAGCATTCGCCTGTGCTCACTGCGGCGGCAACCATAAATCAAGTGCCTGCCAAACCCAAGAGCAACCCAAATGCCCAAATTGCAGCGGTGACCACCCTGCATACTCCAATAAGTGTCCACAAAGACACACAATCCCTACTTCGGCCAACGAGATTCAGCCACTTACGATCGAAAGATCTTTCCCGCATTTCAACATTGCTGAGGAAACGCAAAACATCCTGACAATTCAAACTACCTTATTGCTCAACTTGCTACCGGATCTCCGAGAACATATTACTGCAATCACCGCGACTCTGCTCAGCCAGACCTATTATCATACAACCGTGGTTCATGGACATGGCAGACAGATCAAAATGGCCTTCAGCCCAAACCAATAAAACCCTCCCCTTATGGATTTCACCCTTGGTGCAGTCAATTGTCAGGGTCTCTCTAAAAAGAGACCCCTCATCAAGAATATCCTGTCGAAACATAACATCCAAATATTAGCACTCACAGATACTCTGTGCAAGCAAGATCCAACTTTCGCAGGATATTCTACAATCCACCGAAACTTCTGTCAGGTTTCACGCGGGAATGGTATTCTCGTAAAATACGGAATACCGCACAACACACACACATTCCCACAAAATATTCGTCCACCACAAGTGGACTTCCTGGCAATTAACGTGCACATTCCCAACAACGAGACCCTTACGATAATCTCTTACTACAAAACGCCGGGTCTGCCACTCAGCAGGGACTTGCTTGAGTATTTTTCAACGCTCGGCAAGGCTGTGCTGATGGGAGACCTCAATTGCAGGCACACACAGTTTGGTGATCACGCACAAAACCCCGAAGGCATCCGCCTCAAGGATTTACTTCTAGACCTTCCAATATCAAGAATCACCAATACTGAATACACGTTTTTGAACGCAACTGGGACATCGATCAACGACTACATTCTTGTTACTAGTAACATACTGAACAGGTTCGAGGACCGATGCCACATAGGCGACTCAATAACGTCAGACCATCTACCTCTTCTTGTCGACACAGACATACTAGCTCCACAACAACCCAACCCTCCAAAAACTATAAGAGATTATCGTAACGCGAACTGGAACGAATACCAAAACTTCATAACTCAAAATCTACCAATGTTAGGCGAACTAGATATTAACGACAGTATCGACAGAAGTGCAACCCAAATTGAGAGCCTCATCACCGAGGCTATCACGCACGCAATTCCACAAAAACAATTAACCTACTCATCGCCGGCACTTCCTCAATACATCATTGCCAAAATCCAGCAAAAAAGGCGTCTTCTAGGCCAATACAAGGCCAACAGAAACCCACTAATCAAAACAGAATACAACCGAATCTGTGCCAGGATAAAAAGGGAAATATCTGCCCTAACGGCTCGCCGACGGGAAGATACGACCTCAAAACTGGACTACAGGGACGGAAGTAAATTCTGGAACAAATTCAAAGTCCTAACGAAACAAAAACTATCTAAACCTTCTCATTTGTTGGTCAACAATCAAATTATCAATTCCCCAGAGGGAAAAGCTGAAGAATTCAAAAACTAGCTTCAAAACAACTTTCAAACCCCTAACAACCCGAATTTTGATCGCATATTCAAACTCAACACAGAATTCATAGTAAGAAATACTCTCAACTTTCACGTTCCGGTCCATGATCCGATCATGGACCCTCTCACAAACAGGGAAATGGAGAGCTTCTGTCGCCAAGGCAAAAACAGAGCTCCCGGACCTGATGACATCAACTGAAGATGCCTAAAGAAACTTCCTGATAGTTTTATCCCTCTTCTCACAAAAATTTTCAATGCATGTCTTAAAACCAGCTACTTTCCTACTCCTTGGAAAGTAGCCAACACAATCATGTTACCAAAAAAAGGTAAACCCCCCCACCGACGTGGAATCCTACAGACCCATCTCTCTAATAAATACTCTGGGAAAAGTCCTTGGGCTAATCCTAAAAGAGAGGCTCAATGACTTTCTCGAAACCCGAAACATCATCCCAAAATTTCCATACGGATTCCAACACGGTAAATCTACTCAACATGCATTGATAGACTTCACCACTAAAGTCACTCAAACCATCAACGATGGTTCATTAGCCATAGCCACATTCCTTGATGTACAAAAGGCTTTCACTCCTCAAGCTGGAGTTCCCCAAGGTTCGGTTCTAGCTCCAGTGTTGTACATACTCTACAACAGTGATATCTCAAACCAAAATATCCCAGGTACTCGTCTGTTTCTCTATGCAGACGACACGGCTCTACTCACAACAACTGCTCGATACAATCCACCACTCATCCACAGAAGAGCTCAGGCTCTGTTAGACGCGGCTGAAGAATGGTGTTGTAAGTGGAGAGTTACGCTGAACGCGAACAAAACAACAACAATTGCGTTTCGCGCCCCTTCTGTGTCACAAAGAATCATTAAAAATAAAGACGACCGATACCCACTGAGATTGATGGGAGAAAGGCTCGTACTCAGCCCGACTGCGACCTTCTTGGGAGTTCTGTTCACCAGGACCCACAACTGGGACGCAGATCTAAAGGCAACTTTAGATAGGGTGAGGAACAGAGCCAGACTTCTCAATCCTCTCTCAGGAAGAATCGGCAAGACACACAAGAAAACTCTCATACACACTTACAAGACCTACATTCGACCCGTCATTGAGTATAAAGCAGGTCTCTACTGTCTTTTCGGTAGACTACAAAAAGAGAGGTTGTTGCGAGTGGAACGAAGAATCTTGCGCAGGTGTAACTACGAGCACTGAAGATATCCCTCAAATGAAATCCATAACCTTTCTAACATCCCCAAAATCATCGAGAGAATCAACTCTCTGAACAGGAACTTCACATCTAAAGTAATCAACGGTCCCCTCTCCGACACACAACAATCTCTTAAATGTTCCTGTTCTTCTTCAGGCCACGTATTCTACTACCGACAGCCCAAGCGGAAAAAGATTCACCCACCGTCCGCTCTAATGCAAACATGCATTGACGAACTCCCAGTAGAATACGAAGAAATCCTTGAGGCTACCCCGTTAGCCTATCGTACCCACCTTTAACTACTCCTCTTCCCTACCCCGAACAGGGAGAAGTTGGTTTTTTGCGGTTTCTTAACTTCATTGCACAATTATACCTGTTTGCCCCAAGAAAATAGCCGCAACTATTTTCTACACTCGAACGCTCACTGTCCACGCTGCGCCCAAAAACCACCTCCTGACCGCCGACGAGGGCCGCTGGCTTGCCAGTTGGCGTACAATGGTTTCTAGGGAGCTTGGTCGAGGGCAAAGCACGGACAGTACACACATATGTCAATGGAACCAACACCAACTCCATCAAACTGTCTTCTCTGTTTTCTGATAGTCGACTAAACCACCACCGCCGGCCCAACCCAAGAACACCAGGGACACCACTGCCCCAGTGCTCTTTCGGACTGTTTGCTTTTTACGGCCATTAATGTCACATTCACCACAAACCCTGTAGAGGACAAAATCCTAAACAGCGACCACTCAATGTAATCATTTCAATAAAGCATATCAAATCTTTCACGAAAACCCACATTGAGTATATATACAGGGTGTCCAGAAACTCTACCGACAAACGAAGACAGGAGATTCTTCAGATAATTTTAAGATAATTTAACCCAATTCACTTAGTCCGAAAATGCTTCCTAAGGGAGATAGAGCTCTTTGAAGATGGCGTCTTGTAATTAGTTTTTCTTAAATACCTCCAGAACGCTTCTATTTAGAAAAACAAAAATTGGTGCGCGTATTTATCTACAAGATATAAATCTAATCCATCCATTGCAAATTTCTAGTACCTATTATAGGCGTCCGTTTTGGGTAGGGCAACGGTTATTTTATCGCATAACTTTTTTATCTTTAACTTTTATGCATTTCTGATACTGGATTATGAAACTTTAAAGTATTCTAGTACTAAAAGATACTCTTGATTTAAGTCGGTAGGACACACCGTTTTCTAGAAAAATCGATTTTAAAAATTTTTCGCTTTTTAAATAAAAAAAAAATTCAAAAAAAACTGTTTATAAAGACGAAAACTGGTACATTTATTTATATTCCAGAGATAAATCGATTTCATTAATTGCGAATTTCTATTACTGGTCATAGGCGTCCGTTTTGGGTAGGTCAACAGTTATTTTATAGCATAACATTTTTGTCTTGAATTTTTGAGCATTTTTGACACTAGATTATTAAATTATGAGGTATTCGAGTATTAAAAGTTACTCTTACTTTATGCTGGTAAAATACTTCGTTTTTTGTTGAAAAGTTCTTTCAACTTTTTTTCAAATTCCAAAAACGAAAAACTTTCAAATCGATTTTTCTAGAAAACGGTGTGTCCTACTGACTTAAAATAAGAGGACCTTTTAGTACTAAAATAACTCACAATTTAATAATCCGGTGTCAAAAATGCATAAAAGTTAAGGACAAAAAAGTTATGCGATAAAATACCCGTTGCTCTACCCAAAGCGGACGCCTATGACCGGTACTAGAAATTTGCAATGGATGGAATCGATTCACCTCTGAAAAGTAAATATGTATACCAATTTTCGTTTTTCTAAATAGAAGCGTTCTGGAGGTATTTAAGAAAAACTAATTTTATGGCGCCATCTTCAAAGAGCTCTAGCTCCCTTAATAAGAATTTTCGGACTAGGTGAATTGGGTTAAATTGTCTTAAAATTATCTGAGGAATCTCTTGTCTTCGTTTGTCGGTAGAGTTTCTGGACACCCTGTATATTATAAACTCACAGTTACATCAAGATCGTGAGATAAAGGTCAGATTGGAAATAGCTCGAAAAGGATTTATAAAATACGAGTCAATGTTTACAAATAAAAAATTGAGTATGGCTGTCAGATTGAGGTTCGTCGAATGTTATGTTTGGTAGCAACTATTATATGGCGGAGAACTCTGAAATCCCACTCTGTAAAAAATTGCAGGCTTCGAAATGTGGCTATATAGGCGTATTCTGAAAATTCCTTGGACTGCAAAAGTCTCAAACGAAGGAGTGTTAAGACGAATTGGGCATGGTAGAAAGCTTATGAATCTGTAAATTATTTACCTGTAATACACTAAGCACCAAAATTAACGCACCACCTTAAAAATGGGACATTTTTGATGCCTTGTATTTCCTAAACCTGTTTTGAGTAAACAAGTTGAGTTTTAATTTCAATATTTTATATACGCCAGAATATTCCACATTGTGTTCCAAACTTTGAGGAAAAAACACACTATCATTGTTACACCCGTTATACAATGACACTTATCTGTTTAGCAACAATATTATTACATCAATATTCTTGAAGAATAAAGCTATAACACATTAAAAAATCACTAAAATTGGACAACAGGTTTAGGAAATACAAGACATCAAAAATGTCCCATTTTTAAGGTGGTGCGTTAATTTTGGTGCTTAGTGTATTTCTAATATTAATACTTGAACCTGTAATATTTCCTCAGCTACCCTTTCTATATTTATTTTACTTCTCTTGAGCCTATAACTTCTTTTTTTAATGTAATTATATTATTTAATCAATATTTTTTCCAAAGTCATGGGTGTGTATATCTAATAGTTTCTGGTTTACTCTTCTTCTAGTTTTTTTATATTTGACATGAAATACGTGAACATTATTTAGTGCAGTCAATTTATTATTTTAATCATTAGGGGGATTAATAGTGTAGTGTTTTAAAATCGCGACTGAATTACTCCGTTGCGTTAGCCACCATCTTGACTGTAAAGGAGAACCGTTGTTTCTCAATATCTCAATAAGTCTCCGAGTTAAGGGAGAATTGTGGAAGGGGGAGCATAATTATTCAATTGAATTTCGTTTATTATTAATTTTACGACATAATTGTATTTAAACAAAAATGGAGAGAATTATATTTATTCAATTTTCACCTCTTTCATTTTCTTGATAAAATCAATATTTAAGGTCTTAGGTTCGTTCTTGTTTATGGCTTGCTGCTGATAACATCAGCGTCTAGATTTCGTTAATCGCTTGTATCTCGTTAGGTTTGTCATAGGCGTTGGACCTTAAATCTTGATTGTATGACAAAAAATCAAAGGAATCAAAATTGTATAAAATTTTTGTTTAGGTAGGTACATTTATGTCGTACAGTTAATAATTAACAAGATAATTTAATAATTATACTTAGTCATTATTTTCCCCTTAACTCGGAAAATATCGACCGCACGAAAAAATTTGAAAGAAAGAAACTGTAGGAAATCGCAATTGCAACAAATTTCAAATTTCAAATTTCAAATTTATTCAAAAATATGTGTGTACAACATTTTATATTTAGATCCTATATTATTATTAGTATCGACTGACTCAGCACCATGCCTAGGCAAGAGTTGCCTGTTTTGCACTGTACTATGTCAATCGAAACTGTATCAATTGTACATAAAAGTAGTATTAAGGTTGGAACTAAGAAGTATCATACCTAACTATCGAAGTGATAATGCAACAGAACAAGACGGACGGTAAACCTCTCTAGCTGCTGAATACTTTGTTAATTATAATACCAATATACACCCAAATTTTACTCTGATTATGCTGTCGTTCATACATTAAGACATTGCGTCCAAAAATAATTGTAAGTGGGTTTTTAGATAGGTTTTTATGTATTTTTTAAATTTAAATAATTTAGGTTCTTGTTTGATATGTATAGGAATTATGTTATAAAATTTAGGTCCAAAGAACATTAGGGATCTTTGTGTTACTGATTTTTTGAACTGCTGAATACTAATATCCATATTTGTTACTGATCGAGTTAATCGGTTGCTTTGAAATTTAAATGTTTTTGAGTTTGTATAAACATTTAAAACACAGTTGTAGATGTAGAGGGATTTAACACTCAATATCTCGGATTCATCATATAATTTTTTTGTTGGATGCAGTTTTCTTTTTTTAAAAATTGTTTTTAATAGAGTATTTTGAACTGTTTCTAAAATGTTAAGAGTTTTGTTAAACGCGCCACCCCATGCTACAATACAATATCTTAAGACTGATTCTGCAAGCGAGTTATAAACCATGATTAATTTTTTCCTGGGTAGAATATCTCTTAAGATATAAAATTTATGCCTTAGAGCCCTTATTCGTTTACTGACATGAGTGATATGGTCTGACCAACGTAAATGTTGATCTATGAAGACACCTAAATACTTTATAGAGAAAACTTTTTCTATTGAAGAACAGTCACAATTTTGTCCTTGACATTTTGCGTTATGCAATTTTATATGAAAATTTGTAGGTTGGTCAACAATTGTTGGGCTAAAGGCGATATATTTTGTTTTATTAATATTTAATGTCAGTTTGTTAAATTTTAGCCATAAGTTTAGCTGTTTTAGGTTCATTTCAGAGCTGGTTTTAACCTCCTCCCATGTTTTCCCCACAAATAATATTGCTGTGTCATCGGCATAACAAACAATGTGGCCGTTGAAACTGTTAATTCTTGTGATATTGTTCAGATAAATATTAAATAAAAGTGGTCCTAATACTGTTCCTTGTGGTACTCCGAATTTTATTGTAGTTTCAGAACTCAATTCTGGGCCAATTTTTACTCGTTGAGCTCTTTCCGACAAATAATCTGCTATTAGATTTAGTGCAATTCCCCTAATCCCATAATTACTTAGTTTATCTAAGAGAATTTTATGAGAGACCGTGTCAAACGCCTTAGCTAAATCAAGGAAAACCACTAAGCATTTCAATGATTCATCCACAGCTCCTATCACTTTCTCCAGTAGGTCAACTACAGCCCTTTCTGTACTTGATTTTTTTACAAAACCAAATTGCTTATCTGAAATAACCTTATTTATATGAAAAAATTCAAGCAACCTTTCTTTTAGGGCCAAAATTATTTATTAAAGAAATGGGCCTATAGTTGTTCAGTTTACTCGAATTTTCGGATTTAAAAATGGGGGTGACTGTAGATTCTTTCCATTGTAGTGGTATTTTACCACTTTGAAAACACAAATTTATAATATGAGTTAAAGGCTGTGAGATTAAATCATGGATATTTTTTATTGTTTTAGCATACAATTTATCTGGTCCAGGAGCACAGTTAATTTTTAACTTTGATATTAGTATTGTTACTTCATTTTTAGTTACTGGTTTTAAGAATAAGCTAGATTCAACCTTATCATTAGCAATAAAATTATCAGGTATACTTGTCACCGGTATTCTATTTGCCATATCAGCACCAATATTAGAAAAGAAATTATTAAACATATCTGCTTTTTCTTTGTTATTACTTACAGTTATATTGTCATTAACAATTGATACGTGTTCAATGTTTTTAGATTTTTGATTCCGACCAGAGATATCATTTATAATATTCCACATGTTTTTTGTGTTTCCACCAGATTCATGAATTTTATTTTGATAAAAGTCATTCTTGGTTTTTTTTAGTAGACTATTAAGTTTGTTTCTATAATTTTTATATTCAGCATTAAGTGCTGGTGAAAATTGTTTTAATAATTTCCTTTTAAGAAAATCTCGTCGTTTGATTGACGATACCAGCCCCACCGTTATCCAGGGTTTTATTTTTGATATTTTTTTATTCATACTTTTTACCTCCGTAGAGGTTTGTATGTAATTATTTAAGTTATTTATAAATGTATCATATGCAACTTGAGAATCTATTTTGTTTATATAAATATCATTCCAATGTTTATTTTTTGGAAGCTGTTTTAGTTTTCCGATATTAAGGTTTTTAATTATGACTGGAGATTCAGGTGTAGGGTTTTTTTTAGTTTCATTATTTACCAAAACGGCTGGAGTGAAGTGATCAGTCATGTCAGTGTGAAAAACGAACGGATCAATACTAATTTGCTGTTTTAGATTAGCTTGTGTTTTTATAAATATATGATCAATGATTGATTTTGTATTTATTGTTACTCTCGTTGGCTTGTTTATATAGGAAACAAACCCATTAGAATTTAATATATTCAAATAACTGTTTGTATAAACTTCATCTCTTTTTTTTTTAAATCAATATTAATATCACCTGCAAATATTTCAATACTTTGTTTTTGTATTGTTCCAAAATATTCACCCAAATCCCCTAAAAATTGTTTAATATCTGTTGATGGAAGCCTATAAAAAGCCGTTATACTTATTTTGCAAATTATATTAGATAATTTTTTACTAGAAAAGGTAACCCTTAAAAATTTACTTTCATTGATGGGTAATATATTTACCGTTCTTACATATTTACTTACTTACATTATTTAACAGTTCTTAACATTTTGTAGAAAAGTTGACAGTGGCCGAGATATTGAATAAAAAATGGCGGAAGTATTAACAAAAACGGTTCTCATTTAAAATCAAGATAGCGGCTAACGCAATGGCGGAATTCAGTCGCGATTTTCAGTTTACACTACTAATGACCCCTTTAAGGGTTAGTCTAGATTTCGTCTAACCTGACTGGACTAATTGTTAAGCGCTAAATCTTCGATTAGATAAAATTGCTTATTGGTCTAAAATAAAACCAGGTTGTTGTAGTCCGCACTACTGGTATAATAAAACAAATAAAAAAGGTAACTGAAAAATACAACAAATGGTATTTATATACAGGACAATAACAGGCTATTTCTCCTACTGACCGTTTGTCACTCCCACACACCTCTATCCTTTTCAATTTATAAAAATGATCAAGAGTTATCTAATTGTGTCTAATGTGACATCAGCGTGGCAAATAAGATATATTTCCCCAATTTGAATGGCTTCAAATGCTGCTCTCTTGCACTCCATATCATTTTATTGCGACAATTGAATGGATTTTAATGGATTATATCTAAAGTGAGTTATTTATATGCATATGAATTTTAACCGTGCCATTAGATTCATGATCATTCATAATTGCCGCATAACTTTACAAATATGTATTGTCAAACGACAATAAATCTATTCTTTGGAAATGCCAGTCGGTGTTACACCAAATTAAATCAATAACAGGATCCGGACAGCAAAAAGACCCACTGTTATCAATTATTTATTATATTTTGACAGAATAGTTCTTGCAGTCACTATTACACTGCTGTACAAAAAACTTCTTTCCTTGTGAGAGTGATAAATCAGTCAAACTTTTCAAATTATATATGAAAAATGATGATTATTTTTTTTATTTTGCGTACGGCAAAGCTCTTTATTTCCGTTCATCGGTGGTCTATTTGGGAGTCCATTTTAATAGGAAACTCAACTGGAACGTTGATATCCAACACACCTTGAACAAGGTAAGGAATAGAGCTAAACTGCTTGGAGCGCTATCTGGAAGGTTTCAAGGCACATCAAGCAAGAGTCTCAAACACACCTAAAAAACCTACATAAGGCCCATTATCGACTACAGAGCTTGTCTCTATGCCCCATTCAACCATTCACACAACAACACCATCCTTGGTTGTGAGCGTAAAATCCTCAGAAAGTGCCTCAGGAGGCACTGGAGCTATCCGTCGGTGTTAGTACATCAAATCTGTTACAGTTCAAGTTGATTCTCACTTAGAGTTGACTATTCCTAGTTCGAGTGAACTCCAACTAAAACGAGCAGTAAAAGTTGATTTGAAAAATTTAATTCAACTTTTACTAGTTGAAGTAGACTCTTCCTGGATCGATTCAGTAAATGTTGATTATGTCACGTGCTTTTTTGATGAGTGTTCGTCTCTTTGTTTTGCCGAACTACTTATCACGATTTGAACATATAGACCAGGAAATGAAGTTGGAAAAATGGCAAAACCTCGCAATTTTTTTGTCCAACATCGATTTGTACAAAAATTTGGAATTAGGCTCATTTTACCCTTTAGTTCATTTTCTATATTGAGCCGTTTTGTACGCTTTTGGTTTTTTAAGGGTGAAAACTACCCCCATTGTAAAAAATTATAAAATAACATTTTAAACTTTAATATGATCAACATTTGGTTTTTATTATAAGCGAGCGGCAGGCACCCCTAAAATGACCAGGTACTGACCACGGTGAGGTGAATGGCTAATTGTAGTCATACTTTATGTTTTGGATCATTGTCAAAATTGCAATGTTTTTTTGAATATAAAAAAAAAGTAAAATCACGTTTTTTTGCGTTTACCTCGCTGAGTTTTTAATTTTTTTTCTGAAATTTTTACAGTATGTAGTTCTCACCTTTCTGACGACAATGGTACCTGTTTCAAGCTTTCAGTATTTTATTCTAATAAACGATATGAATTTGTTCAAGCTAAAATTGAAGATTCGAGGATTTCAAAGTTTACTCGCAAATGTTGAGTGACGAAATTTAAAATTTAGCTTTTTAATCACGTTTGTGTTAAAATATAGGGTTCAAAGAAATTTCCTGGAAAGCTTTAGATCAAAATGTTTTATAGAAAAAAAAAGTGAACTTTTAATATCGACATAATAAATCCCCAAAATAACGCTTATTTTTCGAGATACTGACCATGGGTGGTGAATGGCTAATTTTGGTCTTACTTTATGTTTTTGATGGTGCTGAAATCGAAAATCAAATTTATTTTAAATTTTAGGTGGGAGGATATTGTCAAAATCGCAATGTTACCATAAAAATAAAAAAAATGAAATCACGTTTTTTTGCCTTTAACTCGCTACGACTCTGTTCCATTTTACTATTTTTTATTTTTCTAAAGTTTGTACAGTATATTAATCAACTTTCTGAAGACAATGGTACCTGTTTCAAGCTTTTAATTTTATTCTAGTAAAAGTTATATCAATTTTTTAAAGTCAAAGGTGCAGATTCATGAATTGCAAAGTTTAATCGCAAAAGTTGAGTACCGAAATTTAAAATTTAGCTTTTTAATTACGTTTATGTTAAAAAAATAGAGTTTTCCAGAAAGTTTTAGATCAAATGTTTTATAGAAAAAAAAATGGTTCAACTTTTAATTAATGTCGACCTTATACATCCCCAAAATAACGCTTATTTTTCGAGATACTGACCATGGGGCTGAATGGCTAATTTTGGTTTTACTTTATGTTTTGGATGGTGCTGAAAACGAAAATGAGGTTTATTTTAAATTTTATGTGGGGAAACATTGTCAAAATCGCAATTTTAACCTAAAAATGGAAAAAAAAATAAATCACGGGGGAATATTCACTGTAAAGAAAATCTATGCATAGGTTAATTGTAGCTAGTAAAAAAACTATAATTTAGTACTCTGTCATTTTTTTTGTGTCTCCAGTATTTTCGGAGATATTTTGATGAAAAGGTGAAAAATACGAAATAACAGAAAATCATTTAATATCTGTTAAACTCCAATTTTTCTAAATTTTAAATAGGTCAAACTTCTTGGATGTATTGATAATACATATATAAAAAGAATTACAGAAGGGTAAAGATCAATTTTAAAAGAGGGTAGTTAGGGGGGGTTGTTTTCACTGATTTTTTCGTAGAAAAAAGTAGGTACCGACCTTATTTCGATCATAAGTCGCTCAATTTTTATGCTAGACACTTTTTTTTGAAAGGTCTAATTTTCCCATTATTTGGCTTTGAATATTTCAAATTATGCATTTGACGAAAAATGCTAACCTTTAACAAGCCGTATCTCAGTTTGTATTGGTCGTAGAAAAATTATAAAAAACGATTTTGTTCGTGTTTCTAAAAGATACAATTTTGAAAGCTATAGTTTTTTGATTAGATGTATATTTTTCGAGTTATTCTCAAAAAAAACCCTTTAGAAAAGTCTCTAAAACCCCCAAGGTTTTAGCGTACAGCGGCATGATATAGAAAATGATCCTTGGGCTATGCCCTATCTTCCGTGAAAATTTCAAGTAAACCTATGCTGGATGAAAAAATTGCTAGCCAAAATGCTTAATTTTCTGGCCTAATATCCAGTAACATTTAATTTCTAGAATAATTGGTTGTTTGTGTGAATCAACTTTTACTAAATGGCATTAGGAAGAGTATAATTTTTCTAGTTGGAGTCTACTTTTACTAGTAAATGTTGAATAAAAATCTTTATTTTATATTTATAATCAACTTTTACTAAAACCAGCCGTTCGAGTTGACTCGAACTAGGAATAGCCAACTCCAACTGGATAATCAACTTGAACTGTAACACATCCACTCGCAAGAATTCCCCCTGTAAATGAGAGAATTAGTTCTCTCAGCAACAAGTATGTATCGCGTATGATTAGCAGTACAAAAATTAGAGCTCAAAATGTTCTAAAACCCCTTGCAATCGGCAAGGTCACATACTCCAAAGTTCCGTTCCCTCCAGCCAATCTTCTACAATTGGCCAGAAACGAACTTCCTGATGAGTACTACTAAACTCTACAACAAATCCCCTTAATATATCGCAGATAACATAAGCTGCATTCCTAAACGCTGAATCCAAGAGCCGTTTCCTATTAGTGGCAGCTTTGCGTCCTCGCTAATTGGTTTGGGCATTTACGGCAACTTTTCTTCTCCATCAACCTCCATAGCTTCTGCACTAAAACATCAACACCGCCTTCTAAAGCCCCCGCTTCACTAGCAATTTTGCTCCTCCATCTACATTATTCTTGTGTCAATAGAAAAGGAGTTTCCAGCACCCTGAAGAGACTTAAGCCTAAACGGGGACTAAATAACGTATTTCGTTCGTTCCTGTCATGTATTGGTCATCACGGCTTATGTGGTCATTCCATTCTACTCTTCTGTTTCTTATCCAGTTATTAATGTTCCACACCTTGCATATCCGTCGTATATCTGTACTTCTAGCTCAACCCCATAGTGACGTACCATAGATTTTTCGATGGGTTTTCATCTCTGTTGTTTTTAGCATTCTTTTTGTTTTTGTCCTCTCTGTGTCAGATGATGTTTCCTCGCGCATGTCGTTATTGGTCTGATGACTGTGTAAATTCTACCCTTCATTTCTTTTCCGATATTTTTATTTCTCCATATTGTTTCATTCAGGCAACGTGCAGCTCTGTTTGCTCTATTCACTTGATCTTCCACTTCTGTTTCGAGATTCCCATAGTTATATAGTGTGATGTCTAGATATTTAAACTGCATCAGTTGTTCTATTATCTGACCCTCCAGCTCTAATTTACCTCTTATTGGATTGGCTGTTATAACCATGCATTTTATCTTTTTGGGGAAATTAACATGTTACATTTTTTGGCTGTTATAAAATTCAGGGCCGGCGATAACGGGCCTGCAAGGGATGCACTGCAGGCGGGCGCCCCTGTTTGGGGGGCTCCAGAATGAGCTTTTTTCTGTTGGTGTTATGCAAAGTACTAAAATAGAAAAATGTAATTTTTTAAATGTGGTTTAAATTCGTCTTAATGCCCTAATCTATGTTTGTTAGTTTTGCATATCACAAAATTGTAAAATATACAAAAATATGCAATGGCCCATAGAATTCTTACCATGTAGGAATAGAATTTATTGGTCAAATATATCATATTTTAACCAAACAACTTTGCTCTTAATGATAATGCTTTGTTTATTTTCTTCAAATTTCTTGCAAGTTGTTAGTTTTGTATCAGCAGTTATGAGAGAAAATGAATGATTTCTAGTAAAATAAACAAGACTGTGATACTGTTGTCTTGCCGCCTGTCTAATTTAAGTATTATATACCTATTTATAGGTATTAAGTTAATTAATAATCCCATAAAAACGTAAAATTTAAAATAAACATTATACATAACTCTTAATTTAGATCTCTTTAGATTTAGTATTATTTCATGTGATTATAATACAGCATAGTTTGTCAGTTGCACTCTGCAGTTAAACAATGTAGTGTTGCATTCAATTAATATAAAATTATATTATTTGTTAACTACTCAGTACTATTATTAAATTACGGTTGCACATTACTGCAGAAGCATAATTTTAATGTTTAAAGTTATTCTCTTTATTTAGTTAAATAAAAATGGATTAAAAAATGATCAGGGGTACAAATCCAAAAAGAAATGCCAAAAAAAAAAGAAATGACACAAAATCCAATTTTTTCGTAAAAAAGTTAAAATGAAGTGGTTTTGTCAGATGATGGGTCCAATAAAACTGTAACCGAACTTTATTTACCGGGAACATTTGCGGATAGTGGGACACCGACTTAAGTCGGTTCCTCGCTGCCCGGAACACACGTTTTTAGGACACAAGTCCAAAATCAAGTCACTAATAGGGAGAACAACTCTTCTAGCTGTCCCTAAAATCAGGTGGTTTAACCACATAAAGTAATACAGAGGATGTCCCATTACCCAGGGCATCCAAGGTAACTTTCAGTAAAAAGTCTCCTCATTCGTTATGTACTACGATAGGGAGGGGTGGTGGTATAGCTTGTACTTGGGGGTCAGATAGATACCACTCCAGGTTATGGGCGGTCAGATAGGTACCCCTCCAGGTTACGCAGTGTGACCGGTTTGATCTTTAGACATTGTGGGTCTCACTATTCCATTAGAACAGACATAATGTCCCCGAGGCTGGTGTTATACGAGTATCTGTGTGTATGTGCGTGTGGGTGGGGGCGACTGTGTTAGTTTTTCAGGCGGGCACCTTATACCCTAGCGCCGGCACTGATAAAGTTGATGCATAATACGTTGTAAATAATCTTCAGTTTGAGAGATTAGTATTACAACGTCTGCATATCAGATTATTTAAAGTTGTTTTCTCCCATTTGGTATCCTTTTTTAGTTCTTACTTTTTTTATTATTTTCTCTATAATCAGGTTGACTTATCCTAACGCCATATTCAATTTGGTCAGTTAGTTCATCTTCCACTTTTATTTTTATTGTATTGTTCTGGCTCATAACTAGGGATGGGAAAAACCTACTGGTTATGGCTTAAAACCAGTTTTTTTCCTTTGCAATAATCGGCTTTTCCGGTTGTTTTTTTTTGTCCCGGTTATAAGCGGTTTTTTCTTTTTAAAGTAATAACCGGTAAAAAACCGGATAAGTGGAAAAGATACTGAATTTAGAGAAAAAATGGGAAATTTTTTCGCCCCCGTGCATAAATGAGAAACTTTAAGCTGACTGAAACCGATTCTAAAACACTGATGACTGATTTCTATACTGATATGGACTGATATCGATTCGAATGTAGTATCGCAAACTAAAGAGCAATGTACTAACTGTAACTTATTTGGTATTGGCTATGACTAAAAAAACCTATCACTGGTTTTTGGAATAACCGGCTTTTTTGACCGGTTATAACCGCCAGGTTAAACTGTAGGAAAAAAAACCGGTATAACCGAAAACCGGTGTTTTTGTCAACAACCGCCATCCCTAACTACTGCTGTGCCTTATTTTTGGTAATAAATTTAGTCAATGGTAGATCTGTCCTTTTCGAAACTTCTTAGATTTTGCTAAGAATTCTATATTACAGTAGAACGTCGATAATACGGAGGTCAAAAATCCGGACCCACAATAATCCGGATTTGTATCTAGGTTTATAATTAAGGACTTAGCTGCGAAAAAACGAACCACTACAGCAGTTCATTAACCTATTAGACATTTTTTTTAAACCCAAATAGTGGCTAATGTTTTCACTGTACACATGTTGCTATAAATATATTACAATACAGTGTTTGAACATAAAAAAATGACTTGATTAATTTCACCTCTAGACCATTCACAGTAGAAGAGAAAATATAAAAAATTTTAATGTTTGTTGTAACTAAATGTGTATACTGACCTTTTTTAAAAGTAATTTCGATAATCCGGATAATTTGATAATCCGGATGGGGTCCGGTCCCAATTAATCCGGATTATTGACGTTCTACTGTACATCAAGTAAAACATAGCCTTTCTAAGGCCCCGGAATACCTTACTATTCGCACTTATTTCTCTTTATAATAATTAATATGACCTTTTTAAATTTATATATTATTTGGGACTTACAGTATTTTAGTTTGGTCGTTAATTTCCTATACCATTTCCAAATCAGTAAATATAGTCACAAAAGTTAAAAGTCCACATTTTTTACCCAGCACTGTAAATAAATTACATGTCTTTTCAAGTTCTTTTACAGAGTTTGGGTTCGGCAAAAGTTTATGTCACTATTTTCAAAGCTACTAGTGTACCTAGACGTTTTAACGAAGCTTAAAGTTCTTATTTCTTATCTGTCTTCTACCTGGTTGATTCAACCCTTTAATACAGCTTTCATCTTTATTGATTTCGACTTTGTACGAAATTATTTTATCGCGGCAGTGTTTATGTAATGCAGTGGCGGAGGCACTATGGTTTTACGACAGTTTTATAAACTTTGCTTTTTAGTTCATTGGAATAATTTTGTAGCAAGACACAACTCAGTTTTTGTCATTTCATCTACATTTTCTTCATTATTCTGTAATACCGAATATACATAGATACTCCATTCCAGTTAGTTTTGTTCTTTATATTTTAATTTATAATTATATCATTTATTATATTTCTTCTTCTTCATACACTGCGGTGCAAAAAAATCGATCCACTAAAAATTTGGTCATATTTAATGTTTCGAATCACCTAAACCTGTTGTCCGATTTAAGTGATTTTTTACCACGTTATAGTCTTATTCATTGACAATATCGATGTAATAATATTGTTGCTAGACAGTTAAACTGTTCTTGTATACGGGGTGTACGAATCAAACTGTGTTTTTTCTCAAAGTTCGCATCACCCTGTGGATTATTCTAGCATTTATAAAATACTGAAATTAAAACCCAACTATAGTCTCAGGTTTTCTTAACATTTTGTCTTTCGAGTCATTCGCTTTTGTTGGATAATAAAAAAGTTAGGTACTTTAACAACTGGCCATGTTCGTCATCAGTACAGGGTGTTTTTAAATAAGTGCGACAAACTTTAAGGGGTAATTTTACATAAGAGAATAATGACAATTTGCTTTATAATCATATGTCCGCAAACGCTTCGTTTCCGAGATATGGAATGTTCAATTTTTTTTACAAACTGACAATTTATTTATTGCTTTAAAACCAGTTGAAATATGCAAATAAAATTTGGTGGATTTTAAGACGTAGTTATTGCACATTTTTCGACATACAATTAAGAATTTAATATTCACCATTGGCGCGCAAACGGGTATTATGACGGTTAATATTACCCGTGCGCACGCCAATGGTAAATATACAATTTTTAATTGTATTTTAAAAAATGTGCAATAACTACGTCTTAAAACCCACCAAATTTCCTTTGCATATCTTAACTGGTTTTAAAGCAATAAATAAATCATCAGTTGGTAAAAAAAAATTGAACATCCCGTATCTCGGAAACGAAGCGTTTGCGGACATATGATTATCAAACAAATTGTCATTATTTTCTCATGTAAAATTACCCCTTAAAGTTTGTCGCACTTATTTAGAAAACACCCTGTACTGATGACGAACATGTACCGGGTGTCCCAATAAGAATGGCTCTCGGCCATATCTCAGGAACCGTTTATAGTACAGCGTTGAGAAAAAAATATTTATAACAAAAATTGCATAGGGAGAAACCTGTAAATTATTTTCATAATTGTAGGTCCACCGCTAGAGGGCGTAATTGAATATCAAAAATTAAAAAAATCAAAATTTTACAAAATTTATCTAATGAAAGGGCACTGGAAATCCAATCATCGTATTCTTCATAAAATTCTGCGCATATTTGATTTCACAAGTTTAAGTCTACCTTTGCAAATAAGAGGTAGGGGTGAGTGGGAACCTTCTTATGAAAAAATGGCTGTAAGTCCGGTTCTGCTAAATCGAATTTTACAAACTTGGTCTTGTTGAAAACAGCTCTTTTTCGTCAATGTAAGTGTCTTATTTTCGAAATAGCCTAATAGCTAATAGGCAAGCTAGGAGGCGTTATTTAATTATTTTCAGAAATCTAGTTTTCTTTGGAAAATATTAAATGCGAGTATGCTTTTTTAATCCTGTATTACAAAATTAGATCAAATTAGCAACATAATGCCGAAAACCGCATGTCGATAGCTTTTTTCTAACTCGAGATATCTTAAGAAACGTGTAAATTTTAAACAACTGTTAATGTCACCGGTAAACGAAGTTGAGGAAAAGTAGTGTGCTATGGAAAAAACAAAGAAACATTTTCCAGATGTAAACGTATATAATTAATTAAAACAACAATAAGACAAACAAAACTATAAAATATAACAAAGAAATAATAAAAGCAACTACTTACTTAGTCTTAGTGACTGCCTAAATGTTCAAATTGTTGCCCATCATTTTCGATACAAGCATTTGTTCTTTCAATAGTAGATTTAATATCAACAGGTTTAACTGTTTTAGACTTTTATTTATGGGGACGAATTAAAGACCTTGTTTTTGCCGCTAGGCTCACCTACTCGAGAAAACATTATCTATAATCTACAGAATACGAAACGCCATTCAAAACATTGCGAAAGCAGAAATTGTGACTGCTGTTTAATCTACTCTTCAAAGAGTAAATGCTTGCATCGAAAATGATGGGCAACAATTTGAACATTTAGGTCGTCACTACGTAAGTAGTTGCTTGTATTTCTTTGTTATATTTTATAGTGTTGTTTGTCTTATTGTTGTTTTAATTAATTATATACGTTTATATCTAGAAAATGCTTCTTTGTTTTTTTCCATAGCACACCACTTTTCTTCAACTTCGTTTACCGGTGACATTAACAATTGTTTAAAATTTACACGTTTCTTAAGATATCTCGAGATAGAAAAAAGGTATCGACATGCGGTTTTCGGCATCATGTTGCTAATTTGGTCTAATTTTGTAATACATGATTAAAAATGCATACTTGTATTTAATATTTTCCAAAGAAAACTAGATTTCTGAAAATAATTAAATAACGCCTTCTAGCTTGCATATTACTTATAAGGCTATTTCGAAAATAAGACACTTACATTAATGAAAAAGAGCTGTTTTCAACAAGACCAAGCATGCAAAATTTGATTTAGCAGAACCGGACTTACAGCCATTTTTTCATAAGAAGGTTCCCACTCACCCCCACCTCTTATTTGCAAAGGTAGAATTAACCTTGTGAAATCAAATATGCGCAGAATTTTATGAAGAATACGCTGATTGGATTTCCAGTGCCCTTTCATTAGGTAAATTGTGTAAAATTTTGATTTTTTAATTTTTGATATTCAATTACGCCCTCTGGCGGTGGACCTACAATTATGAAAATTTCCAGGTTTCTCCCGAGGCAACTTTTGTTATAAATATTTTTTTCTCAACGCTGTACTATAAACGGTTCCTGAGATATGGCCGAGAGCCATTCTTATTGGGACACCCGGTACAGTTGTTAAAGTACCTAACTTTTCTATTATCCAACATAAGCGAATGAATCGAAAGACAAAATGTTAAGAAAACCTGAGGCTATAGTTGGGTTTTAATTTCAGTATTTTATAAAGGATAGAATAATCCACAGGGTGATGCGAACTTTGAGAAAAAAGCACAGTTTGATTCGTACACCCGGTATACAATGACAGTTTGACTGTCTAGCAACAATATTATTACGGACAACAGGTTTAGGAAATTCGAAACATCAAAAATGACCAAATTTTTAGTGGATCGACTTTTTTGCACCGCAGTGTATATTAGGCCTCTTGACCTGTTCTTAACCGATTTTGAGCTTGTATTCGTAGCTGTGATGTTGACTGCCAGCTATCTCGCCACCTTTTAAAACGCCTTCCTATTGGTCTCTTGCCTGTTGGCTTCGAATCCCTGGCTATACGGGTTATTCTCTCGCTGTCCATTCTCGTCATATGCTGCTTCCACTCTCGCCGTCTCTGTCTTCCCCACCGTACTATATCTTTTATATTACAGAGATCTCTTATTCTGTCGTTCGGTATTCTGTCTCTCAGTGTTTTCCCAGTTATTGACATCAACGTTCTCATTTCTGATGTTCTCAGTATACTCTTGGTTTCTGCTGTGTCACATCTTGTTTCTATCGCGTACGCCATGATCGGACTTACACATGGTTTGTATATGCGTACTTTCCCTTCCAGCCCCATTATTTCTCCATATGACATCCCTCAGAGATCCTGACACGTAATTGGCTTTAGTTGCTTGTTTTCGGACGATTTTTTTAACATCTTCATAACTACATATTTCGACTTCCAGATATTCCAGTCTCGAGACCTGTTCAATTAGTTCGTTGTTAATTACTATTTTGCTTCTTTTGGGTTCCCTTGACACTACCAGGGATTTGGTCGAGATGTTGATGATTTATTATCTTTAATGGGAATCACTTATTTTAACTTATTTATACTTAACACTATTTACACTAAAACATAATTTATATCATACACTAATACAATAATATCTCCCGACAGTAATACGCACTTTTATCAGATACAATTTGCGAAAGACAAAATGAACGATTTGAATTTCAGATATTTGTATATTTTTTTATTTGTTCTAGAATTCCCTTCGAAGACGGCCCTGCTTCTCAAAATTTCAATCGAATAGTCTCGAACCACTATGGAACACCACTATCGAATGCTCTGGTAGGTTGTTCAACGCCGAAAACGTGCTTCTAGAAAGACAGGTATGTTCATTGCTATGATGGGGGAGAGTGGCGTAACAATATTATAATAAATATTATAAAAATTATCTTCCAAGCTTTAAAACGGATAAATCTACTGTTGACTTACTATATTGACTACAAATGTCAACAATTTAACATGGATTTCACTTTTATTGTCTTTATGCAAGCATATGACTTAGTTATAAGAAAACGTCTGTATGACTCCCTCATTTCCCAATCCCAGACCGACAGAACGTATACATAACCTAACTTACTTACTTCATCATCATCATTGGCTCCACACGCCGTGGTGGCTCTTATCGTGTTCTAGAATCAGCTTTCATTCCTTCCTATCCTTCGCCTTGGTTCTCCAATTTCGTATTCATAGTACTCGTAAATCCTCTTCCACCTGGTTCTTAAATCGTGATTTGGGCCTACCTCTTCTCCTCACACCATCCGGTCTTTGGTTATCAATGTGGTTTCGACCTCATTCATTCTCTTTAAGTGGCCTAGCCACCGCTGCCTGTTTATTTTAATAGACCTACCAACACTAGGCCCTCTATAAAGGCGGTAAAGCTCAAAATTATTGCGTCTACTATTGCAGTCTTCATAACTGGCCAAATAACTGACTTATACAGGGTGTCCTAGACTAATTTATCCAGGCTATATTTCTTAAACGAATAGAGATTTTCGAATTGGACAAAAACTTATCTATTCCATTTGTAATACACTTTAATATGGCGTAGAAAAAATCATCCCCTAAATATTCATCCCTTAGTTACAACCCCTAACTTTAATTTTTTTAATAGCACCCTGTAACTAAGGAATGCATTTAGGGGATGATTTTTTTCTACGCCATATTAAAGTGTATTACAAATGGAATAGATCAGTTTTTGTCCCATTCGAAAATCCGTATTCGTTAAAGAAATATAGCGTGAATAAATTAGTCCGGGACAGATAATTAACAAAAATAAACTAATACTTTCTTGATTACTTACGAACCGATTTTATTTTTTAAAAATGTGTTGAATATACAATCGAAAACCACATCCAAACCTATAAAAAAAATGTACAGGGTGCTATTAAATAAATTAAAGTTAGGGGTTGTAACTAAGGGATGAATATTTAGGGGATGATTTTCTCTACGCCATATTAAAGTGTATTGAACTGGAATATATCAGTTTTTTTCCTATTTGAAGATCTTCTATTCATTTAAGAGATATAGCCTGGATAAATTAGTCTGGGACTTGTATATTCGGGCCTGTGTTTCTCCAAATTGTGTAGTTTAGGAATCCGGCCGTTCTACTGGTTTAATTATTTGGTCTTTTATTTCGTCCTTTTCTGTGATATTGTTGTCGGCTGATAGATTATTTCCCAGGTATTTAAAAGTCATTACTTGTATAATTTGATTCTCTATCTCCAATTTGCATCTTATTGGTTTTTTGGTTATTACTAAACTTTTTGTTTTTTGGGGTGATATTTTCATATCCATTTCTTTTGCGTTAATGTTGAATTCGTGCAGTAATCTTTGTAGGTCGTCTTCACACTCTGCTACTAACACGATGTCATCAGGTGTAGAGGGCTTAGAGAATCTGCTTGCATGATTATTATGTTTGCTTCTATGGGTTCTGTTATTATTCCATTGACTTTCATTTCTATTTTATTTCTTACATATATATTTTCTATCAGTTTTATGATATCCAGTGGTAAATTTTTGTCATATAGTAGTTGTATCACATCTTTTAATTGTATTCTATCAAACGCTTCCTGTAGGTCTATCAAGCAGAAAAGGCTGTCTTGTTATATTCTAATGATTTCTCCGCTATTTGCCTTATCACAAAAACTGCATCGTTACATGATCTTCAACTTTTAAATTCTTGTTGTTCATCCGATATATTTATGCAAGCCATTATTTTCTCCATCAGTATTTTTGTCGTGAGTTTCATTATAGTGCTTAGTAAACGTATCCCTCTATAGTTACTGGAGTCTACCCTATCACCTATCTTAAATATCATTATCATTTAAGTGGTTCTCCATTTTTCTGTAATTCTTCCTGTATTTATTATTTTACTTATCAGGATATTCAGTTCCTTGTGAAGTCTCTCCCCTCCGTATTTTACAAGTTCGTTAGCTATTCCATCTTTCCCCGGTGCTTTTCGATTTTTCATCATTTTTAAGGCGTTCTTTATATATCTTCCTCTTTAATTTCTGTTTGCTCATCCGATTCTAATGCTAGTGTTTCCAGTTCTTCGTGATTAGCTGTTTGATACAGGTTTTTTAGGTAAATTGTCCATGTATTTGTATCAATATGTTTTAGTTCTCTAGTAAAACTTAAACAAACATAGTAAAACTTAAACAAACATATTAAAAACTAATTGACATACGTAAGAATTTATAACTTGCTTATTTAATTTATTTTTCGGTTATAAAATACAATTTTATTTCTATACTCCCTCAAATAAGGGTGTTTTATGTGACGTCGCGGCACTGTAATAATCTTGTCAATGAATCACTATAATACGCCACACCTGAGCGGGGAAAGGTCCAACTAGACCATGGATCTAAGTTGAGATAAAGAAAGATATTTGTCGACATAGGAGTAGGGATTACAAGTAGGCTGTGATGGAATTTTGATTGGGGTTGGATTTTCTATTTGAAAGATGCTGGAAGAAAGATTAGGTCTTAACAGATTTTGTCTCATATCGTTCACTTGAAAAAAAATAACGATTTGGGCAACAAGGTACGTTTTTTATTTATTTTGTTCTAGGAACGAGAGAGACATACTCCAAGACAAATTTTAACGGTTTTTTAAATTAATTGATTTAAAATCCATACATTTATAATATACACCGGTCAAAAAAATCTGGACACTTACATTTTGTATGTTTTTTAATTTCATCATTGTATAGTGGTCTTAATGGGGAGCAAGTAAACATTAATAACAAAAAACGTTGATGTGGCCGAGATATTGTAACTTTCTAATTTTAATCGTATTCATGATTTCCTTTTTTAACTTTCTGAGAACCTCAACATTTGTTATTCTGTCTACCCAACTTATTTTTTATATCCTTGGGTAGGTCCACAACTCGAATGCTTCAAGTCAATCGCTTATTTCTTTCTTTAAGGTCCCATGCAGCAGCACCTAAAACACATAATACAGAGAGGTTATAAATTATGGAATAAATTAATTTTCTCTAAAATGGACGACTATAGAGAAAAATTCCGAAACAAGTCGATTTTTGTTTTTAAATTACAACTTTTTGGCATATATTTTATACTAGTGACGTCATCCATCTGAGCGTGGTGACGTAATTGATGATTTTTTTAAATGGGAATAGGGGTTGTGTGCTACCTCATTCGAAAGGCTTTTCAATTCGCTATTCAGTAATATAAACAATAATACTATTATTTATACAGGGTGACCAAAAAATAATTTTTGAATTAAATTAATTGACGCAAAAAGAAAAATGTATGCAATTTATTTAACTCAAAATACATTATAGTGCTGTCAGCAAATACAGAAAAAATGTTTATTTGACAAATAAACATTTCTTTTCGCTTAAATTAAATCACAAACAGCCTCCCACCTACCACTTGGCAGTTTGACCATTTAATTTAAGCGAGAAGCAATGTTTATTTGTGGGGTATAACGCGGACCCCTGCCCAGGGATACGGGTGAAGACCACAACGGCGGAGACGGCGTAGAAGAGGATCTTCGGTTCGGCGTCAATGGCGGAAGTGGCAGGCCTGTTTTTTCGGCATACCACTGCAGAATCGGATCTAAAATGGGCGGTTGTGGATTCTGGTTGGCGAAGAAACATCGACGGCGAAAGAAAAGGAGCAGATTGGGCTCTTTAGTCCTGTAAGACAACCAATCTAAAGGAAGAAAACCTTGATTACAAATTACCCGGTCCTCCTGGTAGGGGGTTAAGACGTCAGGCCGGTTCCCTGTCACTTGTAAAAATTAGAAAAATACCAAAAAGCCTAAAGATTGCCTCGGAATCTCGGACGGATTAAATAATAAACGACTTCGGCGACGGAAAAGGATTATGAACATTGGCACCTGGAATGTGCAGAGTATCAGCGGAAAGATGGAAGAAATAACTGAAGAAATTAAAAAACTAGATATGGATATAGTTGTCTTAACCGAAACAAAGAAGAAAGGGATAGGTATAGAAAAAGTAAACAATTATGTACACATCTTCAGCGGAGTTTCAAAACATGAGAGAGCGAAAAGAGGAGTATCCGTTCTAATACACAAAAAACATAAACATAAAATCACTGACTTTGAAGCAATAGACGAAAATATAATAAGAGTAAACATAACGATAAAAGAAACACCTATTACGATACTTGGGATTTATGCAATCAGTGATGATGAACCTTACACAAACAAAGATGAGTTCTTTGCTAAAGTTAACGACGAAATTACGAAAATTGGAAATAGAAGAGAATTGATAGTTATGGGAGACCTGAACAGTAGAGTAGGTCGTAAAGTAGATAATAAGGTGGTAGGTCCCTACGGAGAAATAAACCAGAATGATAATGGTGAGAGGCTAATTGAAATATGTGAAAACCATCAATTAAAAATAACCAATGGATTTTTTAAACATAGAGATGTACACAAGTACACCTGGACCCAAACTACAAGAAATTTAAAATCAATTATAGACTATATCATCACAAAACAAAATACTAATATGCAAGTACAGGACACAAGAGCATACAGAGGAATAACATGTGGTTCAGATCATTATGTCGTAAAATCAAAAGTAACCTGTCCATTTAGATATAAAATAACACATAATCAAACAAATTGTCAACCCCAACCAGAAGAAGCTTTGGAAAAAAGAAGTTATAATTTGGATAGTTTGACCCAAGAGAGTACAAGAATACTATATCAACAAAGACTGGATGGCAAACTAATGAATACAACTGAAACATCAACAGTAGAGGAGGTATATGGAAACGTAGTCGTTAGCGTTAAAAAAGCTGCAGAAGAAGCACTCGGCTTTAACACTCAAAGAAAAAGTGAAAAACTATGGTGGAACAAAGAAATAGAAGCACTCGTAGAAGAGAAAAAGCAAGCGTATATCAGATGGCTGAGCAGTAAACAACAAAAAGATAGAGATGAATACCTGGAACTCAAAAGAATAACAAGAAGAACAACAGTAAAAGCAAAAAGAGAAATGTGGGATAAGAAGTGTCAGGAAATTAATACCTACCTGGGAGGCAGAAAATGTACAGAAACATGGAAGTTCCTCAATAAAATAAGAACTAACGAAAGGAAGGGCACAAACATTCAGTTAATATCCACACAAAAATGGGAAAAGTACTATGGGGAACTACTGACAGAAAATAGGGACGAATACTTAACTCAATCACCAACAGAGGTTAACATTGAAGGAGAAGATATAACAATACAAGTGACAGAAATTATAAAAGCTATAAAAGAACTGAAAAACGGTAGGTCTCCAGGACCAGGCGATATCCCAGCCGAACTAATAAAATGTGGATCACAAAAATTGTTTGAAACCGTCACTTGGTGCATAAATCAATTTATAAATGGTTCTCCCATACCCGACGAGTGGAAAATTGCTTATATTTCGTCGATCCATAAGAAAGGAGATAAGCTTAAATGTGAAAACTATAGAGGGATATCAGTGACTAGTACATTCAGCCGTTTGTATGGACGAATAATTAGAGACCGCATTGAGAAGGAGTACAAAGACCAAGAGGAAGAAGAACAATCCGGTTTTCGAACAGGAAGAAGCTGTACTGATAATATCTTCTGCCTCAAACAACTAATAGAAAAAAAATTAAGCACAAATCAAGAAGCCCACCTCATGTTTATTGACTTGCAGAAGGCGTACGATACAGTTCCTGTAAACAAACTCTGGAACGTGTTACGACAGACGAATATTAGTGTCACCTTAATAAAAGCCTTAAGAAATTTGTATGAAGGGTCAACATCACAAATAAAAACTGGAAACAGATTATCGCAAAGCTTCCTGGTTAATAAAGGTCTACGTCAGGGGTGTTGTGTATCACCGACCTTATTTAAAATATATGTTGCAAAAGCATTGAAAGAGTGGAAACGAAAATGCAGAGGCATGGGCGTAGACCTTGGAGAGATTTGCTTATATACATTGCAGTTTGCTGATGACCAGGTTGTTATAGCAAACGATAAAGATGATTTAGAGTACATGGCAAGGAAATTACAAGAAGAATATAGAAAGTGGGGACTAGAAATTAATACAGAAAAAACAAAATACCTGCCAATAGGTACCGAACTATCGAACATCACATTAGAAAATAATGAAATCATCATGCCCTGCGACCATTACACATATCTAGGAATCGTTTTTGACACAACGGGGAAAGATGATGAAGAAATAAAGAGAAGAATAACACAATCCAGAAAAACAATAGGTTGTCTAAACAGCGTACTGTGGAATCATGAAATAGGAAAAAGAAGAAAACACAATATCTACGAATCTCTTATTAAAAGCAGTCTATTGTACGGAGCAGAAACTTGGCGGATAACCGAAAACAACAGAAGAAAACTGGAGGCAGTAGAAATGGACGCTTTTAGAAGATCAGTAGGAGTGTCACGCAGAGAGAGAATACGTAATGATGAGATAAGACAGCGAATGGGGGTTGACGGCTCTCTAACAACAGACATAGAAAGAAAACAGCTGATATGGTACGGACACGTCCAGAGGATGGATAACTCAAGACTCCCTAAAATAATTATGCAATGGGTACCACCAAACCGCAGAAAGAGAGGAAGACCCAAGAAATCTTGGAGAGAGGGAGTAACGAAGGCGATGAGCGCAAGAGATCTTAGAGAGGGCCAATGGGATGATAGAGTGTCATGGAAATTAGGCATCGGACAACGTCGCAAGACGTTTTAAAACCGATTGATAGATAGATAGCAATGTTTATTTGCCAAATAAACATTTTTTTCTATTTTCTGACAGCGATAGAATGTATTTTGAGTTAAATAAATTGCATGCATTCTTCTTTTTTCGTCAATTAATTTAATTCAGAAATTATATTTTTGGCCACTCTGTATAAATTATACTACCCTGTATTAATGTTTATATTACTGAATAGAGAATTGAACAACCTTTCAAATGAGATGCCACACGACACCTATTCCCATTTAAAAAAATCATCGATTACGTCATCATGCTCAGATGGATGACGTCACTAGTATGAAATATATGCCGATAAGTTGTAATTTAAAATCAAAAATCGACCTGCTTCGGGATTTTTCTCTATAGTCGTCCATTTTAGAGAAAATTAATTTATTCCATAATTTAGAACCTCCCTGTACATAACCGAAATAGGGTAAGGAAAGGTACATATATTGGTGATACAAGTAATTTGGTGATAATTTTTAATCAGATTACTACATAGTTAAGTATGTAAGCACATTCATGACACAGCGCTAGTAAGTTGTTACAAGTGTAAGCAGGACAAACATATATGTATTACGATTTCGCAATGCGCGCACCCGCTTTTTGTAAACAGACTGTTTTGACCGTTGCGTTGTGCGACAGTCGACAGTGGAGCCATTTCTTATTGAATGTGAGAGACGGTTAAATATTTATTGGAATAGTTGCTGTTTTCTTTATAAAACTTTATAAAACTATTCAATAAACTAATTATCAATAAAAAAAGCTGCATGGAATTCGTGATTTAACCGAGGTAAGTTAAATTTATTAAATTGCGGTTGGTTCTATAAATGATCTAACCACTATCACCAATATACCTTACCCTGTCATCAACTTACCTAACATAAGTTTGTATGTCAATTTGACATTTATTACTATCATTCTTATTCATTTTTTGTTAAATTAACTCTTCTAAACATTTACTTCAAATAATAAGTAACATAATAAAGCAAAACTTATTTCTTGCTTAGTTGTCAAATTCCTATATTATTAGTATTTTTCATTTTTATCACTAATATACCTTTCCTTACCCTATTCAAATTTTGAGTTGCAAACTAAGGTCTCTACTGCATAATACTTTTCTCGTCTTGTTAAATGTTGCTCTAGTTTGTCCAATTCTCATTTTTATTTCTTGTGTATACTCGGTATTTTCATTAATAATTGTACCAAGATATCTGCTTTTTAACTCTTTCTATTGGTACCCCTCTTATGTTTAAAATGTCTTGTTATTGTGTTTTGAAAATTGTCATAAATTTTGTTTTATTAGCGTTAAGCGTTAGTCCGCTTTTCTTACTAGCATTTACTATATTATTATCTAAGAGTGCCTGTAAGTCTTGTATATTCTCTGTAATTAGTAGAGTATCATCGGCATATCTGATATTGTTGATGGGTCTGCCTTGACTTTTATTCCAATTGTTACATTTTCGAGTGATTTTTTAATTATTTCTTCCGAATATAGATTGAACAATAAAGGGGAGGGTATGCAACCTTGCCTTACGCCTCCTTTTATCTCTACTTCCTCCGAAAGTTCTTTACCTAGTCTGACTTTTGTTGTTTGGTGAAACTAGATGAGCTATTATTCTTAAGTCTTTTTTGTCAATGTGATTATCTTTAAGCAACTGTATAAGACGGTTGTGTCGTACCTTATCGAACACCTTATTGTAATCAATTGAAAACAAACATAGAGTGGTTGGTTTACATCCATACATCTTTACATGAGGACGTTAAATCCAAACAATGCCTCTCGTGTACCCATGGCATTCCTAAATCCAAATTTGGTTTCAGTGATATATTGTTCCAGTTTTCTTAAATTTCTTAAATGGATAATTTTTAAGAATATTTTTATATGTGACTCATTAAACTAATTATACGGGGGTCATTACATTATCTTGCGTTAGGTTTTATTGTTAATGTGATAAATGTTGATTTGAGCCAATCTCTCGGAATAATACCCGTATTATAGTATTATATAAGTATATTAAGACATTGATCTTCTGATATTAATTTAAATATTTCAGTTGGAATTGTGTCAGGTCCCGCAGTTTTATTAGATTGTGCCAGATTTATTGCATGTATTATTTCAACCTTAGTTATATTTGGACCTATATCGTGTTCCTCGCAATCGTTCATGCTATCTTGTTGTGTCCTGTCGTCCTCGACACCTTAACCTTACGAACTTTTTAAACATCACGACATGTTCTGAGGGACTAGAATCCTCAAATTGTTTTAGTAATAACAGCTTTAGCATGGTTCTGATTAATATTCGTTCTATAAGATACAAAACTCATGAATTGTTTTTGTTCCTAGAGGAATTGGGATTTCCCCCGGTAGTTGCGGTTACACAGCACTGGCTTGAAGTCAACGAGCCTTTTTTTGTAGAAAAATACACCACAATTGCTAGGTATGATCGTCCAAGCTCAGCTCATGGAGGCACCCTGATTCTTTCTACGAGCAATGATTTTTCTTTGGTACCAAAATATGACTTCCTGTTAAGTGAAGCCTTCTTTGAGTTTTCCTTAGTCTACAATAAGAATCTCAATCTTTATATTATTTGCATTTACAGATCACCTGACTCTTCCCTGGAACTATTTTTTCAGAACCTGCTAAATTTGTTAGATGACCTACCCCATAAAAGTAGAAAAATTTTATGCGGGGACTTTAACATTGATTATGCTGCTGTTTGTGCTACACAAATATCCTTGATCAACATATTTGAATCGTATGGTCTAACAATGTACGTTGATTCTCCTACAAGGATTACAAAAACTTCATCTACCATTAATAGATTATACTGTCTCAGATTTCTCACCCCTTGATGTCCACTATACAATTATTAATGCTGGACTATCTGATCATGATGCAGTTTTTACGAAGTTTAATATATTTAGCAAACCCTCCTCTAAAACCCGACGTTTAGGCAGGATTTTTTCTACCCGGAACATTTGTAATTTCCAAAATTTATGCTTAACCTCTGAGTTGCAATTTCCTGCAATGGACGTGGATAATAATTTCAGTGATTTTTTAGATAAGCTTGTCTGTATCTTCAATAAAGCATTTCCTTTAATTCCAATTGAGCCAAAACATCGCAAACCCTGGACTACTAAAGGTATCCGAATATCTTCCAAGAATATGCGTTCTCTACTCTACATGAAGAAATTTACTACCAACGTCTCTATCACTGAATATATCACCACGTACAGGGCAACCTATCTTAAACTTATAAAATCAGCTAAAAAAGTTTAATACCAAAACCGCCTGGGAAGCTCTAAAAGTGTTGCAAAAGAAACTTGGTCCATAATAAACGATCTTCGAAATAAAACCCACACTGCTCAAACATTTTCCCTTCCAGAGCCTGAAAATCTAAATGATTACTTTGTTAATGTGAGTAAAAATATTACATCAACTATTTTACCAAAAAAAGATCCCATTTCCTATCTCCCTAATTCAAGAAAGGTCTCGAATTCATTCTTTATAAAACCAGTCGATAAATCTGAACTGATCCAAACAATCAATAGTGTCAAAGACAAATCTTCCTGTAGTACTGATGGTCTATCGATAAAAAATTTTTCTAATCTTCCGGAAAATATGTTGGAGGTCCTCATCTCACTGATTAATGATTCTTTTGAGAAAGGCAAATTTCCAGAGTGCCTAAAGACTGCCATCATTATTCCTCTTCATAAGGGTGGTGAAATATCTAATACCTGCAATTATAGACCTATTTCACTACTACCGGTACTCTCCAAAATTATTGAGAGACTCATAAAAGCCCGACTTATGTCCTTTCTTGTTGAAAACAACATTTTATCACAAAATAAGTTCGGCTATTTAAATAATAAATGCACCACTGATGCCACTGAACAATAATCTTCACGCTGCCACCGTTTTTTGTGACTACGCCAAAGCTTTTGATTGTGTAAATCACAATATTTTGATAAAAAAACTAAATTTCTACGGAATTCGAGGTATTTCTTTGAATTGGTTCCAATCTTACTTGGATGATAGGAAACAACTGGTTAGAGCAAATGATACAGACTCTAGTCTCAAAAACATTGTATGTGGGGTACCTCAAGGATCAATATTGGGTCCTCTAGTTTTCCTTATCTTTATTAATGGCATCACTAGTTTAAAAGTCGATGGAAAAATCTTTCTTTTTGCTGATGATACCAGTATCACTTGGAGCAACTCAAATATTGCAACTCTTAATGCTACTATAACTTCTGATCTACTTACAATAAAAACCTGGTCTGACTCTAATTTACTCTCGTTTAACGTAGATAAAACAGTAGCATTATCTTATAAAGGAGCTCTGCAACCCTTACCTCTTAATAACAGCCAGATCAGTACTGTTGATTCTGTAAAATTTCTTGGTATTTTTTTAGGCAGCAACCTTAAATGGTCCCTCCATATTAATTTGTTAAGGAAGAAACTATCTTCAGCTTGCTATGCTTAAGATCTGTTTCGAATGATCTCAATTTAGCATCTTCCAAAATAACATATTTTTTTTTTGTTCGAGTCACATCTTCGTTATGGTCTTCCTTTTTGGGGTTCTGGTACAGCTGCCCAACTCGATGTTATTTTCAAATTACAAAAAAGAGCAATAAGATATCTGTTTGGCCTCAGAAGAACAACACATTGTAGAAGTTACTTCAAATATAACAGAATTTTAACCCTTCCATCTTTATATATTTTAGAAACTGTTTGCTTAATTCGTAAACATCTATCTCATGTCTTTCCACCAAGACCTAATCATGACTACTTCACGAGAAATTCTATCTTTGACGTCTATTTACCGACCCCGTCATCTGAGTTAGTAAAGAAATCTATATTATATTCCGCAAAAAAACTTTACAACCATCTCCCTCTACAACTTAAATCTGCAGCATCTTTCCCCAAATTCCGTAAACTGATAAAAGCCTACCTATCCGAAAGACCATATTATACAGTAGAAGATTTTCTTAATCAATAACTAAGAAATTACAGACCCTTTGCACAAGTAGTATTTTTATTGTTATTTTTCATCTGTATTTGGGTGTCATATGCAGCACCTTAACTTTTAAACTTAATTGCTAGGTAGACTATGCAATTTGCAATTTATTTAAATTTTTAATTTTGCAATTGATTAACTGTTTAACTTCATTATTATTATTTTTTTTTTAATTTATACTGACGATTTATGTAATTTTAGTAAATTGAATTGTTATTGTTTTGTTTTCTTGACTTTTTGAAGCTTTGTCGATAAAATTGTACAATTTTTCATGACAATAAAGCATATTTCTATTCTATTCTATAACAATTCTTGAACCTCTTCTCTCCATCTGTTTAGTTGGCCTTTGATATCAGATATTATTTTACCATCCGTATCAACCAGGGTGTTACTATTGTTGGATCGTCTTGTACCCGCTAATTCTTTAATTTTTTTGTACAACTACAACTACAAACTGAGTATCATTTAAAACGCACATGCATAGATAATATTTTATATTTCTTTATCATTCTTAAGATCTGAAAAAATTATAGCTAACAACTGGTACCAAAGTTGTAAAATCGAACCAAATAATTATCGTAAAAAGACCATGAGCTTTAGAAAAAGCCAAAAGAAAAAGTGTCGTTTTTGAGACGATACCAAACGGCTCTCGATTACGTGATATACGTGCTCTGAATATAAATAAAGAGGACGCATTGCTTCACCCTCTGCTTCTGGCTTCTCGGTGGTATAATGAAAACAATAAATTAAACTCTCTAATTTTATACTTTATGTTTAACATAAATAAATAAACGTTGATTTCGCACGGATAACATCTTTTCTTTTGTGATAAAAATAATTTTTTGTTGATGGAAACATAGAAAGGTGATAGAAAATATATATCATACAAATAAAGAAAGAATAGATAAAATTTGGATATTGTCTTATACTTACTTATCCGCGGCTTTGCACATCATGTTCTGTTTACCGTTTCTTCTTCTTTACTTACCATCTCCGCAACGGAGGTTGGCAATCATCATGGCTATCCTGATCTTAGATGCTGCTGCTCTGAATAGTTCGATTGACGTGCATCCGTACCATTCCCTCAAGTTACGCAACCATGAGATTCTTCTCGTTCCTACACTTCTCTTACCCTGGATTTTCCCTTGTATAATTACCTAATTGCATGAAGTACCTATGTTGTATCTCACATTATGCATAACATGCCCCAGGTTTTACAGCTTTCGTGTCTTGATGGTTTCCAATATTTCCATTCTTTTGTTGATTCTTCTCATGACCTCGTTGTTTGTTACATGCTCGGTCTATAATATCTTCAGGATTCTTCTATACACCCACAGTTCAAATGCTTTTAACTTTTTAGCAGTCAACGCGTTAAGTGTCAGGCTTCTATCCCGTAAAAGCAGAGTCGAGAAAATGTAACACCTTGCCAGCTTAACTCTCAAGTCTAATTTCAATTCTCTTGCACAAAGAACCTTTCTCATTTTATTGAGGTTTATTCGTGCTTTCTCTATTCGACTTTGATTTCTTTGGAGTAATTGTTTGTGTGATTAATTATTGTGCCAAGATAGTTGTACTTTTTAAGTTACTCCAAAGTTTTACTGTTAATTGTCAGGCTCTCATCATTGTTTTGAGTTTTTGGTATCCTCATAAATTTAGTTTTCATGATATTTATTGGTAATCCATATTCTTCTCCATACTCAACTATCTTGTTATTATTGTCATTAAAGCTAAAAAGCAACAACTCCAATTGTTGTTCTTTTCCATAGCTTTCTACTATTTGTCAACTTCTTCCAGTCTGTTATTCCCTTTTCTTTTAGGTTTTCTACTACCGCTTCTCTCCATAGTTTTCGTGGTCTTCCTCTCTTTATTTTATAGTCTGGTACTCTCCATGCTATTTTCTTTACCACTCTGTCATCGTTCATTCTTTCTATATAGCTCAGCCACTGCAACCTTCTTGATTTTATTACGCTATCTATTTGTGGTTCTTTGTAAATATTATAAACTTCCTCATTTGTCCTTTATATATTACCTTTCTCTATTTCCTTACTGTTTCTTTTGTTGTTTGGTTGAGTATCCATGTCTCACATCCGTATATCGCTTACAATAAACCACTAAGTCATAGGCGCCCATACACACGGGCAGGGGGGGCCGTGCCCTCCCCCTAGCTTTTCGGGAAAGAACAAAAATTAAATTTATATTACATAAACGTATTTTTGTCAAAAAATTATTGGATAATTTTGAGAGATAAATTGGAAACAACATATTTATTAATAAAATAATTCACATATTGGGTAATTAATAGTTTAACAGAAAATCTGTGTGTTTGCGACAGCGGTCTATATGGAATGTGCATAATACACATTTCGCACAGTCAGGGTATGCTATTAACGAAAACATTGAAAGAGATTAGAAACGTGGGAACATAATATATACTGTAACCGACACCCAAAATTACAAATTAAATGAATCATTTATAATACTGCAAAGAAAATCATATCAGCAAGAAATCCGATCTCACAAATAAGCCATTCGTCTTTGAGAACTGGCACTATAAAAATAAAGTGTAAAATCTGTGATTATATTTATTGTTTTCTATAATATTAAGTTTTGTGTACACCGAATAGAACCATCTTCATAAGCAGAAATAAATTCATATTGAAAAATAATTTTTTAAATTTATTGAACATAGTCAAATTTTAGTTTGCAAAAGTATTTTTTAGTAAGTAGATTGATTATTTTTAAAGTGTACATTATGATGAACACAACAATTTTATTTAAATGAAAAACAGGTGATCTTTCATGACGAATGAGTGTTATATACAGGGTGTCCCAAAAGTAGCGGAAAGGTCGAATAATTCGCGAAATGAACATCGGATCGAAAAACTGAAAAATATGTGTTAAATATTTCTCAAAAATCTATGCGATGACACTAAACAAGTCCACCACTTCAACCTCCGGATGTAGAGCGGGGGTAACTTTAAAATCTTAAATTGAAACCCCAATTTTTGTTGCAGATTTGGATTTTCCTTGTAAAAATAAACAAATTTTATTCGAGCCCTTTTGCGAATTGTGGATAGATAGCACTATAATCGGAAAAAACGATATATCGTGATACCATAGCAAAATTATAGAAACGGTCTAATATCTCGAGAAATATACTTCCAAATGAGAAACTAAAAAACATGTGTTTAATATTTTTCAAAAATCTATAGAATGACACCAAACAGGATTTTTGATTCCACACTCTGGAGGTGGGGTGAGAGTTAACTTTAAAATCTTAAACAGGAACCCCGTTTTTTATTGCAGATTGAGTTTCCTCCTCAAAAAATAAGTAACATTTATTCGAAACTTTTTTTAGAATTGTTGACGGATGGCGCTATAATCGAAAAATGCGATTTATTTGCGCCATCTATCAACGATTCTAAAAATGTTTGGAATATATGTGACTTATTTTTCATAAGGATTCTAAATCTGCAAAAATAAAGGAAGCTCCTTTTTAAGATTTTAAAGTAAAAACTTGGTTCGACACATACTCATGGTTAGTCTACTCGCCAAAGTTGAAGGCAGGGCTTTGCAAGCATTGTATTCTTTTCAAACGGGTTTTAAAGAGAGGCGCAACTTTTGTGGTACCCATGACATTTCCATTTAAAAACTTGGTCTAGTATTTAAATGTATGAATAATTTCTCACAACAGGGTTCAAACTAGGTTTTTTAGGTGGTTTAAACTACAGTAGACTCCCTCTATAACAAGAACTGAAATGGTGGACTAATTATCTCGTTATAAGCGGATTTCGTTATATCAAACAATAATAATAATGACATGTTTTGATGCCTCTTACGTAGTTTATTAGATGTCGATGGTCAACCTGAACAGTGAACAATGAGACTTCGCCGTCATAAATTGTAAATTTCCTATAATATTCAATATCGATCGATAAACAGACAGAAGTTAATTACAGGTGGCCGAGTTTATTACAGCACTGGCCTCGATAATAAGACAGATGTTGGGCATTTTTATGTACAGGCAGTTGGGGCATTTATTTATTTATGACCATTACAACGCTAAAAACAGGTAAAGACACGTATTCTTCGATTTCAATTTTCCTCGTTGTAACCAAATATGCCTCGTTATAGAGCGTTATAGTTCAATAGGAATTTCATGGGACACCTAATGTACCTCGTTATAAGCGAAACCTCGTTATACCCGTGTTCGTTATAGAGAGAGTCTACTGTATAATATATTGTCATCCGAAATATACAAAATGTAATGTGCAACATATTCACGTTTGGCCCCCCCCTAAAAATTTTCATATGGGCGCCCTTGCACTAAGTTATGAAGTCCGAATTTAAATATTTAGGTATTCATCTCAATCAGAACCTAACAAGGAGAGCGTACATTAAAGCCAAAAAACAACTACTACAATTAAATGTCAATGTCATAAAATATTCCAGATATATTTTCTTTGATTTACCCAGTTGAAACACCAAGTTTTTAAAAAATTATGTCATGAAAACAGAAAATATTTCGTTTCTTCAGGTTCCAGCCTTTATCGAAGGTTGGATATCAACATGGCAATTCTTATTTTACTTACAGCAGCTCTAAATAGTTGGTTAGAGCTCAGACTAAACCATTCCCTTAGATTTCGTAGTCAGGAGCTTCGTCTTCTTCCTACATCTCTTTTACATAATACATTTTGACAAATTTTACCCTTGGTATTTCTATACGGCTTTAATCTCTTATGTTTGTTCTGCGTTTTGACTAACTAAGGCAAGCCGCACACCAACGAAACATGAAACGAAAAACATGAAACATGAAACGTAAAACAGGTTTCATGAAAATTAAACACGGCTAAACAAATCTTGAAGTCCGCCTACTAATGAAACGAGTGTGGTTCATGCTCATAACACATTTTTATTTTCGGAAAGTTTCATAAACGGCCGAACGTCTATTTGTTTAGCAGTGTTTTATTTCTATGAAACGTGATTTACGTTTCATGTTTCTTTGATGTGCGGCCTGCCTAATTTTCCTAGATATTTGTATTTCTCCGTTCTCTCTATCTGGATATTATTAGGTAATATGTATTGTCTCGTTGTCTTTTGGATGTTTTGTAAAGACCATGAATTTTGTTTTCTTTTAGTTCATTTTAATACCATAATATATGATATATAATGAGTGCCTGTCATATGCACTGGGCGCTTGGGGCGGGCGCCCAGGGGCCCGTATTGACCCGTTCTTTTAATTTATAAGAAAGAAAAGTCTCTAAATAATCTACATATTTTCCGAAATAGAGAAAAGACGACGCAATACCTGCGATTTCGAAATGGTCTGATTTTAGGACTGATGACTTTATAAGAGCTGTGATAACTTCTAAACCAGAGAGTGATTCCTTAGAAAATTGTAAAAAGATGTATCAAGATGGAGACAAAGCTTATTATAGAAAATGAAAGGAAAGCAACTTTTATAGAGGACCATCCAGTGGACGCAAAGAAAAAACAGATTAGCTAATATACAACGCAAGTGTTAACGCTGTTTATTGTTACCAGTGCAAATTATTTTCAATTGAAAAAAATTGTTTAACTGATATTGGATGGACCCACTGGAAACATTTGAATAGTTTTTTGAAATCTCACGAAGAAAGTAAATTTCATCTGAACTCTATGGTTACCTTAATAACAAGTTCATCATTAATTTGAGCTATAGACGCTGGTTTGAAAAATCAAGAAAGAAGAGTTGTTGTCACTACTAATTACTTGCTTGTCATGAACTATCATACTCAGGGAAATTACTTAAGTTTTCTTGTATACTACTATATATTTGACAAATTCTTAGCTGAGCATTTACAACGGAATGCGAATAAATGAAAAGGTTCAGTTAGCTATCTGTCTCACCAAATTTGCAATGAATTCTTGGAAGTGATGAAATCAAAACTTGTAGAAACTTTTGACGCTGTAAATGCTTTACTTAAAAACTAGAGATCCATCATACCTATTTTTTCCAGTTAAGCAATAATAAAAACGAAAAATCAGCAGTTAAAATGAAGCCAAGACACCGCAGAATAAAATAGATACCTTTGAGACAGCTCTATTGACACTGATTTGGACAAAATCTTTGGAACGAGTTAATGCAACTAGCAAAACGTGAACGTCAAGAAACTGTGGACTTGATCGTGTCAATTGGAGTAGAATTAATGATATCTATTTTGAGATTTGTTGGAGATGTAAAAAAAATGACAGATGGCTAATGCCTATAAAAATAGTCAAGAAAAAAGTGATCTAATTTTTGTCTTATGTATTTTTTAGAATATATTTTTTTGTTTGTCATGTGTTGTTTTGTGGAACTTTCCGGTTTTTTTTTATGTTTTTAAATGTGTTTTTTGGAATATTTTTACGTTTGCTATTCTTCTTGTTTGTTTTAAAAAAATATTGTAAGGATTTTACAATAAATGCTTATAAGTAATGCATGTATTTTCTTGTTAAAAGAACTGACAACGAATACCAATTAAGGGGGCCCCTAAACCTCTAGCGCCCAGGGCCCGAAGTTAGGTTAAACCGGCACTGTATATGGTACACTTTTCGTTCAGTCATTCCAGTATGTTTGTCAGACTTTGAAAGTTGAAATAGATATGACAATATGACATATTATTACAATAAAAAACATAATGCTATATTGAATAGTCAGTTTAACTTCGTAGGTAAGACATTTTTTTCACAAAAAGCTACTGTCAAAAATATAATTCAGTGAATTGATCTTTTTATATGTCCGATAAAATTAAGATATCAGTAAAACCTATGTTTTCAATAGATCATTCTTATCGTTCATCACAAGCGATTTCCTTTCTAAATAAGAATCCATACTTACACAAATAGTTCTGTAACAAAGAAACCATATTTCCCCAAAAAATTCCCGCGTGAATGATGAATGAAGTTGTAACTTATTGTAATATATAATATGTGGGAACCATCACCTGAAATCTCTTGGATCAGAAGGACGTTAACAAAATGATGCGCACCTCATTTTCGCAGGTCCACTGAATAGAATGGGACCGGAATATCATTATTTGGCATAAAAAATATATATAAAAGTAATAGAGCCTTTTAGATAAGTAATGATCTTTCTGTACAAAAAATCTGAACTTGTACATATTTTTAATATGAATATTAGTAATCTTTAAATATTTTTGACCATTTTCTTCCAATTTCTGGTAGAAAAAAAGAATGTGTGTGTACTTTGTACGCACGTAAGAAGTTATACTTCTATTATATGATTATATGATTATAAACCAAATTAATATACTTTTTATTTATATTTTATTTAAATATTAAATTAATTTATACTTGCTACTTCTCAAACATTTTTATTAAAACAGTGCCAAAAATTAAAATAATAAAAAAATAAAACACACACAAACACATTAAAAATGCCACAAATGATTTCTGAACATTAATTGTCGGAAAATTTTTTAACTAAATACGTATTTTCTGAAAATAAAATTATATAATAAATATACTTACAATCATAAAATGTATAAAAAAAAATAAAAAAATAAAAGTTTCTATTGGGATTCGAACCAACTTACCACGCGGCTGGTATTTGCGTTGTATTGGGATTCACTCGCATTAAAACTTCGCCACAGAGACAGCTTGTCATTATGTGCGAAGATCGTCTAACTAAACAGGATTAACCTTTTGGCATTTTTAACTTATGTAAATCAAATTATTTTGATTTTGAATTGAAATGATTTAGAATTGAAAAAATACAACAAAACATAGAGTAAGAAAACAATATATTAGGTGAATATTGATAGAAATTTTGATGGTAATCAAATTATGTAAATAAAAGTATTACATACTACTTATGTATTTTGGTAGGTTCAAAGGTAGGTATCGGAGCTCGTATAACGACTAATAAATTTCGCAATCACTTGCGTCGTGCAAAAAGGCTAAGTTCAAATATCATAACAAAATTTGATCAACTATTTATAAAACACTTACCAGTGAAAGATTCTTTAGCTTTGAATAAGCGAGATCTGCGGCACTCATACTAGTCACAGTTTGATGAGCTTTCACATTGGCATGCAACAATCATCTCTTCTATGTAAATAAGTCCAAAAATATAATATGAAAACTATTTAAAAAGGCAGTATAACCATTAACTAACTTTTTGTTTGTTGTTTCTCTTCCTACAAATTTTAAAACGCAACAAGCATACATTATAACCAAACCACAGTCCCACAGCTGTGCCACAGCTGCCATATTGGATAATTTTTGTCATGTCATTTGAACATCCAATCAGAACAAAGTTATAATGCGCATGCGCCCGGTCGCTAGGTTTTACCATATAAAATTTCACCGTCATTACGCCGGTAAAGAAGTATAACTTCAAAAAAATAAAATTTGCAGAGGGGTGCGGCAGGGAGATACCTTCTCGCCAAAACTATTCATATCAGTCATGGAGTAGGTACGCATTAAAAAAAACTAGAGTGGGAATCAAAGAGTATTAACATCGATGGAAAGATATTCAATCATCTCCGAGATGCCGATGACATTGTTCTCATAACAAACGACTTATGAGAAGCTAGAGTTATGCTACAACAATTATAGCAAGTAACACAGAGAGTCGGTTTAAAGATAAACTATGGAAAAACAAAAATGATGACCAATCTCGTCCCCAATTAGCTAATGGGAATTTAGAAATTGCCCATAGAACTTGTGGAAAACATATGTGCATGTGGGTCACGAAATAACGTTAACGCGAGACAGGAGCGTAACAGAGGCCCCCGCAGCATGAAGCTTGCGGGAGGGCCCCAATATATCAGGGGCCCCATCTTGTCATCTAATATATGTAAACATGTGTTATTGATATATTTACGCATATGCAACGTTTTTAAGCAGTGCCTGAAAATCTTCAAAAACTTCCCTCGATTCGATTTACCAAAGAATGCAGAAAAACGTCCAACCAAAATCGCTTACTCTAAAAACGTTATCGGTGACTAGGTGGGCATCCATATTTCAAACTCTGCCTGGTATAAAGCAGAACTACATGACAATTTTAAAAACACTGTCAAAAATAATATTAACTACCACAGATCGTGAGTAGAGAATGACAACTAATAATTAAAAAAGTAAAATGGAACAGTTTGAATATGTCTTCGCATCTATTTTACAAAATAGTAGTACTTTTACATAACTCTAAAGAATTTTTGTCACATCTTTAGGCAAAACGATACGTCATTTTGCAAGAATTCCAAGATTTTGCTACTAATTGTGACTTTCCCTGTACCTACTTGTAAAATCAAAAGGTGTGGTAGAGTTAAGAAATATTTTGATTAATTATTACATAATCAACGCATCTCAAACCCTGAAGGAATATAATATTATAGAGTAGGCGTGTTTTTCGGAAATCTCGATGTAGTCATTGAACAAATTTAAGCTGGATTTATAAGTATGTACAAAGTGAACAACAATTTTAAAGTCTTACATGTTAGAAGTGGATATCTTTTCAAATCGGATTCAGAAGTTTTTGCAGGAGCCAGTACCTAAATTACTTGCTGCGTATCCGTCAGATTTAAGTAATGAATTTTTGGAGCAACTGCAATTTGTTAGAGAATCATTAACGACACAGTTGGAATCAGCGAACTCAATTTATGATGCAGCCAAAATTATTCTTATAGATTTTCATTGCAATAGTGCTTGCATCTTGCGTACCAGAAGTGTGTCATGCGTACACCTTGTTTTCAACTTTACTTGTTATGACCGCTATTTCAGAGAGATATATTTCTAAACTTAATAAAATCATATCTTCGTAGTACAATGTCAGAAGCACGGTTATCTTCTCAAGCGCTTATAAGTATTGAAAACGAAGTTGCCCATCAGATAGATATCTATTAATAAAATAATTGTAGATATATTCGCTGATAGTAGTGCACAAAGAAAGTTGTTCATCTCATAGAATAATACTATGTAATAATGTAATAATTTAAAGAGTGTAGGAGCAAAATTTCGGACTAATGCTTTTTAAATGCATTCATTTTTTAATCCTGAGAAAACTAATAAAATTTTTGAAAAGTTTAAACGCAGAAAGAAAGATTACATTATTACCGAGGGCTGAAAGTTACTTAGAATAAACAAAAAGTTTCTTATGAATGTGATATTTGAAACTAAAAATCATACTAAACATTCTCTTTCTTTCACCCCTGTAACTTATTAAATTAAACATTATAGAAATTTTCAGGGTTCATAGGTAATCTTTCATTCTGCGTTTAAATTTTTCAAAAATACTTACTAGTTTCCTCAGGATTCGAAAAAATGAATTTAAAAAGCATTGGCACGAAATTTTGCGCCTACGATCTCAATTTTTGTTCTATTTTATTCTATACCAATAAAAATCAAAAATATAAGTTTTTATAAACAGTGCATAAATACACTAACACATGTAGGTTTTTGTTACACAAGTCGCATTTAGTAATTTTTTAAAGAGGGCCCCGTTTCCTATTCTGCGGGGGGGCCACGACGGAGTTTGTTACGCCACTGACACGAGAAAACCAAACATGCGAGCTGCTCAGAATAAGTTTAGGTTGGGCTACATTCGGAAAAATGAGAGACGTATTTAAAACAAATATACCCATTACCCATCCTTTTAAAAAAGGAAAGCTTCTAACCAGTGCGTTCTACCAGTCCTCACTTACGGAGCATAAATCTTAACTCTCACAAAAATATCAACTGAAAAACTGAAAAGGACACAACGAAAGATAGAGAGATCAATGCTTCTTCTTCTTCTTGTGCCACTCCTATCGGAGATTGGAAATCATCAAGGCTACTCCGACCTTGTTTACAGCTGACCTAAAAAGTTCATTAGTGGTGCAGCCAAACCACTCTCTCAAATTCCGCAACCATGACATTCTTCTACGGCCTGGATTCCGTTTTCCTTTTATTTTTCCTTGTATTATATTTTGAAATAATGCGTATTTATGACCTCTCATCAGGTGACCCAAATATTCGAGTTTTCTTAGTTTTATCCTTAACAAAATCTCTGGGTCTTTTCCTATCCTTCGTATTACTTCAAGGTTTGTGATTCTTTCAACCCAACTTATCTTCAGCATTCGACGGTAGCACCACATCTCGAAACTTTCAATATTTTTTATGTTGTTCTGTTTGAGAGTCCAGGCCTCTACACCGTATAATAGTGTGTTAAATACGTAGCCTCTTAGCATTCTTAATCGTAGAGGGATGCTTATATCTCTATTGCAGAAGAATTTTCTCATCTTTATGAAGATGGCCCTGGCAATTTCGATACGTCTTTTTATTTCATTGTTTTGGTCTCCAGTTTCGTTTATTAAAGTTCCCAAGTATTTCTAATTTGATACTTTTTCAATTTGAATGCCGTCTATACTAATATGTGCTGGTTGTGTCATGCTTTTACTGAAGACCATATACTTGGTTTTTTTGATATTAATGTTTATGCCATCATTGTTGCAAGCAATATTTATGTTTGTAAGTAACCGTTGTAATTCTTCTATTGTTCTTACAACTAGTACAGTGTCGTCCGCGTATCGAATATTATTTATAACCTCTCCATTTATTACGATTCCTTCATTTTCTTGCAAAAGGGCTTCCTGGCAGGTGCTTTCACTATATACATTAAATAGCAGTGGTGACAAAATGCATCACTGTCGTACTCCTCTACGTATTTCTATTTCTTTTGATATCTCATTTTCTATTTTGATGTTAGCTTTCTGATTCCAGTATAAGTTGAAATGTCTCTTAGACTATCGTGGCGTACTCTGTTATACGCTTTTTTAAAATCGATAAAGCATGCATGTACTTCTTGATTAACGTCTAGGCATCTTTGTGTAAGAACATTCAAACCGAAGAGCGCTTCTCGAGTACCTAGTCCTTTTCTGAACCCCATCTGTGTATTACTAATATCTAACTCCAACCTTTGATAAACTCGGTTGTAGATGATTTTTAGAAATATCTTTAGTAGATGGCTCATTAAAGATAATGTTCGATGTTCTGAACATTCTTTTGCATTGGATTTCTTTGGCAGGGTAACGAATGTAGACAACAGCCACTCTTGAGGTATAATACTAGTAGGTATTGTATACTGTGTTAAATAAGTGCAATATTATACCTATTGATTCGTTATTCAAGAGCTTTAGTAATTCAGTAGGAACCTCATCGGGTCCATTTGCCTTTCCAGTTTTGGAATTTCTAAATGCCATTTGTACTTCACATTTTAGGATTTCAGGTCCCGTTTCAACATTTACCTGAACAATGTTATTTCTGTTGTCCTCAAACAATTTTCTTATGTATTACCTCCATCTATTAATTTTTTTCTGTTAAGTCTATAATAATATTTCAGTATTTGTCCTTAAGCAAACTTATTTGATGTCTTCTTTGGGTTTCTAAAATTTCTTTTACTTTTTTATGTATATTGTATGTATCATACTTTCTTTCATAGTCTTCCATTGCTACACATTGTTCTTTAATCCATGATTCTTTGGCCTTCTTTATTATTTGCTTTATGTTCTTATCAACCTCTCTGTATTTTTCTGCATTATTCTTCAATTTGCATCTTTCATCCATTAGTTCTAGTATGTCTGGTGTCATCCACACCTGTTGTTTCTTTGTAGATTTGGTTAGGTGTTTATTTCCCGTAGCTCTTTTTATAGTGTTTATATACTTCAGTTTTTCATCTATGTTGTCTGTTCTGCGGATTTTGTTTTCTGCTACACTGAGGCTGGTATTGATTTCTTCTCGCACTGTTTATCGTCGGTGTTCACTTTCAAGCTGGTTTAAGTCTGACGCTGGGATGATGGTTTTTCTCATTTTCTTTGGTCCAGCTTCTAACACAGATACTACTGGATTATGATCCGAACCGATATCAGTTCCAGGGTAAGTTTTAGTAGATTTCGCGGCATTACGGTATCTTTTTGTCACCATTATGTTATCAATTATGTGATCAATGCTTGGAATAATCTTAAAAAATACCTTGAACCTTTTTTTTCAATTTTTTTTTAATGATAATGAAATATAAAATTACAAAATTACAACATTTCTAATTTACATTAAAATACTTGTTTGAGTCTTTGTCACTATCTTCTTTTATTACGGGATCAGTATCTGATATGATAAACAAGTCTGAAAGCATTTTTGCTGGTGTAATAATTTTTGACTTATATCCTAGCATTGCTAATAAGACAATAAATGATTGCTGCAATGTGAGAGCAGGACCCTACATACAGTTCTTAATCCGTTGGCACAGTAACAAGCATGGCGCAAAATACCTCCGTACCTAATTGAATTAGGTTGGTATTGGACATAACATTTGTAGGTTTTACTATTTGTGTGTCTTGAACTAATTAAAGCTTTAATGATATTAGGTTTGATATTTATCGAGTTGATATTTATTATATTTAATGATATTGTCATCAATCAGCTCGGCTAAGTAGCAAACGGCTTGACATAGCTGGGAGGCCCCCGAAAAAAATTTTTATGGATCCCTTTCTTTCATCTCTGGAAAATCTTCAATTTTTTGATCAGTTAGTTTTACTGCAGTAGTGGGCTGCCTGAATCATCTCTCTGTCTCAACCTCTAATGCGAATCTTTTCCTTTGGTTTCGAGTCCAACACTCTTCGAATTATTATCTCCTGCAATCCGTCATCATATTTATCACTATAAGCATTTGCCAAAAGTGTTATTGAAGAAGCATGTAATCTTAGCATATGAAGCATCTTTTGGTATAAGTTTATTGTCCAATTGCTGGTGAAGTAACTTGTAGTTTTTGCTAAGGATGCCATGGATTGCCTCTAAAACCCATATCAGTTTTGAGACGAAGCACTTCAATCGCACTTAAATTAGACCTTTTTCCTTCTAAGGCAGGCATAAGAACCTTGGATCCATGACTTTCTAAGTAGGGCATCACATCCCTAAAACCTCCGTCCACGATGCAAACATCACGTTCCTTCATGATACCAGTGATGATCCAGTTCTTATACCAACTGGATCATTCGTTACTTTTCTCATAATAGTTGCGTCGTTTTTGGTAATTATGTTTACATTTTAGACGACGTAAATATGTCCTATCAAAAATCAAAGCAAGTTCATCATTGAAAAGCCTTTTTACATAAACTGAAGTGTGGTTGATTATTAAATCATTCATTTAATAAATAGCATTCTAGAGATATTACACAAGCATTTGTTATTATTTAAATTACAAACTGGATAATCAAATAATCTTGTTTGATCTGTTTTCCGAATAAAAAATGAAATAAAAGTTTTACATTTTTGTGAATCGGTTATTAACTTAGTTTAAAAAAATGTTTTACCAAAATATTTTGGAGCAAAAATTATTAAAAGAGTCACGTATAAATTAGATTATGTGCTTAAAATATGGGAGAAAATATCAAAAAAGAGCTTGTGTTGTATTTTGAGCATGTTTTGGTTTGAAAATGGCAAACCTGATCATGTCAGTAGAAATAACAAACAAAATATCAAAAATCGTTATTTATTGATATGCAGTCTATGGGCTAAAAATATGGGGAGGGGGAGACATCAAAACAGTTTTTTTATTTCTAGAATTGTAGGGAAGTTTCGGAGAGAAAATGGCAAATATAACGGCGTCAATCAAAAGAACGGAAAAAAAAATTACGAAAATATAATTATTTCGAAGTTTGCCAAAAATTACTTATTACTAATTTTTTTGAAAAATTCAAAAATTTTCCTCGGCTCAATTTTAATTCAAAAAATCTGACAAAAACAGGAGTATTCTGGACATAACAATATATGTTCATAATTTTTTCAGATAATATAAAGCAAAGGATCGCTCAGTAAGCGCTAAAAATATGAGGGGGGACACTAAAAATTATCTACATAACCTAAAAAAAAATTTGTCCTAAGCTCAATTTTGATCCAAAAAATTTGAAAAAAATCAGTGTGTTTTTTGGGCATAACAATGTACATTCACAATTTTTTTCACAGTTTTTAAAGTAAAGGATCGCTCAAAAAATTTTTTTCCAGAAAACACATTTTTTGCGATAGGGGACACCCGGGGCCACGTAAGGAGCTAAAAATTTGGTTAGGGGGGTTTCTAGATACATACTTTCTATTGCCCAATTGTAACAAAAAGAAGAAAACTTCTGTTGGAGTGAAAGTAAAAAGAAAGATACACTCCAACAGAAGTAAGGAAAAAGGGCAGTAACTAGTGGGACAAAACTGAAAATAGATGAAGGGGCTTCAGCGTTGAAGCCGAAGTAGGAAAAATACTACTTTGCAGTAGTACTGAAGAAAGGGGGATTAAAAGGGATAAAAGTAGAAGTGGGAAGAGACAGAGGCAAACTGAATAGAAGTGGCTAGCAAGAGATGCAAGAGAACAACTTGACACTCAAGGATGGATACGGATATAGTAATGATGACTAAAAGATGAAATAATAAAATAAGAATAATGTACTGAAAATGAATGAAGATGAATAATTGCTAAAGACGAACAAAATAAATAAAACTAACAAATCATGGGCGCCATGAAAATGATCTTCGATCATTCTCCCAGGTATCTTACACTGCTGTCAAATATTAAATATATTAAACCTGTAATAATGAACATAAAGGAATAATAAAAATAAATGATATACAAAATAAATAAATATTTATTAAAATTAACTACCAGATTTTTAACAATCTCTGAGTTAGACAAAGTATTAACTGTGACTCTAACATGACAAAAGTTATAGAAAAGTTATATATATTGATGTGATCTTGATTATTGATATGAGATAATATTCTTATATGTCATTTAATTTAATCAATGCATTAATCATAATCTAATTAATTTACCAGATCACATATCAATATGTTTTCAATCTCAGGGCAAATTATAAAATTAATTACTTACTCTCGTGGCTTCTAAGTATTTCTCAATGGTTCCTAATCGGGATAGGAAAGAAAAGAGTAAAATAATACACACATATGGGTTACAATTATAATCAAAATATTGTTTATTTTATTTAAATGGCAATCACTGCTTAATATTTGCTAGATCTTATTATTCTTAAACATAACATTTACAAATGGGAATCTTATTTCCTTTTGGTTTCCAATTGAAAGTTTTTATTAACATTTAACTATTAGGATTTATTAGCAACAATTCTATTTAAGTTTGATGAAGCTTTTCTGATATTATTTATTATGTTCTTCAATTTATAATGTGGTATTTAATACGAAAAACCCATACATTCATGTCCAAACAAATGAGACTGACCTTTTTCTGGTGAACTGAGAATGTCTTCACACAAGACCCGTTTCCTGCTATCCTTGGCTACGATCAAAACCTCGTCCTGGCTTTCAGTAATGTTCTCCTTTGAAAACTAGCTCGTATAGCTCTCTTTCCTGCTTCTGTCGTGATGCTGTATTCTACCTTTTTCGAAACTGCAATCAGCTACCGGGACACTCTTGGCTCAAGGAGGTTCTTTTACTCTCAACCTGGCCTACCTCTCGTTCCACGATAGATCTCCACACTCACGGAACTACACCGGCTTTCTCACTCTCCGTACACTACCGTCTACTACTGGACTTCACTTCTCGACAGCTCAAAACATTCTGATCTATCTTTTCATTCATTCCCCTACTTTCTAAATATCCCTTCCAGATTCACAAATCAAACTTCCACCACCAACTCTCATTCGCAGTCTTCCTCAAAACCAATTTTTAATCTTTCTAAATATGCTTAATGGATTTCAAAGAAAATAGTTAATTCCCATTCTAAAATTACTTTCTACTATTTACAAAATTTAATGACCTATTATCTACTTCAACTGAGTCTTATTTAGCATAGGCTAATGATCGAACCTTCCGCGAACAACGATAATGGTACGCGCCATTCACTTTGTTTATTCTCGGCGCATTGTCCCGAGTTTCGTAAGCTTATTCTAGTCACTTCTTAAAATTAAATATAACAATTTGTTGTATACAGGTTGTTCTAAATTTATATGCCCGTGGTTGAGAAAATTGAAAATATTTTATATTAAATTGAATTCTGCTTATAATTATCAAAATTTAATTTTCTTATCAAATAGAAATATAACAAATCCCCGCCTTGTATTCGATAAAATTTATCTGCATTTTTAAATAAATTTTCTCGAGGCAAAACCAACTCCCTGTATATTTCCTTACTTTAATCTACGTCTTATACCCCTTCTTCTTGTATTACTCTAATTAGTCCCACCTGTAGAGTAATTGTTTCCTTATTTTCAGTGTCCTCATCCTGTGTTAGAGTGTCGGCTATTATGTTGTCTTTCCCTTTTTCCCATATCAATCTTCTGTCTTTTTCCTCAGATTTTTCACATACTTTTACCGTGTATTCTGCATCCTCGTTTTCATATGCCTCCTCTTCAAATGCCACTGTTTCGATCATATCTTTTTCGCTTTCATTTGTTAGCTTTATTTCTTCTTCTCCTGAGCTCATCTCTTCTTTTGAGGAATCCCAGTTTTCTTTTGCTTTTGATACTCTCAATTTTTCTTCTTCTGGGCTCAACTCTTCTTTTGAGGAGCCACAGGTTTCATTTTCTTTTGTCTTTTTCTGACTTTTTCTCCCTTTTCTTCTTTGTCCTTGCTTCGTTGCCAAATTCATTTCCACTGTTTGTTCTTTACCTGATTTGTCCGTAGTTTGTTTCTCCTGTTCCTTGTCCTGTTCTTCTTCTTTTTCTTCTGTTAGATTCATCGTATTATTTTTCAAATCTATCACTACATGTTTTTCTGCCAATTCGTCAACTCCTACTATCATGTCATGTGACATGTTTGGCATTATTACACATTGTAGTGCATACATCTTCTTACCCAGTCGTACCATTACTCGTATGCCTTCATTTATAGTTGCCAATGTCCGTTTGTTTGCGTCCACTAAATTTACCCTAGGTATTTTGTAAATTAAATTTGTTAAGTTAACTTCTTCTATTAGTTTTCTGTTAACCAATGTTATTTCAGATCCAGTGTCTATCATAATTTTAATTGGTTTCTCGTTGATAAATCCATCCACAAATTTTAAATTAACTCCATTTTTCTTTTCGTTGTTTCCTGCCAATTTAATAAACTCCTTGGGGTTACAAAAGATTCCTGTTTGATTTTTGGTTTTTAGTGAGCGCCGTCGTGAAAAGACGCCGGTTGCTCATCGTTGTTTATATTTTCGTCATAATGTCTCTCTCGGTCATATTCATCTGTCTGGGTATTATTTACTTCTCTTCTATTTTCTCTTGGTCTGTCGGATCTGTTTCGGTTTTCTCGATATCCCTGTTCGTTTTGTCTACCATTATTTCTGTTTTCTTGATTTGAGCGTGTGGTGTTTCTATTCTGGTATTCTCGATTTCTGTCCTCATTCCATTGCCTATTTCTTTGTTCATAATTTCCTCTTCCGTTGTCTCTATTTTCGTTTTCCCTTCTGGGATTAAAATCTCGTCTTGTATAGTCCCTCCTATCTTGATTTCTATCTCTGTAATCTTGTGTTTCTCGGGGCCTGTAATCTTCTCGCGACCTTCTTGATTTTCTTTCTCTTAGACGTGATTCTCTTATTTGTAGGAATTGGCATAAACTATCTATGTCTTTGTAGTTTTGCAATGTGATATGGTCTTCCAGCGTTTCTTCGAAATGTCTTGCAATCAGTTCGACTAATTGTTCCGATGAGTAATTATATTGTAAATGTTTTGCGTTATAGTAAATTTGTAATGCATATGTCCTTTCTGATATACCCATCCTATCATTGTATTTCCCATTTTGCAATTCCTTGTTAATTTCCAATTGTTGGACTTTTCCCCAGAAATAATTCAAAAATTTTTGTTCAAATTGTTGCCAACTGTCAAATTCTTCTTCTTTGCAATCGAACCATAGGCTTGCTTCATATTTTAGATGGTTTCTGATAGTTTCTTTTGCTGTTTCGAAATTTCCGATGTGCTGTATTTTCTTTTTCAGGCTATTTATGAACGGCACTGGGTGTAATCTTCTTACATCCCCGCCAAACCTTATCTTCACGTCATCTGTGCTATGTATAACCATTTCTCTTCTTTCTCCTACATTTTGTTGCGTCCGATTTTCGGTGACTTGTTTTTCTATTTCTGTGATTCTTTTTTCCACTTCTTCTCTGTCTACTTGAATAGCATTTTCCAACTTATTTTCCAAATTTTCTAGTTCCTTTATTTTATCTTGAATTTTTATTTCATACTTTTCTATGCGTTCCTCCATTTTCTTGTTGTTCTCTTCTATGGCTTGTTTTGTTTCCTTCTGATTTTCTTGCAATATTCTTTTTGTTTCATCCATTTTTTGATCCAATTTTTGTTGTGTTTCATCCATTTTTTGTTGTGTTTCATCCATTTTTAGTTGTGTTTCATCCATTTTTTGTTGTGTTTCATCCATTTTTTGATCCACTTTATCCATTTTCTGTTGTGTTTCATCCATTTTTTTATCCATTTTTTGCTGTGATTCATCCATTTTTTTTGTGATTCATCCATTTTCTTTGATGTTTCTTCCTGATTTTTATCCATTGTTCGTTTTGCTTCATCCATTTTTTGTGACTGGAGTTGCATAAGTTGTAATAGTTTATCTATTCCTGATAATTCTTGCTGTTCTGATGCCATGATTGTCGTGTCTAAAATATCTTCTTGGTCTGAATGTTCTTTTTGTTTTTTGTTGTCCTTGCTTTGGCTTCTTGTCACAGACATTTGTTTTCAAGAAGTACTGTCCCCGCCAAATATGAAATTTTACTAGTATGTTACCAAGACGACTTTTTCTCACCCAAATATTATAAATTGTCAATAAATATATCAAATGTAAATATCGTAAAAATAAAATATTAAATCAGTTATGTAAAATTTGTACCTAAAGAGATCTAAAATTTTATGTTATCAAATGTAAGTATCTCACTTTTTACCACAGGCATATAAATTTTCAAATACCGGCTTTACTCTTTCTATCCTTCAAATTTGCCACTAGAAATACTTTACAATGCTTTCCACGTTGGACGACAGTTGATGTGATCTTGATTATTGATATGAGATAATATTCTTATATGTCATTTAATTTAATCAATGCATTAATCATGATCTAATTAATTTACCAGATCACATATCAATATGTTTTCAATCTCAGGGCGAATTATAAAATTAATTACTTACTCTCGTGGCTTCTAAGTATTTTTCAATGGTTCCTAATCGGGATAGGAAAGAAAAGAGTAAAATAATACACACATATGGGTTACAATTATAATCAAAATATTGTTTATTTTATTTAAATGGCAATCACTGCTTAATATTTGCTAGATCTTATTATTCTTAAACATAACATTTACAAATGGGAATCTTATTTCCTTTTGGTTTCCAATTGAAAGTTTTTATTAACATTTAACTATTAGGATTTATTAGCAACAATTCTATTTAAGTTTGATGAAGCTTTTCTGATATTATTTATTATGTTCTTCAATTTATAATGTGGTATTTAATACGAAAAACCCATACATTCATGTCCAAACAAATGAGACTGACCTTTTTCTGGTGAACTGAGAATGTCTTCACACAAGACCCGTTTCCTGCTATCCTTGGCTGCGATCAAAACCTCGTCCTGCCTTTCAGTAATGTTCTCCTTTGAAAACTAGCTCGTATAGCTCTCTTTCCTGCTTCTGTCGTGATGCTGTATTCTACCTTTTTCGAAACTGCAATCAGCTACCGGGACACTCTTGGCTCAAGGAGGTTCTTTTACTCTCAACCTGGCCTACCTCTCGTTCCACGATAGATACTCCACACTCACGGAACTACACCGGCTTTCTCACTCTCCGTACACTACCGTCTACTACTGGACTTCACTTCTCGACAGCTCAAAACATTCTGATCTATCTTTTCATTCATTCCCCTACTTTCTAAATATCCCTTCCAGATTCACAAATCAAACTTCCACCACCAACTCTCATTCGCAGTCTTCCTCAAAACCAATTTTTAATCTTTCTAAATATACTTAATGGATTTCAAAGAAAATAGTTAATTCCCATTCTAAAATTATTTTCTACTATTTACAAAATTTAATGACCTATTATCTACTTCAACTGAGTCTTATTTAGCATAGGCTAATGATCGAACCTTCCGCGAACAACGATAATGACCTATTGTCTATTTCAACTGAGTCTTATTTAGCATAGGCTAATGATCGAACCTTCCGCGAACAACGATAATGGTACGCGCCATTCACTTTGTTTATTCTCGGCGCATTGTCCCGAGTTTCGTAAGCTTATTCTAGTCACTTCTTAAAATTAAATATAACAATTTGTTGTATACAGGTTGTTCTAAATTTATATGCCCGTGGTTGAGAAAATTGAAAATATTTTATATTAAATTGAATTCTGCTTATAATTATCAAAATTTAATTTTCTTATCAAATAGAAATATAACAATATATTTAGATAACAACAGTAATATTACCTGTTACAAAACTTAAAGGTATAAGTACCTCTTACTAACATTTATAGGGTACAACTCACATGAGTCTTCTACCAAATGGTTATAGTACGCTTGCTACGTACCACTAAATTGAAACTGACAAAGATGCAAATAATACAAATAGATAGGCCCAAGCCTCACTAAGAGAAAATGCAATAATGAATAAAGCAAAATTAAATATACAAATGAATAAAAGAAATAGAAATGAAATTGAGATAAATACCGGAACGATGACCTAAATTACCCGAGCAAATGCAATAAAATAAAATAACGACGAATTAACCGAACAAATGAAATAAAGCGAATAAATATTTGGGGAACAAGCAAGTAATATTACAAAATAAATATCAAACCAATAATAAAGTATAAAACCTAATTTTCTAGGCATATTCCTGTACACAAGAAGTTACCATAGAAACAAAGTTTGGGAACCAAATACAATAATATACAAATATGTCATATAAAAAACAAAGGTACGCTAAATCTGAAAAAAGTAATTAATAAACATAATGTATCACATAAATGTCTGAAATATAAAAACCATAGTTACTCTTATCACCACACTAGTTGTTCCCAAACGACTCCTAAAGAGGTTGCTGCTGCATCCTCAGAAATGAGCATCAGGATGATGCAAAATCATGCCTCCTGTAGACCCAGGTGCGAAGACGAAAATTGAGCTGGAATGCTCCCCAAAGCTTGTTCCCAATGACATACTCCCAGATTGACTTGGCGGTGGCTGCAATAAGGTCAAGGTGGCTTCCCTAGGTGGTCAAGGTGGGTACGACTTCACATGAGGGTTAGCTTTCTTCCAAATGGCGGTTAATTTTTTATTCCTCTTCCACTGATGGTACTCCCATCCTTACTCCAGGAAACCCGTACTCCAGGAAACAAGTGGTGGTAACTTTTCACTATACTTTGAAACTTAGTTGAAATAAAAATTAATTTTGATGAAATTAACCGCCATTCTATGGTACTAACTACCAACACCAACCTGTCAACCTCACAGCCACCGGCCAAGTGTCTCTCATTCCTCTCTCAGTCAGCGAGGAAAACGTCAAACTCTCACGGAACACGAATTAAATGACAAGGAACGGTTCAACAACTATGTTCCGTACAGTGTGACGTCACATAAGGAGTCCTTTATGAGAAAATTAAGAAATTAATTGGGAGGTCAAGAGAAAATAATTATAAAAATAATTAAAGCGCTAAAAATGATATTATAACGGGAGGACCGTTACACTATCCCAAGTAAGAATCCAGCCGAGTGCAGATTTTACCATTTTATCCCGCTATAGCCTTTTGTTTCATTGTTTTCTTCTGAAACTTTCTTAATTACTTACTCCGTGGCGTTACAACCCTTCGTGGGTTTTAACCGACTTGACAACACGCTTCCACTCCTCTTGGTCTTGAGCAATCTCCATCCAATTCTCCACGCCCATAGCTTTAAGATCTCCTGCTGTATTATCCCACCACCGGAGTCGAGGTCGTCCACGTGGTCTTCTTCCGTGAGGACTTCTTCCCACACCAGCCTTACTATTCTTTTTTCAGAAAGTCTTCTGAGATGTCCTGCCCATCGGAGTCTTCTGGGCTTCATATATTTTATTATGTTAGCGTCTGGATATAGCTTTTCGAGCTCTTTGGTAGCTCTTATCCTATATTTATTGTCCTGTTGCTGCGTGCATTCCTACTTGAATGAACTTGTAACTTATTATGTGGGAACCATCACCTGAAATCACTTGGATCAGAAGGACGTTAACAAAATGATGCGCACCTCATTTTCACAGGTCCACTGAATAGAATGAAATCGATAAAGAAATAATAGAAAATCATTATTTGACATAAAAAATACATAAAAGTAATAAAGTATTTTGGATAAGTACCTAATCATATTGCTGTACAAAAAATCGGAACTTAGACATATTTGTAATTTAAATATTAGTCATTTTTAAATATATATAACGTCGTTATAAATAATGACGAATATATATAAATATCGAATCAAGTATATTCAAATGGGAAATAAGCCACAATTTTACCTAAAAATGATTTTATTAACGTTTCGACGCCCAAGTCGGGTGTCATTGTCAAAATACAAAATAATACTAAATAAACAAAAATGGTGTTGCTTAGTAAAAAATTCTTCTAATAATTTATTTAATCTGACTCATTTATATCGGCAATTCAGACACGTATTATACATTTTAAAGTAGACGACTTTAAAATGATATTGCCAATATTGATGAGTTGCGTTCCTGGGACGACTTTACTAAAATATAGTTCATTCGATTACATGAAATCAATCCCAACTCAAGAATATCCGCCACAAAAAATCATAGCATGTGATTTGTCTTTAAAAAGACAACCAAATGCAACGGTGGCACTGAAATTCTCGCGTTAGAGATTCCATAGTAAATCACGAGGGAAAACCAGGAAAAACCTCGTGATACTATCCCGACATCGTAAGTATTTGGGTTTACATTTAGTTTATTCTCAAAAATAATACCAAATTCTGACTTGATATTTTAAATTTTAAATAATACTAAAATACTAAATATGTATTAACTCGATATGTTACTGATTTACTAATTGTGGTATTTTCTTTCTATTGACTTCCTCCTTTAATATGGGTAACCACATCCTACTGCATTCTACCGAGGAATTTGCGACACAATTGGTTTCATTTAGCATAATTAGAGCCGCTTCTTTGATTTTTCTCTTTTTACTATCTGCTTCTTTCAGGACTATACTTGAATCTCTCCACTGAACTCTATGTTCATTATCCCATGCGTGTTGACATATTTGAGATCTATCAAATTCTCTATTTTTTTATATAGGACTGATGTTCATTTACTCTAACGTCTAATGGTCTTGACGTTTCACCTATATAAAATTGTTCGCATTCACAAGGTATTTTATAAATACAATTCTTTGTTCTTTCTTGTTCACTGTTAGGTTTAGTTTTAGATAGAATAGTCTAGGCTTTCCATTTTCGAATCTTCTGTAAAACTGGATCTTTTTCTTGTTCTTCCTTGATGTTGGTAGGCGTCCACTCGGCGTTGACCACTGTTGTTCTTAGTACTGCTGCTTCCTTTGACTCTGTTTTGTTGCAATGGGAACATTCTGCTGGACACGGTCTTCTAGATAGAGAATCAGCGTTCCTGTGGCTAACTCCGGCCCGATGCTCGATCTTGAAATCATATTCTTGAAGTCGTTCAATCCATCTGGCTATCTGACCCTCTGGATTCTTAAACTGCATTAACCATTTAATGGCGGCATGGTCGGTTCGGATTAGAAACTTCCTTCCGTAGAGGTATTGATAGAAGTGTTCCACTGATTTTACTACTGCTAGAAGTTCTCTTCTCGTGACGCAATAATTTCGTTCAGGTTTTGAAAGCACTTTACTAAAATATCCAAGGACTCGTTCCTGTCCTCCTTGGATCTGCGACAGCACTCCTCCAATTCCCACATTGCTTGCATCCGTATCTAGGATGAACTCTCCTTCTGGCAGTGGATACCCTAATATTGGCGCTGTAATTAAATGCCTCTTCAAAATTTCAAAGGCCGTTTGGCAGTCTCCATCCCAGCAATAATCCCTTGCTTCCTCTGTAAGTCGCGTTAATGGCTTAGCGATATCTGCAAACTTCTTAATGAACCTCCGGTAGTAAGTACATAGTCCCAGAAAACTTCTCACTTGATGTTTATCAGTTGGTTCAGGCCATTCCTTAATGGAATCGATTTTTCCTTTATCCACGGCTACTCCTTCTTTGCTGACTATATGACCTAAATAATTGACTTTACTTTGAAATAACTGGCATTTCTTGGAATTTAACATTAACTGGGCAGCTTTAAGTCGATTAAAAACGTCTTCTAAATTCTTCAGGTGGTCTTCAAACGTCTCTCCCAAAACGATTATGTCGTCTAAATACACCAGGCACGTTTTCCAAGATAACCCTCTCAACACATTTTCCATCAGCCTCTCAAATGTCGCAGGAGCATTACAGAGTCCAAACGGCATAACGTTGAATTCCCATAATCCAGATCCTGTCGTAAAGGCCGTCTTCTCTTTGTCCACTGGATCCATTTCTACCTGCCAATATCCAGACTTCAAGTCCAACGTAGAAAACAATTTACTTCCAGCTAATGTGTCCAACGTGTCGTCGATCCGAGGCAGAGGATAACTATCTTTCTTGGTAACATTGTTCAACAAACGGTAGTCCACACAGAACCTCGTAGTTCCATCTTTCTTCTTGACCAGGACCACCGGAGAGACCCATGGGCTCGTAGAACTTTCTATCACCCCGTCTTTCTTCATTTCTTGAACAATCCTTTCAGCTTCCTCTCTCTTTGCCTGTGGTAATCGTCGAGCTGATTGACGAATTGGCCTAGCGGTACCAGTGTCAATTTTATGTTTGACAACTGTCGTTCTTCCTGTCTTTCCTCCTTTCGGTACGAATATGTCACGATATTGCCTAAGAAATTCCCTTAATTTCCTTTTTTCCATTTGATTTAGAGATTGGCCTGCAACTGCAACCATTTGGTCGAACTTGTCGTTGGAGTCTGATGTTGTCGTCTGACGGATTATGGACGTCACGGGTACACAAGTTCCTACTTTTGTCTCCTTCTTGATGGTCACCGGGTAGTCATTGACATTAATCAATCTCACGGGAATTTCTTTAGCAGAAGTAACCAATTCCTTTCCAATTATGATCCCTCGGCCAACCTCCTCGTCGTGGTTCCATGGCTCCATCATAACAGGTGTTCCTTCTTCTACAATTCCCTGTAGCCGCGCTACGATGATCGTTTCACTCCTCGCAGGCACAACTGTATCTTCTCTAATAGCTGCTATCATAGTGCTGTCATCATGTGAATGAAGAAATACCTCCTCGTTGCCAACTTTGATTACCCTGTTCTTAAAATCCAATTGAAATCCACGCAAATTCATTACGTCCATTCCTAATATAACATCTTCTTCGATGTCTGCAACTATGACAGTATGGACGAACTTTTCTGCTCCAATCCTCAATTGTATCTGGATTTCTCCGTGGATGTTGGTATTTTCACCTGTGGCAGTCCGCAGTCGCAACCTCGTTGGTAAGCAAAAAAGCTATTAGTATTAGATGGTCTTTAGAGGAGGTCTGAGTCGAGGCTGCCCCCCTAGGGTCTGTGCGTTCTTTTATTTCCTGCTGGTGAGTTTCTTGATTTGCGTTCTTCCTTAAACTCCGTGCGTACCCCTTTTCACCACAATTGCAGCAATTCATGGTCTTCGTTTTCTTCGATGTAAAGCCTTTCACCATATTTACCAGCTGGTCAAGTTTGTCTTCATCCTCTTCCTGTTTCACGGTCCTAACTTTACTGTACCCGCCAGAGGCCTGGGTAGCTGATTCGTATTCGAGGGCGGCAGACAAGACATCGACCAGCGTCTTGTGACGAGCTAACCGCAGTGCTCTTTGCATTTCATGATCACGAAGACCATCAATGAATGTTTGAACAGCCAACTTTTCCATCATGTCTTCGGGAGCTGTTGGATATGCATACCGTACTAACCTGGCAATATTGACCTCGTATTCTTGAAGAGCTTCATCTTTCTTTTGTCGTCGATTTTTAAGCCGCGCCTGATAGACATACTCCAAATGTTCCTGCCCATAGCGCATGTTTAGTCTCTTCATAAGTTGTTCATAATCATTAGTTTCCTCTACTGCTATGGTCTCAAGTACATCTAAAGCCTCTCCTCGAAGAGCAATAACCAGGTTTACAGCTTTGTCTTTTTCAGACCATCCGTTCGCTCTTGCACCTGCTTCGAACTGTTTCACATAACTGTTCCAGGAAGACTTTCCGTCGAAATTTGGCACCTTAACACGAGCAAGACTCACACTCCCTTCAACTATCGACTGTGGCTCCAATTTGTATTTGGTTTCATTGTCTTTAATATCTGTTAAGATGGGTTCCATACCTTTGTCTACTTTTTCCGTTTCCTGCATTTTCTTTTCTATTTCCTTGATCTTTTCTTCAAAAGTAGATTTTATGGACGATATCTTGTCGTCAAAATCCAAAGTGACCCTAGAGATCTCGTTAGTCATTTTGCTGTCAAGGGATGAAATATCACCCGAAACTTTCTTCTCTAACGATGCAATGTCTGTCGAAACTTTCAAAACATCCGAGGAAACTTGGGAAATTTCACTAGAAACCTTTTTCTCTAACGATGTGATCTCTGTTGAAACTTAGAGAGATTTCACTAGAAACTTTGTTCTCTAACAATGTAATGTCTGTTGAAACTTGGGAGATTTCACTAGAAACTTTGCTCTCTAACGATGTAATGTCTGTCGAAACTTTAGAAACATCGGAGGAAACTTTCGAAATCGACGAGATCACAGCAGCATGCTTGTCTTCAAACAAATAGGTTTCTGGATCTTGACCCTCTTCCTGAAGAGCGTTCTTTAGACGTTCGACCAGATCAGCCTTTTTCCCAGTAGAACTCAGATCCCTTTCTTCCAATTCAAGTCTCAGGTCTGCAATTTTTAGCTTACACAAGGTAGACATGATCACACACTTTATTTATTACGATTTATATTTTATTTATTTTTAAAGGTTCCACACTCTATTTAAACCGAAAATTTTTACGTTGATATTTATTTCAAGTATCCCACTTCTGACACCATTTTGTTACGCGATTGACTCTACTATTTTATTTATTTATATCTTTAGGCACTAAGTTTAATTTAAATAAAGGAAGACTTACTTATATTATTTTATTTACATCACTTATTTATTTTAATAATTACAAATAACACCAACTAACACATCTAATTTATTTACAACTCAAATTTATTATTTAATTAACTAAACATAATAACTTCTATAACTAATATATACATTTCATTACGTTCGATTCGAATACAATTATATCACGCGTCGCGGCTCGTTCATTGACTGACTGGCCTGTGCTCGAATTCCTGTTCTTAAATACTCTGACAGCGGTCGCCTCGAATCGCCGTGGAAGGTCTGGCCTTTACTCGTAACCCCGGGAAGCATCGAGAATAATTAGGCCGGGTTGTGAGGCGTCACAGTACATATTTAGTATTTTAGTATTATTTAAAATTTAAAATATCAAGTCAGAATTTGGTATTATTTTTGAGAATAAACTAAATGTAAACCCAAATACTTACGATGTCGGGATAGTATCACGAGATTTTTCCTGGTTTTCCCTCGTGATTTACTATGGAATCTCTAACGCGAGAATTTCAGTGCCACCGTTGCATTTGGTTGTCTTTTTAAAGACAAATCACATGCTATGATTTTTTGTGGCGGATATTCTTGAGTTGGGATTGATTTCATGTAATCGAATGAACTATCTTTTAGTAAAGTCGTTCCAGGAACGCAACTCATCAATATTGGCAATATCATTTTAAAGTCGTCTACTTTAAAATATATAATACGTGTCTGAATTGCCGATATAAATGAGTCAGATTACATAAATTATTAGAAGAATTTTTTACTAAGCAACACCATTTTTGTTTATTTAGTATTATTTTGTATTTTGACAACGACACCCGACTTGGGCGTCGAAACGTTAATAAAATCATTTTTAGGTAAAATTGTGGCTTATTTCCCATTTGAATATACTTGATTATAAAAATGCCACAAGAAAATAGCTTCAGAACAACATAAATATCGAATATATATAAAATAGCGTTTTATATTGTCCTGCGCCTTCCGGTTCCTATTTTCCAGCCGCGTCGGAATGTCCAATCTCCTGGTCGTAGATCTCTGTCTTCTTCTTAAGGTGCCTTCTCCATTACTGAAGATTGGCTGTAACTACAGCAAATTGCTCTCTATCTTGAGCGGTTCTTAGTATCGAATGTGTGTCCATGCCTATCCAGTCTCGTATGTTCTTCATCCAGGAGCAATTTATTCTTCCTGGACCTCTTCTTCCTTTTACTTTCCCTTCTATTATGAGTCGTAAAAAGGTGTACCTTCCTCCTCTGTAAAAATGTCCTACACTCAATTTAAAATCAAGATGCAGTAGAAATTATCAAAATAAGACACGTTAAATGCTACTAGGAACACTCCCGACTCATAATTTACAATGTATATAAAATATTATACTTATACTTATTGTCAATCCCAAATCATGCTTTCCAAAGTTTATACATTGTAAATTATGATTCGGGAGTGCTCCTAGTAGCATTACCGTGTCTTGGTTTGTTTATTTTGACTCCATCTTGATTGTAAATTTAGTATATACAACTCGTTTTTCTGTTTTTACAATATTTAGGAGTAATTGTACTGCAACAGTTCGGCGTATTTTCCCGTGTTAAATCCCATAAGAAATCGCTAAGGTCCATTCTGGTCATTTTTGTCTCGTTTTACGGTAGAGGCGCCAAGACTCGTCTGATCGTGACGTGTGAGGTATCGTAGGAAGGGGAGGGGGTAAGGAATAAGTTAACACAAAAAAGAGGACGGCAGAACGGCACTACAGCATATCTCCGTTATTGATCGTAACGTGTGAGGTATCGTAGGAAAGGAGAGGGGGTAAGGAATAAGTTACATAAAAAAAGATGACGGCCAAAACGGTATTACAGCATATCACCGTTATTGATCGTGACGTGTGAGGTATCATAGGAAAGTGGAGGGGTAAGGAATAAGCTAACACAAAAAGAGGACGGCCATAACGGCACTACAGCAAATCTCCGTTATTGATCAGATCGTGATGTGCATCGAGGGATAGCGAATATGGTGAGAAAACAATCATCGGGACATTACCAAAAGGAGTATTGTATCATGGAATTACAATAGCTGCATTGTCAGAGGAACATTGGGAATGTAGACTTATCATATAAGACAAAATAGAATCATTAGGATATTATATCCAAACCACCGAACATACATGGCATGCTCTCACTCTCATCTTCCGTTCTTTGTCCAATCCATCTAGCATCTATAAGACATCATAAAAAGACTCTCTCTCTCTCTCTCTCTCTCTCTCTCTCTCTCTCTCTCTCTCTCTCTCTCTCTCTCTCTCTCTCTCTCTCTCTCTCTCTCTCTCTCTCTCTCTCTCTCTCGAAACAATTCATAAAAGATACAGGTGTTTATGAAATCAAAATAGCAGCGTGTGAGGTAATACTAGAAATAGAATACGACGAACGTATTATAATCTTCTATACATGAATCTCCTTCCAATCATACACCTGTTTCTTACAAGGAACATTCTTAAGACCAAACCAACAAACATCCACCGTCTTCTCTGATTCCCTAGATTTCCTTCCAATCATACACCTGTTCCTAGAGACATGACATATAACATTCTTAAGATCAAACCAACAAACATATAAAATATAATATTCTCTGATTTCCTGGATCTCCCTCCATTCATACACTTGCTATTTACAAAGATTGTAAGTTGCATACTTTATTTTATCTACGACAAGTCGGGTAATATTATGTAGGTAGGTATATCAGGTAAAAAAATGGGATTATATGTTTATTAGAAAAACCGTTCAACAATATAACATAGCACAAACAATTGTTTATAGATATGATACATATGTTGACATAGAAAAAGTATTTAATATAGTGAAAATAAGTTGTATTATTGAAATAGAAAAATACATGTACTGTATTTTACCTATAACCATAAACAAATTTAGACTACATAGACTGAAAAAAGGTTAGCAAGGACAGTCAAGCAGTAAGTAATGGTTGATATGTAAACGTTAATAAAATAATGTTAGTATATAAGCTATGGAATGTGTGTAAAGCGATGAAGAAAAATAATGTAAGCATGAAATAAATGAAAGGTAGTCATTTCGGTCGAACATAAATTTGTTGAAAAACAAAAATATGTTCTTAACAGCAGCCACCAACGGGAAGGTACGACTACATAGACCGCCAGGTTAGTAGGGATGATGGTTAGTAGGAATGATTTTTTATATTATATGATAATATATTTAATAATAGCAATATACTTAATTTACTACGATCAACTCTTTACTTGGTTTAGTAGACATCTTTTTATTGATCTGTTGGACATCTTTTATGTATTAATGTTAAAACACCGATACTTCGGTATTAATTCATTCGTTACTATGTTCTATAGTATTCAAAATTAATTGGGGGGAAAATAACTCTAGGTTATCTAATCTTAAAACTAGGGATTTTTCCGACTCCTGTATTATGATAGGATATCGAAGACTTAAAACTAAATCGGGGAAAGGAGACCATTAAGTTATCGATTGTTTTAACTTGGAGGCTACACGAGCAA